>NC_064920.1:290595589-291220589 GCF_023897955.1 Schistocerca gregaria
GCATTTCTCCTCCTTACTCGAGGCATCACAACAACGTTTCACCAGGCAACGCCGGTCAGCTGCTGTTTGTGTATGAGAAATTGGTTGTAAACTTTCCTCGTGTCAGCACGTTGCAGGTGTCGCCACCGGCGCCAACCTTGTGTGAATGCTCTGAAAAGCTAATCATTTGCATATCACTGCATCTTCTTCCTGTCGGTTAAATTTCGCGTCTGTAGCACGTCGTCTCCGTGGTGTAGCTATTTTAATGGCCGGTAGTGTAAGTTATTGCGGATGAGTAGGAAAAACAAACCTGTAATGTTCTGCTGGACACAATCACGTTCTTTCAACATCTGGGCGAACGTTGCAAAGCAGTATGAAATGGAATGAACATGTGAGGATTGAGGTAGGGAAGAGGAGTGGTCGACTCTGGTTTATTTGGAGAATTTTAGAAAATTGTGGTTCATCTGTAAAGTAGACCTCATATAAGACGGTAGTTGCTACCTATTCTTGAGTACTTCTCGAGTGTTTGGGACCGGATTAACGGAAGACGTCAATGCATTTCAGAGGCGGGTTCGTTCGAACAACACGCATGTGTTACAGGTATGCTTCGGGGATACAAATGAGAATCCCCGCAGGGAGAAAATTTGGAGAACCGGCATTAGAAGCTGGCCGCAGAACAATCCTACTGTTACCAACATACATTACACTTAAGGACCACGAAGATAAGATACGAGATAGTAGATCTCTTAGGAGGCGTTTAGACAGTCGGTTGTCGCTCGCTCTGTTTCGACTGGAACAGGAAAGCTAACGACTAATAGTGGTAAGGTACCCTCCGCCACACTCAACACGGATGCTTGCGGAGTAGGTACATAGCTGTAAAATTAGGAGCATACGTCTCAGCTCTCTGGCTTTTCTACTATAAACAGCAACACACCATTACTGCAGCAACGTTACCTTTGTAACTCAAGGGATCTCATCGCGGGCTGTTATTTAGTTCACATTCTGATATCCTCAATAGTTGCCATACGTGGTACGGGATAACTAGTTACAAGCAATGACGTGTGTGCAACTAGAATATGGAAACGTCTGGTTATAAAGTTACACGAGCTAAGGATTTGTTCGCAATGTTAAACCAGTCATCCAAAACTCCATTTCTCTATTACGTAAATATATTTGTATACCCCCTTTCCTCCGCTGGAATCATCAGATAACGGATTTGTTTGAATTTTGAATGTAAACTGATATGAATAATTTTTGTGACGCATAATAACATTGCTTTAAGTGTTGGAAAGTTTTAACATGAGATATAATACTACTGTTATTTACTAGTGTGACTTTTTTTAAAAAAAATCAGTGCTTCCTGTTACGAAATGAACATTAGACTTGTATAATTATGAAACTTTTATTCGAACAAGAACTGCATAACGGCGATTGTTGACGCGCCTAGGTGCACGATCGGCAATTGTGAAACAAACACTCTCTTTCATGAGATCGTGACGGACCGCAGCTGTGTTTCTGGGTCATTATGCCTGCATATAATCAGGTTCTAAATCCGTCATGTGAAAAATACTTTAAAACTTCTTCTATCTGAATTCTTAGAGGGTATAATAATACTTATTTCCCCAGCCCTGCCTGCATACTTAACTATAATAGAGGCACCGTAATAAATTTAGACAAAATGCAGTACTTATTGAATTGTACACCCAACTTCCTTGAATGGAATGGCATGTGTCGTTGTTAATGACGCACGATGATCACTATAGTACAAATGGAGATGCCATGTAGTATTTCTGTACACTATTCGCTGCTAGTTCTCGCCGTGTGCTTGATTGTTACTATTAGCATATTTCCATTTTTATCGGAGACCCGGCGAGTGCTTCCTTAATTATGTCGCAACCCTGGAACTGATTGCGTTTCCCTGTGCCAGGAAAAGAGCCTGCCAGGTTTATTTTGAGAGCAAATCTTCCAGCCGCTGTACGCTTAATCGCTCTGCGTGGGAAGCAATAAAAGTTATTTTCCACCTTTCCGTTCACGTGGAGGAAGAAGTCACACAGTGTGTGATATCGAGCAAGGTAAACACGTATGTGAGCGATCGAAGAAGTCAGCTGTCCGGGTCCTATCGTGCAAATTTTTTGCATAGTGCAGGAGAATGAATAAGGGAATTAGGTACCAGCGTAATGGTTTGTACATAACAAATGTAAAGACTTCTCAAACTAACTGATGAATGAAATGGGCATTCTGCAGAGCAACGAATTTAGAGTGAGAATAAACGAAGTTAAGGCGAAACAAGGAATAACGATGTGGAATAGCCACTCGGTACACACAATGACTGGAAGAGATATAGTGCCACACATACAGAAAGAATTTTCTTATTTTGGAGAGAATATCAAACATGTTGATCCAAGGAAGGAAACAATAAGTAAATAACGCTAAGCGATCAAAATTTCCCTTGCTGAAGCGCTCTACTACTTCTAAATATTGATGGTCTGGTTCTTGTACCGCAAGGCAGCAAGGGAGAGGATGTTGTTACGGATTGCCGGTATCCTCTGTCTACAACTCAAATGCACACGTGGATTAATATGGTTCTTTATTTACACCAGCCTTACTTGGATAGAGTCCATGCGCCATGGTACAAACTCTTCAGCAATAGTCTTCTTGCAGACTGGTGTGAAACACTAGCCCCTCTATCGTCACTGATCTGGTCACTATGTACTGTCGTAGTCTGTGAAGTGAACTGAGCCCGATCAGCAATACACTGACAGGCGCCAAACTGGAAGAATGAGTCAGCGAGGTCCTCCGGTCAGCAGCGGGTAGCCTAAACGTGCTGTCGAGAGGGCGTTGGCGGCGTGTTGCTTGTCGGTGTGTCTCTGGCCTCTCTCGTGATAGGCGTGTTTGATGCAGCACCTACTACCGATCTTCGTTCTTCATCTTTGCCAACCGGTGTGCTGGCGACAGCTTACACCAGCACAGTTCTACTATTAGCTTCGTTGTTAAAAAACAGAAACTTAGTGACTATATATTTAGGGCCACGTGAGAGAGTGTGATATCCTTCTCTAATGGAAAACAAAATATTTTATTATGCGTGTGCTGTACATTGTCATACTGCGCCAACAATGCAGGCTGGCAATGTATTCTACATATTCCTCCACCCTGGCATGCACTGCACTGACATAAGTAGCACACTGAGGTGACAAAAGTAATGGGATATCGATATGCACATATACAGATGGTGGTAGTATAGCGTACACAATGTATAAAAGGTCAGCGCATTGGCGGAACAGTTATTTGTACTCAGGTGATTCATGTGAAAGATTTTCCTACGTAACTGTAGCTGCACGACGGGGATTAACAGACTTTGAACTCGGAATGGTAGCCGCAGCTAAACAAATGGGACATTTCACTTCTGAAATCGTTAGGAAAGTCAATATTCAGAGATCCAGTGTCAAGAGGGTGCCAAGAATACCAACTTTCAGGCTCTACCTCTCCTTATGGACAATACGGTGGCCGACGACAAAGATCAGCGGCGTTTGTGTAGAGTGCGTGAATAACCGCAGACGTTAATGTGGGACGTACGACGAGCCTATTAGTTAGGACGGCGCCGCGAAATTTGCCATTGATGGGCTATAGCAACAGAGGACCGACGCGAGTATCTTTGCGGACAGGACGACATCGCTTTCAGCGCCTTTCCTGGGCTGGTGGCCATATCGATTGGACTCTAGACGACTGCAAAAACCGTGGCCTCTTCAGATGAGCCCGATTTCAATTGGTAAGAGCTGATGGTAACGCTCGAATGTGACGGAGACCTCACAAAGTTACGGGCCCAAGTTGTTAACAAGGCACTGTGCAAGCTAGTGGTGAATACATTATGGTGTGAGTTGTGTTTATATGGAATGGACGTGGTCTTCTTGTCCAAATGAAACTATCATTGACAGGAAATGCTTATGTTCGGCTACTTGGAGACCATTTCCAGCCATTCATGGACTTCATGTTCCCAAACAACAATGGAATTTTTATGGATAAAAATCCGCCATGTCACCGAGCCATAATTGTTCACATTTGGTTTGAAGTACATTCTAAACAATTCGAGCAAATGATTTGGCGGCCCAGGTTACCCGATGTGAAACCCATCGAGCATTTTAATTTCACGAAGTGGTCATGTGATTAGTGAAGCTGAACAGTTCAAATTTCTAGGTATTCAGATATATAGCAAACTGTCGTGGAAAGCCCACGTTCAGGATCTTGGTGATAGACTTTTAGCTGCGATTTTTACTACTCGAACAGTACCTTAAGTAAGTGATAGTTCGACACGAAAATTAGTCTATTTTGCTTATTTTCTTTCGCTTATGACACGTGTGGTATTATATTTTGGAGTAACTCTTCCCATTCCCAAAGGTTATTTTTGGTTCAGAAACGGGAGGTGTGGGGAATGACTGGTGTAAGTTCGCGAACCTCTTGTCGACCCCTATTCATTAGTCTGGGTATTCTGACGTTGGCCTCTTTACTATTGTTTCTTGTAAACCAAATCAGTTTATTTCCAAGAATTAGCAGCTTTCGCTCGGTTAATACTAGGTAGAAATCCAATCTGCATTCGGATCGCACTACCTTGACTCTTGTGCAGAAAGGTATGCAGTATAGTGCTGCAACCTTTTGCAGTAAGCTACAACAAGAATTAAAGAAATATTAGAAGTAATCCACGCGCTTTCAAAACGAAACTGAAGAGTTTCCTCATGGGTCACTCCTTCTATTCTGTCGAGGACTTCCTTGAAAAATTATGCTGATTTGTATGTTATATAGTTGACTGCGCTTACATAAAATTATGGCTTGTCTTTTTTTGGGTTAATAAAAATTTTATTTTGTCTGTTGTTACTTTTATGTTGTAATTTCATATACTGACACATTCCATTACCTTGGAAATTTTCTTTTCAATTTGGTCCTACGCAACTAGACGTGTAAAATAAGAAATAAATAAATAAAAAACTTTGCGACCTAAAGGTCAGTTCGTGGCCAAAATTCAGCATTGGTAGCACTTTCGAAATTATGAACTGCTTTTGGGGCAGCGAGGCTCAATATTTCTGCTGGAGACTTCCAACGACTTGTTGACTCTACGTCACTTCGAGTTGCTGCCCTACCCCGGACAAGCGGAGGTCCGACACGCCATTAGGAGGCGTTCCATGTCTTTTGTCAACTCAGTGTAAGTTACATAGAGCGTTTTATATGCTGTTATGATCATTTGTCACTCATGTTACTTAGTTATAAAATTTAAACAAAATTTGTGTCATGGAACAGTGATATCAACGTACAGTTTGTGACGGCTATTAAGTTCATCGTTGTTATGTTTGTCTGAGGTATAATATGTGACAAGCTATAAACTGTAAAATCTTACTGCTATTAAATAATAAAATAACAAAATGTTGCAAATTGTTTTAGCACATGCAAGTGAACTGATCATGAATTCTTGATTCAGTTCGTACGTGTCCTTTCGTATCGGCGATAACTTCATTCTGTAATATTTGTTACGGGATCACTCGACTAAGACCTTTACCTACAAAATGATACAAGAGCACTGCACGTATACCACATAATTTTAATTTTCCAGAAATAGCCGATAGTAGGCGTGGCAAAACTTGGTAATGCAATCTGTACGGACATGCCTTCTTCGCGTGAGGTGTATGTTAAACGGCGTATAAACAGCGCATCAAAAGCATATTTCATTTCGAAAATAATTGCCGTTTCAATTTTAGACGAGTCTCGTTCCGCAGTTGAATTTACAGCCATTCGATTTGACTGATTCATCGTAAAACAGAAAAGTTCAACGAATTCCTTTTTGCAGTCATGTGGATGACCTCACATTTTTCGTTATTTAGGGTCAACTGCCAATTTTCGCACCATTCATTGAGATATCTTTTCTAAATCGTTTTGCAATTTGTTTCGATCTTTTGATGACTGTTAGTGACTGTTAGTTGTTGAACGACAGCATCATCTGCAGACAACCTAAGACGGCTGCTCAGATCATCTCCCAAATCGTTTATATAAGTAACAGCAAAGGGCCTATAACACTACCTTGGGAAACACCAGACTGACATACAAATTTGCAGTCAGGATACATGGGATAACTACGAGAGCGCTCCCGCTGTCACACCAAATCGGACCCCAAACGTCCAGAATTTCTACAGAGTGGCTTCAGGAACACTCTTCTGAGTTTAAACACTTCCGCTGGCAACCAGACTCCCCATACACGAACATAATTGAACACATCTGGTTTGCCTTGCAACGTGCTGTTCAGAAGAGATCTTTACCACATCGTACTCTTACGGATTTATGGATAGCCCTGCAGGATTCATGGTGTCAATTCCCTCCAGTAGTAATTCAGACATTTGTAGAGTCCATGCCACGTCGTGTTGCGGCATTTGTGGGTGCTCGCGGGGATCCTACACGATATTAGGCAGGTGTACCAGTTTGTTTGGCTATTCAGTGTATAAGCTACATGGAATCGAATAGTGGGTAATTTTTTGACATGCTATACAAGAATAGTGAGCCATGCGTAATTAAAAAATGCCAAAGGCATTAGTCTTCTATGGCTTGTCTCAACACACGTGTTCCTATCGTCTGAAAAGTCTGCTGTGTGAAAGAACCCTGGAAATAAAAGAACCAGCGACCTTCGCGAGTATGAGGACAAGACGCAGGCAACAGAGATCTTCATGCAGGTAGGCGACCTGTTGCTGCATACATTCATGAGGTACACTTGTTACCGTCTGTTTTTCAACCGCCTCTGCCTTATTTACCGCCAGTCTCTTTACTAAGTAGCATGGTGCTGGCATGCTTCACTACTTCTCTGTCTGTGTGGCGTCTCTCTTCTCGACAAACACAATCATCGATGAAGGAGTACGAGGTGCGACAGTAAAGTAATGAGACTGATATGAAAAAAAAAATTGTTGCTTACCGTTTTAGTCCTTCAAAGAAGTTCACTTCTGATTGCACACACTTTTTCCAGCGCTTCTGCCATAGATGGTAACATTTCTGGAACTCATCTTCTGCAATATCCTTCAATACCTCCGTCACAGGTTTTTGGACATCTTGTGTTGTTTGAAAATGGTGTCCCTTGACGCCGGCCGTTGTGACCGAGCGGTTCTAGGCGCTACAGTCTGGAACCGCGCGACCGCTACGGCAGCAGTTTCGAATCCTGCCTTGGGCATGGATGTGTGTGATGTCCTTAGGTTAGTTACGTTTAAGTGCTTCTAAGTTCTAGGGGACTGATGACCTCGGCAGTTAAGTCCCATAGTGCTCAAAGCCATTTTAACCATTTGTCCATTGACCGTCGTTTTGGCTATTGGAAATAAAAAAAAGTCTCACGGTGCAATATCTGGCGAATAAGCTGGCTGTGGTAGTACCGAAATTTGTTTTGAGGTTAAAAATTGCTGTACTGGCAGAGCAGTATGGTATGGCGCATTATCGTGATGCAGAATCCAATTATCAGCAAAGTTGGCACGGATATGAAGAACTCTTTTACGAAATCTTTCTAAAATTTCTTTGTAGTAATATTGGTTAACTGTTTGTTCAGGAGGCACCCACTCTTCATGGACAATTCCATTGGAATCAAAGAAGCACATAAGCAGGCATTTCGCTTTTGGCTTTGACATGCGAGCTTTATTTGGTATGGGTGATCCCTTTTAGCACCATTGCGAACTTTGGCGTTTTGTCTCTGAATCGTACTGAAAAAGCCAACTTTCAACACCAGTGATAACTCGGCTCGACAATTCTGGATTGATTTCCGTTTGCTCTGACAGATTGGCTGCCACATTTTTCCGTGTTTCTCGCTGTCGTGGTGTGAGATTTTTGGGGATCATTTTTGCACAAATCTTTCTCATACCAAGATCTTCACTTATTGTTTGATGTACCGTTTCTCGATTGATGTTCAGTTCTTCTTCAATCATTTTCACGGATAATCTTCGATCAGATCATACGATCATACGAGTTCACGCACCCTGGCCAAGTTGACAGCCGTCCGTGTGGTTGATGGTCGTCCACTGCAGTCTTCATCTTCAACATTCGTTCTGCCTTCACTAAACATTTTATGCCAACGAAAAACTTGAGCTCTTGACATAACCTCCTCTCCAAAAGCCTTCTGAAGCTTACCGTAAGTTGTGGCCACGCTTTCACCCAATTTAATGCAAAAAGGAACGGCATACCGTTGCGCAATATTATGCGGTTCCATTTCCGTGACGAGAGACACAAACATGTGTTAACTTACTACTGCACAACTCACGACTGAGCAATTGCATCGATGTGCTGCTTGGACTAGAAGCAGCTTATGGACCAAGGTCAAAGATATTGTGGCTACGCAAGCCTGCAGGGTTACCACATCTTGCAAAGAAAATGAATTTCATTACTTAACTGTCGCACCTCGTATTATGGTTATCGTTGTAGCAATGAGCGTTTGAACCCACACGCAGCATTCATGAGCAGTGTTTCGCCTGCATCTGTTCTGTGGTAATGTCTCATTGCAGAAGCGTTGTGGAGGTTCACCCATATGAAATTGTCGATAAACACAGCAGGCCATCTAAATTGCAACAGAATGAAAGTGGAGTGAAAGAAACTTCAAAATGGGCAGCTTATATTTGCAAACGCTTAGCGATTCAGTGCAACTGTGCAGCGTTTCTACAGGGTGTTTCAAAATTCATATTAGCCGCTTCTAGATGTTGTAGATCAAGTTTTACACTAAAACCCATGACCGGAAAAGTCATCCAACGACACTACAGAACGTCAAAGATTCTGTGATGAGGCTTCAGATCTTCTAGGATGATAGAGAAGAATAAATGTATCAATTTCAGGTAAGGGTTCGCATACTGGAAACAAGCTACTCGAAAATTGTAAGCGTAAAACCATTCTGATGTCTGTGACAATGGAATACATGTAGTGATATTGTTGCTGCTAAGACTGTAGGGTAGGCAATTTCCAGAGGTGGTACTATGGACGAAAACAAGGAAAAAATGTCTAGTAAACATTGGCTCTAAGATGCATACCTTAAGAGCTACGAGCAAAGGTTCAATATAGGAATGTGCTTAACAGTAGCGAAGATAACAATTGCTCATAGTCATTGATTACATTGAAATTATCTGTTTTTCTAGCATTATTTTAGATTTCCTTTTGTTGTTCTAACGTAAGGAAAATTTGAATTAATCGGAAAATATAGTTTTAATGACACCCCACTGCGAAACGGTGTTGCTCCTGAAGTTCCTACATGAGAGTTTCATCAATGATAACTTCGGTCTGGTGACACACTATAGCATGTATCAAGTAATAAACAGCACATTTATTTACGACTTGAATGGTGCCGCTGTTGCAGCACGTACGAATCCTTCTTCCCGTTGGTCGGTGAATCTGGGAAAAACTGTCTTTAGAGCAAACACAATTGTCAGTTGCGAGGCGAATAGCAAAGTGAAAGTTACTCTCTGCTTAGATCTCACGGTTAAAGTCGCAGTTTCCTTAAGGTCGAACAGTCGTCCCCATCTTATGCTTTACGTAACTCGCAAAAAAAATACAAAAAATTAAAAGAAAACTGCTACTAACAAACGCTGCAGATTACATGTTTATGTTGCATAACTCCACATACCTAATGATGTCGTATTAGTGTGTAGTTTCTTTGCCGTTATACCCCGAACAATATCTAACCCACGATCGACCCAAACAACAGTTATCTCGCATAATATAGCACCAACTGCCCTCTATTACTGCCATGAAGAGGAAGATCTAGACGAAACCGTGATTTTAGTGTTGCAATCAGATTGAAATCGCTTTTACTACGTTTATGTACACAAATTCAGCTACTATATCTCCGTTGTACATCATGTTCATATATTAGGGACACATCTACTGTACACTGAGATGACAAGAGTCATGCGACAGCGATGTACAGGTGTACAGATGCCGGTAGTATCGCGTACACCAGGTATAAAAGAGCATGAACTGACAGAGAGTCATTTGTACTCAGGTGATTCATGTGAAAACGCTTTTGACAAGATTATGACAGCACGATGGGAATGAACAAACATTGATCGCGAAATGGTAGATGGAGCTAGAAGTACGGTATATTCCATTTCTTCAGTACTCCACGATCGACTGTGTCAAGAGTGTGCCGAGAATACCAAATTTCAGGTACTGCCCCTCATCATGGTCAACGCACTTAATGACCCTACAGCAGCGGCGTTTGTATAGATTCGTCAGTGCTAACAGACTAGCAACATTGTGTGAAATAACCACAGGAATCACTGTGGGATGTGCGACGAACGTTAATGAGCTGTGGCAGAAGTCGACCGACGTGAGTGCCTTTGCTTTCAGCACGACATCGCCTGCAGCGTCTCTCCTGGGCTCGAGATGAGCACCAATTCCAGTTGGTAAGAGTTGATGGTAGGGTTCGAGTGTTGCAGAGCGCACGAAGCCATGGACCTAAGTTATCGACAAATCACTGTGCTTGTATAGTGGTGGCTCCATAATGGCGTCGTCTGTATGTAAATGAAATTGACTGGGTCCTCTGGATGTTTGGCTACTTGGAGACCGTTTGCAGTTATTTATGGGGGTCACGTTTCCAAACAACGATGGAATTTTTATGGGTGATAATTCGCCATGTCATTGGGCCACAGTCGTTCACGACTGGTTTGAAGAACATTCTGGGCGATTGGAGAGACTGATTTGACGATTCAGATCGCTTGACATGAATCCCATTGAACATTTATGAGACATAATCGAGAGATCAGTTCCTGCACGAAACCCTGCACCGGCAACACCTTCGCAGTTCTGGACGGCTATAGAGGCAGTATCGCTCAGTATATCTGCAGGGGACTTCAAACGACTTTTTGAGTCCATGCCACATTGAGTGTACTACGCCGGGCGAAGGGGGTCGGACACGATATTAAGAGGTATCCCATGACTTTTGACAGGGTAGTCAGCTGGTTCTGGTTCGATCCTTGCTACCGCCCTACGTCCAGTTTTTGTGTCGCTGTCTTGTTCGGTTTTATAGGAAACCGCACGAGGCACACGGTTGCCGACACCGTCTCTGGCGAGCCGCTTGAACTTACGTGCGCGACTGCTTCAATGGGTAACTTCACTGTTATTTAACTCGGAACGGCGCAAAGCATCAAATTCTTTCTCCTTAACAATTCTCAAAACACCCCTGCTACATCGTTACAGACTTTTTCTGGCTACCCTTTATATGCCTGTGCCTGAATGGGTTCACAAGAAACGCAAGAGAGAGAGAGAGAGAGAGAGAGAGAGAGAGAGAGAGAGAGAGAAACATGTTACGTCAATTGCTTTGTTTTCTTGAGTTATTGTTGCTTATGTGAATTTCCTTAATTATAGGCAGTGCAATTGTGAAATTCTTTTTCGCAGTAAGGAAAAAAAAAATAGATATTGTGCATATGAGAAGCAGTCATTCCTACCAACTTAAAATAAAATTTCATAGCTTTTTTCCATTTGCCTATTACTTTACCTAGGAGAGATCAGTTATGGTCTCGATGTCAAAATGACAGAAAGACGCGACGCAGGAGACGGGATAAGAAAGGCTGGTGGCTTCGCACGCGAAGAACAGATTAAGAGCCGTTCCAGACGCTTGGTTCCGCGTGTTGGACGGCCAGGTGCGCGTGACCATATTACCTCATAAGGCGGCAGTGGCGTGGGGGGACGAAAGCGTGGGGCGTGGCTGATGAAATACGAGAGCTGCTTTCCTCGTACTGTGCAAACGGCTCCTGAATATCTAGAGGCCGCAGTGTTGTTTTTCGCAGAAATAATGCTTCTTGGGAAGCGCGACTTTATGCAAATAGAAGACACATGAAGAAGAATAAAGGCTATACTGTATATGTTACCCAGGAAAGAGAAATCATGGAAAATCAAACAGCTATGTTGAGTTCATAGTAGCAGCTTCAGCTGTCCATCTGTTAGAGGACTAAAAGATAGAAGAATGAGAAATATGAAAATATAGGAAGCACAAAAAATTTGAAAACGCTGATCAGAGTGATAAATTTTTCATTTACCTTGCCCATTAATATTTTGTTTACATGCAGTGTAAACCGATACAGGGTTTGAAACACTTGGATTTAATTTCGTGTTAGCTTCCTACGAGTAATTGCGCACACTTAGATGTGAGATCAAACTTATGCCATCTGCAGCTCTTTGTTTATTTATTTACTTATTTTTAATTTTGTCACGGACACATTTAACCTAGCTCATCTTCAAACGACGCGATTCTTTGTGATTTAGTATGCACCATCCATTATCTTGCTTACACTCTAGCCTGCCCACTTTCTGTTAACTCTGTTAATTCTCGTAATATAACAATTTCCAACAGTCGCGGAATTCTGCTGTATATATTAATATTCGAGTCTCGGTCGGGCACACAGTTTTAATCTGCCAGGAAGTTTCATATCAGCGCACACTCCGCTGCAGAGTGAAAATCTCATTCTATATTAAAATGTTTATTTAATATATGAAGGTTAGAATAGATAAGTTTTCTCATACTTGTCGTATTTCCTTCCGCAGTTACTGTTCTCAGTGGTATAGTTACTTAGTTGGTGGTACCATAGTGCAAGAAGATATTAGGATTTGTATATTCGATACTTACTATTTGTCTGAATGAAATTTTTATTCACACTTTATTTCTTTTTTTTACAGATTTCAGCTTTTTACAAAATACGCATCCCCATGTCGGAATTACACACTGAAACTGCCGCCAATAAATTACATGTGATAAGAGCTCAGAAGTGGCACTCTCAATTAATTCAGAATTTGACGCCATAATTAGTTTCTAATATAAATTCTGTTATATTAATTTTGTTTACATAAATTATTATTTCTTTTACTTTAATCATGCAAGTTTGACGTAACTGATGCCAAATGCAAAAATTATGGCTCTAGTAGTCATCAGTACCAAACACACTCCCGAGTAAATTAATAAAAATATTTGAATTTTAATGATTTCGTGTTTCAGACAGTTAAATGTCGTCATTATTACCTCAATTCTACCTGAAATTAACAGCAACGCGTAACTACTGTCGCATTTTTAGTATTTGCAAGAAAGAATGTTTTAGTCACCATACTACAAAGCTTACTTATCTACAGTTACTTCCATACTCTACAAATCACAGTGAAATGCATGGCAACAAGCAACGCCGTGACCAAATATAACATACATGATCACCACTGCTGTTAAACTCTACTAACATGGAGCTCTCCATGAAATGCGAGAAAGTGCGGTAAACATGCCATATAAAACCGATATTGCGGCGCAACACCACCTACCAGGAAAATGAGCCTGTGGCTCTCGTTGTTGCCACAAACCGAGCGTAATGGGTCAGTGTGACTTGGGAAGACGTGCAGGATCCCTTGCAGACGTAAGCGTGAACCGTACCGTCAAATCAGTGAACTTGAAAGAGATCGAATTATTGGCACGAGATAATGTGATGCATCCATCTGCGAAATTGCTGCTCATGTGGGGCGAAGCGTTTCGGCAATGCGACAGGTGTGTGCAGAATGGTTCACGGAGGACCGCAGAGTACGACAAGATTGGTCAGGTTTGTAGTGCTGCATGGTGTTGAAGATGTAATGATGTTCTGTGTGGTGTGTAACTTGGCGACAGAATCAGACATTGATTGAATTATCTTATAGTAACAAGTCACTAAATGCCTCAGCAGATTAATTTATTTGAGATTGGTAGGAAGCAACATTATCATTTCATCGCGTTTTCATGACCGCGATGCAGTCATACCCGGATCGACACTAAGAGACTAAAAGATTTGTTGAATTCAAAACAAATCAACACAATTGAAAAGGATGTTTCAGAAATGATAGGAAAACGATAATGTTCCACCTGCTTCAGTGCTGCGTTCGGCCCATCAGCGTAATTTCTGGAGATAAACTGATACAAAATGATTAAATGGTTCAAATGGCTCTGAACACTATGGGACTTAATATCTGAGGTCATCAGTCCCCTAGAAGTTAGAACTACTTAAACCTAACTAACCTAAGGACATCACACACATCCATGTCCGAGGCAGGATTCGAGCCTGCGGCCGCAGCAGTCGCGCGGTTCCGGACTGAAGCGCCTAGAACCGCTCGGCCACCGCGGCCGGCACACACGAGAAGACGTAATCTGAAACACGCTCTGTTGAAACCAGTATCTGTTAACTACGAAACTAAAACGGATGTGGAAGACCAAAAATTAGCCAATAAGAAAGTGAAATGATAGACTAATAAACTTACAGCGCTGCAAATGATCTGGCAGCGAACGAAGGACGTGATACAGGAAGTTCCTATTTGAGTTTCACCCCTGTGGTTTTAAATGTATACAATTGTCAAAGGTTATAATTATCAACACGGCTGCAGTCAAAAGTAAGCCAACTTTGTAAGAGCTATCTGACCGAGTCTGAACTGACAGCATCGAACATTCGCTATCCGATCGACGTGCTCTCTAATTTTCATTATTTAAATTCAGTTCGTAGACATGTGAGTGTCAGTGTATACCACTGACATGAATGTACCTGTAAGCTAGAACGTTATCAATAAACGAGGGTCAGTAATCTGCAAAAGGAACTCTAGTGTAGTGAGACTACACGGTTTCTTTGTAAAAGAGACATATGACGAAAGATCAATGTGTCTGTCGGTAAACTGTGATGTATCACGTCACAATCTGCTAAACTCATCTTGTTCGTCTGAGAAAGAAAGAGTGCCGTAGACAAAGCAGTGAGTCGAAACCGTTTCCGTGACTTCCGGAAGGCATTGGATACAGTTCGAAATTCCGTTAAGCGAACAAAATACGAGCTTACTAAGTATCGGACCAGATTTTTGACTGGATAAGAGTTCCCAGCAGACAGAACTTAGTACGCTATTCTAATAAAAGGGACGAAATTTATAAATACGAGGGTAAGTGAATTATTATCCACAATTTAGTTGTATTTTTGTTTATTTTGGTAGTACTGTCGTTTTACGTTGGTGACGCATGCTTTGTTTGTTTGTTGTTATATCTTTGCAATTTCCAAGGTGCTAGGTTAATTTAGTTATCGCTGCCGTGCTGTTAATCATGGCTGCTCCGCTGTTTATTTGCAGCAAAGAAGAGCAACGTTCAGTGATCTGTTTTTTTGTGGTCGGTAGGCGTATCAGGAGCCGAAATTCATCGAAGACTTTCGGTACAATACGGGAACATTGTTTTGCCACAACGGAGTGTCTACGAATGTGTTGAAAAATTCCGAAATGGTCGCACAAGTGTTAAGCACGATGAAGAAGCCGGATGACCGTTTACCGCCACAAATGAGGAAACCATTGAGCGTTCACGAGGATTGCTATCAAAAGGTGTTGTGTTGCTGCGAGACAATGCCCGTCCGCTTACTACTGCCCACACCGCTGAAACGCCCCAGAAACTCAAATTTGAAGTACTGGATCAGCCTCCATATAGTCCCGATCTTGCCCCTCCTGACTCTCACTTGTTTGGTCCACTCAAACAGGCATTAAGGGGCCGTCGATTTGCCTCCGTCGAAGCAGTGAAAGAAGCGGTGCATTACTGGCTCGCAGCTCCACCGACAAACTTCTTTTATGAGGGCATCAGGAAGCTTGTACAACGATGGACCAAGTGCGATGAAATGCAATAAGACTATGTCGAAATATGATGTTATTGTAAGTTTCTATTTGATTATAATATAAATTTTATAACTGCTTTGCCGATAATAATTGACTTACGCTCGCATGAATGTAAATTTTATGAGTACTACAAGGGAAGTTATAGGGATGGCGTCGTTTACAGCAGTACACATGAATGGTGTAGCGGGTAATACTTTAGGCTCCGTGAGGCTATTCAGGATGATGCTGTTTCTCTTTTCGAAATTTTTCAATGCTAAGAGATTTTAGTGAAGTGCAAGAAAGCCTACAAAGTATCGACTATTTGCACTGGGATTGGTAGTTCACCTGGGCTCACAATAGACGTAACGTTTTGCACAGGAACAGACTAAGGGATCTACTATTTTTCTGTTATACAATTGATGGAAAATTACTGCAAGATTAATATCTATGATGATATAGCAAGAAGTAACGATGCAGAGAGATCTAACGCGGAACGACAAAAAAAGGAAAAGTTGATGCCAGGTTGAGATTCATTAGGAGAATCTTAAATATATGCAATCCATCCACGAAGTGAATTGTTTACAAAATACCTGGTTGACCGATTCTTGAGTATTGCTCATCAGTCTGGAACTCTTATCGAAATTGCATTAGCAGAAGGGAGAGAGAAGATCCAATGAAGAGCGGCGCGTTTCGAGACTGGATCACTTAGGCCGGTATTACACTGTCAAATTTATTTGTCAAAGATTTGGTCAGAGATGTGATCCAATATTCCGTCCAATATATTTGACGAAGATCTTTGAAATAGCGCTAGACGGGGTATTACACTGACATCAAAGTTTTCGTCAAAGTTCAAGATGGCTGACAAAAACAAATTGTTATTAACCGCAGCAGCGGCTGCTTGTGCCCACAATTGCTGTGTGAGCACATGTGATACAGAAGCGGCGGAAAAAAGGAAACGTACTTGGGTGAAGCCGTGGGTTTCACGACGAGACGAAAAAAGCATTCAGCAAAACTTGTTACGTGAACTAAGAGTGGAAGACGTCAAGTCATACATCAATGGATGAGCATACTTTTCAGTATGTTCTCAGTGAAGTGATTCCTCATATCTCAAAACACAATACTCACCTAAGAACTGCTATATCTGCAGACGACAGGCTCACTGTAACACTTTGATTCCTTGCTACAGGAGAAAGTTACTCTAGCTTACAGTACAGCACTCGAATTCCACAATGCACATTAAGTAAAATAATACCTGAAACGTGTGAAGCAATTTATAAAGCACTAAAGGACCATTGTCTGAAGGTAAATAAATGTTCGATACACTTTATGTCCATGAAGATAAATTGTTATTATTTTATTTTATTTTAGTTACATATAAAATTTCAATTGATGTGTGATACCACAAAATTAATAGAGATGTATGAAGCGGATGAGACGCTTTACAATGTGAGGCACCCTGATTATAAAAACAGATTACGAAGATTGGAGAGATACAAAAATTATATGCATACATATTTATAGAATAGAATCCTCTTCCTCTATTCCAGCCTGTTGCAAGGCAGCCTGGATATATCCAGAGGTGGACGGTTGTGCACGGGCTGTCGCATGCAGAAAATCCCATCTGTCCATTAATGTCCGCTCCAGACCGTGCATAGTGGCAGTGGTGTATTCCCTGCCGCCCACTTTCTCCATTTCACGCAGTTCTGCTGCGATGTGGGCGCCAAGGGTACTGTAGCGGTCTTCATGGACAGGCATGGTTCTGGCAGCATCAGCCATAGCCTTAAGTGTTCTGATGGCCTCCTCCATGACGTTTGTTGCCACGTCTGGCGTGACTTTCCTCCTTGTAGTGGGAGGCCGCTCTTGATGCAGGGGTTGGGGCTGTGGCTGTGCCTCGCTACATGCGACAGGCTCTTGCATCTCTTGCTATAAATAAAAGATAAAAGCCATTAGTTACGTATTTCCTTGCACATACATAAATCTTATTTATTTAAAGGTACCCACAAGCAGAGGAGAGTGGGAGCAAATTGCAGAGGATTTCGAGAAGAAGTGGAACTGTTATAACACTATAGAAGCAATGGACGGAAAGCACATTCGTATCAAATGTCCACAAGCTAGTGGATCTCACTTTTTCAATTATAAATCCTTCAACAGTATCATTTTATTTGCCATGGTAGATGCTTCCTACAATTTTTTGTATGTAGATGTAGGAACTAATGGGCGTGTTGGTGATGCTGGAGTGTTTTCAAAAAAGCATACTACGTGAGTGTCTCATTGACCGATCTATGCTCAACATTACTGAAGGCAGGAAGCTTGGGAACACAAACATTACAACTCCAATGGTAGTACTGGCAGATGTCGCTTTTCCTCTCAGTTATAACATTATGAAGCCATACCCCTTAAAAGTGATCACAAAAGAAGAAAAGATTTTCAATTACCGACTGTCACGAGGGAGAAGATTAGTGGAGAGCTGCTTTGGCATTCTTGCAAGTCGTTTCAGGATTTTTCTTACTACCATTAATCTGCCTCCTGAAAAAGTTACCATTATAACACTGGCTGCCTGCACATTGCACAACTTGTTAACTGAGAGAAGACAACACTTGTACACTGGTCAGGAAACAGTGTCTGCCGTAGTAGGAGACTGCACTTATCTTGAGACACAAAGCACTGAGGACTTACAGCGAATGGAACCAATAGCTTGCCAAGCTTCTTCTGGACGTTCAGTACACAGGAGAGCAGTTAGAGAATACTTTAAGACATTTTAAAATGACGCTGGGAAAGTGCCCTGGCAAGACAATCACATTTAGTAACGTAAAATGTGAACAAATGTACATACCTCAAACATTTCCTCAAACGTCCGTGTGGCACGTTCACTCTCACTTTCCGTGCTCTCTATATTGCACACACTCTCGTTTGCGTCTGTTGCTTGGTCGAGAAATTTGAGCATTTGAAACCAGTACACTTGTGGTGTGTACGCCGCCTGCGCACTGGCTCCACTTTTGCTTTTATGCATCTGCAATATTAGTAATGAAGATAATTTAAACTACTTGTAGGTTACGTAAACATTATTGTATGTTTTAAGTCGCTGCAGTGAACAAATTAATGCTAATCATTTGTATGACATGTAAACTTTACTTGCATAAATAAATATAAGTGAATATGTCAATACGTACTTTTGCTTTCTCGTACGAGTAGCTAGTGCGGAGGCCATTTATCTTCCTGTTGATGTCCTCGGCCGTACATCCAGGCCGTATGTCTCTGCTATGTTTTTATAAATCTCCAATCTTCTTAATCTGTTTTTGTAATCAGGGTGCCTCACATTGTAAAGCGCCTCATCCGCCTCATACATTTCAATTAATTTTGTGGTAGACGCCACACACCAACTGTATTTAGCAGCCATGTTTACAAACACAAAACATGACAGAACGCTCCAGCGATGCTGGCGCTCCGCGTGGTAACATATCGCATTGCAGTGAACAGAAGACAGGCGATTTCTTTGATCAAATATACGGCCTCGCCCTAGATTTGATCAAATATTGGACGACATTTGTCAAAGTTCCCTATTACACTATCAGATATCTTTGACAAAGATATTGGACAAAGAAATTCGATAGTGTAATACCGGCATTAGCAAGAGCGAGAGCGTCACGGATATGGTGAACAGATTACATTGGCACATGCTACAAGAGAGGTTTAATGTTGAAATTGTGAGAGAGTGCAGCCGAAGAAGAGTAGTGCTACATATTACTTCCATCTACGTCTCGCGAAATAACCACGCCGAAAAAATCATAAAAATTGAATCTCCATGCGTAGGTGTATCGGCAGTATTCTCCCCAAGCAGCATTCGCGAACACAACAGGGATCATGGTATCATAAGTACGCTCCGCTCTGTAACAAGCAAAGGGGAAAGCTTCGCTCATTCCCGAAGCTGTGTTTTTGTTATGAACGACCTGTGCACGCATTCCCAGCTAGTCGGCGTTGCGGACGTCGCCTTCCTGGTGTTCGCTTTCCCTGTGCTCCGAATCGCCGCCTGGTGCGTCTCGTCCGTGTCGCAGAGGGGCAATGTGTGTCACGCAGACAAGAGGTGCGCCGCTTTCTACGTACGCGCTGCGTGCGGAACGACGCATGCCTCCAAGATACCACTTAGGCTTTGAAGGATCTCGGCGAAAAATTATCCACCTCCGTCGTCGAGTTCATTAAAGCTGTACTCACGTTTTCTTGAACGCGAAAGTAGATGCTTAGCGTGACGATTGCGGTTGTGCCATAACGCAGAATGTTAATAACAGAAGTAAAAGAAAGTTCCTTTTTCTAAACGTTTACTAGTATAGCGTGGACCAATACGATGTCAGATCGATTATGGGTCACAGATAGGACAGAGCAGACGCTATACTGGAGTACATCGTTGTGTAGTGAATGTGTATGGTGCATTTGGAATACACCCTACAGTGCTACGTAAAAAGGGGTACGGTAAAGATACACCGATAACGCTTTATTTCGCATATTATTTGCTACAATAAAATATCAGGAAATGCTATTACGGTGGTTCAAACTTCTACGATATCTTAAAGCTCAAAGTCGTTCATAGGAATATGAAGTTTTTCAGAATTTTTAGCCAATCAGTGATCGCATTACAAAATCCAATCACTTTCTGTATAGTTTTATTTGTAAGAAGACGCGTTTCGGGCTTTCACCCATCTTCGTAATACGCAATACGCCAGTTGAAGATGGTCCAAAGGCCCAAAATGTACTGGAGCAAGTAAAGCTATGAAAAAGTATGGTTTCTGTATTTCATAATGTATAATTCAAGCCGCAGCCACGGAGCCAGCAACCATCAACATGGATACATTAATGGTCGTGTGCATCTCACTGATTATGTAAGAGTCAAAACTCAGACGACATTGGAAAACTTGGTAGAAAAATTGAAAAGTTATAGGTATAATTTGGTTTATGAATTGTGCACAGATATTGTAGTTAGTTGCATATGAATGGTGGCACAAATTCTGACATACACCGTGCTCCGTTACCCGTAATAAATCAATTATCCTCCATTACTATTTCCTTGAAATAATATACGTCGGGTTTAAATGACTATTGACTTCTATTAAAAATGTAAGTACCAACGTGGGCTTGAGCACTTGCTAGGCTCAAACTGAAATTAGCGCTGCAGTCATGGACTGTGCGGCTGGTCCCGGCGGAGGTTCGAGTCCTCCCTCGGGCATGGGTGGCTGTGTTTGTCCTTTGGATAACTTAAGTTAAGTAGTGTGTAAGCTTAGGGACTGATGACCTTAGCAGTTACGTCCCATAAGATTTCACACACATTTGAACATTTTTTGAAACTGAAATTAAACCTTTCATATTATTTCATATTTTACGTTTTTACTGTCCCATGGAGTAAGTACCCTGTGCTTCTCGGCGTTGGTAGCCCCATGCTGCATTTGCTGTGACGTAACGATGTCTGCCGACGACTGCCATACGCCGCACACCGCCCAGGAAGTATCTCTGATGCTTACAGAGAAAATTCCAGAATTTAATTCAGCCAGATTCTGTACCTTTATTCACATTATCTGCGAAAGACAGGGCTCTGGCTTTGAATCCCTGTCGAGCCAACAGACTTAACGTGTCAGAAATGTTTGAAGCTCAGTTTTATATGTCTATGCTGTCATAGAGATTTTTTCAGTTGAAAGTTGGAATATTTTATATTCACCCTTTCAAGCTGATAAATACTCTTGAAACCACTAACGAATCTTCCTTCGATTATATTGCACAATCGTTTAGGAACTTAATTACTAGTTGCGTGTACTGGATGGACAGGTGAACAGTCTTGCTAAGGAATATCAGTTGTCTAAAGCACCAGTCAACGACATTTGTCCCCGTACTTTCAGTATCAAAAGGCATTGCACTGTATTTAACATTAATTACGCTGTTAGTCGATGTGAAAGTAGCTACATACGTGATAATCTATAGAGTAAAACTGTGACTTCAGTGATTACCTGAGATTGTCAGCAGGACAGCGACTTCTTATTATGAAAAATACAATATTCTTGTTAGAAAAGTTTTATGTGCCCAGTTCTCGGTAATAACACATATAGACGACTATTTCGGCAAATTTTAATTGCCATCTTCAGATAATCTACATAAATCAGATATTGTCCCACTACTACGCACTACGAACTGGGGAAATAAAATTTCTCCAACAAGAAGAGTACATTTTAAAGGCTTTAGTGTTGTAATCGGATTTTAGTAGTTTTTGCTATAAACAATCCTGTCGGAAGAACATCCGCAACATCAACCAGAGGTTGAAAATGCCGCTACAGTTGTAAGGTTCTTTAATTTAACACACGACCGGTTTCGGACCCTTATACGCCCCAGGTGTCGTAATTTGGTGCTGTGACCCCGAACGACGTAGTGGACGTGTACACGAGCGTGTAAGAGCCACAAACCGGTCTTGTGTTAAATTAAGGTACCTTACAACTAGCGGTATTTTCAACCTCTAGTGTTTACTATGTTTACACACAAATTATTTAGCTACGAGGGTCGCTCAATAAGTAATGACCCACATATTTTTAAATAAAAAGCTATTAATATACATAGACATTGTTGGTGCTTCACATTTGATGTTTGTTCTGTGCGCCGGTGAACTTTCGAGTCGTTCTGGCAGATGGCAGAGCCGTAGCACAGCGTTAAAACGGCGTCTACATATGACTCACGTTACAAGCAGTTTGCTGTTATTGAATTTTTGTGTGCAAAAAAAAAAAGAAACCATGGTGAACGTCCATAAACATTTATGTGCAGTGGATGGCGATACTGCAGTTGATAGGAATACAGTTGGGCGATGGGTAAAGAAAGTTACAGCCTCAGGAAATGCAGAAACAGAACTGCATGATCAGTCTCGCTCGGGACGTCCTGTCACAGCCACTCCTCCAGACATGATGAAGCGTGCAGACGCCATTCTTCGTGCCGGCCGGCGCATCACAACTCGTAGTTGGCTCTACAGTTGTCGATCGGCGTTGGAAGTGCGTTTGTAATGACAGAGGCTCTCGGCTATTCAAAGACGTGCTCGCGATGGGTTTCACAAATACTCACAGCGGATCACAACTTTCAAAGAAAGGCCATTTCATCTGAATTGTTGGAGCTTAAAGATTCTCTACAGGGAACACGCTATGAAGATGACGAGATTGCCAGTCATGCAATGAAAACATGGCTACTCCTACAGGACAAGAGCTCTTACCAGCAAGGAGTACATGCTCTTCCACAACGGCCATAGAACGTGATGGAGACTACGTAGAAAAATAGGATATGGACATGATATATTGATGTATATTGTCACCAAACTCTGACTCTTAACAATAAATATGTTCTGAGAAAAAAATGTGGGGCATTATGTATTTAACGACCTTCGTACTATGAGCAAATCCATATTATACAGCAAATTTCGGCTACAGACTACTAGGACTCGAAACGGGGACTGAGTACATGCTATTTACGAGTAGAATGGAACCCACGTCCGGAAACACACTGTTTCCGTTCTTCAACCATTTCAGATCACTTGATAAATTAATCACATGTGATAACTTTCGGAAACAAAATGTGTGTTAAACTTCCTGGCAGATTAAAATTGTGAGGTGGGTCGTTAGTAGTGTTTGGGTAGCTCAGTTGGTAGAGCTCTTGACCGGAAAACGTAAAGGTCTTGAGTTCGAGTCTCGATCTGGCACACAGTCTTAATCTCCCATGAAGTTTCATATCAGCACACAGTCCATTACAGAGTGAAAAATTCATTCTAAAATCTGTGTGGTTTGTACGCACTATGTAGTAGACATCTGCCACCAGAGAACGCTGTAGTTGTAGATAACGTTGACGAGCATGGGCCGTGCGAGGTGATAGAAGGCTTCTGAGCGTGCACGAGGTACATTGGGAAGGATGACTGTACGCCAGCTCGGAATCCTGGCGATGGAAGTTCTCTACAGTGTGGCCGGTAAGAAAATACGTGGTAACTAAAGGTCGTGTTAATGCCGTGTGCTGGTGCCTTGGGGTAAAATACAAATCTCTCCACACTGTATTATGGAGTGGAGGCATATGACACAGTTGGTCACGAAGCAAATGAAACACCACTTGTGAAATATTTTAAGTGCGTTATGATAATACGCTAAAATGGAGTTAACACAAAGACAAAACAATTCCGAAGCCTAATTTCCGATTCTTTAGGCTTAAAAATATCACCCACTGTGTTGACCTACAGACGAGCGCGTTAACAAATTTATCAATATTTCATTCCTTATTTTCTACTGAAATTATCTTCTGCGGCAGTGTAGCGGGTGTAAATAAATTGTTCACTCAGCAAATGCGAGGAAAATGATGAGATGAAAGAAAAATGTTTGTAATAAAGTAATATAATAAAATATTTTGTAATTCTACTACTCACTCACCAGGACATTTATTCCTTAACGGAATTTGTAGCAAACAATAGAAATAAATCACTGTCGGATTAAATGCAGTTCACATAACTGCAACCAAAGGTAAATATAATTTCTATGTAGCCTATACACAATGTCTAAGTTCCAGAGCCCAATTTTTTTATTCTACTTCAAAGGTCTTCAAAAAACCCCTACCACCATAATGCCAGAAATAATCTGAAAGTCTCTAAATAAAAATAAAAAAACAGAAAACTGACTTTATTAGTTTCTCCTTATGCAAATTCTCTCATTATCTATATTCAACAATCAAACTTTGCTGTTGCCATAAATGAGAAGTAACGATGTTCTATATAAACAGGTCTTTACTCTTACAACAAGCCGGCCGTTGTGGCCGAGCAGTTCTAGGCGCTTCAGTCTGGAACCGTGTGACCGCAACGGTCGCAGATTCGAATCCTGCCTCGGGAATGGATGTATGTGATGTCCTTAGGTTAGTTAGGTTTAAGTAGTTCTAATTTCTTGGGATTGATGATCTCAGATGTTAAGTTCCATAGTGCTCAGAGCCATTTGAACCATGTCTTACAACTAATACGTAACTATTTTTATTTGACAATCGTTTTTAATCATGTAGATATTAAGCTTGTGCTAGCACAAATGATACGTAGCTGTAGGTAATGCGGTAGTTCATTATTACTACAGAGAAGATTAGTTTCTAATAAGTATTTCCTTTGGTTACAGTATTTCTTGTTTCATATCCCTGAAGGTTGTCTCTCATGGTTGGATATACGCTATACAATGAATGAATGAATGAATGAATGAATAAACGAATGCATAGCAACTAACGAGTAAAGTCTGTGTTAGTATGTCTGCACAGTCGACTAGGTACAGAGTGTTATCGAGTTCAAAACAAGCGCTAACTTGACTTTTCAATCGCGCTACATTTGTAATTTGTCTGCGAGCTTGTAATGAATGAAAATCTGTCTCCTATCGAAAGACGGTAATAGGGTACTGAATATCAGGAACTACGTGACGCTGTCGTGTTACTGCAGACAATATACTTGAGTAGTACAGCTTAGAGGACCTGCCAGCTTGGCGCCGTGCTTCGTCGTTCTCGCGTGGCTTGTGGTTCTTACGCCCTAGTCTGAAGATAAGAGCTGTTTGGTGGGACGATTTACGACGGAAAAAGGCAGTGCGCTGCCGCTATCACCAGCGCTAATTTTAAGCGCTGCATGAGTTGTAACGAGGCTGTTTCTTAATTGCTTGTTGGTTGTTCCTCTTCTCACCGGTAACAGACGGGCGAAGATAGTGACTTGTCGAGTGGCCTTCATATCAGTGATTATTCTGACTGAGACGGAAAAATATATTCTGATCAGTAGGTGCCGTGACTGATTCTCGGTGATAGGAATCAGATTAGAAAGTTAGATGGGAGTACTTTCGCAAAGATATAACTAGAGGGCTATTGCTAACGTACCCTCTGGATGACTGAGAAAACCCCATCGCTCATCACATTTTGCACTTCGGAAGCTGATTCCTGTTCTCGACAATGACTGGATATTGTAAGAAATCGCCAAAGATCGTGAAATGATTGTTGATGGTCACGTAAAACTACATTACACTGTTATCTTGTGTGATTATTCTGTTACGGTAAACACATGTGTTCTCTTTTCTAAAAGAATTGGGAAAAAATTAAGAAAACCAACCGACGAGGATCATTATTTCGCGTAAGTGGACGTTGGATTAATGGATAACAGTGGATTTTTGCCCAGTAACTAAAGAGGCCACCTGTTAATGTTAACTAATAGCTGTTCTTTTCCACTTAACTACATACAGCACACCTGTTTATACTTATCAGATTTGGTAGTTCAGTCGTTCTCAGAAACATGAAACCCGGAAGTGCTTTCCAAGAGTCAGTTTGATATACAATTAGATCACAAATGCATCGAAACCATTTGCATTTAGGAGTAAGGGAATTGGAAAGTGTTTCGGTGTAGTGAATAGATAGCTTACTGCGCTTTTCAGCCATTACAGACAGATTTTCTTTCATTTAAATGAGCAAATGTGTAATGGTAAATGCTAGGAAGCAGAGAATTGAAATCCGCGATCCGCTAACTTCGAGTTTGCTCGATATGGAGACCTATCTCAAATGGACAAGGATGGTTGAAGGTACTCGGTTTCGCCATTTAAAAGGAAATACTCATTTTCGCCAGATACAATTGAAGAAATTCACCGAAAGCTTATGTCACATTGTTCAAAGATGGCTTACAACCCATATTCTCCCGAATATTAGTGTCTTTAGCCCTTTGCCACCCACATGCCTGCAATACTAAATTATTTTATGTTGTTGGGCATATTAATTCTTTCTTAACGTCTACATCTACATCATACTCCGCAAGCCACCTAATGATGTGTGGCGGAGGGTACTTTCGGTACCACTTTCTGATACTTCCAACGCAGCTCCACTCGCGAATAGTTCGTGGGAAGATTGGTTGTCGGTAAGCCTCTGTACTGGCTCTAATTTCTCGATTTTTTCCTCTTGATCAGTACACGAGATGTACGTGGGGGGAAGTAATATATTGTCTGACTCCTCCTGAAAAGTACAGTCCCGAAATTTCAACAGTAAATCTCTCACTGATGCACAACGCCTGTCTTGTAACGTCTGCCAGTGGAGGCTGTTTAGCATCTCCGTAGCGCTCTCTCGCCAGCTAAACGATCCCGTTCCGAAATGCCTACTTGATAGGTAACCCAGATAGATGAACAATACGCAAGAATCTGGCGAACAGGTGCCTTATAAGCCACTTCTTTCGTGGCTGAGTTACATTTCCTGAAGTTTCTTCCTATGTATCTGACTCTGGTATCTGCTTTTCCACTATTTGTTTTATATGGTAATTCCACTTAAGGTCGCTCTGGATAGTTACGCCCAGATATTTTACGGCAGACGCTGTCTCCAGCTGTTTGTCACCAATAGTGTAGCTGAACAGTAGTAGATTTATTTTCCTACGTATGCGCAATATGTTACATTTATTTACGTTCAGGGTCAACTTGCAAGAGCCTGCACCATTCATCAATTCTCTGCAGGTCGTTCTGCGAAATCTTACTCTCTTTTGGCGTTGCTACTTAGCTACAGACAACTGCATCATCTGCGAATAGCCTTAACAGCATCTGACGCTTTCTTCTAGATCATTTACATATATTGTAAACAGCAACGGTCCTATCGCACTTCCCTGTAGTACTCCGGATATTATTAAGGTGTGATGTTATTTTGCTCGTTTAAGAACACTGGTTGATCTTGACTAATGGCGGGAGAGTATGCTCGCTATGTAAATTTAGCGGAACTTGCGGGCAATGTGCTTCCTTCATCACCGCTATCATGGATATCTATTTCTTTTCCTTCGTGGAAAAGCCGTCCTGCACTTACTTCAGGGCGTGAGCCTGGTAATTTGCTTCTCATGATGACTCTAATATTTGTTTCTGCTCGTGGTCGTCCCACAACTCTCTCTTACGCGTAAAAAATCTGTGGGGAGGAGCGCCATTTATACCAGTTGTCATCGAATTGTGTGACTCATGCTTCACATGTTTCAGACCTTATCAGCTGATGGTGTGTTTCTGAAACGGAAATGAGATGCCACCTGTAAAACTTACTTGGAGTTGGAAATTGTCCGGAAGCGACTGCGAGCCTAACGCAGTTTTCAGGTAAATGGTTGTTAATCCAGCTCACGGATTTGATCCTACTATGTTTACACACGTTTCTCCTATGGTGGACCACTGCATCTTTAGCAGTAAGGTCAAATCTTCGGTACTGACACATTGTACTGTGACTGTGAATGGACCATTAGTTTTAAGAACTGAAAATAAAACTCTTCTCAATCCCAACAACTTCCTTGTTTCTGGTTACATCGATTTTAGTATACGAAATCAAGCGAGGTGAATAAGAAAAGTTATTAATGAGAAACAGAAGTTGCGAATCACGTCTACGAGTTGTAATTCTGCTTGAAATTAAAATCATGCATCTTTTCTGTCTTTCTTTTTAAAGCAGTTGTGAAATGTTGGTCAATATTTTCAGCGTGCGTATAATTTTCTTGTACATCTCCTCCCTCCTGCATTCCTGTATGAAGTGAGACTCTTTTATATAAAAAGTGCACGGCAGCGACAGGCATGGCCACAAAATAGGGAATCTTTTGACACTAACAACGCGTATCTACAACTCAGTATAGGTTGTGGTGAATCCTTATATCCAGAACTGTGGCTTATGTACCTCAGATCGGGAGAAGCGGGTGTCAAGTAGCCATTTTATGTCCCCCATTTTAGGACCTTTGCATATTCTTAAACGTAAGTCATTTAAGGAAGATTCCGGAGCTGTTTCTTTGAAAAAGACGTGGCCGACTTCCTGCAGAATTCCTGCTGTGTCACTAATGGCATTGTAGATGACGAGCCATAAACATAAATCTTCATTCTTTCATTTACATAAATCAAATCTAGATCGTTGCTGCTACTTTTCTTAAATAGATCTGCAGGTGTTTGGTGCTGTGTTTTATCGTAACATCATGAAGAGGCTACGGTTTGTTCGCGTCCGAAATGGTGCGAAACATCAGTGCTTTCGTAATGGAACGTCTGTAGGAAATATGAAGATTAAAGAGAAACTGTTGTCCGCCACTGGCTGTAAAATCGTTGATACAATTTGTATCGGCTGATTTGATTTTAAAACTACTCTCCCATGGAAAAATGGAAATGAGCGTTTGGCGTCATTGGCCGAGAGGCCCCTTGCGGGGCAGGTCCGGCCGCGTTGGTGCAGGTCTTATTACATTCGACGCCACAGTGGGCGACCTGCGCGCCGGATGGGGATGAAATGATGATGAAGACAACTCAGTCCCTGGGCGGAGAAAATCTCCGACCCAGTCGGGAATCGAACCCGGGCCCTTAGGACGGCAATAGTCCGCGGCTCGTGGTCTTGCGGCAGCGTTCTCGCTGCCCGCGACGGGGTCCCGGGTTCGATTCCCGGCGGGGTCGGGGATTTTCTCATGCTCGAGATGACTGGGTGTTGTGTGTCTTTCATCATCATTGACTCGCAAGTCACCGATGTGGTGTCAGTTAAAAAGGACTTGCAATTTCGGCGGCCGAACACCCCGCATGGGGTCTCCCGGCCAACAATGCCGTACGATCATTTCATTTCAGGATGGCAATCCGTTACGCTGACCACTTAGCTATCGAGGCAGACATTACTCTCCCATAATGGTCTGACACATTGTGTATGTACAGATCGACGGTTTTATGTCGCCTGTGATATTGGGAGCATTATTGAGGACTGCACTGACGTTCTGTCTGCGTCAATACCATTGTAATTTTCTTTTCCATTATCTTCTTGGAAGAATTTTTGTGTTTTTTGAAGGATAGTACAGCTTATAGGCTACTGTAAACTCTATGGTACGCAGGGGTTGGACAAAAATAAGACCGAGTGAGGTGGCGCAGTGGTTAGACACTGGACTCGCATTCGGGAGGACGACGGTTCTATCCCGCGTCCGGCCATCCTGATTTAGGTTTTCCGTGATTTCCCTAAATCGCTCCAGGCAAATGCCGGGATAGTTCCTTTCAAAGGGCACAGCCGACTTCCTTGCCCGTCCTTCCCTAATCCGATGAGACCGATGACCTCGCTGTCTGGTCTCCTTCCCCAAAACAACCAACCAACCATACAAAAATAAGGAGACGCAGCGAGCAACGCATGCTTGAACGTAAACGCAAACGCTAACCAAGCCTACAGATTGCGCTGTCGTATTTGGCCACGAACGGCATCTATGCATTGTCGTCAGTACGTTGCAGGTGTCAGTCAGGGCCGGAACCGTGTTCTGTGTAGCTGTGAGTGCACCATGTCGGAGCTAAGCCTTCGTAATCAAGGTAGCGGAAGTGTTTGGTGTTTCAAGAGGCATCATATCGAAGATATATATAGCAACAAGGAAAAGGGGGAAAACATCACGTGCTAAATCGCAGCGCGGTCTAAAGAACGTATTAGGTGATCGTCACGGGCGGCCATTGAAGAGCACTGCGATGAAAAATAACCGAACGGAATTTGCAAAAGTCACTGCAGAAATGAATGTCACACTTGCCAACCCTATCAGATCCAGAACAAGACGAAGCAGGAAAGTGCAGGGCGAGCTGGAATTAAAAGGCCACTCACGAGTGATGCAGATGGCCGAAACAGAAACACGTGGTGCCGAAGAAATAAAACCTGGACTCTGGAGCAATTGTAGGAAGTCATTTGCTCCGATGAGTCTTGTTTCACATTGTTTCCAACTTCTGGCCGAGTTTACCTCGAAAGAGTGAAACATGGCACAGGTTCGGTGATGATTTAGGCAGCCGTATTGTGGTATTCCATGGGGGTCATGGTTACTCCACAAGATTTCATTACTGCCGACCATTTGGCTGATGAGGTCCATCCCATGGTACAATATTTGTTCCCCAATGGTTTTTCCGTGTTCCAAGACAACAGGAGCGTCCGTTCACACAGCTCGCATCGTCCAGAACTGGTGCTGTTTGCACGAGGATCTACAGTCACATCCCCCTTGCGACCAGTCAGCAGATCTCAGTAGTACCGAGCCTGTATGGTCTACTTTGGAGAGAAGGGTTCTTGATTGCTATCTACCTCCATTATCGTTACCTGAACCTGCCGCTATTATGCAGGAAGAACGATGTAAAATTCCAGTAGAAACCATACAGAACCTGTAGTTATACATTTCGAGAGGACTGGAAGCTGTTTTGGATGCGGCTTTCCTCATTGTATTAGGCATGGTAAAGTGTTGTGTTTCTATATTTTTGTTCACCTCTTGTATGTAGGAGATGGCCATACACAATTGGTCGGGAACGAAGGCCGCCCTGGCTAGTAACGTTGATTTGAACGTCGAGGTGTTTTATTTCGGTTCCCGGCGACCACTTTAAGTTTTTCTGTGATGGAGATGTCTAGAACGGGGTTTACTCGGCTACGTTACACTAAATGAGAATCCTCTTGAATAAATAAGGAATAACATGCACGACAAAGAGGTAGCGTCAGACACAAAGAGACTTGCTCCAGACTGGTTGCCACAACAGGTTAATGGATATCAGCAGATATCACATTGCTGTAAAGATTTTACAACCAGAAACGCGTGGCATTTTTAAACTGTGTAGCAAAATCAAAAGTTAAGGAAAAGGTAACAAGCATTACGAAATACTGTTACCAGTCTGCGTCAGAGAATGGTCGTCAACAGACTGTGCATATACGGCTGCTGCAACGGATGACGTAAGTTTTCCTTTACGCTGTCAACATAAATGTACGTACCTCACCAATTGCAGCATGTGAGTTTCAAATGGCTCGGAGCACTATGGGACTTAACTTCTGAGGTCATCAGTCCCCTAGAACTTAGAACTGCTTAAACCTAACTAACCTAAGCACATCACACACATCCATGCCCGAGGCAGGATTCGAACCAGCGATCCTAGCGGTTGCGCGGTCCAGACTGTAGCTTCTAGAACCGCTCGGCCACTCCGGCCGGCTGCAGCATGTGAATTTGGATGGTCAGTTGTTAACTGGTCGAAAACGGTTACTGCATTATGAAATGTTTTAGGAAATTTATAGCAAGAAAATAAAAGAAAATAATTTGTCGATCACTTCGTCTCCGAAGGTTCAAATCGTTCAAATGGCTCTGAGCACTATGGAACGTAACAGCTATGGTCATCAGTCCGCTAGAACTTAGAACTACTTAAATCTAACTAACCTAAGGACATCACACAACACCCAGCCATCACGAGGCAGAGAAAATCCCTACCCCGCCGGGAATCGAACCCGGGAACCCGGGCGTGGGAAGCGAGAACGCTACCGCACGACCACGAGATGCGGGCTCGTCTCCGAAGGGTGAGAAGGTGACAGTGTTCGTAAGGGATGGAAGTCAGACAAGTCTTAACCGTGGGAAGAACTTTGCGTATCCTAACTTTGGTAAACAAGGAAAACTGAACCACACTGGCTGGGTTGGAACCCCTCTTCTCCCAAATACTACTCCGGTGCCTTCAGCAGTGTTTCCATTTCCGCCGGCAGTCTCCAGGCAGCGAAGTACGAGGTACGTGACGAGTGATAGCGCAGCGCACACAACGCCCCAAGGTCGCCCCCAGTATCTGAGCCGGCAGCAGACTCGCTTCGCCCGAAGGCATCCGCCTACCTGCCGGGCGGACTCGTAAAACACCCGACAGCCATACCCTACAGCGGGCGCGTCAGCTCCACTGGCCGTAGGTGGAGCTCGCCTAGTATACGAGCTACTGCTTCATTCATGTAGGACCCTACATCTACATCTGTACTCTGCAAGCCGCATTATGGTATCTGGCGGAGGGAACTTTGTGTACAACTGTTACTTCCGCCCTTTCCTGTTCCTCTCACGAACGGTTTGAGATAATAACGATTGTCGTTAAGCCCCCTTGTGAGCTGAACCAGCATATTCTTTTCGCGAGATGTACGTAGGAGGAAGCAGTATATCGAGTGAGTCTTCTAGGAACATGCCCTCACAATTTTTACAGTGGACCACACAGTGATGCAGAATACCACTGTTAGAGCGTCTGCCAGTGGAGCTGGCTGAGCATCTCCGTGACGCTTTCGCGCCTACAAAATCAACCTATGAGGAAACGTGCTGGCCGGCCGCTGCGGTCGAGCGGTTCTAGGCGCTTCAGCACGCGCGAGTGCTACGGTCGTAGGTTCGAATCCTGCCTTGGGCATAGATGTGTGTGATGTCCTTACGTTAGTTAGGTTTAAGTAGTTCTAAGTTCTAGTGTACGGATGACCTCAGATGTTAAGTCCCATAGTGCTCAGAGCCATTTGAACCATTTGAAACGTGCTGCACCCTCTATTTTCTCCCAACCCCATCTGGAACTGATCACACACTGACGACCAGCATTCATGCATTGGTCGAATGGGGGTTTTGTAAGCTACCTCCTTCGTAGGACTGCACATCCTGAGGATTCCTCCAGTGGATCTGTCTGGCATCTGCCTTACGTGCGATTAGGTTTATGTGATCGATTCACTTTAAACTTCAACTTATGCGAACTCAAAGATATTCAGTTGCTGCGTCTGCATCGTCTAGTCTTGCAATAATTACCTTTTCTGCCTGTTTACACATTACATCCGTTTATACTGAGAATCACATTACAATCCCTGTACGAAGTGTTGATCCAGTACAGGGCTTTGCAGCTTCTCTGCTTACAACAGTAGAATCGGCGAAAATCCTCACGGAACTTCCGACATTATACATCACGTCGTTGATATGCATTGTGAAAAGTATTGGTCCTATTGCATCCCTTTGTGTACGCGCTCACACACTTTGAACATCATCAGCTAACTGGGTGCTTCTTGTGTGAGTAGAGCTCCTCAACACTGATATTGTTGTTCTTGGCCGGCCGCGGTGGTCTCGCGGTTCTAGGCGCGCAGTCCGGAACCGTGCGACTGCTACGGTCGCAGGTTCGAATCCTGTCTCGGACATGGATGTGTGTGATGTCCTTAGGTTAGTTAGGTTTAAGTAGTTCTAAGTTCTAGGGGACTAATGACCACAGCAGTTGAGTCCCATAGTGCTCAGAGCCATTTTTTTTTGTTGTTGTTTCTGTAGTAGTAGTAGTAGCAGCAGCAGTTCTTTTTTTTTGTCTTCAGTTTAATGCAACCCTCCAAGTACTCTATCCCATGAAAACCTCTTCTTCTTTGCATAACTACTGCAATCTACTTCCTTCTGAACCCACACATTCTATTCATCCATCGGTCTCCCTGCGCAATTATTTTTATCCCTCACACTTCCCTCCGTCTCTGAAGTGATAATTCCTTCAAATCTCAGTTAGTGTCCGTCACCCAATACCTTCTATTAATCACGATGTGCCATAAGTTTAGTCACTTTGTGCAACTCAGTACCTCCTTATTAGTTACTTGATACACCTACCTAAGTGACCGAGCGGTTCTAGTCGCTTCAGTCTGGAACCGCGCGACCGCTACGGCCGCAGGTTCGAATCCTGCCTCGGGCATAGATTTGTGTGATGTCCTTAGGTTAGTTAGGTTTAAGTAGTTCTAAGTTCTAGGGGACTGATGACCTCAGCAGTTAAGTCCCATAATGCTCCGAGCCATTTGAACCAACACCTACCTAATCTCTAGCATTCTTCTGCAGCACTATATTTCAAGAATTTCTATTTTCTTGTTGTCTCAACTGCTTATCGTCCACGTTTCGCTTACGTACAAATTTACACTCCAGACAAGTACCTCCTGAAAAGACTTTCAGACACCTTCATATTAGATGTTAATAAATTCCCTTTTTTTTTGCGAGACACTATATTTGCTATAGCTGGTCTGTCTTCTCTACTTTAGTCATTATCAGTTATTCTGCTGCCCAGATAACGTAATCCACCCACTAGTTTTAGTGACTCATTTTCCAGTCTAATTCCTAGTGCATCCCCCGATTTCATTTTACTGCATTCCATTATCCTTGTTCACCTTATAACGTGTTTTTGAGGCACTATATTCCATTCAGATACTCTTTAAAGTCATTTGCTGTCTCTGACAGAACCACAATGTCATCGGCAGTCAAATTTTGTGTTTCTTCTCCGTGAATTCTATTTCCTCTCCAAATTTCCCTTTGATTTTTTTCACTTTTTACCACGATACGGCTCCTCAAATCACCGAAACCCGCCATGTTTCGCCATTGGGATGTAAACTCGGCCATAGGTTGGAGACGGTGTGAAAAGGGTGTCATTCGACCAAACAATATTCTTCCGATGCTCCATAGTGCACATTTTATGGCTTCGGCACCACGTTTTCCTGTTACGACCATTTGCATTTGTCCTGTGTGGTTTTGGTATTCCAGTTTGCCCTGTAGTTCCGTTCTTGGAGCTCCCTTCGAGTCTATTTGGTGCTGGCGGGGCTCGTGAATGCTACATTATGTACTGCAATGACAGTCACAACGCTCTTCAAATGGCTTCCATCTGACCAACACATGGCCATCACTGGGACCGAGGCAGAACCAGCTTCCATCAAAAAACATATGAGACTTCTACCCTGCCCCCCCCCCCCCCACCACCACCACCGTCCCTACTTCCAAGCCCCCCCAATCCCCCACCCCAGTAAGCTGTCTTTTGACACCATTGAAGTCAGTAATGGCGGTATTTGGGGTCAATGAAATGCACGCTGCAGGCGTCTAGATCGGAGCTGTCTTTGAAGTAACCGATCTGTAAGAGCTCTCTCTGTCACTGTGGTGCCAACTGCTGCTCATATTGCTGCTAAAGTTGCAGTGCGATGCGCCAGAGCCGTATGCCGAACACGGTGGTATTCCCTCCCTGTAGTGCCACGTGGCCGTCTCCTTGAGACGATATATACTCGTGGCCAGCGCTGCCAGTAATCATGTAGAGTGGCAATATTTCGTGCCAAGTCTTCCTGCAATATCGCAGAAGGAACATCCATTTTGTTGTACCCCTAGTACACGACTTCTTTTGAAGTGAGTGGGGTGTTGATAGTGGCGCCTTTCTCGCCTTAAAGACATTCTTGGCTAACATCAATACACTGCATCCAATGTCGAAGCCAACTAACGCCCACGACTGATACGGCGTGTATTTAAAGCAAACCTGATTTAAATTCTCATAGTGGCGCTAGTAGCTATGCGACTGACGCTAAGTTTGAATACAGATTTAGAAAGACACCTTCCAACTTTCGTTTACGTCGCATAGCTCCTTCTTGGTGTTGCGATTTTTTTTATTCAACGTATTAGTGCACGCCTTCAATTGGATTTACGTAAAAGATACGTTGCTCTGCTTGCAGTAAGATATTTTGCACATCCTTGCTCCATGCTTTTTATTTCACATGTTGCAACGATTATGCTACTTTTCAGGAGTAGTGATCAAGTAAGAATGACGTTCGGGTTTTACTGAAAAGTGAGAATGATGAAATAATTTTCATCTAATGCACAGAACTACTGTAAGTTTACATAGCGCTGTTTGTAATGGAAGTAATGGAACATATTACATACGAGATGCGACAGTAAAGTAATGAGATCGATTTTCTTTGCAAGATGTGCCAACCCTGCAGGCTTACGTAGGCATAATATTTTTGACCTTGCTCTATAAGCTGCTTCTAGTCCAAGCGGCACATCGATGCAACTGATCAGACATGAGTTGTGCTGCAATAAGTTAACACGTGTTTGTGTCTCTCGTCACGGAAATGGAACCACATAATATTGCGCAACGGTATGCCATTCCTTTTTGCGTTAAATTGGGTGAATAAGCTATGACATCTTACGGTAAGCTTCAGAAGGCTTTTGGAAAGGAGGTTAGGTCAAGAGCTCAAGTTTTTCGTTTGCATAAAATGTTTAGTGAAGGCAGAACGAATGTTGAAGATGAAGACCGCAGTGGACGATCATCAACCTCACGGACAGATGTCAACTTGGCCAGAGTGCGTTAATTCCTGGACAAACAGATAACCAATATTACTATAAAGAAATTTTAGAAAGACTTCGTAAAAGAGTTCTTCGCGTCCGTGCGAACATTGCTGATAATTGTATTCTGCATCTCGATAATGCGCCATCCCATACTGTTCTGTCAGTACAGCAATTTTTAACCTCAAAACAAATTTCAGTACTACCACAGCCACCTTATTCACCAGATATCGCTCCGTGCGACTTTTTTCTGTTTCCAAGAGTCAAAACGGCGGTCAAGGGACTCCATTTTCAAACAACACAGCATGTCCAAAAAGCTGTGACGAGGGTCTTGGAGGATATTACAGAAGATGAGTTCCAGAAATGTTACCATCAATCGCAAAAGCGTTGGAAAAAGTGTTTGCAATCAGAAGGGAACTACTCTGAAGTAGACAACACTAAACTAAAACGGTAAGCAACATTTCTTTTTCATATCAGTCTCATTATTTTATTGTCGCACCTCGTATATATTTTTATTGACTGGATGTGGTACTTTTTGCCTTAAGCCGGGTTCACACAGGCAACAAAAGTATCGCCACTGCGAACGGCGAACTGCAGTTGCTTTGTAGTTGCATGTGTGAACTCCTAATTTTCGGTGGCACCATTTAAGAACGCCACAAAAAGTTGAACTCGGTTCTACTTTGTTGCTCCATTTTGCCTTCTCCACAATCGAATAACGTCATTCAACTGCTACCTCGCGGCTGGATTCAAACCTTTCTAGTGCGTATTCGTTCGCAGATAGTGCTTTTGTTTGTGCGTTTGCTATTAATATGTAGAAAAAGTGGTCAACAGCGACAATTAAGAGATTCTTGGAGGTGTATCAAGAACGTGAATGCTTTTGGAACCACAAAAGGGAATTATACAAAGACTGAAATTTGAGAGAGGCTGCATTAATTGAAATAGTAAATCGTATGCGTGAATATGTACATGGAATTGATGTAGCTACAATAAAGCTAAAAATTCGAAGCATTCGAAATGCTTACACGAATGAACATAAAAGTACTGAAATCACTTAAGAGAGGTGCGTCTACAGACGGTATTTATAACCCAGGCTTGCTTGGTTTGAAGAAGCAGACCGGTTCTTAAAACATGTAGTCGAGACAAGAGAGACGAGAAACACTTTGCTAAGTAATATTTTACATTTCTTATGTTTCCGAAACATCTTATTTAGTAATATGTACAGCCGTTTAATCAGCTGATACAGGAGATGCCATTTTGCAAACTGCGCAATTACGAAGAATTTGTGGCGTCCTGTGTGAACGGTAGCTCACAGCGCCACTTCAGAATGACTTGACTTGTGGCGATACTTTCGTTGCGTGTGTGAACCCGGCTTTATACCATGTGCATGGACATTGAAATTTTTATTCGTGCATACCATAGGTAGAACAATATGACTATCATGTGGAGTAAATAATAGAGCTAATACAGGATAGGAATTTTACGCCCGCCTATTTAATTAAGAGTCTAATTTGCGAGCCAGCTAGAGTCTTCAGCTGCCGCCGGAGTACGCTTCGATCGCGTATACCACGTTGAGCCACACATTCCGTATGCACAAGTCGCGTCGTTTCTGAGCTGACTCGACATGCTAAACGTTGACGTTCGAAAGCACGGTCGGTGCGCCAATGGCCTCAGGTGAGCTGGTGAGACAGGCGGCGCCGAACGGCGCTTGTGACCGCGCAGCGCCTTGCACGGGGCTGTAACGGTTTCCGCTCGCCCCTTGGCGCACACCGTTCTACTCGCTAGCGGAACCGAATACCTCTACACTTGCCTCTCCTTCTGTCCCGAGAGACGGACGCGAAGTACCGTAATCAGGCTGCGCGCTTCTCGGAACGCAGAGGCGCGCCGCGAGCGCGACACGCTCGAGATACCGACCGGCAGCACCGCACGGCAACATACAGCACAGCAACGCTCTCTGCGTGCCTCAACGCCTCCGGGCACAAATCAAGAGGTTCGTTCCGAAGAACCCGACCACGTAACTAACACCGTGTAGACGTTCCTTAATCTGTGCAGTCCAATCTCGACGAGCGAGAGTTAGAGGAACCAGGAATATTTTCTCCTTTATACTCAATAAGTCCATGTAATACCATGACCTACCTAATACACTACTGGCCATTAAAACTGCTACATCACGAATATGAAGTGCTACAGACGCGAAATTTAACCGACAGGAAGAAGATGCTGTGATATGCAAATGTTTAGCTTTTCAGAGCATTCAGACAAGGTTCGCGCCGGTGGCGACACCTACAACGTGCTGACATGAGGAAAGTTTCCAACCAATTTCTCATACACAAACAGCAGTTGACCGGCGTTGCTTCGTGAAACGTTGTTGTGATGCCTCGTGTAAGGAGTAGAAATGCGTACCATCACGTTTCCGACTTTGATAAAGGTCGGATTGTAGCCTGTCGCGATTGCGGTTTATCGTACGGCGACATTGCTGCTCGCGTTGGTCGGGATCCAGTAATGCTTAGCAGAAAATGGAATCGGTGGGTTGAGAAGAGTAATACGGAACACCGTGATGGATCCCAACGGCCTCGTATCACTAGCAGTCGAGATGACAGGCATCTTAAGCGCATGGCTGTAACGGATCGTGCAACCACGTCTCGATCTCTGAGTCAACAGATGGGGACGTTTGCAAGACAACAACCATCTCCACGAACAGTCCGACGACGTTTCCAGCAGCATGGACTATTAGCTCTTAGACCATGGCTGCGGTTACCCTTAACGTTGCGTCACAGACAGGAGGGTCTGCGATGGTGTACTCAACGGCGAACCTGGGTGCACGAATGGCAAAATGTCATTTTTTTTTTGGATGAATCCAGGTTCTGTTTACAGTATCATAACGGTCGCATCCGTGTTTGGCGACATAGCGGTGAACACACGTTAGAAGCGTGTATTCGTCATAGCCATACTGGCGTATCATCCGGCGTGATCGTATGGGGTGCCATTGGTTACACGTCTCGGTCACCTCTTGATCGCATTGACGGCATTTTGAACAGTGGACATTACATTTCAGATGTGTTACGACCCGTGGCTCTACCCTTCATTCGATCCCTGCTAAACCCTACATTTCATCAAGATTATGCACGACCGCATGTTCCAGGTCCTGTACGGGCCTTTCTGGATACAGAAACTGTTCGACTGTTGCCCTGGCCAGCACATTCTGCAGATCTCTCACCAATTGAAAACGTCTCGTCAGTGGTGGCCGAGCAACTGGCTCGTCACAATACGCCAGTCACTACTCTTGATGAACAATGGTATCGTGTTGAAGCTGCATGGGCAGCTGTACCTGTACAAACCATCAAAGCTCTGTTTGACTCAATGCCCAGGCGTATCAGGGCCATTCTTACTGCCAGAGGTGGTTGTTGTGGGTACTGATTTCTTAGGATCTATGCACCCAAATTGCGTGAAAATGTAATCACATGTCAGTTCTAGTATAATATATTTGTCCGGTGAATACCCGTTTATCATCTGCATTTTTTCTTGGTGTAGCAATTTTAATGGACAATAGTGTAGGTTCCAAACCGCCGCACATGAAAACGAGATTTTTCCGGGGCTCATACCTCGGATTGTGTAGGTGATAGAAAGGTAGGGGCAAGTGTAGTGGTCAGAAGAATCGTCTTACTGGTTGGTTTGTTGATTTGGGGAGGAGGGGACCAAACAGCGAGGTTATCGGTGCCATAGGATTAACGAAGGATAGGAAAGGAAGTCGGCCGTGCCCTTTCAAAGTAACCATCCCGGCATTTGCCTGAAGTGATGTAGAGCAGTCACGTGAAAACGGGTTTGAACCGTCGTTGTCCTAGTGTCCTACTGCGAGTCCAGTGTGCTAACCACTGCGCCACCATGTTCGGTCTTACTGCACCACAATAGCACACAACCACGATATTATTGCACTTGGCCTCCCGTTTGCGGTTATGTCAACGCAAAGGAAAACCATGTGCATTTTTTTTTTCGACTGTGGAACTCCGAATATCTTCAGGAGCGAGTAGTCTGGTCGTTACGGTAGCTTAGATACGCTTCAAATGCACAGGGAAACACACGAGTCGACCGGGGAGCCCCCAGTCCCATGTGCAGTAATACTGTGGTCGACTGATGCAGGGTCAAAGTTTGAATATTACACACATACACCAGCTCAGCCACATGGAGCAAATCGGTTGGTCCGTTTTGCATTATATGTGGTCTGCTGTGCACCCTAAAGGCCTTATGGAACGACTATTTATTTCTTTGGCGGTTTCTGAGAAAACTCGAAAAACATCGTATTTGGGTGCCAAAAGCGAGCCACTGATTCCAAGACGGTTATGCATAGCAAATGCTTGTAAATTTAACTATATATTCCTAAGACCCGATCTCGAAAAACCTTGAATATTTTCTTTATATTTTCATCCGTTTCTAAGGTGGGGAGGTTCAAGTTGACCCTACTTGTAGACGTCAAATACGCACCTAAAATCCGGTATTAGGGGAGAACGTAGGTTTGATGTACCACATAGAAATAGAGTGTTAAGTGCCTGGGAACCGCATGTTGTCATAATGAGCCAGATGCAATATTTGTGTGCGCATGAAGACCGGTCTGAAGAATAAAATTAACTTTATTTCGGTTTCACGTGAGTAAACTATGAAAATCTTACTGATACGTAAAATTCTTTTCATATGAGTGACATGCCCTGTTGTGACAATGAAAAGAAGGGAACGATCAGAAAAATGACGAATATCCTCCGTTCAACAGTGTCTGTCTGAAAAGTGGAGTATCTGCCTCATTCTACTTTCCTCAGCACCTTTAAAATTTTCCCCAAAAATTTTGGCGCGCGATCGTATTCGCGATTTTGTATGCTGAGAGAGGAGGAGACAGTGGAATTGGAAAAAGAGACGGAAAAGTAATAAATTACTGGAAGATGATAGGCGATAGCTGTGGTGTAGAAAGAGCGAAGGAGATTATGACAATGTGCGAGAGGGAGGGATACAATGGCAGAGGAACGCTGTTGACACTGGCAGAACAGTGCTAGGAAAAGAGTGAAGTAGTGAGCGCCAGTAAGAGATGAATACAGAAAGCAGAAAACCGAAGTGAGTGAGAGGTAGTGATAATGAGAGACAGTGGGTGGCAATGACAACGAGGAAGAGAGAAATAGTGACAATGAGAAGGAAAAAATGGGATAGTAGCAGTGAGAGAAAGAAAGAGGGAGACAAAAAAATGGTTCAAATGGCTCTGAGCACTATGGGACTTAACAGCTACGGTCATCAGTCCCCTAGAAGTTAGAACTACTTAAACCTAACTAACCTAAGGACATTTCACAACACCCAGCCATCACGAGGCAGAGAAAATCCCTGACCCCGCCGGGAATCGAACCCGGGAACCCGGGCGTGGGAAGCGAGAACGCCACCGCACGACCACGAGATGCGGGCAGGGAGACAATGACAGAAGAGACAGTATTAGTTGGGTAGAACGAAGGAGACTGCGAGACAGAGGGTAGTATTTATTACCGTTAGAGAGACACAAAAAGATAATAGCAATAGTAAGTGAGAGAAAGAGCAAATTGGAGTACAACGATGGATTAGTGGGTGTGAGCGAGTTACAGTTAGGGTAGCTTGTGGGAACGAGAGACGAGATCCATGTTAAGAAAAGAGCGAATATACTCGCATGCCAAAATTTCTGAGCAAATTTTTAAAGATGCTGAGGAAGGTAGAATGAGGTAGTTGGTACCCCCCTTAGGTCAGCCCTTTAAAACAAATGATTACTAGATTATTCCGCTGGTTGTCACTTAACCGATTTATAATGTCATCTCGATCTGCGAACAAATATTTAGGAAGTCGCTGTACAACATAACTGTCATACTCTTGGCACTAAATAGACAGGTCAGTGACGCAGACCACCATGCGTGTGGAAACGAGAAACGAACTTTAAGACTGCAAGATAGGTGAGCCCAAATCAGTATAGAAGAGCAAAGTCTGAACAGTCTTGCACATCAACAGACATTCAGTCAGAATACGAAATCAAAATCAGCGTTCAACAAAACGGAGCAACAGTTGTATTACAGCATTGAATCAGGGCGCGGCAGAATTGTGCGCCACACAAATGTAAGGGGCACACAAATGGAGACAGGACAGGTGAAGACAGGGCAGAAGTTATTAAATCGTTTATTATTTCATAAATGTTTGCCATAACTCTTAATATATGTGTCCCACTTGGAGATAAGACAGTCAATGTCTTGATGATAAAATGTTTGCAGTTGCCTGCGGAACCATGATTGTATCCAGGTGTCCGCCTCTCCGCCCGAAGCGAATCTTCGGCCACGAATTTCTTTCCTCAGGGCTCGAAAGATATGAAATCGCATGGGGAGGGATCGGGACTTTATGGAGAATGTTTCTTCCCAGCGAAACTTTTGCAGCTTAGTCGGAACAACTTGGCAACAAAATGTGCGACACATCAAGGTTGCTTCGATTACGCTGCAGAAGTTTCGTTAGACAGGAAAATGCTCCGTAAAGTCCCGATCCCTCTCCACGCGATTTCCATGTAATTGGAGTCCTGAAGGAGGACGTTCCTACCCGTCGATCTGCTTCCGACAAAGAGGCGGACGCCTCGGTACAATCATGGTTCCCTAGGCAACTGCAAACACTCATCCATGAAGGCACTGACCGTCTTGTCTCACAATGGAATAGATGCATTAACAGTTACGGCTATTACTTTTGAAATAATAAAGTTCACTTTTTTTCCCACCTGCCCCTTATAATATCGCCGCCGTCTCTGTCTCAATACGTCTGTATATCGCTGAAGCCGCAGGGTATTACCATGGAGGTGGATACTTTGTGTTTCGTCCAGCCTCGTCGTCAATCTCGTAGTGTCTAGGAAGCGTGCATACTCGGTACGCTAGACAAACAATCAAACAAGTCGTATGAAAGAATTTTATTACCATTAATGAAATACAATAGTTAAATTTGGCAATCACACAGATGTGTCGGAAGCACGGAAATAATCATTCTTTGCAGTGACTGCTGATCTCAAACTGACCTGAGTCGTTCATGAACTGCTATCGAAGTGGCTAACCGTGAATCTGATATTGAACACGTAACGTTAGCGACAGCCCCGGTCGGTGCACAAGTCCCGCCCATTCACCCCCCTCCACACCGGTCCATATCGTAAGTTCCGCCCATGGTCTGCCGCATGTTCCAACATCAAAGTTGTCCGTATCACAAATATGCCAGTCATAACAAGGGAGAAAATCAGTAGTTAGTACGAAATACAGTTTTTCCGGTACCATTGTGAAAAGAATTAGAAATATGTTCATTGAATATGCGAGTTGAAAAATTATCAATAAGAAATAAAAATGATATCCACGCTGTCTTTTTTTATTTCATGAGCTTTCATCTGGACTATATCAAAAATCTGATATTTGTTAACTGTAGTGAGCGCAAATTTCCGTCACCTCGCGTAGTGTGAGAAATTGAAATTCTGTTGGGAAATATTAATTGGTAATATCGTCAAGGATGCTGTCCATTATCTCGATTGTCTAAAGTCAATGTTGTGCAAAAAAAAGGGCAAAGTCGATGTCTTGGTTTGTTTCTGTTGACCTCATTAAGACTAAAGAATATAAGAGTGGGATAATGTAGAAATGCGTAATGTAAGCAGTCGGATATTTATACAGTGACATTCTTCATTAATATTTGCCTGTGTAATGGGTGAATTTTACTTGTGAACTCTTATGACTTCTTGCTTATAGCAGACACGAGATTACGTTGAGTTCTTCTTCAGTGTTTTAGAGCTTTAGAGCTGCCTATGTGAAACATATGTACATAATTTCGTCAGTGTCATTCCAACACATCTTATCGTACTTTAATGTCTGTTAGATTTACTCATTTTAAATACTTTTAATTACACATACTACTAAGAAGTACTAACAGCACATACACATACTACTAAGAAGTACTAACAGCACAACACTGCTAGTATGAACAACTGAACAACTGCAGTCAAACAAAAAACGACGAACAAAAACACGACAGTGAGGAGGACTACCAAAGATCATATTGATGCGCTTTTGGTTGGTGTGGTGGGGGGGGGGGGGGGGGTAGGTGTGGAGGGGGGTAAGTAGGCAGGGCTTGTGCAAATGTCCGGGACTGTCGCTAGCGTATCCTTATTGAACTGCGCCGTCACCCCGTCGGGCGCGGCGCTTATGTCCTGTTCACATAGCGGCCACTGCTGTCGCTTTGTCGTCCTGGAAGGGAGGTCAGTCAGCGTCGGATTGGCTGCCCCTTCTTATAGCCTTATCTGCTCTGTCGTTACCGACAAGCGTGCCAGCGCTTGACTTTATGGTGTAGTTCTTGTACCATTGCTAGTCATTGTCTTTCCGGTTCTAATTGCAAATGGAGAGAGGGGAAAAGTGACTGCCTATGTGTCCCCAGCCAAAACCTAATCTGCCTTCTCCCCCCCCCCCCCCCCCTCCCTTGCGAACTATGAACACTGCAGTCAGTAAAATCGTTCTACAGTCTGTCGCACTTCCTGGTTCTTTAAACTTCCTCTCCAGCGTCTCGCTGGAAGATCCCATTTCTTCTTCCAAGGGTTCCCATTGAAGTTCAAGGAGCGTACCAGTCGAATCGGCCATTAGCATGTCTAGCTGTACGCTCCTCCATTGCTTCGATGTATTCCTTTAGTCAGCCATGGGAGGGATTCCAGACACTCGAGCACTTTTCAGTGAGAGGTCGCACCAGCTTGGTATTCGCCTTCTGTAGTAGTATGTGTGCTGCGTTTCCTTGGAACTCTCCAAACAAAATGAGCCATTTTCCTTCCCTATAGCTGAGTCAAGCAGCATATTATTTATGTTGTACTCCAGGAATTTTTTCTTTCCCACCCGCATCAATTTTCATAAGCGTGTTGCTTTCATCGAACTAGATATAAAATCCGTCTAAGTCATCCTGAATTTCCCTACACCCATCTAACGACGATACTTCCTCACAAAAAAGAAAAAAAAACTGTTGGAGATGATGGAGGAAATCATAGGCGCAAGGCCTCTTCCCATCTCTCCTCCCCCAGCCTAAAAATGGTTTATGGACGTGTATATATACTTTGTCCGCCCAAAAGGTTCCGAGGTCGATTTTATTCCCGGCATGTAAGAGACGTCAGAACTTTAATTACGATGGTAGCTTGAACTAAGAACTAGAGGACGAACTTCTACACATCAGAAGGCTTTTTGAAGCCAACGGGAACTCTCCACAGCAGATACGTTAGGCATTACAAAAGAAACCAACAGTGAGTATAAGAAATGCAGAAGAAGACACGGAAAGTTTCAAATCCATGTCTTTTCTGCCATTAGTGGGAAACCTATGGTCAAAAATAGGACGGATGCTTAGCAAACACAAAGTGAAAGTGATTTTTCGCCCTCCGCTAAAGACAGCACCGCTCCTGGGTTCCGTTAAAGATGATTTGTTACTTCGGAAGCCTGGGGTTTACAAGATCCCCTGTGCGTGCGGCCGTCCATACGTCGGACGGACGACACTTATAGTCCAGGGGAGATGCACTGAGCACCGCAGATACTTCCGGATCTTACAATCTAATAAATTTGCTGTGGCAGGGCACTGTATTGACACTGGCCACTCTGTGGTGTACGATGACACCGAAATTTTAGCCTCGACTTTATCTTTCTGAGACTAGTACTGAAAGAAGCAATTGAAATTCGGTTGGCGACGAATTTAATTATTAGAGATAGCGGCTTCAGCTTAGACAAATCATGGAATCCGGGAGTTTCTGTAATAAACTCACAAAGACGTTGCGACGTCGCAGCTCGCTGTGATAATCTATATCACCGTGTGGATCGACCGCGCAGCCATAGATCTAATTCCATGCATATGTCATGCCTCTTTGCCGCCGGCGAACGTCTCTGGCGCCATGTGTATATGTAGCCGCATGCGGAGTAGTGCGCTCCACGGATTTAAAAGGACGGAGCAAGTGATGGAGCGTCAGTCACCTCCGGCTCACTCTTAAGATGGCTGGACGGTATTCAGCACAAATATTACAAGAAGTCGAATCTATGCGCCCGCTCGCCCGAATTTGTATGGAGCAGTCTTGGCGCCGCAAAAATATGGGGGTGCACAATAGAAGATTTGAATACACTACTGGCCATTGACATTGCTACACCAAGAAAAAATGCAGATGATAAACGGGTATTCATTGGACAAATATATTATACTAGAACTGGCCTGTGATCGCATTTTCACGCAATTTGGGTGCATAGATCCTGAAAAATCAGTACCCAGAACCACCACCTCTGGCCGTAATAAGGACCTTGATACGCCTGGGCATTGAGTCAAACAGAGCTTGGATGGCGTGTACAGGTACAGCCGCCCATGCAGCTTCAACACGATACCACAGTTCATCAAGGGTAGTGACTGGCGTATTGTGACGAGCCAGTTGCTCGGCCACCATTGACCAGACTTTTTTAATTCGTGAGAGATCTGGAGAATGTGCTGGCCAGGGCAGCAGTCGAACATTTTCTATATCCAAAAAGGCCCGTACAGAACCTGCAACATGCGGTCGTGTATTATCCTGCTGAAATGTAGGGTTTCGCAAGGATCGAATGAAGGTTAGAGCCACAGGTCGTAACACATCTGAAATGTAACGTCCACTGTTCAATGTGCCGTCAATGCGAACAAGAGGTGACCGAGACGTGTAACCGATGGAACCCCATACCATCACGCCGGGTGATACACCTGTATGGCGATGACGAATACACGCTTCCAATGTGCGTTAACCGCGATGTCACCAAACACGGATGCTGTAAACAGAACCTGGATTCATCCGAAAAAATGACGTTTTGCCATTCGTGCACCCAGGTTCGTCGTTGAGTACACCATCGCAGGCGCTCCTGTCTGTGATGCAGCGTCCAGGGTAACCGCAGCCATGGTCTCCTAGCTGATAGTCCATGCAGCTGCAAACGTCGTCGAACTGTTCGTGGAGATGGTTGTTGTCTTGCAAGCGTCCCCATATGTTGACACATGGATTGAGACGTGGCTACACGGTCCGTTACAGCCATGCCGATAAGATGCCTGACATCTCGACTGCTAGTGATACGAGGCCGTTGGGATCTAGCACTGCGTTCCGTATTACCCTCCTGAATCCACCGATTCCATATTCTGCTAACAGTCATTGAATCTCGACCAACGCGAGCAGCAATATCGCGGTACGATAAACGACAATCGCGATAGGCTACAATCCGACCTTTATCAAAGTCGGAAACGGGATGGTACGCATTTCTCCTCCTTACACGAGGCATCACAACAACGTTTCACCAGGCAGCGCTGGTCAACTGCTGTTTGCGTATGAGAAATCGGTTGGAAACTTTCGTCATGTCAGAACGTTGTAGGTGTGAATGCTCTGAAAAGCTAATCATTTTCATATCGCAGCATCTTCTTCCTGTCGGTTAAATTTCGCGTCTGTAGCACGTCATCTTCGTGGTGTAGCACTTTTAATGGCCAGTAGTGTAAATACTTTCCCGGCGACGCTGGGTAACCAGCTACTTCAATTAATAAGCGTTATGGTGGTAGCTTGGTGACACGTGTGTCCGTCTCGCAGGAGGTTTGGTACGTTCAGACGGCCACGGTGTCCGCTGAAACAGTAACTAATACAACTGAGGCACTTTGACGAGCGTGTGCGCCTACCGTGCGTGGGCGGGCCCTCTGCCGGGCGTGTCCGCCACGCAACGTAACTAAGCATTGTGGCGCAGCGCCGGCCGCCGCGCGCGCTCTGCCGCCGCGCCCTGCCGCTGCTGGCCTGGCCTCCGGTCCTAGCCGGCAGCGGCGAGTCGCCTTCCCCTGGGGAAATCTGCAGCCGCCGGGAAATCGAGACTCCGGCGCAGCGCCGCAAGCAGCCGTATGTTGTTAGAGGGGTCAGTGCAGGGCCGTTCAATGGAACAGCTGCCGGAGCGAGGGCCCCTTGAGGCTGCACGCTCACTACTTTCACTGCCTTTTCTTTTTAAAGTTACCAGTCTTTCAACTTGTTTGACCTTGTCCTGTACTGTGGTAGTCTTTCCATATCTGCGAAACTATACAGGTGGACATTAAAATTACATCACCAGAAAAGGATAGCAAAATGAGAAGTTTCACCTACTGTTTAACTAGCCTTTTCCCTGCAGCTTCACCCACATCTGCGTTCGACAGATATATTGAACACATTTCCTCCTCCTCAGTCTATCTCTTGGTCCATCTTTCTGTCCACGTCATCCTCCATCCATTTATCTCCTCATCTCAACTCTCTCTGTCTGTTTGTTGTGTACATAGTTCCGAATAGTCAGCGCGTACACAAGTTTCCCACTGCAGTGCGCCCCGCCGAGCACAACAGCGCAGGCGCAGCGCTCGTCCGTCTCCGCACGAGATGGCGCTGTCATAGAGACGGGCCAAGTTCTGCTTCCGCCGATCCACGTATTAATATGTAACGCAGCCAATGAGACTGCTGCTGACGTAGAATCTTTTCTCCTCGCGCAGTTATACTTGAACGCGCGAGGTATTATAACGAGTGTACAGACTTCCGATTAGTCAGTCTGCATCAGTCTGCATTAGTCTTTAGTCAAGTTTCAGTCTGTGCCTAATAAGATTATAATATTCCTGTACATAGCCATGAAGAGAAATGTATAGACACTTTGTCAAGTATCAGAGATATGTGAGAATAAGATTAACGTACCAAGACTAAAGGAACTTCAGATTGTCAATTGTAAACAGCATCCAGAATCAAGTTAAGTAATTTCTATACTTTTTATTATTTTAATAAATGTGTGTGAAAATTAATCAAGTTCTGTTTAAAGTTGGTCACCGTCAATCTGCTACTCTAATCGTGCAAGTGGCATTTCTATCATCTGACCTAATGGCAGAATATAAACACGCCACGATAAGACCACGAGACATATTGCAGACACTCGCCTACTTTGTTAGAGCAACAAGTCAAATAATCTGATGGTGTGTGTACCGAAGGTCTTACAGTACGCACACCACACTGTTCATCTCTTCCTCCCCCTTTCTTTGTCTCTGTCTTTCCATCTCTGCCTTACCCTCTTCCTTTTCCTACCCCTCTACTCTTTCTAACTGCTTCACGCATCTACCCCCCCCCCCCTCTCTGTTAATTTCCTCCTTTCCCTCACTCTGTCTATCCCCTCTTCTATCCATCTACACCTGTCTGTAGCTGTGCTCATTGGCAGATGTAGCGCCTGCAATATACTGCAGTTCAATAAAGCAGGCCAATACTACTCCTGCAATACATGTCATGCAATAAAACTCTTTCTTGCCCCTGACAGGCTGCCCTGCAAAGCAAACTGATTTGCAGACCAATACTGTTCCCACAAAACATGCCTCTCACACAGGGCAGCCTATATGTCAGGAGCTAGAAATAAGTTTTTGCCTGTATCTCAGCTCATGTTGGAGCAAGTAGGTTATAAACCCCACAGTGATGACACTCCATTTAAGATCTGTAATAGTTTCCTCACTCTACAGGCAGATAAATGCAGATAAAAAAATATAGCTGCTCCATTTGCATTCAATTTTCGGATAATTCAAACATTGTTTGTGTGTCAAGTTTGTTTGGAAACGACCTAGGAGTTTTGGAGGAGATCCGAGAAATACACACAGACGCTCTAGGAGATCCCAGAAATACACAGAGACACTGTCCTTTATACATGCAACAGATACAGTAAAGCAGCAAGAATAAATGATTAATCTTGCAGGCGAATTTACGATGTACAGGATGCAAATTTTTGTATGCAGAGCTGCCATTTGTCACAGCAATAATCGCTTTGATATGGCTAGGCATCGAGTCAAATCGAAGTGGGATGACAGACACAGGCACATCATTCCATGCTGCTTCAGTTCCATGCCAGACTTCAGTAATCATTGTGACTGACAACTAATGGCATACCAGTCTTTCAGCAACCTATGACCACATGTTTTCAATGGAATATAAATCCTGAGAATGTGTGGTCAGGGCAACAGTTGAACACCCTCTGTACCAGGTTATGTCAGGGCAGCATGGTCTCATGTTATCCTGGTGAAAGACAATGTTATGGAGAAAACAGAACACAGCCAGAAGCCTTAACAATGCGTCTGTCAGATTAACAGCTATGTGAACCAAAGATGATCCTGTTGTGTACCCAATGGCACTACATTTATCAACAAGCCAGGTACTCGATCCATATGATGGTATGCTACCAGGCAACTTTCGTTCTGCAGGTACATCCATTGTGATACTGTATCCAAAATTGAAACTCGTCTGAAAGAATGTGGGACCTTTCCTGTGTCCAGTTTTGTCATCACTGTTGGCGCTCTTCTCTGTGGCAAGGGAAGCCATAACTATAGTTGCTGCCTTGACAGCCCAAGGTGCTCCAGATGTCGTCCTGCTGTCCACATGGGTGTACTGGCCTTTACAAACAAATCCATCTCCTGACTGAAGGTCGTGGCGTGACTGTACGATACTGGATTATTGAACAGACGATATGCCTGTTTTCTTGGGCCATTGAGAATATATATGGCGCTGAGTATGGGATTCACAAATTAACTGAGTCCTCCGTAGGATCCAGGCCAATATGAGTGCCAACATCGTGTAACTGTAAACCGTCTTGGGAGGTCACGATCCTGCCGCTTTTAAATTCCAAGGGTGAATGGGAAATCCGGAGGAGCTGCCGTTCAGTACACCTTCTGTATCGGGATAGCTCAAGACAACATGGCCAACATGCGGTCTAGCAATATCCTGATGAAAGACAACGTCATGGAGAATTCGAAAGTAGGACACAGCCATAGGCTGGTAGATGTATCTCATTTTTACACGAGATGTAATGCGTTCTTTACACAAGGAACCAAAATTCAAATGCACAAAACTATAGGCTTGTATCTCTGACGCCGGTCTGTTGTAGAATTTTAGCACTTTTTGTGCTCTGACTTATCACATTTCTGGAAGCCAAAAGTCTTAGGACTCAACATGAGTTCCTAAAACCACGATTGTGTGAAACTCAACTGCCTGTGTTCGTCCACAAGACCCAAGAAACAGTAGATGTTGATGCCCAGGCAGATGCCGTGTTCCTTGACTTCCGGAAGGCGTTCGATACAGTTCCGCAGTGCTAACCCAGTAGACATAGCATTTTGTCTTACAAAAGGTGGAGTAATTTTGATTTTCAGATACGTTGTATGTACTGCCCCTCTCGTGAAAAATCGAAGTTTTATATCGTCTTCCTCTTGTGAGTTACCCGCCATCTGGAAAAAACCACTAAGAAATGTCAATTTTTTCAGCTTTTCTTCAATAACTCACTTCCAGCGCATTTTAGGTAAAATATGTCATCATCAGTTTTAAAGAGCGCTAAATTTCCTACAAGTTTCATATACAGCACGTCGGAGAATTCGGAACAGCTACAAAGATACAAAGATGTGAAAATCTGCAAAAATGTCAAGAAATCGCAAAAACTTAGATATTTTAGTGGTTTCGCCGTAATAAAGCCTTGACGGATTTTCATGATATAGTCACCTCACTCGATAAATTACATAAGTGAAACTTTTCAAGAAAAAGTGTTGTTAGGTTTATCTGTATGTAAATGACCAACACGAGTTGTAAAATCAATATTTTTTCCACTCCAGTCAATAATTGTAAGAAACAAGTCAAAATTTCTGTAATTAAACAGAAAAAAGATTGAAAGCAATTAATCAAAGGAAATTGCGAAAGATGACTTTGTGTCGCTCCACTGAATCTCATATTTTATGTTCTAGCATTATATCCGAGATTTACACAGCTGGATATAAACATTTGTTCAGAGTGAATAATACTGCATCTTACGAGTGTAGATACAGGCCTTCCCATTCATCCTTCATTATGGAAATTCGTCTGAATCGCATTAATAACTATAACAATAATAATGATAATGATTTATAAACGGTGACGAGCAATTTTGTAGGACATTGTACGTCGTCGAACCTACGGTTTTACCTAGTGAACTGATCTGATGAAAGAAGCCATGCGGTCCATATTTTAGCAGTAATGATAGCCATTTCTCTCAATTATCGCTTAATGGACGGGTCTTGTCGGCACATCAGAAGCCATAAAGAATACTGAACCATGACGGCGTTAGCGTATTTTCAATTTTTCTGCTTCGGTCTGTTCGAGCACACGCCACTAAGGTGTAAATATTGCTTATTGCAGGCAGAAATGGACTGCATAGCTTTTCCACATGAAAAATACGCAATGACGCGCTTTTAATTACTTTTGTTTGAAACTGGCGATCAACAACCTCTAGTTATTTTAGGAAGACGTATTCAGTTGTCACATCATTAGCACGTAAATAATTATCTGTGTTACTGTTCCAGAAAGTGCCGAGGACACACACGTAGTAACAGCACATTTAAAGCCCACATCCATTGCGAGACGGAACACGATCATGCAATTCACGGTTTACGATTTATGGTCGTTTCAACTACGTCGTATCAGTCTCTCCCGGCACCAACAGATATACCAGAAATGCAAGCGTGACTCGGAAACTAAGATAACAAGACCTCTCAAGCACAAACTCTATTCCGCTTCAATATTGTAATGTGGTAGTTATGCTAACAGCTTTTCAGCACATCATCATACTTCTTCAAATATTTTTTTGGTTCACCGATGCCCCGCTGGCTGTATACATGGCGAATTGAGCGCTGTGGCCCACTGAACAGTTGTAGAAGGCAGCAAACAGTAAGGAACTAACGACTTGGACTACCTTTTTACTGCGCTATGAAGCCCGACCACACAATCTGATAACTAACGGGCGTTGGTATCGCTAAATCGTTGGTACTGAAAGCATCCTTTCGCGCTGCCCCAAACTGGCGGCTAAAAGTTCTCTCTGCAACACACCAGATACGAAATTTCAGCACACATTTCTGACGTGCCTGTAGGGGCTTCACACGCCTCAATTTTACACAGGAATAGGCTGCTTGGTGTACCATTGTAAGAATCGTTTCGAGAAGCATAACTAATGAAGGCACTTGCTCATTACTTTTTAACTGTATTCCTGCTCACAAAATAAAGTTAATCTATGAAATCATAGCTTCTTGAATCGTTTTTATACTTTCGTAATTTTTGTTTACGATTTTTACCGCTTACTTGTGACGTAACATTTACATCCAGACTATTTCATATATGTATAAGTACATAAAAAATACTAGATTTTTTATTCGATATCTGTGTGTGTGGTCAAATATAACATCCACATAAACGCGTTAAGTTCCAAATGACTCGTTTGTGGAATTTTTGCAACGTTTCTTCCGTTCTGAAATTCAGTGAAGACAGTTGTGTCCTAACCCGGCGAGTATGCTTCGTACTGATAACGACTTTCACACTATTCGAAATAATTTCCCTCGCTGTAGCGAAGGGCTGCACGGCAGTGTTCCATGCAGAGAGATTAGGGGGCTCTCACCTCCCCGCCCCCCCCCCCCCCCCCCAACCATCCAACTGTTACACAGGAATCTCTCAAACTTTCGCTGTGTAACGCCTGCGAGCTGTATTTGTCAGAGCTGTGTAACAGCTGTATGCTGTATTTTTCAGAGGTAGTGATACCATATATACACTGCTGGACATTAAAATTGCTACACCAAGAAAAAATGCAGATAATAAACGGGTATTCATTGGACAAATATATTATACTAGAACTGACATGTGATTACATTTTCACGCAGTTTGGGTGCATAGAACATGAGAAATCAGTACCCAGAACAACCACCTCTGGCCGTAATAACGGCCTTGATACGCCTGGGCATTGAGTCAAACAGCGCTTGTATGGCGTGTACAGGTACAGCTGCCCATCCAGCTTCAACACGATACCACAGTTCGTCAAAAGTAGTGACTGGCGTATTGTGACGAGCCAGTTGCTCGGCCACCATTGACCAGACGTTTTCAATTGGTGAGAGATCTTGAGAATGTGCTGGCCAGGGCAGCAGCCGAACATTTTCTGTACCCAGAAAGGCCCGTACAGAACCTGCAACATGCGGTCGTGCATTATCCTGCTGAAAAGTAGGGTTTCGCAGGGATCGAATGAAGGGTAGAACCACGGGTCGTAACACATCTGAAATGTAACGTCCATTGTTCAAAGTACCGTCAATGCAAACATGAGGTGACCGAGACGTGTAATCAATGGCACCCCATGCCATCACGCCGGGTGATACACCAGTATAGCGATGACGAATAGACCCTTCCAATGTGCGTTCACCGCGATGTCTCCAAACGCGGATGCGACCGTTACAGCCATGCGGATAAGATGCCTGTCATCTCGACTGCTAGTTATACGAGGCCGCTGGGATCCAGCACGTCGTTCCGTATTACCCTCCAGAACCCACCGATGTCGTATTCTGCTAACAGTCATTGGATCTCGACCAACACGAGCAGCATTGTCGCGATACGATAAACCGGAATCGCGATAGGCCACAATCAAGTAGACAAAGGAATGTGGGACCCCAGACTTGACATTCGCGTCACTGACTTCGAGAAAAAATTGCTGCACTGTTAAAATTAGGCATATTTTTCTGGCGTTGTGCATCCTTTCATTCTGTACGCAGGTGTATTTTTTGCCCCGTAAATGTTCCTTTTCCTTCTCCTTTGTACCGCATCTGCATCTTCATCAGTTCTCCGAAGATCACTCTATGGTGTTCGCCGGAAAGGGGGGGGGGGGGGTGGAGGAGTGGGTGTACAGCGTCCAGCACAGTTTTGTCTTCGTGCCGTTACATTCGTGGATAGGCAGGACCTGCCGTTGGTACACCTCCCTATTATCCCGAATTCCTCTAATTTTGTCGTCACGGTCGTTACGTGATATGCACGTCAGAGGATGTAATACTCCCTTCGGAAAGTATACTGTCGGTGTTTTAATAGACTGCCGCCCATAGTCTTCAATATATTTTACTGGAAAAAGTTGAGAACTTTTATGATACGATTATCAAAATAAAATAAGGGGAATCAGAGTTCGCACGGAAAGATGTAGGTGTTCGTATTTTTCGAGCGTTGCTAGAGAGTGGAAGGTGGAAGGTGGTTCGATAAACACTCTGCCAGGCACGTAAGTGTGATTTGCAGAGTAGCCATATAGATATAGAGATGTAGAACTGTAGAGGAAGACAGGGATTGGAATATAACCAACAAATAATTAAGGAATTTGTGTGGAAGTGCAATTCTGAAATGAAGGGTTTGGCATAAGAAAGGAATTCGTGGCGGGCTGCACCAAACTAGTTAGAAATTGAAAGAAATACGTGTCCCACATCGACAGATAATAATCTAGATTCGAGTGGACGAGTTGTATGCGACCTCCTACGTGGACGTATTTCACTTCAGCATTCGTCATATAAATTTCAATCTGGTACCTGACATCTCACCTTTTATTGCTTCAGGTGGATGTTGATGTTTTGGTAGCCAAGACTGGTTTGATGCGTTTCGAGACTTCCTAAACGTTTTATAACAGTCTTACCTGTTGTCTGCATTCGGCTCTCACAGACAACTGCGCTCAAAACCGCCTTCATGACTCTTTTTCTAGTCTCAAAAATTTCATTTTTTGATATCAGCAGCTGTTTCACTTTATAGAAAGCCCTTTTGCCTTGTGCAATGCTTGCAACTATCTCCCTGCAACTATCTCCTCCTTGCATCTTCTCCCTTTATCTGTTGTACTCGCCAGGTAGCAAAATTCACGTATTAGTGATGGTTTTTTTATTGACTTCAGTACATACTGGATTGCTGCAGTCAAACAGTATCCGGTTTTCCTGCTTGTTTAAGCGCGTGACAGCACTTATGTTATCAATTTTGCACGCTTTCTCTAACAATTTGAAACAATACCAAGGTGGGTCATTCAACAATTAACGAAGTTCGTTGCTGAAATATCTGAGAGAAACATATTTTTCAGATAACCATATTTCAGATTTGCTCTTCAATAAAATGCGCGCTGTCTTTTCTGTGCACGCAAACATGACATGCGGCCGAAACTTAAGTGCCATTGTTATTTTTTCTCCTCCTGTTTTAGTAAAATAATCGAGCGACACTTTACAGAGTTCAAGGGAATATTTAATTTCATGGCGTTTGACATTACTACTTGTAGAAGTGTATCAGTTAAACTACGGGTTGTAGGGTCCCCTGTGATGATACCTGGCTACGCATTTCTCAAAAGTTCCTTCTTATGGTTGCTTCGGTTAGGGGTGCATGATACACCAGTCTGACACCCGAGGATTCCTTCTTTGGAACCTCTGACGCGTGAACTGATGTCAAGCTGTATATGTGTGTCAAGTTAATATGTAATTTTGTTTGACAGCCGCACCTTTGTTTCCAAGATTGTGCACCTCTGCAGTCTTGCTTTCGTGCACAGGGTTAACAAATTCCTCTACAAAACTAATACTCGAAACTAGCGTCAGCCGACGTATTATTATCTTCCTCCAGATTGATACAAATAAACTTAAGCAGGAGCTGGTCTTGTTTCATCCGTTGTGGATATCGAAACTTTGCTTTTGGTAGCTATGTCGTTCGTCTTACATGTTTCGGCTTTACGTCCGTTTCGGATATCATGTGTTACAATTTAAACTCCCAGAGCCACTCCTATAGCACCTCATAAAAGTCTTATCTCTGAAGTTTCCATTCTTCTCTTATCTTGCGTCTTATCCTCATGATTCACTTCCATAAATAAAAGAGTGGATTTTGAGATGAAGTCTGCTTTTTAGTTTTAAAGTGTTCCACCACGTATATCATAACGTGTCTCCTAATGCACTCATCGAATTTGTTGTATTTTATAGATATCGTAAGGTGACTTAAATTTCTTTACAGACCAAAATGGGCCTATTTAAAAGACTTCCCGTGGTATTTGCCCGGTGACCGTTGTTTTAACATGCCACAAGCATTTTCCATGGATTGCCATTATTTTCGGCTTGCTATCTGATTTATTCATGATGTATGCTCCTAGTACTCTGTGTGCTACATTCCTCTGCAGGTTGACCTCAGTACCGTCTACCGGAACAGCACTTGATCGTCCGAAGACGAGTTAGTCGTAATAAATCTGATGTACACGTTTTGAGTACTTCTCTACCCAGTCACGTAAATATTTCTTCCACAAAAATTTCCAACAATAAAGGCGTTCGGTCACAACAAAGGTCATAAAATTGTCTTTTTGTAAAAATTCTCGAACGTTTTGGAAAATATTGTATTTGTAGTATATTATAAACTACATGTACTGCCTTAAAAAACTGATTTGCAAGAGAACTAGGATAAAAACATCAACAAAATTTTCTATCTGCGTTTCAAATTGGAAATCTACTTCTCCCTTTTTCGTTTAATACAGAATATGCGTTGTATTTCTGGATCCTCTTTAATACCTTCTGAGGCAAGAAGTGCTCCATTCTATGTACTGGTGTCAGTCTGATTTTGATTTTGGTTTTCATGAGGTTTACCTGAAATGTAACATTACTACGATGGTTGTTTTCCATACAAGAGAATATTGTTTGAAACGACATTTTAGCGCTTTGAGATTCTGGTGGTCGCTCTACTTCTGAAACAAACTGAGTGCAAAATAAAAGTGATTCGTTATAGTTAGCTTTATAATTTATTTTTTTCCAGGGACAGGCTTTGGAGCCTCGTTCTCGACTTTAATTGTTGAGCCATGGTCGGCCGCTCTACACTCAGTCTCTCCGGCTGAAGTTGTTGATTGACAGAGACCACATTGTCCTTAATCAAGGTTCCTAAAAACTTACGTGCATTTCATTAAATATATCCAGTGTATTAATTATTTCCCCAACAAATGTGTATAATGTATATCTGATAAACATGTAGGCCTTAGACAAAATTCTCGTATGTTTGCGTACGATGTTTGCTTTTGCCTCGCACCTTTCACAAACGACGAAATTCATACGAAATTCTCGTATGAGTACGAGGACTCTCGTACATATCTCAGCCCTGCTCACAACACTGTCTTTGACTTCGATTTTTTAGTATGAAATCCTTACCTGTAAATATTTTTCTAAACGAGCAGGCTTCTGATACATTTAATTATATTATTTTTTTTTATTTTTGTGGTATCTTCCACACTCTTGATCGTACGACCCTGTTGTATCCTCCTTCACAATCCAGAAATGACATATAATCTGATAGTGCATGTTCTCTGCGTTTTTGTAATATTTGCTTAACTGTAAGGATACATTATTTCCTTTTCGAAAACTTTGTCGAGGCTTGAGAAGTATGTGTTAAGGGCTACAGTCTGTTTTGCATTACTTTTGTACAAATTTTATTGACGAGGTGCATGACTGACATTGCCCTACAGTTGCCGGTAATATTTTTATATAATTTCTTTTGATTATTGATCGTGTTTCCCACTATCCATTCCTTTGGAATCCTTTGTATATTCCACTCCTCAATGACAAAAGCAATGAATGTCTTCTTGTCTCTGTTTGGTGCCAACCATTAGACTGAACGCCACTTCGGCGGATTGTGTTTCAGTTTCGCTACTCATTTTATTAGACAGGTACTTGGATTTTATGAGGTTGACTGGTCCCCTTTCCTAAACCTTTCCGCCCCACAGAAAACCGAGGTCATCGTGATTCCAGCCTGAGGTCTTCGCATGAGTAGTCACAAAGCTACTAACGGGGGCAGCTTATCTTAGTGGTGGTCTGCACCATCCATATTTTTCCCCAAAAACTGCTATTCACTCCATCTCATTTTACAGCTTAACATGTTTATTTTAATGTCTGTGAACCCTGCGTCTTAGTCATTTACTGAAATTGCGTTCCATTGACGTGTTCAACTCTCTGTTCTTCAAGTGGAACAGGTTATGCCCTCGTCTTCATGTCTCCTGCCTGTTAAAGTTTCCAAAACGTTTAAAACCAATATATAATCATTTCCTAAATCTAACTGCTCTGCATCTGACTGCTCATTAGTCAGAGACCTTCCCCTCCCGTTTGTGGCAATACAAATAATAACACTGGAGATGCGATACCGTTTGTAGTTGAGGCCCTGTTTGTAGCTCATTTGATTGCAGTCCCCTTCTAAGATGTCAGCCCACACCTGTTTTTTTTTCTGAAATACTTACATTCTGAGGCACCGACTGCATTGGGCCTGTAGGGTCCCGAGCCCCCTCAAAGATTCGTTTGCTTTGTAAAATAAAAAAAGTATGTTGGAATTTTTTACTTTCCTTCTATGAAGATAGTTACCTTTTAAAATACATTCAGTAATGTGTTAAAACAAATAATTATTGCGCTAGTAAACTAATTGAAAATGAGTGGTGTGAATCATGGCAGTGTTACGGTGCTACGAGCAAACTTAGAATTTTTCCCGGTGCGCGAAGTTTCGGGTAAAGTCTGGGGGCAGCGGGCCAGCGCTGCGGCCGCGGCGACATCAAAAGGACTGGAGCAGAAGCGCCTTGACGCTTCGAGACATTACGGTGCCGCGGCTATATAAAGCCCACCCTGCTGTCGCAGTCATTCAATGTGGATAGTTTCGTTCAGTGCATGCTGCAGACGTGTTTAGTGTTCCGACTTTAGTGCCTAGTGGACTAATTTATAAGACTGTATTTTATTCTTTTACTTTAGTCTCTTAGTGTATCGTGAATTAAGTTCGCAATGGATAAATGTGTTACCAAAATGGTGCGCTTGGAACCTGATGATACTGCAAGTCAGCCTTCGACAATTAATGCGTCGCCAATTGCTTCGTTGTCTTTAGACGAGAACCGTTCACAGCCGAAACGTGGACAATCCATTACGGGAAGATCATTTCAGAAGTCTTGCTTGATCAAATATACATGGCTAGAATATGAAGCAACTACCGAAGAAGATTTTTTGGAAAACCTGCAAAGAGGCAGATGCTAAAAACCTTTTACATTTTTCTCCAAAAAAAGAAGATGCATTTATTTCCATGGGGGTTTTCTAACTGGAAAAAGGCTTTGAAAAAATTCCGTCTGCATGAAAATATGTTTATGCATAAAGAAAATATTCTGAAACTAAATTCTATCACTACCCGAAGTGTGGCCTCCCAATTGTGAATGGACAGTTAGATGGTGATATGAAGAAAGGCCGTTTACCTCTTGAGACAATTTTTACTACAGTGCAATTTGCCGACAAGGACTAGCAGTTAGAGGGAACTCTGAAAGAATGACACACCTGAGTTTAAAGATTGGTTAGGGCGTTCGGGGTATAAGTGGACGTCCCACGGTATTCAAAACGAGATCACTGATCTGCTGGGCAAGTCTGTGTTGAGAAAGGTATTGGCTTCAGTCAAGAAGACTGAACATTTTTCTATTATGGTTGACGAAACAAGTGATTCTTCGATTCACGAACAAGTCTCATTTTGTACTCGTACTGTCGATGATTCCTTAATCATCAACGAAGACTTTATTGGCTTATACAAGACCCCCTAAACTCTGTTTAGTATTTTAAAATATGTTTTTACTCGTACATACACGCATACATGCATTAATCCTTGATACGAGGGTCGGTCAAAAAGTAATGCCTCCCATTTTTTTCTACTTAAAAAAATTAAGTTAAGTGAAAAATTTGAATTTGGCGCCATTCCTCAAACCTTCTGCAATCCACTGCAGTAGTAACTTTCTGTGTCAACAGGTGGCAGCACAGCAGAAGTTTGAAAGATGGCCGACATCGATGTTCGTTTGAGACAGCGTTGTGTGATTTAATTCTTGAATGCAGAAGGTGAAACGCCCATACGCATTTATGAAAGACTGAAGAAGGTGTATGGTGTTGTGACAGTGGATGTCAGCACTGTTAGACGATGGGTTCGTCGTTGTAAGGAAGCTGAAGGGCAAACACCGTTGACTGACGAAAAGTGGAGCGGCAGGCCGGTGAGTGCAGTGACTCCACACAACATTCAGCAAGTTGATGACATCATTCGTGGTGACCGTCGGGTGACTGCAGATGAAGTGTGTCGCATTATTTCTCTTAGTAAAGGCAGTGTGATCACGATTATTAAACAATTGGGGTACTCAAAAGTTTGTGCACGGTGGGTTCCAAGAATGTTAACCGATCAGAATAAAGAGGCAAGGAAAACAATAGCCTCCCAACACTTGCAGCGCTTCCGTTTGGAGGGAGATGAGTTTCTGAAAAAAATTGTGACCGGGGACGAAACATGGGTGCATTTTTTTGAACCCGAATCAAAGAGGCAGTCAATGGAGTGGCGTCACACAAGCTCGCCGAGGAAGAAAAAATTCAAAACTGTGCGATCGGCAGGGAAAGTTATGGCAACAGTTTTCTGGGATACAGAGGGTGTGATTCTGGTTGATTTTTTGGAGCAGGGATGCACAATAAATTCTGTTCAATACGTCACAACCCTCAAAAAACTTAAAGCACGTCTTCAGCGAGTTCGCCCAACAAAATCAATGGCAGATGTTCTTCTTTTGCATGACAATGCAAGACCACACACCAGTCGTCACACCTCTGACGAGATTGTCAAAATTGGATGGGAAGTTTTGCCTCATCCCCCATACAGCCCTGACCTGGCACCATCAGACTTCATCTGTTCGGGCCACTAAAAGAAGCTCATCGTGGGATTCATTTTGAAGATGAGGAGGCCGTCAAAACATCCGTGCGTCAATGGCTTAGGAAGCAGAGCTGTGATTTTTACCGTGCTGGGATACATGCCCTTGTTCAAAGATGGACCAAAACTGTAGAGATGGGAGGAGATTACATTGAAAAATGACAAAATGATCCTCATTGTTGTGGTTTTCAACCTATGTAATTGCATTTAAATTTCCTGACAATTAAACGTAGAAAAAAAAAAGGAGGCATTACTTTTTGACTGACCCTCGTACATAGACCATGAATACGACATTTCGTAATTTTGTGGAACGTGTTTAATTTTTCTTTACACAAAATAATTAATTTTATTTCTTTATTTAATTTAATTTTTTTACAGTTACTACTTCATATCTAAGAATTCATCTATTGAGTAGAATGAGTTGTCATTCATAAATTCTTTTAATTTGCTTTTAAATGTTTTTTGGCTATCTGTCAGACTTTTAATACTATTTGCCAAAGTGATATTTAATCCAGAATAGTGAAGATCATCCTTTCTTCTAGTGTTGTTCGCTGTTATTTTTGAATTGGGTTGGGTTATTGATGACAAATTTCATAAGTGAATATATGCATTGCAAAGGTACTGTGAATATTCAGAGTTCCTTAATTAAATATCTGCAAGGTGATCTTGTGTCGGCTCCAGCTATTATTCTGATTAAACACTTTTGTGCAATGAGTACTTTGTCTCTTTATGATGAATTGCCCTAAAGTATGATTCCATATGAAAGCAGTGAATGAAAATGGGCATATTAGGCTAATTTACTGATATGTTTATCCCCAAAATTTTCAGTAACCCTAATAGCATAAGTAGCTGAACCGTTTCAGCAGGTCATCGATGTGTTTCTTCCAATTCAATTTCTCATCAGTGCACACACCCAGAAATTTTGAGCATTCTGCCTTAGAAACAGACTTCTGTTCATAGTCTATATTTATCAATAGTGTTATGCCATTTACTGTACAGAATTGTATAAACTGTGTTTTCTCAAAATTTAGTGAGAGTACATTTGCAGGGAACCACTTAATAATTTTCTGAAAGACATCATTTGCAATTTCCTCAGCTGATTCTTGCTTGTTTAGTGTGATTACTATACTTTTATCATCATCAGAAAGAACTAGCTTTGCATCTTCTTGAATATAGAGTGCCAAGTCGTTAAAATATATTAAGAACGATAAGGGACCCAAGACTGAACCCTCTGGGACACCATTCTTGATACCACACCAGTTAGAGGACTCTGCTGGTTTTTGCAGACTATCTGTACTGTTAATTTCAACCTTCTGTATTCTTCCAGTTAAGTATGAATTAAACCATTTGTGCACTGTCCCACTCATACCACAGTACTTAAGCTTATCTAGAAGAATTTCATGATTCACACAATCTAAAGCCTTTGAGAGATCACAAAATATCCCAATGGGTGATGTACGGTTATTCAATGCATTTAATATCTGATCAGTGAAAGCATATATAGGATTTTCTGTTGAAAAGCTTTTCTGAAAACCAAACTGACATTTTGCTAGTACTTCATTTTTACATGATATATTAAAGCATTAACTTCGAGATATTTTTTTTTATTTCATGAACTGTGAGCCTTATTCAAAGTAAGCTTCAATTAGCTATTTCACTTATTAATGAAAGTTCCATTACTGTGCGACAGCAATATTTTATGTTTTATCCTTTTAATAATAGTTTAGGATTTAATTAAATATAATTTCGGTCTTTTCAGAACTATGTATTCACTCCTCTGTAATAGTCTATAAGCATGATTATTACTGTAAATTAAATTAGCTTTTTTACGAAAATACCGTGCTTGTTTATGTTTTGTTCCTTTTTTCAAAGCCAAAAAATGTGTCAGGCTTGTCGACTTTCCCAGAGTGTCGAGTTATCGAGAGTCCAGTTTTCGGGATTCTAATGTTGATCATATCACTCTAAAATGCTTTAATAAATTTAAAACTCACTATTTTTCATCTAAAATTTGGAAAATTTGCCGGGGCAAGACCACCAGTATGCCCTCCCCCCCCCCCCCCCCCCCCCCCGTATTTTTTATAAGTCGGCGCCCCTGCTTACATTGGTAGGTATCAGAGCATAGTGGTATCTGCTAATTTGCAAGAATCGAGTTATTTGCGCTGCATTGTAGATTACTATACTATTACTTCGTGAAAAGTCCTTGCGTTGTCCTAATAAGGCTCCTACTGCAATAAGTTCTTTAAAATATGGGAACGCTATTCTTAGCAAAATCGATTTTTTGTTTGCTTTAAAAGTTTCACCGAGCGTTCCAGAATATTTAAAAGTGAATTACCGTACGTGCAGACATTGGCATATCGTATCATCGAGGCCAGCAAACTACTTGGCCCCATCTTAGCAAAATCGTACTGTAATTATTGATAACGTTACTTGTATTTCGATCGATTCTTTACGAATTATAGCAAACAACAGGCATAAAAAGCTTACACGAAAAAATGTCTGTAGTTACGGGATAAATAAAACTGTTTCCAAACTATCTAATAGTCAGGAAATTAAGGGTGGACCACGGAAACAAGTAGATTTAGACACTACCCATACAACACATATCGATAAAAGCTATTTCCTGGCACCAAAGTACGAGTTCAGTCTTAACTTAGACGGAAATTGTGGACGATAGTCAAAATGGTTATTGATCCACAAGCGTTTGATTCGAAAAGCGATAGTCTTTTGAAGGTTTACGAATCCCTAAGGAGAGAGTCTTTTCTGACGTTTCCTGGTGTTTCCGAGAGAGACCAAATGATGAGTTTGTCAGCTCAGTTGCTTGTTTACTCCTTAATTAACAATGTCGTTAAGGTTTTTCTCTGAGAGGTGCCCGTTTCTTCGGTTTTGACGTCGATAGGCGCCAATTAAGCTGATTAGGAACTTTTTTCCAGCTCACTTCATAATTGTCTACATGAGCGCGTTCGCAGATTTAGTTTGGTTCTCAGCAGAAGTTTTCCCAAATCAGATTACAGTATCGACTTAACTTTTTCCAGTCGAATGAACGAACTTCGACCTTAGCCAGTTCCTAAAAACCAACCAGGCCCCCTCTTACACAGTGGTCCAGGACGTGTGACTGACGTACCTGAACATCTTCGAGCAACAGCTGTGATGGAAAGATCCACTTGTCAGATACCAAAACCACTGAGTGTATGAAGCAATAATACCTACCACACGTTGGGGTAAAAAAATAAGTGGACGGAAAAAGCACAACAGTGCAGTTTATGGAGATGGGTCTTGAGGTTGGTTCCGGATCAGAAACATCAATCAGTACCACAAACTGAAGCCCGAAAAAAATTAGATGAACGAGCACCGATGAGATGCGAGCTGTGTCATAGAGTTCGGAAGCGCATCTGATGTAATAACCCGTTTATTACAGAACTACAGGTGCTAAAGATAGCCCAGACAAATACTAACAGAAGGTTGTTAGCCAAAGCCAAATGGTTAAGTAGCTTTTCATAAATACTATGAACGACTTCAGTGTGCTTTCATATTCTCTTGAGAGTTCTTCTGAGATCTGCTTGGATTTCTTTTATGAGGCCAGCACTATTCACAGTCCGAGCGATCAATACATTTGCATTTTTTTTTTCCATAGACATCATCTTTCAACCACCTCCAAAGGCAAAACTCGAAAGGGGTAAGGTCTGGAGAGGTTGGTGGTCAAGAACGTGATCATTTATGCCAATCCATCCGATCCATCATCTAGACCTAGCATGCCCCGTAAGATGGATCGGCAGAAATGGTCGCAAAATTATCTAGAACGTTGTCCCAAGGAAACACAGCGATCGGTAAAATTATATTAAAATCATTTCGAAAAACAATCATGATCGCATGTACGTTGTATATTTCGTTTGGTGACCGGTTTCGATATTTTATAAGACCATCAGCAGACCATTTTTTGGAGTAAAAAATTGTCTGATGATTGTCTTATTAATGACCGAAACCGGTCCCAAACGAAATACAAGACATACATGCGATCATGACTGTTTATAGAAATAATTTTAATAGAAATGGTAACATTTCTTGGTCACCACGATTAGACTTTTGCCTGTGGGAATTTTTGAAAGGCGAAGTCTACACAAAGGACTAATAAACACAAGAAAGGAACTGATGTGCTACCCTCATGAATTAACTCCAAGAAGACCTCATAGAGAATTCGAAAGTGCGTTGTAGTCAGAGGTGAAATATATGAAAATCATCTTGGAACTCAATCGTTTGTCTTTGTTCAAGCAGCCTCCATAGGGTTCACAGCCTATGACTGCTATGGGAGGACTCGTGTTCGATTTCCAGTAGTGCCAGGGGTTTTTCCTGGCCGGAGGGACTGGAATGGGTTGCACTGAGTCTCGTGGTGCCAGTTAAGAAGCTACTTGTCCGAGTAATAGGGCTCCAGGTTACAAAAAGCGACAACGGCTGGGAGAGCCCTACGCCTTGCCATACTACATCCAGTGACGACATTGGCAGAGGATGATACGAAGGTCGATCGATACTGCAAACCTGTGGTCGAAGTTCATGTTTACGTTCCGCTCTTTATGCCTGTTACATTGTAACAGATATAGCTAGCAAAACTGTGCAAATGTTATATGGAATGTTAGTCCATACTGCTACTTCATAAAATGTTTACTATTCCCCCTGAAATGCCTTACACGTAAGAATGAGGATGGAGACACTCAGAATGTTACATTTAAGACAGACCTTTAACTGGTCTACATATTGTAAACATGTCACACTGGGCATATTATGAGCTACACGTGTGTCTCATATTAGCTCGCAGAGGACTGCTTATGATGGAACGTGTCCAATGTTGCAGGTGCTGGGCATCGTGTGCATGGCATGCGCGTCACCCGCCGTGCTGTCGGGCACCCACTGGTTCCTGTTCGTCGCCGCCGTCAGCTTCACAGCCACACTCATCTGGGTCTTTGTCTACCTACTCAACATTCGTGAGGCCCTCAAGCTGCCCATTAACTGGATACTCACGGTCAGTTTCACTGCCCTGCAGATCAACTTATTTACGCCTTTCCGTCTCTGTGTACCTTTGCACTTTATTGACAATAGAAATAAATCACCCAGTTTGACGAACATACAAGGTGTCCTTTTCAAACTTTGCACATTCAGCCAGTCACAGAAACTGAAATGTGGTACATATCCATACATATTATAAAAGTGTATGTGTGTTCCACATCTCATAAATCAAGGGATTGATGTCCATGAAACTTGGTACACATATCACTTACTGTCTGGAATGCAAAACGTATAAACCACCTTCCTCCCAAAAGATTGGGGTAAAGTGCAGTTAAACTGCCACATGAGGCATGAATTTTTGATTTATTACTAACCTCTTTACTACCAACTCTACTCACAACACATTTCACAGTATCCAGATATACTGCTGGATATATCTGCAAGATAATATCATTGTACCACACATAATCCAGCATGTGCTGTGTAAAAACTAAACCACAGTGCAAAATTCACTACAGGTAGAGATGACGTATGTGTACAAACATGAATGAAATATGTTAAATATACATAAAATATATGTGACAAGTGTGTACATGGGCAAAGCCTTTGGTAAAAGGGTCATTTTAAACTTCTATATAAACAAAAATTGAGATACAAAATTGATACTTAGAACAGACAAACTATAAAAAGTACTTCTAATATCGTACATTTTTGCAGTCTTCACTCCAAAGGCTGGTCTGATGCAGCTCTCCACACTAGTCTACACTGAGTGAGCCACTTCATCTACTTGGAATTAGTGCAAACATACAATTCACTTGAATGTATTTACTGTAGTCAAGCCTCAGTCTATGATTTCTACCTCTGACACTTCTCTCTATTACCAAATTAACTGTTACTTGATGCCTCAGGATGTATTGTACCTATCTGCTCCTTCTTTTAGTCAAGCTGTGTTGTAAAGTGCTTTTGTACCCAATTCAATAAAATACCTTCTCATTAGTTACTTGATCAACCAAGCTAATTGTTGTGTGCAATGTCATGCACAATGGTAAGGAGAGGTAGGCTGCCGAGTGGTGCAGCAACTGTCATCATAGGAAAGCTGGACAGGAGCGGAAATGATTAGTAAACAGGTTAACATGGCAAACAGGAGATTTACTTAATTAGTATTTCTCCAAGTGTAGAAAGACTTCAACAAGGATGAGGCTTTCTGAACTAAAGCATGAATGATGGCGTCAGAGCCGTGACTGTGCAGTGAAGCGTCTGCCAGCATGAGTGGGCGGTGTGGCTGCTCCTGGCTGTCCTATATTGTGGTGGAAGAGGGCACTCATAGTTCATATTGTCTGGAGATGTGGCTCAGTGGGTGGGCACCATTGGGTCCACTGGATCCTGCATTATAGTTGTTGACATATGACAGAAACTCACAAATCTGTTGCCAACTGCAGGATGCCGACAGGGTGGCATCGGTACGTGATACCCCACCAATCTTCAAAATTAGCTTGCAGTGCCACATTTTTAAGGCTTCTGTTCTACCCTTGCTTGTATTGTTTATCAGCCTCATATCACCCCTGTTCCAAGGATACTAGCCATAGACTTTTTGAAACGACTTTCTAAAAATTAAATTTGTACTAGAAACAAAAATATTCCTCTCTTGCAGAAATGGTTTTCTTGATATGGTCTGTCTGTATTTTACATCCTCTCGACATTGGCCATCATCAGTTATTTTGCTGCCCGAGCAACAAAATTCGAAAACTACTCTTAGTGTGTCATTTTCTACTACAATTCCCTCATTTACTGAATTAGTTTGGTCATTACACTAGTGTTTATTTTTGTTTTTTCGTCTTCAAACCACTTTTCAAGACACTGTCCTTTCCATAAAATTGATCTTATCAGTCCTTTGGCATGTCTGACAGGATTACAATTTCAGGGAATATTAAAAGTCTCATTTCTTGTGTCTGAACTTTAATTTCCTTTGCAAATTATTGCTTATTCAATGCATTTCTCTGTAAAGCATTTAATATGCAAGTGGTATTTTTAGAGTTCTATTGGAAAAACTTTTCTGCACTAAGTGAAGTTCAGCAACATGTACTTTGTTGTACAAAGGAGGCAGCATGTGTACAGTAATTCCATGGCAGCAAAAGTAATGTTTTTACATTATACTGATAAGGTGGCAAATGTGTAACAGTGTAGGTGGACAACAACCTTGTCTGTGAACATTTTCTGTAAGTTAACCCAAAATTTGTCACACCTCAAATTTCAGCACATAAGACATGTTCCTAGTTTCTCTGTATAGTCGAGCTGACTTGACCACAGTGGTTCAAGGATATTCAATTCGGGTAGTTGTGAAGATTTTGGAAGCACATTATTACTTTGTCCTTGTCAGAGTAACTTTGAACATTGCAAGCCATGTCAGGAGGGGCATTATCCTCTTGGAATAAGTCCTACTGGGAACAGTGCCTTCCATGCTCACTAACTATGGCCACAATAAAAGTTTTTATGGAATGTGCCACTTATCTTTTCTTTCCACATGACTATGTAACCAACTGAAAAATTCTCTGTGACCACCTAGATAGTTACAGAACTTCTTTGAAGTTTCATAGTTTAAAGAAGATAATATCAACTGAACTTTTCTCCTGGAAGAATTCTCGGATCTCTGCAGATGTGTCCTTGTGATCTCAAATCCTTGTGTTTGTGATGTTACTTCATTGTTCTTGTACTCTTGCACATACAAAGGGTGGTTAGGAATAATGCTGACAAATTTTGTGGACAATATGTTTTAGGATAAATGGCACATCAGTTGGCATCATAGTGCCCTCTATATTCCAGAGCATACAACATACAGACATCAAATACAACAAAGACCATCAAGCAAAAATGAAAGCTTACATAAAAAGTAAGCTTTATAATCACATGACGATTTTTACTGTCAGAAGTCTTAGAAAAGCTTTAAAAATGCAGTATAGGCATAATAACTTTTCTGTATCTGTTATTAAGAAATTACTATGTGCTTTTACATTAGATATATTACCATAAAATTTTATTTTGTACTTTACATCAGAGGGTGTAACTTTAATGAATTTTTTTTTATTATGCCTGCATGCATTTTTAAAGTTTCGCTATGACTTCTGACTGTAAAAATTGTAATGTGAGCTTAAAAGTTATTTTTTATGTAAGCTTCCATTTGCTATTGATGGTGTTGGTTGTATTCGTTGCCTGCATGTTGTACACTTATGGAATATAGAGGGCACTATGATGCCTATTTCTGCAGTACTGAGCTTAGCTAGTTGGCTGTGTATGCCACAAGCTTGCTGCATGTTGGATTGGCACTTGCTAAAATTAACTGCTAAGGTTACAAGGTAGTCTCCTCTGTAAACTTAAAGGTTATTGTAAGCAGTAAAAGTGAAGATCTCTGTTGGAAGTAATCATCACAGTACAAGTTACACCTCATAGCAAATGTTGTGCTATTATGATATGGGCCAACAAAGTTCGAATAATTTACTGTGTAGGAGAATCTGCATATTTGTGTATATTTTCTGTTTCTGTATTTTTTATGGTGGCTATAAATAGGGCCTCATTTGTGTTAACATCCTCATGTCTGATGGTTTTTATGTATTTTTAACGCTGAAGTTGGTCACACAGTGACCAAAATTGATCTGTAAAATAAAGGATTGCAATATTTATGACTGATGTTGCCATTTATCCAAAATACACTCCTGGAAATTGAAATAAGAACACCGTGAATTCATTGTCCCAGGAAGGGGAAACTTTATTGACACATTGCTGGGGTCAGATACATCACATGATCACACTGACAGAACCACAGGCACATAGACACAGGCAACAGAGCGTACACAATGTCGGCCCTAGTACAGTGCATATCCACCTTTCGCAGCAATGCAGGCTGCTATTCTCCCATGGAGACGATCGTAGAGATGCTGGATGTAGTCCTGTGGAACGGCTTGCCATGCCATTTCCACATGGCGCCTCAGTTGGACCAGCGTTCATGCTGGACGTGCAGACCGCGTGAGACGACGCTTCATCCAGTCCCAAACATGCTCAATGGGGGACAGATCCGGAGATCTTGCTGGCCAGGGTAGTTGACTTACACCTTCTAGAGCACGTTGGGTGGCACGGGATACATACGGACGTGCATTGTCCTGTTGGAACAGCAAGTTTCCTTGCCGGTCTAGGAGTGGTAGAACGATGGGTTCGATGATGGTCTGGATATACCGTGCACTATTCAGTGTCCCCTCGACGATCACCAGAGGTGTACGGCCAGTGTAGGAGATCGCTCCCCACACCATGATGCCGGGTGTTGGCCCTGTGTGCCTCGGTCGTATGCAGTCCTGATTGTGGCGCTCACCTGCACGGCGCCAAACACGCATACGACCATCATTAGCACCAAGGCAGAAGCGACTCTCATCGCTGAAGACGACACGTCTCCATTCGTCCCTCCATTCACGCCTGTCGCGACACCACTGGAGGTGGGCTGCACAAAGTTGGGGTGTGAGCGGAAGACGGCCTAACGGTGTGCGGGACCGTAGCCCAGCTTCATGGAGACGGTTGCGAATGGTCCTCGCCGATACCCCAGGAGCAACAGTGTCCCTAATTTGCTGGGAAGTGGCGGTGCGGTCCCCTACGGCACTGCGTAGGATCCTATGGTCTTGGCGTGCATCCGTGTGTCGCTGCGGTCCGGTCCCAGGTCGACGGGCACGTGCACCTTCCGCCGACCACTGGCGACAACATCGATGTACTGTGGAGACCTCACGCCCCACGTGTTGAGCAATTCGGCGGTACGTCCACCCGGCCTCCCGCATGCCCACTATATGCCCTCGCTCAAAGTCCGTCAACTGCACATACGGTTCACGTCCACGCTGTCGCGGCATGCTACCAGTGTTAAAGACTGCGATGGAGCTCCGTATGCCACGGCAAACTGGCTGACACTGACGGCGGCGGTGCACAAATGCTGCGCAGCTAGCACCATTCGACGGCCAACACTGTGGTTCCTGGTGTGTCTGCTGTGCCGGGCGTGTGATCATTGCTTGTACAGCTCTCTCGCAGTGTGCGGAGCAAGTATGGTGGGTCTGACACACCGGTGTCAATGTGTTCTTTTTTCCATTTCCAGGAGTGTATATTGAGAATAATACAGTCCCAATGCACACAGTTCCCAATGGAATTAGGCGTAAAAAAATTTTTGTGGAGTGCTAGGTCACACACACAGGGTCGTAATTTTTTATTTAAAAAATAAATAAATAAAAGTGCTTACCCTTATTAAGCATTTTTTATGAGTTATTAGCGATCTGCCCCGGTTTTGCATGGGTATCAGCATCAAATTGGCTGTTGTAGTGGTACAAATTATACTTACAAATCTTTTTGATGCAGCAATCTATCTGTTAGTGAAAACCATATCAAAATCCCTACAGTAGTTCCTGCGAGTAGTGTTCATATACAGTCAGAGAAACATGGAGATCGATTTTAATATAAAATATGTAGATATGTGGATGATATGTTCATACTGATTCACAAATTAATAACAACAGTGGTAAATAAATTACTACACATTTTTTTAAAGGCAAGCTAGGGATTTAACGCTACCTATGAGATCATTAGAGGTGAAACACAAGTTTTGTTTGGGGAAGGAAATCACTTGCATCCTTTTGAAAGATTAGCAGATAATCTATATTTGGATGGCAATACAGACCGCCATTCTGAGTTGGGATCTCCCACCAGCCGGTAATGCCATATGACCTTTTATTTTTCTCCTGCATGTGAGTGCAGTGTCATACCAGTGCTCCTCTCCACTCAGTCCAGGCCATCAGCTTATGTCTGGTGGTGCTTGGAGAATTGCACACTACACTCTTCACATGCCCCTGTACAAAGGAGCATTGTACAAGGTGAAGGCACTGGCTATACATCTGACTGAGATTGACCTGTTCAGCATTTCCTACAGCTGGAAGCTAGCTGTACACATACATAAACACTGAAATTTTTCCCAACTCCATCTTGCTGGAATAGAAGGAATATTGACAGATGTACAAGTTGATATTGCTTTGGTTGTCAGTTGTCATTACTGCTTGTGTTGCCTATTATTCTTTTCTAAAAAAAAAATAATAAAAATAGTCTGTGAAATGCAATGAGTGGCTAAATGGCACACTAAATAGGAAACAAACTATTGAACAAAAAAAGAAGAATGCCAGTTAAACTAAAAGATTTGGTGAATGAATTCCAGAGTCCATGGATATGTTTCTTTTAAGTAATTATTTTATTATTGATATCTTTTCTGTGACATGGAATCTTAATTTTGTTAAACAAAAATCTATGAAAAATTAAAACATTGAAAGTCAAAAATAGTATTTACAGTTGATAACAAGAGTGAACATAAGATGAACTCAGTACAATAGTAAAAGAAGAAGTAAATTTCATATGTGCCAGACATCCCTCTCTAGCATTCAGAATGAAGTTTAATGTTTGGGGGAAAAGGCTGCCAGTGAATATCTGGTAGGAAACTGAAAATCCCCAAATATTCAAACACAAACAAAAATAATCTCTTATTAGCCACTTCTACAATACAAGTGTATTGGAATACGTCACCTTGGAAATGTGACATCTGTGCAACTCTAATGTTTGAATTAGATAGGTCCCAATTTCGCTAGTATACTGACAGCTAATAGCGGTCTGTATAATGTTAAAATGCGTTGCTTGTCATGAATAACACAGATGAGTAGTATTGGACGAGGAGCAGATTAGTTTTGCGAAGTAGCTCTTTTTCTTCTAACATATTTTATGGGGTATGCTAGGGGTAATCACCATAATTATAAGTTTGAGTAGATTACACTAGTTATAATTTGTTGTTAGTATACATTACAGAAGCAGCCAACAGTGTTAACTGGCAGTCAGTGTATAACTTGACTCATTTCTCATTTCTGAAGGCTCTCCATCACAATGAGACTGATAGAACAACATGATGTGTGAGTGAATGAGAAAAAAAAAAAAAGGTTCAAATGACTCTGGGCACTATGGGACTTAACTTCTGAGGTCATCAGTCCTCTAGAGCTTAGAACTACTTAAACCTAACTAACCTAAGGACATCACACACATCCATGCCCAAGGCAGGATTCGAACCTGCGACCGTAGTGGTCACGTGTTTCCAGACTGTAGCGCCTAGAACCGCTCGGCCACTCCAGCTGGCTGAATGAGAACAAACGTGACATTGGCAGAGAGGGGGGGGGGGGGGTCATGTGCGAGGACACTGACGTAAATCCAGCCATGCTAACAAGAAATTACAAGGAACAGAAGAAAAATGGCTTAACAGTTGGTTACTCTGCATTCAAATCCACAAGGAATGCATGTTTTTTGTAAAGGAACACATCCTCTTTAATCCTTCATTTATGAGATATACAGTATATATAGTTTTTAATCTACCATTCCTTAAATGTTTTTCACTGAGGTACTGAAACATCCAGAAGCAAAGCGTGAGGTCACATAACGTATACCCACAAAATTTTTTGTGTTAAACCTGTTCCATGTAGTTTGTCTGATGCTATCATGTTGTCTTCTTTGTGTAAACCAGAAGCACAGAAATCCAGTCAGGGTGCAAATCCACAAAAGCACTGACTAAATTAATGGAATGGTGTGAATTGGAGAACATAAATAGTTTAAAGCCTTTAGCTTGGCCTGCTCTGCAGTTCATGTAGATGAAAAGGGCATAACACCTAATAATCTGCTACCCAGAAAAGCAACTGTAATATACCTAAATTATGACATGAAACATTATGCAGACAACAGTTTTTTTATTTCACCTAAAAATTGTAGTGTCACAGCTTTCAAAGGAAATGATACATGCAAGGAAAGAATATTGCTATGTCTTGTTTTAGATGATACAGCTTTATTTTTAACTTTGTGCCAGACTTACTTCCTTTATCCTTATTTTTTCGCTAGGAAAAAAGTGAATTCATAAACTAGTTTCCATTACTTTCTCACTCACTTCCTTCACATTTTATTGTTTGAACATTTTTCTTTTGGTTTAAGGATGAACGTGAGTGGTGAAACTTAATGTTAATGAAATGTGAAAGAAACACAATTGATTATGGATGATAAGAATTTTATGCCTAGCAGACAATAACAGCTCTTCATGTTTGTAATGTGAATATTATTTATTTCCAGGAACTGCTGAACACTGCACTGATGACACTGCTGTACTTAATTGCATTCATTGTGCAGCTTGCCATCTGGTCTGAGTTTCACTACTCCTCCTGGAAATCCAGTAATATTGCTGCTGGGGTGAGTACTTCTAATGCATAAGCCATACAGATATTAAAGAAGAGGTTGTTGCCTCTTGTAATGGTGTACAACTGGTTGCTGAGCTGTTACACACTGTATAACCATCATATGGGTGCAGTTTAATGTGAGCAATTGGAAAATGGGTGAAAGGTTCATGGAAGAGAGCAGTAGTGAACTGCTGTGCTTCCTACATTCTAAACCTCACTTTTGCGTTACACAGCATGTGACTCATCTTAACATACTAATACAATAAGTGGAGGTCATATCACTGTTGACATAGGTTATGGTTGTATTGTTTACTACATTTTGTGTGACAGATTAAAATGTAAAACACAGCAACTGATTGCCATTATGTTATTGGGATATGGAATATGTGAGATGGCATGCATCTATACCCAGTAACATTCAACAGGTTTAATGAGTTAGAACATTCTTTGTGCTGATGACAACTTTGTGGGGTACCGATAATGAGGGGAGAAGACATGTGTGACCTTATCAGCTATGTATAACTAACAAAAATATATAGTTAATGTTTTGTGGGTGAACGAATTCATTCCAAGTAGACTTCACACAGAAATACTTCCGGGGTGTGGGGAAAACAACAAGGACCAAAACTTAATCTCTAGGAATTCCTGTTCCTGTTTGTAGGTCATGCCAGGCTTTACATCTACATCTGCACCCATACTCTGCAAAACACTGTGAAATGCATGTAGAGGGTGCTGCCCACTGCACCAATTATTACAACTTCTTCTCGTTTCATTCAAGTATGGGAAGTGGGCAGAATGATTATTTCAAATGCCTCTGTGAACACTGCAATTAGTTTAATCTGTCCTTGCAATCCCTTTGGGAACAATACATATGAGCTGCAGTATATTCGTAATTCAACATGTAAAGGTCATTCTTGAAATTTTATACGCAGGCTTTCTTGAAATAGGGTAACAGCCTTGCCACAGTGGATACACCGATTCCTGTCAGATCACCGAAGTTAAGTGCTGTCGGGTGTGGCCGGCACTTGGATGGGTGACCATCCGGGCCGCCATCCGATGTTGCCATTTTTCGGGGTGCACTCAGCCTTGTGATGCCAATTGAGGACTTCCTCAATCGAATAGTAGTGGCTCTAGTCACAGAAAACCACCATAATGACTGGGAGAGCGGTGTACTGACCACATGCCCCTCCTATCTGTGTCCTCAGCTGAGGATCACATGGCGGTTGGATGGTCCCGATGGACCACTTGTGGCCTGAAGACTGAGTGCTTTTTTCTTGAAATAGTTTTGTCTTTCTTCAGGAATCTGCCAGTTCAGTTTTTACTCTGACATTCTGCAATGGGTCAGACCATTTGTGCTGACCTCCTCTTTATACGTTCAGTATCCCCTGTTAGTCATATTTGGTACAGGACCCATACATCTGAGCAACATAGTAGGATGGATTGCATGTGTGTTTTGCAAGCAATCTGCTTTTTGAACTGATATCATTTTCCTAGTATTCTACCAATGAACCAAAGCTTGCCGCCTGCTTGACCTTTGGCTGAGCATATATTATCATTCCCTTTCACAGCCCTATGAAGTGTTACATACAGGTATATGTATGAGTTAACCAATTCTAAGTGTGACTCACTGATATTGTTGTCATAGAATACAACATTTTTTTCATATTTTTCTACATTTCTGAATATTTAAATCAAGCTGTCAATCTTTGCATCACTTTGTATAACAATAATGGAAATTTCTGGATGGAGCAGTACATAAAGGGAAAGGCAACCACTCACCTATAGTGGACCAATCTGTGGGGCCCAAAGACATGAAAGAGGGGACAGCATTAACATTAGCTGTCAAAACCTCTTTTTCTAGCAAATGTACACAAAACCACACAGATGCCCAAGTGCTGGAACAAGCTGCCAGAGGCGACAGTCATTTGTGCATGAGGTGTGCTTGCTTGTGTGAAATACTATGTGCGTGTGTTTTCTGAAAAACTTTTTGTTGTGCCTGTCTGCAACCTTTATGGTATCAGTCTAACTTTTCCATATATTGTTAAGTTCAAGAAAGGCAAACCTATGTTTAGCACTTTTAGATTTAGAGAATGCTTTTGTCAATGTAGAGTGGGATACACACTTTGAAATTCTGAGGGTAGTAGGAATAAAATACAGAGAGTTAAAGGTTATTTACAACATGTATAGAAAGGTGTCTGGTGTATAAAAGAAGAAGTGCATGAGAGGGAAGCAGCACTTGAGAAGAGACTGAGTGTTGTAGCTTATGCACAGTATTATTCAGTCTGTACAGTTTCACTGATACCAAGGAGAAATTGAAACAAGGATTAAAGTTCAGAGAGAAGAAATAAAAACTCTCGGGTATACAGATGACATTGTAATTCTGTCAGAGATGGCAAAAGACTAGAGCAGTTAATTGCCACGAATAATATCTTGAAAAGAGGTTCTAAAATTATCAACAACAAAAGTAAAAAAAAGTGTAATTGAATATAGACACGTCGAATGCTGCAGGCATTAGATTTGGAAATGAGACACTACAAGTGGACCAGTTTTGTTATTTGGGAACTAAAAGGGCTGATGATGGCTGAAGTAGACAAAATATAAAGCACAGATTGGTAATAATAAGAAAAGAATTTCTCAGAAAGAGAAATTTGTTAACATCAGATTAGATTTAAATGTTATGAAGTCTTTTCTGGAAGTATTTGTCTGGAGTATAGCCTTGTACAGAAATAAAACAGGGACAATAAACAATTCAGGCAAGAAGAGTATACAAGCTTTGTAACTGTATGTTACAGAAGAGACAGTTCTGAGACATCGTGTGTTTATCATGTGTGCTCATTATTTTACCCATGTGATTCATTTAAATCAGATAAAAGCACCAGTCAGTAAGTTGGTTAACAATACAATATAAAATTAATATGAAATGCACAATCAACTACTTGGTTCACAACAGGCATTATTATAGAATTGACAAGCAGACAAATTTAATAAAAGCAACTTGAGTGTATGATTTGCTGTCATTTAATGTAATAACATTTTCCACTGTCTTATTTAAAATTGGTTTCTGTAAACAAATATTTTTGTTTGTAATTGGTAAACATATCTTAGATATTAATAATGAACCTCACTTAGGAGCTTAGCTAAGAGAGAGAAGGACCCTAAAAAAATTAAAAGAAGAAATGTGTGATACACTTTTGTGCAGCTGTCTCTGTTGTAGCATCAGTAAAATAATATAAAAATTATAAATGGTTTTTGATTGGTTAGAAATGTAAATCAGATCAAAATTATTGCAGTAAGCGAATATTTGAATAATTGCCTTGTAGTTGTTATCATTGAGATTTTTTTGACAGCTGTAGAAAAATCATTCACTAAAATTAATAACTAATGAACTATGATTTCAGGTGTTTGGATTGTTCAACTTCCTCGCCTATGCTGCAGGAGTTTACTTTCTCTTCGTGGAATGGAAGAACAGCAAGAGTGGCAACTAGTAAGATGATGGTTGCAGTGACTGAGACAGTGCTTAGGCTCTGTGAGCCCCAGATTTGCTGCCTGGTCTGTACAGATGCTAGCTCCAAGGGAGTCAAAGCCCTCATTAAGTAAGCTATTTATTGTTCAAAGAGTGTGGGCTTGCTGGAAATGTATGGCCAATGATAACACAGTGACTGTTTTAGCATTCTCATTAAATCTTGTAATGCTCTTTGCTGCATTTTATCTGTTAAAGGAACAAAACATATTACAACAGCATAAGTAAAATCATTAAGATAAGTAAATAAAGTATATCAAATCAAAATAATCATTTATTTCACTTTTAAAATGTAATGCATATCAGAAATTCATGTCACATATTAATCAATGTTTAATACTTGGCTAGTTATGTCTCAGTTAAGTACACACATCAGATATTCCATCTTTAAGCATATGTAGGTGTCAGTGTTGCACATTGCTGAATTATTTTGTACATATTGTTAAAAAATTATGTTTCATTGAGGCAGTGGTAACAAGACAAACTGTAAAAGAACATTAATACATAATGTTGTATCAGTTTTCAGACACATCATGTACAATGTAAATTATTGTTACTTGTGCTGTAAAATGATATTGTTTACATAATTATGAAAAGTGGCTTTATTCTTCACTTTATGGCTCTTGTGAAGTCTGTAGAAATTTAAATGCCATATAGGATTCTGTTGTCGTTCATATGTAATATGGAAACTGTTATCACCTTGCTAATGTCTAGAAACACTTTTTTATCAGACAAAAACCATCTACATTTTTCTCAGTGTTTGTGCGTCTCTTTCATACAATATGATTACATCTTTGGTTATGATATATATATGTAATGGAGTAATTCAAAAACAGTATTTCAGTCAGTCAATCAAGCCAGTATTTGTGTTAATACTTGTAATATGATAAGAGCAATCACACACGTACATATTTGATTTCATTTAATGCCAGTGTAAATAACTCCTGTTATACTTATGTATGTAAACATTATGATAATTAAATTTTTTTGAACAAATCAGTAGTGCCTTATTCTGTCAAAATAAAGCAAATATATGTTAATGAATAAATTGCATCATCTTATGTGATAAACATACAGTTAAAACCATGAACTGTGTAACATCTTAGGTTTAAAGAAAAACCACATCAATAATTTTCTGTTGAAATTTTTCACGTAATAGATGAAAATGTCTCTTTTGATGCACATAAGTTACAAGGCAAAAACTACAGTCAAATTGGATGAGAAAAGACTTATGTTCATTATGACCTACTTTGGAAAAATTAAATATTCCATTCAGATCAATGGGGATCATGGTCCCAGTGAGACATGTTCCTTCTTATAGTACATCAAACTTTCTCTCTCTGAACCAACAACACCACTAACTGATGTTAATCTCATATATCCTACAACAAAGGTAATGAATGAGTGTTGAAACAAAAGTGGAAATTGATTTTCACACTAAAAGCTCCTAACTTTCATTGTTATGTTACATAAAATGAAATACTGTTAATAACTTCACAGAAGAGAGTAGGCACCCATGTTGCTACAGGGAAGATTGCCAAACAAATACAGTGACATATGAAGAATAAAAATGTACAAATATGTGATCAGCAAGGACTTCTTTAAAAATTCAGTTGTGGCATGGTACAAGCCTAAAATAAATCTTTAATATGAAAGGATACATGCTACTAACCACATAGAGGAGGCACTGAGCAGCAGATGGGTGTGATGAAAAAGTCAGTTGCATGTTGTTCAATTGTCAAAATAAGTTCTTCACCAGAAAAAAAAAACAACTCAGGCACAAGTGCAACTCACACTAACATGGTCACTGTTGTCTCCAGGCTCAAATCTGTGTCTGAGGTGAGCAGCATTCTTGGCTAGGGTGGGCAGTGGGGATACAGAAGAGGGATGAGGCAGGAATAGGGAAGGATGCAAGGTAGGGATGGGGGAAGATGCCTGTGGGAATATGCAGGGACATGATGTGAACAGAATAGTGGACTGCTAGGTGCAGCACTTAGAAACTGTGCTGGCATCAGGAGGAGTGAGGAGGGCAAGGAGAAGAGAAATAACTAAAGGTGGTGAAAGGATTATACAGGTGCACCTGGTGAGGTAGAAGCTGTGTGTAGGGCTAGAATGTGATTGGGTGTTGGGATAGGCAAATGGAGGATACAGACCAGTGGAGGTTGAGGCCAGTAGGGATTACAGGAACAATATTTATGTTGCATGGAGGATCCACAGCTGCCCAATTCAGAAAAGTTCGTGTTGGTGAAACAACCCATATGGCACAGGCTGTGAATCAGTCATTACCATGAAGCACATCTTGTTGGGTGACATGCTCAGTAACTGGGTGGTCCATCTGTCTCTTGGTCACAGTTTGGCTATGGCCTCTAATGCAACTCTGTGCTGCATTTTGTGTGGGCATGGTAACTAACAAGCTTCCTGTCTGCACTGGAACCTTGTTAGTTACCATGCCCATGCACAATGCAGCACAGAGTTGGAGCTTGGTTGAAAGATCATGTAGCCGACTTCACAGATGGTCATGCATTTATGAAGTAGAAGTTGCCTGAGAGACGACTCAAGTAGATGGTCTATCTATGTCTAAGTCTGTTCTGTTGAGGGCATCACTTACAAGTAAATCTGTGATACACCAATGAGCACTCGCAAAGCAGAATCATTTACTATCCTATTCAAGGATCATCCAGAGGAGTCCTTCCTCACCATCCGGAATCCCACACCTGTTTCTTGGTTCACGTTCATTGAAGACATCTTGATGATATAGACTGAGTGTGAGGTTCTCACTTCTCCGTCTGTCTGCATGGATGGCCACTGCTTAGCTGTGGCCAAGAGACAGCTAGTATTGATGAACACACCACCCAACATAATGTGCTCTACTTCAATGATGACTTCACAGCCATTTGGATCTTATCACCCACACCAGCTTTTTTGAAATGTACATGTGGAAACTCTCCATGCAAAATACCCCCTTTCCTTGGCCTTTGCTAAGTCCTGTCCTTCACATACCTATCCTCTTCCCTGCTCCCTCTCAAGCCCTTCTACACACCTTCTATCCCACCAGCACAGCCTCCCATTGTTGCATTTTGCAGCCCTCTGTTCTCTCCTCACCTTTACCTGCTCCACCTCATCAATCCATGCATTTTCTGCACCACCAAAACCCACTCAGTTCAAGACTGTTGCTCACATCAGATGTAGCCACAGTTGGGCCTCAGTGCACAGAGTGTGGTCATGTGTGTGTGTCATGCTTGTGTGAGTTTTGTTGTTTGCATCCAATAGACATTGATAGTTAAATAATACCTAGAAGCCTTTTTCATTGCTCCTGTTTATCACTGGTCTAGAGGACTTCTTCCTAACTATCCAGAATCCCAAACCTGTCACTTGGTTCAGCTTCACTGATTCATGAATGGTCGGCCACTGCCCAACTGTGGCCGAGTAACAGCTAGACTTTCTGAACATGCCACACTACATGATGTGCTTTACTTCAGTGGTGACTTCACAGCCATGTGGATCTTACCAACTACAGCAGCTTTTTTTGAAATGCACTTGTGAAAACTCTCCTTGCATGCTATTTCTTTCCTCAAGCTTCTCTAGGCCCTGTCCTTCACATGCCTATCCGCTTCATACTGGATTTTCCACTGCTTAATGAAAATCCTTGCCTCCCAATTCTTTTCCTTCTGCATCAAGACGTCTCTCTTGTTTAGGTGGAAGTGTGTCCTATTAACCAGAGATATTCGTACATCTCTTCTGGTTTTTTTAATTTTTTTATTTTTATTTTTATTTTTTTATTATTTTTCAGTCTCTTAATTACATAGTTGCACATCTTTATGTCATAGCAAATACCTCCTTCTGCAATTTATCCTAATTTAAGCCAGCTTCAGAAGTGGAAGCAAAAGATATCTGTGCCACAAGTATACATGAATGAATCATAACTACAGACAATTGACTGCATAATTTGTCCATCAACTCTAAAAAGAAAGTCTGATTCAGCTTCTCGCACTGAAAGCAGAATATTGAGGAAATTTGTCTTCTGTTGCATAGTTTTATATTGTGTTGTTCAAAAGTAAAATTTAAATGTAAATTTGATCTAAGATAGTGGAAAAAAACAGGAAATAGAACTGTCATGAAAGATAGAAGAATTGTGCATATTAGTATTATGCATGTGGATATCACATAGAATTAACCATCCAACACACCACTGGTGAAAAGATTTTGGAATTCCAGCAGATGTCAGCTTAGAAATTTCATGGTCTTTTGATGAATGTTATACCCATAATTTTTTGTCAAAGTGTCAAGATACCCTATCCATCCTCCTATTTATATGTCAACACATGAAGGTGTGACGCTGCCACACTGATTGAAAAAATGTCCATGTCAAAGCTATCATTGGCTAATATTTTGTTTTGTTGGACTTCCTTAATAATGCAAAGTCACAATTGCCATAGTATGTATAATCCATTATTGCATTATGTATTTTTAATTCTTAGCTGCCTTGTAATAAACTTATTTATTGTTTTATTCATAGCTGTAATTTTCTTTAACTGTTTTATGTATTTCAGAATAACATTCAGTTGTCAGTGGCAACCATTTTTTTCACTTCACTGGTTTCAACAAATTAATTTTTTATCTTCAAAAGCCTACAAAATTACAGACTTATAAATCTTTATACCTTGGCTATGCATTTATGTCAGTTATAAGAAGTATGGTGTATATTACAGAAACTTGCTTAGTAATGTTTTGCAGAACATCTTAAAATCAAGAAACACACTCTTCCATCCTTGCTTAACATGGAAATTTTACATATAGTTGATAAGGGCTACAAAATGAACCTTTTAGAACAGTTTCAAAGATATGAACATTCCCACCTAAAGCAAAAGATTAATTGAATGATAAACTTGCATTAAAAAAAGTCACTATTTTGATTGCATAGCATCTCTTATAAAATGTAAAAACTAGCCCATTTCTTTTATATATTAGAACTGTGTGCCATGTTTTTTTTTCAAATGTATTTTATATAACATTTTATATACCTTAGTTACACTTTTATATAAGTTCTTTGCTGCTGCCACAACAGCTTGACATGTACATAGATGTGATTCTGCTACTGTAAACTGTCAATCTTTGTTTACAATAACAACATACTGGTACAATATGTGTACTTTTGGACATATAGTGCAGGTATGCTTCTAAGTGTAAGATGTTGACATCTGCTAAACTAACACTAAATAAGTGTCTGTAATATACTTCTTTTTACTTGAATGTAAAGCCAAGGTCTAATGATTAATAATATCCCTAATTTTGTAGGCTTCTGTAGGTGACAAATTAATTTGTCAAAATTGGTAAAGCAAACTGAAAATATTTGTGACTGATGACTGAATTTTATTTGAAAATTATTTATATTTAGATTTTGCACAATTATTCTCTTGCACGAAAAATGTTAGCCTTTCATTTATGACAGATATTTAAACTTGTGCTACTATATGTAACATGTTTTTCAGCATTCAAATTGGGCACCTAATAGAAAAACAACCAACTTTTCTAAGAACTGAATGTCAGCTAGAACAGAATTTTGTATTAGAATCGACCTATTTATGTTTGGTATGTATCACTAAAGTATTCTTGTTATTGAAAGAGTTGGCACAAATAATACATGGCAGCAAAATTAAATTTTCATTCAGGGCTTTTAATCCTGAAGGCTGATTTTTATTAACTGCTGGCCTCTATTAAAGAATGCAAAGTCAGATGTTGGCTATCACATATGAGAAAGCTGTAATCATGCTATACAAATTTTTCATATTTTTACAATATTAAGACATTTTAATATACTAATAAAGACACTTATGGCTGTACTAGTAACCTGTAAACTGTTTACCAACATATGCAGTAAACAAAATCAAACCTCAGTCATTTGTTCATAGACCTAATCAAAATTTAAGTTCAACATATTCAAAGTCTTACAGAGAACTGCACTTTTTCAGTGCCACCTCCTCTTCATATTGAAATTTTGTCTTTGAGATTTTCTTCTGTGCTGTAGCTCCACATTATCTCTTTTTAGAAATCAGCACCAGTCAGCCATCATCCTTTCATCCCACCTGCCTTGATAACATGATTCTATTTCTGTCATGTCTTCATGAGCCCTTTCTCCATGCTCTCTGCTAACATCTCAAAGGAAAACGTCAAGATGGCTATGAAGAAAATGAATTGCAAGCCTCATATTGCATCCTAAATTTATCATAGCTATCAACATATTCTCCAGCATGGCCCTGAAATCTGGCAATTTCCTATTCCCTAAGAAACTGTCAACCACATTTTAAATCCTGTCAAAGGCAGTCATTCTTCTTTGTTAGCACATTTTCCAATACTTCATCTTTCATCAAACTTCTTAAGTTCAGTCCCACAAATATTACCTCTTTAAGTTACACACAGACAGAGAAAAAAAATTGAAACTTATACACGTAAAACAATCACCATCTGTAGACAATGCTTTGATGAACTGCTTCATGATTCCCAGTCCAATACCAAGAGGTGGCAGGATGATTTTCTCTTATTTCACCAGAGATTCTCTTACCACACTTTTCTGCCCAGGATTCATTGTTGTTCTGGTAGGATATTCTATTCTATTCCAATGTGATTTGCAGGCATGACTATCCCAGAGGCACAGGAAACAAGGAAACTTTGCAAGCCTTACTGTTGTCCCAGCAGCATTCCTATTTCTTTCACATCTCCACCTACAACCCATTGGTATTTCAAATAGTTTAATGCCTTCAGCAACATCTACATGTTTTCACAGGATCATTTAAGTGCACAAAATATGCTAGTAGCACTGAGCCATTCTGATTTCCAGTATGTAGAAGTATGATCTTGAGGTTTCTTTTGTTAGAATCTATAAATAGTCCCCATTCATTCATGTTGTAACACTATATCTCAAAAACACATCTCAGTTTTTACAATAAACAAGGGAGGCTTCTATAGTGAAATGCTCAGGCAATTCTGATTCTCTTGATTGAAACCAGTAGAATGTTGTACCTGGGGTAAGCAAATGTTTTTTCTATAATTGATACCCCAGATCTTGTATTTATTTCCTCAAGCCAGTAACACACGCATGACAAACAGTATGCAGTGCAAAAGTTGTTCTGGTCTCCTAACTTTATACCAAAATACGATAGATACGTTTTTTGACAAATGAGGTTACCGTCTCTCTCCTGTCTTTGAAAGTCAGAGTGTCACAGATATAACAAAACACATCAGGTTAATTCACACATAATCTTCCTGATGAAGTCACCATTAATATGCTGATGTGAAGTGGCCTGATGACATTGGCAGATGCATATTTCTCTTCAAATTTATACTCAAATGACTACTGTTGATGCATTTGTTTACTTCAAAACTACCTGAGGTATCATTCTTTCCACAGATGATATTTTGAATCACTTTACAATATATTCCAGTATCTATTGTGTGTAAAATTTAAAAATAGGAAGCTTTAGGACCTACATGTCGGTCAGGGTAAGGTTTTGTTTGTATATTGTTTTTTTTCACATATCTTTGTGTCAAGTTTTGGCACATAACAACCATATCAGCTATTGAGTATATATCACTTGGTTATTGACAACATATTCACCTGTTTGGTACCTAGATTATATCTCCCTTTTTCGTTATTCCTTCCTTTCTTTGTTAGCATTCTAATGACTACAGTTTTATTGACATTATGAACTTTCATAATATCTTAATTTCCATTGTACTTCTTTTTTTCGGTATGATGAGTATGATTATGAGTAAGGATGGTAGAGCTTAGGTAGCCACATTCATATTCCATTTAATGTAATTAGGGATGCAGTAATGATTGCATATGGCATACTTGCAATAGTCATAGGTTCTGACTGTATATAAGCATTTGAGGCTGTCTCTCTCTCTCTCTCTCTCTCTCTCTCTCTCTCTCTCTCTCTCTCTGTGTGTGTGTGGTTTTTTGTGATTTATACCACATAGTATTTGCTTACATATATTGCCATTTAGTCAATTACTTATTTGGGTGTTCCCATTCATACAGTATCACAGCACTGTTTTGGTTGAACCTTACATAAAGTATGTAACCTTAATGAATATTAGCCTTTCATATTTTGACATGTATGGCCATACTGCTGTCATGAGGTATTACATAATATTTGCCCCATTCCTTTAAGCACTAATGGTGATTAGCAATGACATGGCCTCAACCATTACTAAAAATATGTCAATGTGGTTTTGGTGTTATTGGTCTTGTAAATTGTAAATTTGTATGGCTTTACTGCCTATGGTATATCTATGGGTATAGTACTGCACATGTAACAGAGGGACCTATGTTCCCACATGATACTCAAATCGTTAGGCTTGCTACTTTTTGAGGACTTTGAACAGATTATGTAAGTTTCCTGATGTAATTTGACACAATATAATGGAACCACTCTTACTGACTCCATTATCTTCTCTAGTTGAGTACATGGGTTTTCTCCTTCACTTCTGATCCCACATATGTCATCTCTCACATCATGTGATCCCCCTTTCTACAGAGGTTACACACCACTTGGTTCTCCACAAGTTTCATTGAACTGCCAATTGTCATATAGGCAACTTCGTGATCTCTGTAGCACTTTATGTGCTGATGACATGGGTCTCTCATTTGAGTTTAAAAATTGCACATTTCAACAGTTTAGTATTAATGATTTCTAATACAGAAATCCTGGTAACACGTGATGTTCTCAATCTGATATGGATATACATTTTCTCTCTCTGCTTTTCCCCCTTCATTTAGTCCATGTCAGTGTGTTAAACATTCTTTCACATAATGAGTTTTATACCATAACTGTGGTCGATGTATTGTACAAAAAGTCTTTCTTTTTCCTTTTATGATAAATCTATTTGAAATACAGAAGTTAGTTTCCCATGTATAGTTGTAGACTAATGTACAACAGATTGGAGGTTTTAAATGTCTGATCATTTTAGTTGTTATCAATTAAAATGGGGTTCCACTTCACAGTTATGTGTGCCTGTATATTAAAATACATCACCATAGTTCCCTGGTTATGACTCAGTGCTGAGTGCAACGTTTTTGTGTGTACTGCACTTATGAGACCACTCTAGGAGGAACACGTAACTGTCTTTGTGACCTTCATACTTTTCACTAACAATTTCTTACAATAAATATGTAATGACACACAATAATGTTTTTACTGATCTTCAACAAGTATTTTCTTTACACAAAATCATTAATTGGTTACAACGTCACTTTTCTAGGCTGCACTACAGTCAAGCAGTTACTGTTCTTCAAATAATATAGATGTCATTAGCTTTTTGGTAGCTTTCTAGTTTTTGACAGTTCTTGGGTGATGTCGGTTAACGATGCCTCCACCTACTTACTTGCTCACCTTCATTCTCCAACATGTCACCATATCAGTTGCTGCACTACATTGGCTAGTGTTATGGTGTTAGTGTTGTGAATGAGTTTTTTTCCCTCTTTACATTGTTTTTATTTTACTTGATGAGTGTTAGTTTTCACACAGTTACTAATTTCATTAGTTGACATTGGTGTCTAGTCAGGTTACTCACCTGCCTTGATAATACCTGACACAGTGTTCTGATATATTTCTTGATATCATCATTCTCAATTAACCATCTAATCACAAAGGTCCTAAGTGACATATTACACATTGTATGGTATACTCCAACACATATGCTCTGGGAGTTTTCTGTCATATGTCATACTATCTTTTCTCTTTTCTTGTTTAAGGGCTACATGACATGTAGAGGCAAATGCGTTTGGTTATTCTGATTGTAATTGTCTCTTTGGGATACTGTGTATACACTGCAGCACTTTTCTTTTGTGCTTATTCCATAACTTATGATTTAGTATCTCACATAGCCACATGCCTGTTACTGGCAGACTTATCACTTTCATGATGATGTGGTTTTGTCTCTTCCAGATTTGAGTACTTATCACTTAGTGGGAATTCGTTACAGTATATTACATTGGCTTCATAATTTGATACACTAGAAATGTTTTATTACATTGTTGAATCTTATGAGTTGTGATTGACAAATTGCATTGATGCAGTTTTACTCTCCTTTTATTGATGACTAGTTGTTAATGATGATACAGATAGTTATGGAGTTATCCTCCAGTAAGAGGTTTACTACTATATGACAGAGTTTTACTGGTATATGAGAGCATGTAATCAAACATTTTATGTTCAGGCTGAACTCAGCAGTATATGACTACATTAATTTTACTCTAGTTGTTTCACAGGCATTGCCTTAGCATTCTACCATGATTCTCTATGCCTAACATGAAATATTGACCTCCATTTAGTAGATTCCTTTCTATGATTACATGATGTACATACTTTGCTAGTTTAAGTTAATATGGTGTGCACTGTTTCTCTTAGGTTGTTTTATTCCTTAATTTATCCGTAACTGTACATAACTTCCTATACTGGATGATATTGTTATTGGTACATTACTACATATTACCACTGTATGTAAAACATGTATGTATATAATATTATACACAATGCAATAACATTTAACAGTCACACTTATAGAATGATGGCCATAGTAACATTATTAATTTTTTTCTTATTACATAACAGTACATTATATTTATAAATTTATACAGTATTATACACAATGCTACAATATTAAACAGACACACTATTCAAATGATGATTTCATCATACATAAATTCCTCAACTGAATAGTAGCATTTTTACACCAGGAGATCATATAGTTTTCTCTTCAGTGAACCTATCGCCATGCTCTGTACATCTCTACCATTGAGTTTGTTGTAAATTTTCATTCCCATGTACTGGAGTGTCTGCTGGTAGAGTTTTAAGCAATGTTGTGAATTAAGACTACTTGCAAACATGTCTATGTACACAGCAATTGCAATCAACAATCTCAGTTACACTTTGTTATGCTACACTACACTTATGTTAATTAACATTACACAAACATTTATGAGTTAATGCTTCACTGTAATGTTATGATGAATGAGACCAGATTACTATGTTACCTTGGTTCAGATTTATTTCCTATTTCTTCGAGGCCCTGCATTGCTAACTCACTGATTTGTAATGTGTCACATGTCACTATATAACTTAAGCTTTTGAATGCAAATACCTGTTCTGCAGCATACTATTCTGTGAATGAAATTTCATATTATGTCCACTGTGATGTCAAGCTATAAAGATTATGAAAAGCTCATAGCCGGCCAAGAATTTTTGTTTGACCATACACCATCTGAGGGAAAAAAAAAAAAATAAAAATAAAAATAAACAAGTATACATTATGCCATGCAACTAATCAGAATTTGCTGCAAACATGTACAGTATGTTACCAAGTTAACTCTAGTATGGTGCTTTATACTCACTTTTACACATGTCATTATACCATGAATACCAGAAAATGTTAAACCACACACACATTACATCTATTCAGCACTAAATATATGGAATTATGAGCTACAAAATACACACTTCATTATAACTGAAGATACGGTGTTCTTTTACAATGACTGAGCTGTCTTATAAGTGGAAATCAATGTGAAATGAAATTATCATAATATTTATTTATGCATTTAAGGAAGCAACCTAGTGATGAGAGTGTTGTTGTCAAGATCAAACCTACATCTTACTGAAGGAGTATGTTCAAACTTTATTTGCAGCATCATTCTAGTCAACTTTAGAGTAGGGGCACCTATCCAATGGTTTGTAGGGGAAGGGTTATGGATTATTTTGAATATTTTGGAAGTTGAATGGTTTAGATAACATTTGATGTACTTTTCATTCCAATTTGTCCATAATGAGGAGATCTTCTGGGACTTGGAACATGTCAGACAACAAGAATACACAATAAACATTTAAATCATAAGAAAAAATATGCTAATGTACTTTCCACAGACCCCAAATGAGATGTAGAATTGGAAAAAAAAAAAAAAAAAAAAAAAAAAAAAAAAAAAAAAAAAAAAAAAAAAAAAAAAAAACTTAACCATTTTTACATTTAAAACAACATAAAACTTGCCCCCAAAATTAAATGTTCAGTACACTTAGGTGCATATGACAGTTCATTAGCTGTTGTTTCCATGCTTCATCAAATAAAAAGAAGATAAAATAAAAAAAAAAACATTTTACAGCACTCATTTACAATGATTGCATTACTGCACAAACTTTTTACGGAAGTAAGATTATATGCAATATACACATTATGTGATATTAATAATAACGTACACACACCAATTGGTTCTGCTAAGAAATTCACGAATGAGGTAGAAGGAACTGGCCACCAAAATATCCTTTAGACTCCTCTCAAACTTAACTTTATTATTAGTTAAACTTTTTATGGCAAATGGTGATTTGTAAGTGGCCATTAAGAGGTTCCAGTTCTGACCCTGTTGTGGGGCTAGAGGGAGGTCAATGCCTCCTTGCCCCTGCATATGGGTGCCCTTGATCCCAGATGATTCATAGCTGCTAAAGATGTTAAATTTGTATGTTCTGAAAAGTTTGTTGAAAACAAATATGGATTATAGTTAATTGTAATTAAATATTTCACACAGTTTAGCTATACTATGCACACACACAGGCATCACAAGAACAACTAGACACTTAGTCAATAAACTTATGAATGTCATACTAATAATATTTAAAACTATTATGACATATATTAAAAACAAAGATTCCAAGATTTACCAAGCGGGAAAGCGCCGGTAGATAGGCACAATGAATAAAACACAAACACACACACAGAATTTGAGCTTTCGCAACCGGCGGCTGCTTCGTCAGGAAAGAGGGAAGGAAAAGGAAAGATGAAAGGATGTGGGTTTTAAGGGAGAGGGTAAGGAGTCATTCCAAGATGTGCTGGCCATCTTGGCACAGTGTTACACCGTCCGAGTTATCTGGATACTTCCCACCAACACCAACCTATCCGAACTCCGGAGATGGGAACTTGCCCTTCAATATATCCTCTCTTCTTGTTATCCACCAGGCCTCAATCTCCGCTAATTTCAAGTTGCTGTCACTCATACCTCACCTGTCATTCAACATCATCTTTGCCTCCACACTTCCGCCTTGACTTATATCTCTGCCCATACTCTTTGCCTTTAAATATGTCTGCTTGTGTCTGTGTATGTATGAATGGATATGCATGTGTGTGTGTGTGCGCGCGAGCATATACCTATCCTTTTTTCCCCCTAAGGTAAGTCTTTCCGCTCCCGGGATTGGAATGACTCCTTACCCTCTCCCTTAAAACCCACATCCTTTCATCTTTCCTTTTCCTTCCCTCTTTCCTGACGAAGCAGCCACCGGTTGCGAAAGCTCAAATTCTGTGTGTGTGTTTGTGTTTTATTCATTGTGCCTATCTACCGGCACTTTCCCGCTTGGTAAGTCTTGGAATCTTTGTTTTTAATATATTTTTCCCATGTGGAAGTTTCTTTCTATTTTATTTACATCATCATTAAACTATTATGACAGTTATATACTAAGAAAATACACAGTGTTTCATTAAAGTGTCATTTGTGTGAGAGTATTTTCCTACAGATAGACTGTTAAGTCAAGCCTATTACAGCATAGTAACTAGAATCCGTATGAACCGAATTTATATATGCAATGGTCGTACATAAATTACAGATGATTATTTGTAAGGGAGGTCTGCCTTGTTATTATTGGCCTTCCTCACTGTTCCTACCTTGATGCAACCAATGCCATACCAGGAGAATGAAGTATTATCACATTTGTTCCACAGAGCTGCTGGTGGTAACAAAACTACACTAATACATACTTTCATGAAATTAATACTAACATAAGTAACACACAATGAAACAGGCTTGTTTTATGCTCTAATTTATATGCACACATATTTGACTATATGCATGTGATGATTTGTATCAAAAGTATCTGATTACACAAAAAGTGGTGAGAGGAAATTGTTATCAAGGAGTGACAACCAGTTCTAGCTATAGATGTTGAAACTAATTTAGTACTATGAAATGAATTTTAAACACATGATTTTCCTGATGATGGCTTCAATGTAGAAGGTGTTGCCATGGCATTTACATGAACAAAATGCCAGGGATTAGTGTTGGGGCCTCTCCTGTTCCTTATTTATATAAATGATATGCCCTCTAGTATTACAGCTAACTATAAAATATTTGTGTTTGCTGATAACACTTTATTGGCAGTAAAGGATATTGTGTGCAACATTTACTTGGTTTCAAATAATGCATTTTGTGATGTAAGTTCATGGCTTGTAGCAAATAAACTAATGCTAAATCACAGTAAGACTCAGTTTTTACAGGTTCTAACACAAAATTCAACAAAACCTGACATTTTAATTTCATAGAATGGGCATATGATTAGTGAAAATGAACAGTTCAAATTTCTAGGTGTTCAGATAGTAAACTGTCATGAAAAGCCCATGTTTAGGATCTTGTTCAAAGACTTAATGCTGCCATTTTTACTATTTGAATGGTATCTGAAGTAAGTGATTGATTGACATGAAAATTAGTCTACTTTGCTTATTGTCATTGGCTTATGTTGTATGGCATTATATTTTTGGGTAACTCTTCCCATTCTAAAAGTATATTTTGGCTCAGAAATGGAGAGTTCGAGCAGTAAATGGTGTAAGTTTGTGGACCTGTTTTTGGCCCCCTTTAATGAGTCTGGGTATTTTGACAGCGGCCTCTCAATGTATATATTCCTTAAGGTAATTTTTTGTTAACGAAATTAGCTTATTCCCAAGAATAAGTAGCTTTCACTCAGTTAATAATTGGCAGAAATCAAACCTGCATTTGGAATGGACTTCCTTAAATCTTGTGCAGAAAGGAGTGCAGTATACTGCTCCAACCATTTTCAATAAACTACCACAAGAATTCAAAAATCTTAGCAGTAATGCATGTTCTTTCAAATCTAAACTGAAGAGTTTCCTCATGGGTCACTCACTATATTCTGTCAAGGAATTTCTTGAAAAATTAAGCTGATTCTTGTTGTATTGTTTATTGTGTGTACTTAAACTTATGGCTTGAAGCTTTTTGGGTTCATAAACATTTTATTTTTATCTGTTACTACTTTTTTATGTTGTAATTTCATGTACTGACATGTTCTATGACCTTGGAGATTTGCTCCTCAATTTGGTCCTACGGAACCTGACATGTAAATAAATAAATAAATAAACAACGCTTTTTCTAAAGGGGTCAATATGACCCCTCTGGGCATTAAAGGTAAAGCTGGAAATAAATGATAATCAATTAGGCAAAATGCACTGTTTTTTAATATAATGAAAGTACACGCCAAATAAATAAATGCCATGAAAGTAAATATTGCTTGAATCATTCTTCAAAACATAGCTAGCACTTAAAACCCGAAAAGGGTCATTTGACCCCTCTGGGCATTCAAGTTTTAAACAGAACAGAATTGAAGACAAACAAAGAACAATGTGACTCCAAAAATTGAGAAGATTTAAAAGAAGACTGACATGGCTAGAAATCTATACTATGCTACACAAATGAAGCATTTAAGGGTAAAGATGATGCATCCCCCTAAGTGGTTACTATGACATTCAGAAAAGCATGCAAAATTTCTTATATCCATTGACATAAAATTACTACTCTTTTTATGATAACACAACTTGTTTACATTTTAGCTTGAAACTTATATGTTTCCAACTGTATTACACTTCGTAGTCCAAATAACTTTCTTGGTTTAAAATAAATTAACCTATAAGCTTTTTCATGAGGAATCTTGAATCTTTCAAATTTTTCTATATATATGTCAAAAAAATTATTAAACTCTCCACTACTTGCATATGTTCATTATTTTTCACAAGAAACAGACCTCCCACCCTAAATACTGTTATCCTATCATGTGTCTGCTTCCTAATATTATACTGTTTTTCCACATTTTTTTTCTGACTGTCTATTCCCTTTATTGTACAGTAACACTTCTGTATGCACAGAATTCTATAATTTCATTTACTAAATTAGCAGATTCCATGATCTCACAAGGCAAAAATCCAGTCACTGAATGTTGGAAACTATTTAGTATAAACTCTAAAACCACTTACATGTTCAACCCAATTTGAATGTTATTTACTACAATATGTCCTACATAGTCTACCAATTTCTCTCATATATTTTTGTGGGGTTGTTTGATGGGTTATATGCTGACATTAATATGTGATCTATGTTTCCCTCTTCTATAAAACTCTTACATGATTTACAAGTAAACTTAGCTCCATTATCGGAAAGAATTGCTTTCAGGGTTCCTACTTTTTGAAAGTAATCATTTTTAATTCTTTGTATTTTGTTTTTACTGGTTACTTTCTTTATATAATGTAACTTCATGAATTTAGAAAATAAATCTACCACAGCAAAAATATAACTGTGTGGTAACTCTCACTGGGCTACCCCCAAGACATTGGGCACCAGCCAACATGTCTGATGTTGGCTATCATCAACTAAGGCAGATATATGTTCGGTCATCAGCCCCTGCAACCCAGAATACAAAAACTCATTTCCTACATCAAAGATACCAACCATTTCCTACATTGTCTGAAATCTGTGCCCGTCCATCTCCCAGCACACACCTTCTTGTCACCATTATTGCCACCTATGTCTATACCAACATTCCACCTTTTCATGAATTGTTTGGAAAGGGGCTTTCCTGGGATCCATGTCTTCAGCCCCTGGTTTGGTTTAGATACACTGATGATATCTTTACCATATGGACTCATGGTGAGGCTGACCTGCTAAAATTCCTGGAATCTCTGAATTCTTTCTTCCACTTAAAATTCATGTGGTTCTATACTGAATCACATGCCATTTTCCTTGATGTTGATCTTGTCTTCACCAAAGGCCAGCTACACATTTTCATCCACATTACACCTACCAACAAACAACAGTACTTACATTTTGACAGTTGCCATCCTTTGTCAAATGTTTCCTCCCATACGGCCTTGGCATCTGAGGCAAACATATTTGTTCAGATGCAGACTCTTTTTTAGCAATACACCACCATTCTCACCTCAGCCTTCACTCCACTTATCCCAACAGCCTAATTAAATAGCAGATTTCCCGGGCCATCACATCCATTCCTGGTACTGCTGATCCTTCCACAAAACAGCTTCAGAGCACACCATTGGTGATTGAGTATTATCCTGGTCTGTAATGTGTTAATCAGCTACTTCAACAGGGCCATGACTTCCTAAAATCATTGCCTGAAATGAGATCCATTCTATCTGAAATTTTGTCCACCACACCTAGAATATCTTTCCGTCATCCTCCCATTCTCCGCAATATTCTTGTCAGACCATATGCTCCTTCTGCACCCATCTCCCTAACCTATGGCTCCTACACCTGTGATCATCCCCACTGCAAGACTTGCCCTATGCACCCTCCTACCACCACCTATAATAGCTCTGTAACTGGTAAAACATATACTATCAAAGGGAGAGCAACCCACAAAATGACACTTGTCATATACCATCATATACCAGATATTATGTAAACACTGTTCAGCCTTCTACATAGGAATGACTACCACCAAATTATCAAATAGGATGAATGGGCATAGGTATGGAGTATATACTGGCAACTCACATTATCCTGTTGCAGAGGCTGCTCTACAACATGACATTTGTGACCTCGGCACCTGTTTTACCACAGGCGCCATCTGTATTCTCCCCCCAGGCAGCAGTTTCCCAGAACTCCCCAGATTGGAACTAGCACTACAACTTGTCCTTGGTTCTCTCCACCCCCCACCCCCAACCTTAATTTACGTTAATTTCTTCCATCTCAGCTTTTCTTCACCATAACTACTCTTTGCTTCACTCCATGGACATTAATGTGATTTCATCTGAGTCTCATGTCATAGTGGTGTCACCTGAGAAACTGTGCATCAAGTTTGATTTATGAAATAAACAAGTTCAGCTGCAGGTTGACACCATTGCCTTTGAATCTCTGTTAAACATTCAAACATATCTTCAGCTGGAAGCACCACCCCTTCATTTCACAGCTTGACACTTAATGGCATATAACAAACAACACATTCCACTGAAAGGAAAACTCATGGCATATAACAAACAACACATTCCACTGAAAGGAAAACTCACAGTCACAGCAAAGTACAAAAACCTTGTATGGCACCTCACCTTCCTTGTCATTGACAGCACAGGTATGGAGAATCTATTTGGTTTCAGTGCTTTTCCAGCTTTTGGATATGTCATCAGTGACTTAGTTCACCTAATCTTGGAACAAGTACCTGTTGTTCCAGCTACACTGCAAGAGTTTTGCTGGGAGGCCCTTACACATCCTCCATACTGTCCTGATCTCTCTCCATGTGATTTTCATATGTTTGGTGCCCTGAAGAAATACAGACATGGCTGTCAATTTGCATTGGATGAAGAGATGCATGCTTGATACAATCACAGTTCACAGGCAACTGCAAACATTTTTCATGAAGGTATTAACAGCTTTGTTTCACAGTGAAATAAATATGCTAACAGTGATGGCAATTACTTTTGAAATAATAAACAATTCATTTACTTTTTTTAATCTGCTCATTTTCATTTGGCACTCCTTATATTAATTGTTATCTCAGACATGTCACTATTGCATTGGATAAATATTCTGTAAGTGCTTTCAGTGTATATCTGATCTATTAAGGGGATGCTACATCTAAGACCCTCACAAAATGTATGAAATCTTCAGTTTAAGCCTTTCACTCAGCTTCAGACCAAAGGTCCATGGTCAATTCTAGAGCCAGTGCTACAAATTGTGAACTATGTTTTCATTTCATAATTGAGGAGTGATCTTCTCCACTTCTGAAGCCTGGGAAACAGGAGATCATTGGTGCCAACATGAGCAACAAATTGCATTCTGCATTCAATAGCTGCTGGAAGAGCTCATGAACATCTTAGATGAAGCATGATGGCAAGAGAATTGTATTTTACTCTAAAATTCCTTCCCAACCTATCTGAATTTTCATAAGAAGCTTCATAATTCACTTAACCTTCAAGTTCCCAAGAATGAACAACCCTCCCTTCATGCAGAACCAGACCTTCCAAAAAAGGTTTGGTATTAATCCAAGCACCTGAAGTGGGTTATGCTGGCACAGATGTCATTTTAACAATGGGCAATGCCTAATTTCTGTGTTTAAGGGAGAAAGCCATACATCCAGTACTGCTATTTTTCCTCTGCCTAAGATTCTCAGCCACATTGTTAGGTGCCATTTATCCTAAGGTGATGTTGAACTGCCTGGATTAAGCACATCAGAAGATGCAGTGATGTCAGTGATTCTAGAGAACACTAACAACATTAGATGTTCTATGACCTGCACTGCAACACAAGACAGTAACGTGAAGATTGTCAATCAGGGCCAACACAGGTTCTAGATATTTGTGTTCAAGTTGGTGTCAATCTCTCCTGCACTTACACAGTCCATAGGCATCTTTCACTATTAAAGAAAAATAATCAAGTATGTGAAACAATTAAAATGATCTAAGGCTGTGTGATATGATAGTCTGTGAACTGACAAGGAAATATAACCAGCTTGACCTCACATTTTAAGAAGAGAAAACCACACAAGCAAGAAGTCAGTCCCAGTGATCAATCCCAAGCAAAAATTTGGACCATAATTCTGACCTTCTGAAAGTACAGCTTTTAAACAGCTATGTTAATAATTGAATAATGCTATGTTACTTCTTTAATGACACACTCATTTGTTTCATTCATTTACACTGTATTTATGAACTCCAACATAAAAATGTTCAAAGCAAAGAAATGTCTGCTACCAGTTACAGTTTAAAAACCAAGCACTTTGCTAGAATGAACAAAGCATGTTACCAATCTCAAAATTGCATTTTAGAACCTCATACTCATACCACTGTACAGTATTACACTGTATGGCAATAAGTAACTGCAGTGGAATCCAGAAAATAGCAAACAAACAGTGACTGTAAAAGTTCAAAAGCTGTATTCTCGAAAGGTCATAATTGGGTACTATGACAATTATGGCTCAAATTTTTATGTGTGATTGATTGTTCGGGCTGATTTCTTGCTAGTGTGCTTTTTTCTCCTTAAAAAATATGATGTTAAGTTGGTGATGTTCCCTTGTGAAATACAGTAACTATGACTAAAAAACAGTAACTATGACTAACAACAACTGAACAACTGTACATATCCAAGATCTGACATACTGCCTTAACACTCCTAAAACAAGTAGGCTAAAAAATTAAATATTACTACTGAACAGTGACAAAAGTAACAGTGACTTAACTTACACACAGAAGCACAAACTAAAATAATTAAACTAAATGCTCTGTACTATCCAAATGTCAAAACTACTGATTATTACTCGCTGATTATGAGCTGGAAAGGGAAAAAAACCATCCTATTGGATATCAGCCAAAATACCCTCCCAAAATTCCCCTGTTTGATACTTCTCCAGCATGAAATATACTTATAGAAAAATGCTCATTCAAATATGAGACTACCTTTTTTTTTGCTTACAAAGCTTCACATTTAGTTAACAAAGTTAAAGAAAGATGTGTTTTGAAAGCTATATTTCTTGGGGAATTGTTTGGATAAAATGTAGCACAAGGTCAGCATTCAATGAAATGCAAATGAGAAATCTTCCAACCCTCAAATTGATCAGTGGAACTGGTTCTCAATGACCTATGATAGCACCAATGTAGGCCCCATCTCCTCAGTGTAATACATTGTGCAGTCATGCCAAATGGACTGCGCATTTAGGAAACGATACCTGCATGTTGCACAGTGATATGTTATGTACTTATGGCAAATGGAGCACACAATTGGCAACATGATGCCTGCAAGTTTGCACAGTGTTGAACAGATTGGAGACTATGACCAATGTTCTGAAAAGATCCACATCTGCCATGACTGAAAAACACCACTGAAACCAGCTACAGCCATGGAAATGCTTTAGTTTACTGTGAAAAGCCTGAGATTCAAATACATAAGTTAATGTAAAATGTGCTAACGACACAATGTTTCTTGTAGCATTCAACATTGCAAAATTTGTGGTTTAGTTGTGTAGCAGACAGTAATTTCTAGAAAAGAATGAGAATTCAGTGTATGGATAAGAAGTCTGTATCCCAAGAAGGGCAAGTGCCTCTCTTTCCTTTCAGTACGGATGCCTATGGCAGTAAGATTCCGTGGTCCAATGGTGTAATTGCCAAGTTCTATACAGGATCTATGAATGAATTAGCTTCATTATTGACCATAATTTCTACAGAGTATGAAGTGGAAAAATGTTCCCAGTGATTGGGAAAGAGAACAGGTAGCACATATCTACAACAGAAAAGATGGAACTAATTCTCAGAACTACCATCTTATCTCATGTACTTAATGATGAATGTGGAACAAAATAAACATTTGATATTCACTTTCTATATTTTTCCATGGAGTCAATGTACTGCCTTGTCATCCTGACTGAAAATTGGGGTGCGGAAGTACAACACTGACTACTAAAGTTGTAACTGACAGGTGCACATTTACTTTTCACAGTTGTTTAATTTCACTTTTCACAAACCCCCCCATTTACACATTTAACATGGTCAGTGCACTATTGTTTAACTTTCGATAAGCCTCATTAATAGTTTTCAGGTGATCATCCACATACTGCTACAATAGTTTACTATTGAATATCTATGAGCAGTAAAAAACATAACAACATGATTCACAGTCCTTTCAGAATAATTAGGTAATATGGAACAGACACTGTCATTGTTTCAACATGTGGCCTAATTATGTTACACATATTTCACAGTTATGTTGATGCATTGTTGTTGTTCCAACCAACACAGGTTTTCTTTGTCTGAAACTTGGCCATGGAATGATTGTCTCAGGACCAAAAATAGGGCACTTATATATCCTCTCAGTAATAGGTGCTGAAACTACACATTGTTCAATGTTTAATTTACAGAAATTACAATTAAAATTTAACTCATTAAATTAACTGAATACATTGAAAAATCTGTTCCTTTTGACAGTTTCTTCTACTATAAGGATTAAGCCAAATTATTTGTTTAAATCACGAAATTAACAATATAGTTATGCAAGCAATACTTTTGACAAAATTGTTAATTACTTTGGAATTAATTAAGGGCTGTCTTTGGTAACACATTTTTGAACAGAGCCAAATAAATATTTAAAGAATGCTAATGTTTCATTTTCCAACCATTTATAATTATTATAGAATTTATATTTGTGCATAAACCAACAACAGAATTTAAGTTACAAAACAATTACTGATTTCACCCTACAACGAAAAATACTAACTGGGCATAATCGAAATAAATTAGAAAATCAATTACATACATAAAACGAAGCCCCAAATGAGATCTGGTGTTGAATTCTTTAAACCGAGAGCCAACCTTTCTGTTTTATGAAAATGCAGATTATACTCATATATGTTAATGGTAATTAATTCAAAAATGTATTTTGAGGAGGCAGACGACAAAACAAGAGGGGAAGTAAAAATATCCCAGCTTGCGTCATCACATCATCCCCTCATTGGGTTGACCAGATACATACTGCAAATAGCTAACTGGGCAATACAATGACCACAAGTGATCCCAAAAATTGGGCTTAACAATCTACAAACAAAAATATTACATAAACAATCTTATCAAAAACTACAGTACATATGATTTTTTTTCAAATTTATACTTATATGAATTGGCTTTATGAAAATCCACAAATTATAATTTTAATAAAAATTAGCCATCTTCATCATAAGTGATGTCCTTTTTGGGTTAAACAAGGATTATATTCAGAGATACATATCACTTTGTACAAGTCCAGCCTTGCTAAACAAAATAAATCCTCATGGGTTGCAAAAAAGTTAAATTACACTGTGCATTGTAGGTCACTGTGTAGACAGAAAATTTCACTTCCTCAATGTTTAGTACTTTTCACTAGCACTTTCACACTTTTAATGAGCTTTAATGCACTTTCTCACCAAGCTGTCCACACCTTCAATAGTTCCAATTGGCAGTTAGCAAGGAAATGCACTGCGATCAGTTCCCTTGGATGTGGTTCACCACACCACAGTGCATGAAAGAATTAGATAAAATATCCTACTTTAGTACACTTACTTCTTTTTCTAACTTAAGTCTAAGAAAAAATGTTTCACACTAAAAAGTAGTCATTACTTCATAAATATATATACTACATAGTTCTCATAACATTACAGCAATTAACACTAAAACTAGCTATAGGTGGTGACTATAAAAAGTTTTAAAATAAAGTACACTTTACACTGCAAAACGTTACTCTATGTCATATCTGTCTGAAACTGGTTACACTTGAAAGACTCCTATTTCTTTTCCAATTGCAAAAAATCACCTTAGTGTCTAAAATATGTACATTAAATCTAGTAAAAACTCAAGATGTGCAGTAGCTGATCATTACATCATGGAAAAAGAATAGAGTCACCATTAAAAAACTTAATTACTACAAATCAAAATTAAAGGGATGCAAGTTGTACCAAATCATTGCTCTGTTTATCCACTCAACTCTGAGCACTACTCTCAATCAACCAGAAAATTAAATCCTCGCAAAATACTACCAAATAGTTTACCTGACAGAATATTCACATCACTCTCACACCACAGCTAACACTTAATCAGCAAATTTATTGTTCTTCATACTAGTAGTACCACTTTAAGCTCATAATTCCTCAGAACACCAATAGAAGTTTTCAGATAACCTATAGATCCAATGATGCAGCATTATATGACTTTACCTCACTAAAATATTGCTCTTTCTGTTACACTCTCATTCACAGCTGCAGTGTCATGAATTGCACAATATACACAGTACCCAATGTTGCCTAGTTCACAAATAGATCCTCAATACAGTTACACCACATTTGTTTGTACACAGTTATCATTTTCATTACTCAAGCATGTCTGTCAGCTCCATTATTTTACTTACCTTTCTCACTTAGTTAACTACAGGAGTGCATTCTCAAAAAATATCCCCACTGTAGAGACAGTCTCCCTGTAACACGCTGACTGGCGGTATCCAAGATTGAACTCACAGCGACAATGAATCATACTGTACCAACGTTGCTATGCCATAGATGTATGGCTTCCTGCCACGCAAAATACTTGGGTGAGCCAATTGACCACTACAGCTTTAATATGGTACAGTTTTAATTTTACAGTCAATGTTAGGACTGTGGAAAGCTATCAGATTTCAGAAGATTCCAGTTGTAGTGGAATGCCTGGCAACTACTCAAAGTCTAGCTTGTACCGTAATCACACTCTCAATGGACAAATTGAAGACAACCACTGACTATAAAGCTGGCTCGAATATCGGATACTGAAAGACAGCTCCCTTACTATATGTCATGATCAAACAGTGACACAATTACACTATTAATAGACACATCCAAACATTCTAATGACAATGACCACCAATATCAAGCAGTAGTTATGAGATAGGCCAATTTCTCTAACAACTCCAGTTATCATACTACAGGTCGAATCAAAGCATCAAACCTCTTTAAATACAGTACCTGTTTTTGATATGTCAAGATAAATGTCACATCTAGTTTACAACTGTTCTCCCCACATAACAAAACTCTCACAATACAGTATATTATCTCCGGAAAAGTCTCGTAACTTTTTAATTACTTACAAAATTTCTATTTGATACATCACCGTGTTATGACCAGTTTGTATTAAGACTCTTCCCTCAGTATCAATAAGAATTAAAATATTTTATGCTGCCACCAAATATCTTTCCACTTAGCCCAGCATTGCTATGTAAATAACATGACATCATGTACTCCACAGACGTACCGTTCTCTTTTATCAGTGTAATCGTTGACTTTTCTGTAATAAATTTTGACAACTTCCATTCAAACACTCTTTCCATCAGTGAAATCATTTTGTTGCTTGTAAAATGGTTCCTTTATTTTCAAGGCTTATCAGCTCCACTACTGGTGCAATATATTACACTGTGGAGGAACAGTTCAAGTCTGTAGGAGCCCATGCTAGGTCCACTGTAGGACTATGGTACTTAAACAACAACAAAAATGTTTTTGAGGTTTCACCTTCTTGGCACACGTACCAATCACTCCCAAACCTACTCCAACTAGACAGCTAACAATCCAATTACCTCTGGGCAAGCTGCAATCAATAATTATACACCACGGACTGGATATCGGTTTCACCGATTCCCAAAATCTCAGCACCTCCAAATCTACTTCTCACTATAACCAGGCTCACACTGGATTTACCACAGCAAACTATTTCTTATGACTGAAACTGTCCACAAGATGACAATCAATTGATAACCGGAACAGCTAATTTCGCCAGAACCAGTGTGTCACCAGTGAATATTCATAAAATCACACAGAATCTCTGTATGTTGTGTTGCTCAGCATTGGGAGGAAATGACCATCACAGTCACGTATATGAACAGGGGCCTAACGGACTAAATAGCCACACTGCCTCTGTGAGCTGCAACAAATTAAAATACTGGTTCTACCAATCAAAACTTCTTTCCCTCTCCCAAGCCTTAACAGCCAGCTGCGGTGCCTCAATACACCACTCAATGGGTCGCTCTATTATCAGACCTAAACACACTGATATATCCACTTAGTCAGTGAGAGGTCTACTTGGGAACTAACTAACTCTTTACATCATACAATAGGAACCATTTTTATGAACAAACATGCAGCACGACACCAGCTTTTAACAATTAATTAATTATTCATTGATGCTGTTGGTCATGTAAGACAGTGGCTGGCTGCTGCACATTGCTCAAGCATCAACTATGGACCCAGTGATGGGAAGTTGGTGCACCACTGACGTCACACACGCTCTCCACCGGTAGTTTTTCTTTTTTTTTTTTCTTGTTTTGTTGAAGCTCTCAGATCATCTATAACAAATTTTTTTCGTAACACACTGTACACATATATTTACAGTAACCACACAGTGCTATTATTAAGTTATTGGGTAGGACACTCAGCACTAGTAAGGGCGAATGTACGTTTTGACACTGCACATCCATAACCATTAAGATGTTAACATTATTCCTTATTTTATTATTTCATTATTGTTCCATTATCTAATAAATGAACACCTGCTCTGCTTACAAAATTGATTCTGCAGAAAAACACTCCACAGTAACAAATCCTATGCTAAGGCTAACTTAACTCTCATTACCGACCAGTCAAAATTATCACTTAGAGAAACTATTATTTCACTGTATTCCATCAAATTGCTCAATATTCTAGCCCGAAGGGCGATATACATACAAATCTTGCTTTTTCTTTCCACACACATTACTCCAGGCAACTACGTTTAAAGTTGTATTGCCTTAATGTTAGAAGAGGCTGTACCATGACACACTTCTATAGGTAGATAGCTATTTTAATAGAGTGATTGCACTGAACACAAACACTTCTATGACACCACAATTAATATTAAGATCTCATATTTAAGATGGTTTTTACTGCATATTGCCTCTGCTGCTGCAGATTATTGGTACTTCAGATCTTAATTATCCTCCAGATATGCTGACATCTTTCATTTTCTGTTTACTGCCTCTCTTTGTTTGACAGAAATTCTTTAGTCATGGTACTAATTTACTTTCTTCCATGCTCACACAGAATCTCTGTACATTCTGTTGCTCAGCATTGGGAGGAAATGACTGTCACAGTCACGTATCTGAACAGGGGCCTAACAGACTAAATAGCCACACTGCCTCCTTGAGCTGCAACAAATTAAAATACTGGTTCTACCAATCAAAATTTCTTTCCCTCTACCAAGCCTTAATAGCCAGCTGTGGTGCCTCAATACACCACGCAATGGGTTGCTCTACTATCAGACCTAAACACACCGATATATCCACTTAGTCCATTACTTACAACTAACACAACAGAATATATAAATATTTATTTATTTATGCATTTATTTTACCTGGCAAGATTAGGACCTTCAGGCCCTCTCTTACACCTAACCAGGCATACTCAGATTGAACGAGTTACAGTTTCTACATAACATTAAGGAAATATAGCCTATTATGCAGTATTGATGTTAAAGAAAAAACATAGATATTATAACAGTAGTACAATGATAATTATAACAATCAAGAATAATAATAATAATAATAATAATAATGACTATGTATATGAAAGTAAGCATACCTTTCTTTTCTGAATGTCAGTCCCAGTGTTAGTGGGAATTTTCTCGTTATGTTCTTGCAGATTGTGAGTTATTCTCATCGAGCAGAGACATAAGACAATAGAATGGGGTGAAAGAGATATATAAGAGGTAGATAGGTTAGAGGAAGAGAAATAGAACGGTAAAATTCGAAGCTGTGATGGAGAGGAGAAAGAAAGAGATGGAAGGGGCACAACAATGGTGGCTATACTGTCCCTAATATGTAAGTCTTGAGTTCCCTCTTGAATCTTGAGTAGTTCTGGATAAGACGAAGATCACATGGGAGCGCGTTCCATAGTCATATGGCTGAGATGGAGAATGACACGGAGAAAGATTTTGTGTTATGTAAAGGTACAGCCAAGATGATAGACGTATCCGATCTGGTGTTGCGATTGTGGAATGACGATAGGTGTTTAATGTGAGAAGATAAGTATTGGGGGCACCAGTGGCTAAGAAATCGATGAAGTAAGCACATCGTGTGGAGATCGCGTGCCTTATGTGAGCGTATCCAACAAAGAGACAGAGGGGCTGACCAGTAATTACCTCAGCTCAGTACCTGATAGATACACAAAACAGAACAGAAAATTTATGTATCCTAGCTTTCGGAACTTTGTTCCTTCATAGAGAGGGGAAAAAAGGAGAAGAAGGGAAAGTGGATTCAGTTACTCACAATCCAGGTTATTATTCACAACCCAGGTTATGAAGCAGCAGGGGAAAGGTAAACAGGGAGGGTTGCAAAGATGGAGGTATGGGTGTCAGAGGGAAGCCAAAGATATTCTACTGCAAGTACTGTACCAGCTTCAAACCAAAGAGGATGCCAGTTTAGTTGAGCACATGAACGAGCACAGACGAACTGTCCGCCTAGGAGATGTCCAATACCCAGTAACAGAGCTTGCCCTCCAGCATAATTCTAGGGACCTAGGAATCTGCTACACCATACACGCCATTTGGCTTCTCCCACCCAACACCAGTCCCTTGGAACTGCGGAGATGGGAACTTGCACTCCAGTGCATCCTTTCATCCCGCCATCCCCCTGTACTGAACCTACGTTAACCAACCTCACTCCCTTTTACTCTTCAGTCTTCTCTTCTTTCCCTTTCCTCTCTAGCCATCCACACATATTTTAATCCTACATAGTTGTGTTTATCTTTATACTATATACCTCTTTACTTCTGTATGCATCTTCTTTGGTTTGAAGCTGGCACAGTACTTACAACAGAATATCTTTGGCTTCCCTCTGACACCCATGCCTCCATCTTTGCAACCCTCCCTGTTTACCTTTCCCCTGTTGCTTCATAACCTGGGTTGTGAGTAATAATCTGGGTTGAAATTTTCTGTTCTGTTTTGTGTATTTATCAGCTGTACTGAGCTGAGGTAAGTACTGGCCAGCCCCTCTATCTCTTTGTTAGTATTTGTTTCACATCATTATATGAGATTTTCCATTAATCATTTAGATCACCTATATAAATATTCCCAAACTAAAAGTATCCTGCTGTACAAAATCACCTGAAAGTCGAAGATATAATGTCTCTGATTGACTTAAAAACTACATATAGTACAGGAGAACAGTTTGACTGCCTTAGGAAACATGAAAAATGAGACAGACACCTGGGGTAAACATACCACATGATGAATCCTACACAGAATGCTGAACCCCCTACTTGCTTGTAGGTCTTATTTCTGGTTCAATGAACATTATAGTAAGTTCCTCCTCTCTTTTTACAAGAGAAACATTACTCCCCACACCATCATTCAATATCTCACTAAAATTAGAAACTACAATTGTCTCACTACTATTACCTGTGATTACAGCACATTTATATACAAGTGGCTCTTCATCGCTACCTGCTTGAGTATGAGCCAAAACTGAAGCATTATCTAGTTTAAATGGTTTGATACAGAATTAAAGTCACCTCCTCCACTTCTTTTACTTTAATTTCTCCTACCACTTCTGTGTCCATTCTGACTATCCTCCACCCAACCATTCCTTGAATTTCTACTGTTAATTAGTCCTGTTCATCCTATTTACCTGAAATTCTGGCCCTGGTTGGGTATTCTGGCTGCTTTGATTTCATCTTTACACTGTTTTCTTGGAAGCCTCCACCATCCTACTATGGTCATCACAAAGCTTCTTCCTCTGTTCTACATATTTACTTCTCATTAATATTAATTTCTCATTAGCATTCTGTTCTACTTTCTTTATCTTCCCATCACAATCTTCAACTACTGCTTCAACCTTCTTATTTAATTCTCAAAGATTAGAGCTGACTACCTTCGTATTCTTTTTAATTTCTTTCTTCAGTTTGTCCTTTAAGTAAACCATGTCAGTTCTAATGCTATCAGTTTTCTTTTCCACCCTGCTGATGTCTTTTTCATACTACTTTCCTTAATGATTTCATCCACTTCAGTACTGTTTTTGTCCATTTTGGTGACATCACCATAGGATGCTTTTATCATTCCGTCTACAATAGGACTTTTGTCCCCATCATTCAAAGCTACATTAATATTTGATTTATAATCACTATCATCTACATAACCAGTCCCACTTAGATCTTTCTGTTCATTTAACAACTTAACCTCTACAGATTTGTTCTCAGACATACTGTCTTGTTCATTAAGTTCACTCATTATGTATCATTCCACACAAAACAGCTTTTGCAATGAATTACCTTGTTTTCAATTACTCATCTGTTGCTACTCTGCTGTGGTTGTCATCTCAACTCGTTGTTTGCTGCAAGTTGTAATTCACTTGGGCATCTTGTTTATCTCGGTCAGTTGTGTCCACCTGTGTGCTGCTTGGCTGTTCCTGTACTCATTGGCTGCTTCCATAGAACCTGCTTGCTAATTGGCTACTGTCCTACTGTGGTCATGAAACCACAGAACTGATTGGCTGTAGCATCTCTTCATTTGACTCACTGTAAACTGCTCGACTTCACACTTCACTGTCAAAGTGAGTCCTAGTTTATTGTGACCACTTACAATGTGATGCTTTGCCTTCTTTATTGTCCTTGGACTTGATGTACTGCATTGTGATACTGGCAGAAAAATGGGGTGTGAAAGTACAACATTGACTATTAAAGTAGTGGCCGACAGGTGCACATTTGCCTTTCTCAGTTGTTTACTTTAACTTTTCACAACCCCCCATGTACACATTTAATATGGTCAGTGCACTATTGTTTAACTTTTGATAAGCCTCTTTAATAGTTTTCAGGTGAACATTCACACACTGTTGAATATCTATGAGCAGTAAAAAAGATAACCACATAATTCACAGTTCTTTGGTAATAATCAGGTATGTATGGAACAGACAGTCATTGTTTCACAGTTACATTGGTGCATTGTCGTTCTTCTAACCAACACAAGTTTCTTGTCTGAAACTCAGTCATGGACTGACAGTCTCAGGACCAAAAATCAGGCCCTTATATATCCCATCAGTAATAGGTGCTGAGACTACACATTGTTTGATGTTTAATTTACAGAAATTACAATTAAAACTTAACTCAATAAATTAACTGAATACATCGAAAAATTCATTTTTTTTAACAGGTTCTTCTACTACAAGGATTAAGCCAAATTATTTGTTTAAATCACAAAATTAACATATATAGTTCCGCAAACAATACTTTTTACAAAATTGTTAATTACTCTGGAATTAATTAAGGGCTGGCTTTGAACATGTTTTCAAATAGAACCAAATAAATACTTAAAGAATGCTAGTGCTTCATCTTCCAAATGTTTATAATTGTTACAGAATTTATATTTGTTTATAAGTCAACAATAGAATTTAAGTTACAAAACAATTACTGATTTCACCCTGCAACAAAAGATACTAACTAGGCATAATCGAAATAAATTAGAAAATCAATTACATACATAAAAGTAAGCACCAAATTAGATCTGATGTTAAATTTCTTAAAACTGAGGGCCAACCTTTCTCTTTTACGAAAATGCAGATTATACTCACATATGTTAATGGTGATTAATTCAAATATGAAAAAATGAATTTTAATGAGGCAGATGGCAAAACAGAAGGGGAAGTAAAAATGTCTCAACTGGTTTTGTCACAACTTCTCTATGTAAATCTGCATAGATTTATAAAACATCCATTATAAAATTCCCAAATTACAGGGGAAGTTAGGATTTACTGGACCTTTTTATTTGTTCCCTTGAAAATTTACTTAAAAATTGGGTATTTTTAAAATTTTTATTCTGAAACTGGAGTAAAACATATGCAGAAACTACAGACACTTCCATTTTTTCCAGTATTTTACACAGATTTTACACAAAAACGCCATTTGGACCATTTAAACTCAGTGAATGTGTTAACTGATCATATGTCAGGGATAACTGGACCACTCAGTTACATAAACTAATTACAGGACACTAAATATAAATACTGATTGAAACAACATTAGTAACAATGTTAAACATAGATTTAGGTTTCACTAATGAAAAATCTTAGAAATAACAAAACTAATGCGGAATGAATTTAGTAACATCAGGTTGGAATTAAATTGTGTGTCCATAGCAATCCCTTGCACTGCATATCGGGTTGTGTAGTTTGGCAATTATTTCATTTGAAACTACAAAGGTATTATCTTCTTCTGTGGCTTCAAGTTTTATAGTAGAAACAACTCCCTAATAAAAATTTACTTTACAGCCATGATCATAAATTTTAATGACTTGAGCAACATTATTGCAACTATTTGTACCTTGACTATAATAAAGTCTCCTGTCTTCACTGTTTCAACATTTTCATCAGCACTTGACAAGTCAGCATCAGAGGCATCAATGTCCTTGACATGATCAGAAACTTTAGGGTTGTTGCTGTTCTCTTCCAATATTTGGCAACTGACTGGAAGCTTTACTTCATTTATTTTACACTGTTTTGACAACTACTTTGGTCTTATACCTTTTGTTGCTGCCTCTATTTGTTGTCTAACTATTGTAGTGGTAAGGACAATTGACTTCCCTCTCTTTCTACCTCTTGTTTTTCTTGGACCAGTCTTCAGATACGGCCAGACTTGAACGGGGTGTGTAATTTCTGTCTGCCGTTCTTCTGACTGATGCCAAAGATTCTCCACATTGTCATCTGCTGGTTTGCTTGCATCTCCTCCCAGTGAGTCATGTGCTATTTGTTGCTGAACTGGCTCAGGACTGTCTGTTACATAAGATGACAAAAGGTCTTGGTCAATGAATATGTTTGAATTGATAGGTTCATTACCACTGACACTAAAGCCTTTCGATATGCTGAAGACAGCATATTCCAAAGGATATGCTACACCTACAGTGTCATAAATGATATTACTTATGGCAGTGGCAGGTGTTCCTGTGAAGTTAGTCATGAAGTCAGAGCAGACACTGTTAGATTTAGCCTTTAGATGTCCAAACATAGTCAAATCTAATGGGTGCATTTTGTGACTGGAATGAGTTGGAAACGTTAACAAAACAATACCACTTTCTTTAGCATAGTTCAAAAAAACAATACTGCAGTGTGATTCTTGATTGACCAGGATTATTAATTTTGGCTGGCCAGAGTAGCCAAGCGTTTCTAGGTGCTACAGTCTGGAACCGCGCGACTGCTATGGTTGCAGGTTTGAATGCTGCCTCGGGCATGGATGTGTGTGATGTCCTTAGGTTGGTTAGGTTTAAGTAGTTCTAAGTTCTAGGGGACTGATGACTTCAGAAGTTAAGTCCCATAATGCTCAGAGCTATTTTTTTTATTAATTTTGGTCATTCTTTGTTGGAGTTAACACTTCAAAAATATTTTAATATAGATTGGAACAGCTCAACCATCATCCATCCACTTAGTTTGGCTCCTGCATCACTTACAGTTGGGGCACCTTTGAGCCTGTGGTCACAAAAATTTTTCCTAGGAAAAATAAAGGAAGAAGGAACTACTTTTCCTGTAACTGATACAATTACTGTTATAGTAACCAAAACCCATCATTCAGTAGTCGTCATTTGATCTATTTCTTTCTTTTCCATTTCACTCAATATTTCTGAAGGCATTTGAACTGTTGTCACTCCCATCTCATCGAGGTTGTAAACATCTTGTGGACCAATTTTATATTTTGTCTTTACATCCCTTGGATTGACAAAGAACACACTTATGTTAGTTTTATTGAAATTCAAGGACCTGTTTAAGGACATTTGTTCTGGCATTTGTAAGCTCAGATTATTATGTTTATGAATATCAGTGAACCAGCCTTCTTCTGCCATTTCATTTTCTCTTGATTTGGCTGGACTTTCTTTTTGCTTGGCAATGTAAACTCATAAGCAAGGCACTTTACTGCAGATTCTGTTAAGTCATAATGAATGTTAGAACATGTTTTAATATAGTCTATTGGCTGAAGCTCTTTATCCCTTGTAAAAACTTTTAAATGTTCTTTTTGTGGAGAAAAGTTAAATTTTGATACATCTTCTATAACTATAAATTTCCTGATGTAGCTTTTCAATACAATACAAGACATACTGTTGTGTACTGCAGCTAGACAGCCTGACGTCTCTCCATTTGTTGATGTCTTCACAGAATTATCAACAGTCTCTAATTGAAGTGAAAATGGATCTTCACCCAGCTAACATTTCATGGAGTATCATAAAGCAATAAACAGTGAATTTAAGGCCAAACAAAATTGTGTACTATTTGTAAATAAAACTTTAGGAAAATTTGTCAAAAAAAACCACCTCTTACCAGTGGATTTCACTTTTTTAACTATATTTTCAACTGTAGGTAATACACAGTAATACACTGTAGGTAATACACAGCAAACATATTAGATTACACAGTACAACCAACTTATGGAAATGAATTTACAGTATGAAAAAATAATTTTCTCTCTCAAATAGTTTATCAATGAAATGGTCCAATTAACCTCGAGGTCCAGTGAACCCCAACTTCCCCTACTCTTTGCACATGATTTGAAAGGGGATATTGAATGTATATAGAGAAGGTCAGCACAAACAGTCACTATTTTGTAGGAGAGTGTCACAGAGACACTGAAGGAACTGAAATGGCAGACTCTGGAAGACAGACATTAACTATCGTGAGAAAGTCTGTTAACAAAGTTTCAAGAATTGGTTTTAAATGATTACTCTAGGGATATACTACAACCCCCTACATATCGCTGACATGGGGATTGTGAGGATAAGATTAGAATAATTACTATACACACAGAGGCATTCAAAAAATTGTTCTTCTCATGCGCCATACATGAATGGAACAGGAAGAAATGATAATAACTGATACGATGGGACATACCCTCTGCCATGCACCTCACAGAGGTTCGCAGAGTAGAGATGTAGACATAGATGTAGATGTAGACAATATTCTCATTGTCATATACAGATTAACTAGGTTGTTTCAGTGTTTATAGATGTTTAAAAAAATTTTTTTCAATAACAAATCCACACCTTTGACAGAAAATACATTTTTATGGGATATTTGGGCAACATTTTTGAATGGATTAAAAATTTCTTGACAGATAGGATACAGAATATTATTATATATGGACAATCATCTAGGAACACTGAAGTAATATTTAGCATGACCCTGAGTTGTTTAATAGAGCCATAACTGCTCATGTTATACATTAATAACTTAGTGAATTGTATTAGCTGAAATCTGAAACTTTTAGCAGATTATTCACTTATCTATGAGGATATTCTACCTCACTGAAACCAAGTGTTAGGCTGGTGCCAAGAACATGACTAGCTCTTTATGTAGAAAAATATGAATTTGTGTAATTCGCAAATATTGTGCCTCGAGCTACAGGCTCAAGAAGTGTAAACTAAGGTCATACAATAAGACTCATTTTTGGTATGTGCTCCTTGTATAGTTTGCAAGGTACTAATATAGATATTTCTAATTAATAACAACAATTTCAGCAACTTAGTATAATGCTTTACAGTTTGTTACAAAATATTCAAAGTAATTTGTAATTGCATCAAGATGGCCTGTTTCCTTCCACACTCACCTCTTTTGTCTGTGAGAAAGTCTTAACTGGAATGCATTACAGTATGAGCTGCCAAAGATGACAGTCATGTGAGTGTGAGGTGTGCTTACTTGTGTGAAAGAATGTGTGTGTGTTTTCTTTTCTGAAGTTCCTTTTGTCTCTCTGCAACCCAACATGTCATCTTTATGGTGGGTAGTGATCTATCCTTTTCCTCTCATTGTTAATGTATTTATTTGTGTAAACTATTATTTCTAAAAAAAATGGACTCCCATCAGGTGAGACCTAGATCTTAAAAATTTTATCTATATTATTTGCTGATTTCATAACAGGTGGAAGCAATCTAAACAAATTTTGTCTGATCTCTTTATTTTTTATTAGTAATTGTATGTATTCTTTTCTATCATTGTTATTCTTTCTCACAGTTTTAGTCAGTACACAATTTGAAAAACACACACATAATGAAGTAAGCTGTAACACTTAAAACATGGAAACTTATGTATTTCATTGTACTTTCTCTCACAACCTATTAGGGGCATAGAAAAAGAAATGAATTGGAGGCATAATTACAGAAACCAGCACCTGTATGTTAAAAGTATTGACCTTAGCTGTTGAGACACTTGTCCCACTGTGACACAAGGTGGTGTATGGCTATCTCATAAAATTCCCTAGAATGCGATGTTAACCATTTCTGCACATACAGCTGGATGTTGTCATCTGAGGTGAATCATTTGCCCCTTAGAGCCTTTTTAAGGGGACCAAAAATGGTGTAATCACAGGAAGAGAGGTCCAGACTGTATGGAGGGTGGCTGAGAGCCTTCCATTTGAATTTTTGCAAGAGTGCCATGACTGTGTTGGCCATATGAGGCTTTGAAATGTCGTGGAGGAGAATAATCCCACGGGTGAGATTGTCTGGTCGTTTTGATTTGATCGCTTGGTGAAGGGTGGTCAAGATTTGCAAGTAACTCTGAGCATTCACTGTTGTCCATGCTGCAGGAAGTGAATCAGAAGTGGGCCATCGTGGTCAAAGAAGAACGTCAGCATAACCTTTCCTACACTTTTGTGGATGACGATGTCCAGCTGTACATGCAGAACTGATTAACATTGTAGCCCTGGGAATTTTATGAGACAGTCATTCCCTGCCTTTTGTCACACTAGGACAAGTGTCTCAACAGCCAGGGCCAATACTCCTAATATACAGGTACTGGATTCTGTAGTTATGCCTCCAGCTCATTTCTTTTTGAACGCCCCTTATAGTACCATATTTACTTGCAGAATGAATCTTGCACTTTGTTGTGGAGTGTGCATTGCTGTGACACAGTATAGAACAGATAATGCATTTTGCTTTAGTCTGAAGAGACAGTACAGGTCAGATATGAGATTAACTAAATTAAGGCAAGTGATGATTGCATTGAAAACCCTCATAATAATTGTGAGGCTACTTGGGCTGTCATTAACACAGTATTGGCTAGAAGTAGAAACTGATGTTAATACTACTGCGGAGGAATTTTGTCTCTTTTGTTTTAATGTTGGAGGTGCCAGTTCCCCAACTCATAACAAACTCTGCTTATGATGATCAGTTTTTACCAGATACTGTGATAACGTGTACATGGAACAGAGTAGATGTGTATGATGTCATTAAATCAATGGCAAAACCCAGCTGTTTGAAATATAAAGACATTTGTGGCATGTCAGATTTTATGATTAAAATATAACTGGATTGAAATATGTTCTTTTTGCACATTAACATATTGGATCATTGCAGGTGGTTATTTTATAGATTGCTTAAAACAGACGGCAGCTGTACTCTTGTGCCAAAAGGGTGACAAATTTTGTAGGAACCATTATCATCCAGTTTCTTTATTTCCTATATTTTCCAAAGTAATAGAAAACCACATAAGAAAGCAAATACGTCTGCATTTGTTAAACAATAGTATGTTGATGAAGTCCCAGTAAGGTTGTTCAATGAACAGGCCAAGCTGTTAAAAAAATTATTTCTTTTGTGTAAACCTCTTTTGAATCAAAGTTATCTATTGAAGTCATATTAGTTGATGTGGACAAGGCCTTACTGGGGGAATAATGGTGTTATTATATCTAGAACATGAAAATGTTCCTCACTATTTATTATCTCAGTAACAGAAAACATGTTGTAAATTATGATAATCAAAAGTTGATATTTTTGAATATTTCTCTGTGTTTTTTTCCAAGTATTGGTGCTTGAGTTACTTCTGTTTATGACAATATAAATGATATTCCATTAGCATGACATGTAAATCCATGCCTTATACAGATGACACAGCTCTCATAAATTCTGAAAAAGATGTGAGCAACTGAAGTCACAAAACAAAGAGTATCTTACACTATCAAATATCTGATTTGAAGCTAATGAATTATCTATTAAGTGTGAAAAGACTGGAAATTATTTTCTGTTTTCCAATGCTGACTGTGAGTACACATCTGTCAAACCCCATAGTATGTACCTGAATATTCACTTAAAAAGTCATCATATGTTATTTATCTGTTGTACAAACTACAAATACATATTTCTGAAAAGCTGTGTGTTATGCTTTGTTTCACTCCACATAACATATTATTTTGTGAGGTATTTCTCCTGAGACTAGAAAAAAATTGTACTTAGCAGAAGAAATCCATTAGGCACTTATTTGGAGTTTCAAAAACTACCATTTATTGCTCTTTATTTATTTATTTTGAACAGTTAAATATCCTTATAGTTCCACCTCTCTGCATATAAAGAAGTTTTTGTATGCAAAACGAAACCATAACAGATACAGCTGAAGGAAGTCAAGAAGTGTGCTTAATATGAGTCACCACCTATTGCCAATGATGGAATGACTGCTGTCATGTCACCTTTTGGCGCATGTATTCCCAGTTTTGCTGTTAGTTGGTGAAGCCAATGGATGTCTTTCACACAATAAAATATAAAAAAAAGAACTGGTTATAGTGATACACTAATCTCTAGGTATAGCTTAGTTTCGAAGGTGACAATCCGGTTATGAATTGGTAAAGCCAACGAATTTCATACTAAAAAGATCCTAGTTATGGTGACAAACTGATCTATGTCTTAGTTCACTTGAAAAAACTGACAATACGATCATGCTTTCGTTACCATTTGTTTCTTACTTTTATTTGCAAAATTGTGTATAATTATGAAACCACTACCTGTGCATCTTTACATGTGCATTTTTTACTTTATTGTATATATTTTAGTAAATAATTTGTAGCATTTTACACTATGGAACTACATTTTTGTAACACACCAATTCCTACTATGAAAGTCATTTGCAAATTACTCATGGCAACATTAATTGCATGCACATGCTTGAAGATGGATGAACAAATAAAGGAATTAACTTACTATGATATTAAAAGTGTGTTCCAGACTGGGACTGAAGTCTAGAGAACTGCCTTTCACATCCAATCTCTTGTACCAAGCAAAATACCCAAATACAGTACAATTATTGTCCCACTGCAGAGTCTTCATCTGCCTGCAAAAACACATATTTTTCTCATTTGACATCCTGAATGCCATGGATTAAGGTCATTAGATGGATGCAGTAATTCTTAACTTCCAAAAACCATTTTGCTGTGTTGTCCGAACAAGAGATAGCAAGGGCAAAAGCACCACACGTGCACTGATGTGAGCTGGTGGCAGTGCCACAGAGACTCACAACTTGTGTGAATTCCACCAGTGCCATAGTGGCCTGAGGACAAAGATGTTGACTTAGCCTAGGCGAACTGACAGCTGAGTGCAATCTGCCAATGACCAGATGACAACTGACTGAAGCCTACACAGAAGACAGAAGAGCAGCTCTATCCCAGTTGGTTATAGATCATCATCCAGGGCCAACTTAGAGTTATCTATAATGACGTATTATCTGAGAAAAGGTTCATAAAAATCTAGGCAGATCTTGATAATATTACAAAGTGTTATAAAGATTTGTAACTTGTTTTGAATGTTCTGAAATGTAAAATTGTACACTTCAGAAAATGCAGAAAAGGTAACAGCTTGTGACTACAACATCAATGAGTCACAACTAGGACCAATCAACACATACATGTACATGAATGTAACAATTTTTAGGGATATGAAATGAATAGTCACATAGTCTGCACTGTACTATAGGCAGTCGATAGACCTAGGTTCACTGGCAGGATAACACAAAAATGCAGCAAGTCTTTGGAGGGGTCTGCTTACAGATCGCTTGTGCAATCTATCATAGAGTATTGCAAAGGTGTGTGGTATTCATAACAGATATGACTAATAGGAGATATTGAATATATCCTAAGGACAGTACAAGTGCTCACAGGTTTGGCTGAACAATTAGGGAGTGCCACAAAAATGAAAAACTGCAGTTGGGAAGTGATTGAATGCAGATGCCAATTACTACATGAAAACTACCAGAACCATTATCCGGTGAGGAATCTGAAGGTGTTCTTCATTCAACTACACTCTAAGACAAAAATAAAGCACTGATGCACTACAAAGGAGTTAATCGAATGCGCCTGCATCATTAGACATGATGTACATGTCCACACAAAAAAAGTGATGATAATTTCAGAAAAGCTGTATGATTTATTTAATAGAAAGAGCCCCAAAAATTTAGCAAACCAGCAACATGTTAGTCCACTTTTGGCACTTATGCAAGCAGTTTTTTGGCTTGGCATTGATTGACAGAATTGTTGGATATCATCCTGAGAGATATCATATCAGATTCTGTCCAATTGGCGTGTTAGATAGTAAAAAGTCACGAGATGGTTAAAGGATACTGGCCATAATGCTCCAGACGTTCTTGACTGGGGAGATATCTGGAGACTTTGCTGTGCAAGATAGGTTTGGCAGGCAGAAAGACAAGCAGTAGAAACTCTGCCTGTGTGTGGGGAATTTAAGCCCAGGACGGCTTGCCATGAAGGACAACAGAACAGGGCATAGAATATTGTCGATGTACTGCTGTGCTGTGAGGGTGCCACAAATGGCAACCAAAGAGGTCCTGCTATGAAAAGAAATGGCACCCCTGACCATCACCCTTGGTTGTCACGCCATATAGTGGGCGACAATCAAGTTGGTATCCCACTGTTATCTGGGCGTCTTCTGACATGTATTTGCTGGTCACGGTGGCTCAATCTGAAGAGCGGCTCTTCACTGAAGATAATTCGACTCCAGTCAATGAGATTCCAGGCCGAAGACATTTATGGAGATGCCCCAGACAGCAGTGGGATGTCAACCAATCTGACTTTCACCTGACATACAGCCTGACACCCAGGAACAATGATCTGCGATTTCTTTCATAGCAGGATCCCTTTTGTCGACATCCGCGGCACCCTTACAGCACAGCAGTGTGTTGATGATACTCTACAAAAATAGCTCTTGAGCACTAAGGGACTTAACTTCTGAGCTCATCAGTCCCCTAGAACTGAGAACTACTTAAACCTAACTAACCTAAGAATGCCACACACATCCATGCCCGAGGCAGGATTCGAACCTGCGGTCGCGCGGTTCCAGGCTGTAGCGCCTAGAACTGCTCGGCCACTCCGGCCGGCGACGATATTCTAGACCCTGTTTTACTGCCCTTCATGACAAGCCATCCTGGACTTACTTTTCAGCAAGATCATGTTAGTCTGCACACGGTGAGAGCTTCTACTGCTTATCTTAATGCTTCCCAAACCTTACCGTGGCCAGCAGGGTCCCCGGATCTGTCCCCAGTTGACAACTTTAGAGCGATATAGGTAGGACCCTCCAACTAACTCGGAATTTTGATGGTCTAACGCGCCAATTGGACAGAATTTGGCACGATATACCTCAGAAGTACATCCAACAACTCTTTCAATCAATGCCAGGCTGAATGACTGATTGCAAAATGGCCAGAGATGGACTATTGCGTTATTGACTTCCTCAATTTCCGAAGCTCTTTCTCCTGAATAAATCATACCATTTTTATCTGAAATTGTAATGACTTTTTTCCGAGTGTATGTATCGCTTCGACAGGAACTTCGGAGACAAATTTAAACTAATTACAGCAAGAACAGACACATTCGAGCAGTTGTTCTTTTTCTGCTCCATACACAGTTAGAATTGGAGGGGTCACCCATGGTACCACACAAGGTGTTTTCTCTCATGCAATTGAGGATGGTTTCCAGGATTTGGATGTAGATGTAGAACAGTCAGGAGGTTTATGATGACCATGCAGGCGTACACTCCACTGCAGAGTGAAAGTGTCGTGCTCCAAATTACATCTTACTTATAAGAAACTACACTGCTGTCCATTAACACTGCTACACCAAGAAGAAATGCAGATGATAAACGGGTATTCATTGGACAGATATACTATACTAGAACTGACATGTGATTACATTTTCACGCAATTTGGGTGCATAGATCCTGAGAAATCAGTAACCAGGAAAACAACGTCAGGCCGCAATAACGACCTTGATACTCCTGGGCATGGAGTCAAACAGAGCTTGGATGGCGTGTACAGGTACCGCTGCCCATGCAGCCTCAACACGATACCACAGTTCATCAAGAGTAGTGACTGGCGTATTGTGATGAGTCAGTTCCTCGGCCACCATTGACCAGACGTTTTGCATTGGTAAGAGATCTGGAGAATGTGCTGGCCAGGGCAGCAGTCGAACATTTTCCGTATCCAGAAAGGCCCGTACAGGACCTGCAACATGCGGTCGTGCATTTTCCTGCTGAAATGTAGGGTCTTGCAGGGATCGAATGAATGGTAGAGCCACAGGTCGTAACACATCTGAAATGTAACGTCCACTGTTCAAAGTGCCGTCAATGCGAACAAGAGGTGACCGAGACGTGTAACCAATGGCACCCCATAACATCACGCCGGGTGATACGGCAGTATGGCGATGACGAATACACGCTTCGGATGCCCGTTCACCGCGATGTCGCCAAACACGGATGCGACCACCATGATGCTGTAAACAGAACCTGGATTCATCCGAGAAAATGACGTTTTGCCATTCGTACACCCAGGTTCGTCGTTGGGTACACCATCGCAGGTGCTCCTGTCTGTGACGCAGCGTCAAGAGTAACCGCAGCCATGGTCTCCGAGCTGATAGTCCATGTTGCTGCAAACTTCGTCGAACTGCTCGTACAGATGGTTGTTGTCTTGCAAACGTCCCCATCTGTTGACTCGGGGATCGAGACATGGCTGCACGATCCATTACAGCCATGCGGATAAGATGCCTGTCATCTCGACTGCTAGTGATACGAGGCCGTTGGGATCCAGCACGGCGTTCCGTATTACCCTCCTGAACTTACCGATTCCATATTCTGCTAACAGTCATTGGATCTCGACCAATGCGACCAGCAATGTCGCGATACGATAAACCGCACTCGCGATAGGCTACAATCCGACCTTTATCAAAGTTGAAAACGCGTTGGTGCGTATTTCTCCTCCATACACGAGGCATAACAACAACGTTTCACCAGGCAACGCCGGTCAGCTGCTGTTTGTGTATGAGAAATCAGTTGGAAAGTTTCCTCATGTCAGCACGTTGTAGGTGTCGCCACCGTCGCCAACCTTGTGTGAATGCTCTGAAAAGCTAATCATTTGCATATCACAGCATCTTCTTCCTGTCGGTTAAATTTCGCGTCTGTAGCACATCATCTTCGTGGTGTAGCAATGTTAATGGCCAGTAGTGTAGCGTAAATGTTTCTGTCCGCAGTTAAGAAAATCGGATGAACCGAAAAACTCGTTCACGCTTAGTTTTATCTCAGGTGCACGAGTGTGCGGACTTTCGCTACGCTAGTTCTCAATAATAGTTCGTAGAAAAGTCATCCAAAGTAGTGGCCGTAGATCCGTTGCAGGTTTCACACAAATGCCAGGTGGGATCGTAGTCTCACCTCCACGAATGTGGGCGAAAATGATGTGCAGGTACGTCTGCCAGAACAGCTGGCGGAAAACAAAACGAGCAGGTGATGCAGTAATCCGGATCGCGCTTTGCATTGGCGCCGTCGCCCGCTGAGCCATCCAAGGCGAGTGACACGCCCGCGACCGTGACCAATTTCCTTTGCGCTGCGCCGACCTGGGCAGCCGCTGACGTCATCTGGGACAGCAGCAGGGCGCCTCCAACATTCCCTCACTCTCACTCTCGTGCATCTGTAACCGAGAGCTGTCTCGTTGCAGAGTTTGCTGACGTCTGAGAAAAATACAGATTGCTACTTATAAATATACAATGGTCACATTCTCTCATTTCACACTTCTTACAACAAGTAACATCACTCTTATACCAAATACATTGTCATATTAGAAATATTGTAACCTGTAATTCGAGGAAGTTGACAGGAATACGATATTCGCTTTTCAAGTTTACACAAATTGCTAGGAAAATAATAACAGATAAAAAGGTTTTAACATGGCATCATGTTACTCCGAGGGATGACCGTCCGGGAAAAATTGCATCAAGAAAATTATCTTGTCTTTCCTAAGGTACTTCTGACAAATTATAATTAATACATGCAATATTTTTAGATTATTTTGTGTCTTAACATCTTAATTACACAACTGGCCATTACAATTGCTACACAACGAAGATGACGTGCTACAGACGCGAAATTTAAGCGACAGGAAGAACATGCTGTGATGTGCAAATGATTAGCTTTTCAGAGCATTCACACAAGGTTGGCGACGGTGGCGACAGCTACAACGGGCTGACATGAGGAAAGTTTCCAATCGATTTCTCATACACAAAAAGCAGTTGACGAACGTTGCCTGGTGAAATGTTGTTGTGATGCCTCGTGTAAGGAGGAGAAATGCGTACCATCACGTTTCCAACTTTGATAAAGGTCGGATTGTAGCCTATCGCGATTGCGGTTTATCGTATCGCGACTTTACTGCTCGCATTGGTCGAGATCCAATGACTGTTAGCAGAATATGGAATCAGTGGGTTCAAGAGGGTAATACGGAACGCCGTGCTGGATCCGAACGGCCTCGTATCACTAGCAGTCGAGATGACAGGCATCTTATCTGCATGGCTGTAACGGATCGTGCAGCCACGTCCCCAACCCTGAGTCAACAGATGGGGACGTTTGCAAAACAACAACCATCTGCACGAACTATGACGACGTTTGTAGCAGCATGGACTATCAGCTCGGAGACCATGGCTGCATCACAGACAGGAGTGCCTGCGATGGTATACTCAACGACAAACCTGGGTGCACGAATGGCAAAACGTCTTCTTTTCGGATGAATCCAGGTTCTGTTCACAGCATCATGGTGGTCGCATCCGTGTTTGGCGACATCGCGGTGAACGCACATTGGAAGCGTGTGTTCGTCATCGCCATACTGGCGTGTCACCCGGCTTGATGGTATGGGTTGCCATTGGTACACGTCTCGGTCACCTCTTGTTCGCATTGACGGCACTTTGAACAGTGGACGTTACATTTCAGATGTGTTACGACCCGTGGCTCTACCCTTCATTCGATCCCCTCGAAACCCTACATTTCAGCAGGATAATGCACGACCGCCTGTTGCATGTCCTGTACGATCCTTTCTGGATACAGAAAATGTTCGACTGCTGCCCTGGCCAGCACATTCTCCAGATCTCTGACCAATGCAAAACGTCTGGTCAATGGTGATCGAGCAACTGGCTCATCACAATATGCCAGTCACTACTCTTGATGAACTGTGGTATCGTGTTGAGGCTGCATGGGCAGCTGTACATGTACACGCCATCCAAGCTCTGTTTGACTCAATGCCCAGACGTATCAAGGCCGTTATTACGGCCAGAGGTGATTGGTCTGGGTACTGATTTCTCAGGATATATGCACCCAAATTGTGTGAAAATGTAATCACATGTCAGTTCTTGTATAATATATTTATACAATGATTACCCGTTTATCATCTGCATTTCTTCTTGTTGTAGCAATTTTAATGGCCAGTAGTGTACATACTTCCTCTACACAGTTTCCTGAATGTAACTAGCGAACAACTGTGATCAGGGCAGTCGGGTGGATGAAGTATTTCATTGCTTCTGAATAGCATTTGACTCGATGACACACCTACGCTTATTAACGCAAGTACGGTCCTGGGATACAATCACTCGTGAATGACACAGGAACTGAAGTTGAGGGTAGCAAAGCAAAAGCTGCAATGCTTAGCACCCGTTTCAAATGTTCCTTTACAATGTTCCAGGACAGTTGCCCCGATTTAATCCTCGTTACACTGACAAGATGAGTGAAATAAATGATAGTAACCTCTGCCTGGAACGTAGCGAGGGAAACTTGAGAGCTCTTCTAAGATTTAGAATTGGCGCTGGAGACTTGCAACTAAACCACCTCGAGACCACTAAAGCGAACGCCACTTACATAAGTAAAACAACGTGTAACCAACTTATTTCATGTTGTGAAACAGTGATGTTATCGAGAATACTGGAAGAAATCAAAGATTCTCTTTATTACAGCATAATCTTCGATGAGGCTACGGACATAGCGCACATTTGCCAACTGAGTTTAGCTGCAAGATATGTTGATTGTTACGGCAAATTTCACGAATGATTTTTGGGTTTCGTTGATATCCAGATATTATACTATAATTAAGGTACTAAAAAAAATTTCAGTTTCCATCTAAAATAATCCGTTCGGTGGTAATGTGTTTAGAACAAACGCTCTGTAAAGTGCAGACAAGTATCAGTCTATCAGAACAGTTCGAAGTTCTAACCGCCCTTACACAAGGAGACGCCCTCTCCCCCATATTAATCAACCTAGTGCCAGAAAAAAATAGAGGGGGAATTTATGAAAACTGACCCCATTGGAATACCCCTAGACAAGATATCAATGACTCGACTGGCATACGTGGATGATATAATCCTAATCAGCGGTAGTAGAGAATAGCTCAGAAGAATAGCAGGCTCGCACTGCAAGATTGCCAGTAGGGCAGGCCTGCAAGTCAGTGAAGATAAGACAGAATACACGGTGAACAGTCTCCAATTCAAAAGGTCAAATACTTTCAAATACCTTGGTAGTCTCTGCAGTGATCAGAACCACTGTGAAATTTAAATAAATGCAAGAATTGTCGGAGGCAACAGAGCATACTTTAGCCTTCAGGATGTGCTGAAGAAAAGATCCCTGTCAAGAAGTTTTAAGTTCTGGCTGTGCCAAAGTATGATTATGCCAGTGGTTATGTAAGGTTGTGAAAGCCTCACCTTTAGGTGAACAGATGAAAAGAAACTAATTGTTTTCGAACGAAAAATCGTCCGAAAAATATATGGTCCTGTGATAGATTCACAAACAGGGGAATGGAGAATTCGAAAAAAACCAAGAATTAAGAGAGCTTCACGCACAGCCTGTCATTATAAGAAGAATAAGAAGAAGAAGGTTGACCTGGGCTGGACATGTAGCAAGCATGAATGAAGGGAGGGTGTGTTTCTGGGAGCTGTAGCTGGAAGGAGGTAGCGGGGACGACCACGGACAAGATGGAAGGACAATATTGAAAAGGACACCGAGGATATGGGACTAGTAGCAGGCGAGTGGTGGCAGGAGGCTCGCAACCGGGAACGAGGGAGGAGGAATGTGGGGCAGGCATACGGTCACTAAGGCCCAAGCCACGTGAGTCAGTAAGGAAGTTGACGTCCATAAATACAATGATTGTAGTGGAAACATTGACGATGAACCTCAAGAGTGTCAAGATGAAGAGCGTAGCGTTACTGGTGAAGTATTAGGTACTACGATTCTAAGGAGAATGGAATGCCTTTCTCTGTCACTGGAGAGCTGTGTGGGTATAGGTACTACGATTCTAAGGAGAATGGAATGCCTTTCTCTGTCACTGGACAGCTGTGTGGGTATAGACTGTGATGGTTGCTCAGTTAACATATCACAACTGAAAGGAGCTGTGGCTACAATAAAAAAGAAAACTATCAACGCGCGAGTAGCACCGTGTCGAAGTCATCAGCTTAACCTCGCTGTCTCTCGCAGTTCCAAAGTTACAAGCGTGAGAAACTCACTTGATACTATGGAAGAAGGAGCATCGTTCTTTACAGCGTGTAGCAAGCGGTTTGCAACGTTGGAGAGTCACTTAAAACACTCGCTGCAGTCACAGTGTCAAACGAGACGGGCTGAGCGACATTATGCTGTTATTCAGTTCGCAGCTGATCTCGGAACAGTTTGCAAAGTTCTTAAAGGAATACAGTGTAGGAGAGATAGAACAGCGACTGCCAAAGCCAATATTCTCCTTTGAGCTCTCCCTAATTGCGAGTTTATTATCACTCTGTTTACACTGAATGACATTGTGAGCATAACATATCCAGTCAGCAAAATCTTACGAGACGCTTGGACGTCGCGATGGCAAAAGCAAAATTAGATTCGACGTTCAAGGTGTACGAGCGCATGAGAGCTAATGTTGTTAGCCACTTTGCTCGTGTTGTTGAAGAGGCGAAGGCAGTTATGGAGGAGTTAGACGTTGAGATGAGTGTTCCTCGTCTTACAGGCAGACAAAGACACATGGAAAACTGCGATCATAATCATGATGCTATGGCATATTGGAAAAGAACTGTGGGACTATGGGACCAAACAGCAAGGTCATCGGTCCCTGGGCTTACGCACTACTTAATCTAACTTAAACTAACTTACGCCAAGAACAACACACACACACACACACACACACACACACACAGACTGATACACACACACACACACACATACACACACACACACACATGCCCGAGGGAGGACTCGAACCTCCGGCGGGAGGAGCCGCGCGAACCCTACCAAGACGCCTCAAACCGCACGGCTACCCCGCGCGGCGAAACGGTTTAAGTGAAAGAATACTAAACAGCAGACAGAATTCCGCCTACCCCTTAAGTTGCTCTTAGATGTAAAGACTCGTTGCAATTTAGTTTATTATATGCTTGAGAGGTACACTGAAATGGCTCCTCTCGTACACCAATTTTGATTCTAAATACAAAAGCACGACATAATCTCTCAGTTTTAGAAATACTGAACATTAAACTGTTACTTAATATTTTGAAGCCACTAGAACACGTCGGCAAAAGAGTTATCAGGTAAGCAGTATGTGACTATAATCAAAATTACACAACGGTCTACTGCTTGAAAGAGCACATAAATGATTTAAGTAAGCATTATGACAACAGTGTAATAGAAGAAAATGTTCTTTCGTTTTAAAAGGTCTAGTTGCCTCACCCCCAATCTGCGGACGTCCATGTCTAAACAAGCAGCTAGAACGCATATTTTGACAAATTGAAGATACTGACTATTTTACGAGGATATCCTGCTTGTTTGACCCAAGACGCAAAAACATACGTTTCAGGATCCCAGAGCTTGTGCTGGGGCGATAACTAAATAACGTGCTTATTAGCGACTAATATTGCTGCTACTGCTGACACCAGCAGCAACGAACCAGATAGTGACTCATCTCTTGAAACGATATACAACTGTTGGAATCACCATCGTAAGACATTCGCACACAGCAAACATATGAGAAAATACTGGACGGTCGCCTTTTTCGGACCTGCTCTGGTTGATCAAAAAGATGGAATGACCCTATATTTGACAACAATTGTGTCACCACTGTGAACTAATACTTTAAAGTAATGGGCTGGTATGTAAGCTTTATTCCCCCAGTTGTACTGGCTAACCAACGAATACTTTACGATTCTAGCGACATCAGTTCCCTCTTTTTTTCAGAGGCGGGCGGCACATTATCGAAGTCACGTAACAGTTTATCAGGGCAACGAATGGGTAAAATGTGGCCTTTGAGTGACTGTAAGGAAGAAGAATGGGAAATTTAGCCATGATTTAATTTATTTGCTTCAGGATACAATTCAAATATTTTTCTGGTAATGTATTCTGCAATTTCAAATTGCAAGTTCCAAATTTAAAAAAAGGTTAATTTGCAACTAAAATAAAATAAACATTACTTTATTTAAAACTTGTATTGTTCTATCTAAAAATTGCGAAAATCGACTGCCTCTCTATTATAGATGGAATTTGAAAACAAATATGGAGACGAAAGGAACGAAAGAGAATTACGGTTTAACGTCCCGTCGAAAATGAGGCCGTTAGAGATGGAGCACAAGCTCGGACTAGAAAAGGAGGGGGAAGGTAATCGGCCGTATCCTCTTCAAGAAAACCATCCCAGCATTTGCATTAAGCGATTCACAGAAATCATGGGAAACTCAAATGTGGAATACGAGTTTAAAGTGCTAGCCAATGTGCCACCTCCTCTGTCAGATCGGCACAGATTATAACTGATAGGAAATCCTCAAGGTATCGATACATTTCTTTCAATAATTTCATGAGTGCAATATCTTTCTTCGTATACCATTCTTGAGTAAATTATCGATACTTTTCATACGATACCATTCCGTGCTTGTCTGTTTACCGCACATTTCTCTCGCCGCTAATTCTGCGGAGAATCTCCTCATTCCTTACCTTATGTATTCACCTCATTTTCAATATCTTTCTACAGTACCACGTAACAAACGCTTCAATTCCCTTCTTTGCTGGCCCCTCACAACCCAGGCGACCATGTAAAAATAAAAAATTTCTTGAGTTAAGGACTGTGTTTGATACTATTGATAACAAGAAATCCTCTCTTCGCCTATGCTAATATGCTTCTTACATCCTCCTTGTCTCGTTCGTCTTGCGTAATTTTGCTTCCAAGTTAGCAGAATTTCTTCACATCGTCTACACATTGTCCCAATTCTAATGTTAAGTATATTACTAACCTTATTGCAGCTACTCCTCATTGCTTTCAGCTTTCTTTGGTTTATTATCTATACTCTGTGACCATAAAACTATTCATTCTATGGTACGATCAACTAATTCTTCCTCATTTCCAGTACACAGTTAATAAATGAGCCCATACTTGAAACAGCGGAAAAACGCTCCTATCGGAGAACAGAAAAAAGGTGAATATGATCCTGTTTAAAAGACTGTGAAAAGTGGGATACCAGCTGCCTCATTGTATCTTATTCAGCACATTAAAAATTTTCTCTCGAATTTTGGAAATGAGAACATATTCGCGCTCATTTTAACAAGCAACTCATCTCTCATTTGCACAAGCTCCCTTAACTGTAATTCGCTCACACCTTCTGGTTCTTTGCTGTAGATCTCTCATCCTGTTCACTCCCACTTGCTCTTCTCACTCTCTCATTTAGCCCAACTCATTATCGTTATCTGTGTCTCCCTAACTGTCACTGTCCCAGCCTCACAGCCACTGTCTCCTCCGTTCTGTCCTACTGCTACTGTTTCTTATCTCCGTCACGTTCTCGCTCCTGCTCTCTGTTACTGCTACTATCTCTTTCTATCGTTTCCACCGCTGTAGTCTGTTCGCTGTTCACCTCTCTTTTCCTAATTGTCATTGTCATAGATTTTGTTCTCACTATCACTGGTTCTCAGACACTTCCATTTGCTCCTTTTTCCTTGTTTTTTGTTCCTGGCTCTTGTCTCCTTCACTCTTTTCACAGAGCTGTTCTGTCACTATCAGCTGTGTTCCAATGCCACTGCGTCCCTCTCTTTCTCTCACATTGGCCTTGTCTCCTTCGCTCTTTCTATACCTGCTATCTTTCAGTATTTATTACTTTTCTGTCTCTTTCCAACTACGATAGTCTCCTTCCCCCTCAGCATAAAAAGGCGTTGATATGTTCGTATGCCAGAAATTTTGGGATTATTTTTAAGATGCTGAGGAAAGTAGAATGAGACAGCAGCAACCGCCCTCTCCAGTCAGTCTTTTAAAACAGGAGCATAGTCGCCTTTTTTAGATCTTTTTAATCTTTCTATTTTTACATTCAAGACCGAATTTTACATGCAAAAAATTTCTTTTTACGTGCTTCAGTACTACAGCATTGTGAGATCCCCAGAACCCTTCTGACGATAGCATATTTCTAGGTCACTTTATAAACAATGTTTTCGCCTCACACCGGATATCACGTATGTATTTTGCGTGTAAAAATATGGTAACTCTGAACCTGTATTCTCGGAAACAGATAAAGGGTTTTTCGTGATATTGGTCTTAGGAATGTGTCGCAAAAACTACAGCCATTTGCTCTACACAGCCGATTTGGAATCCGTAGATCGGTTCGGTTTTGGTAATCAAAACTCATGTTTTGGGTTGTTTCTCGACAACGGATAAAGATTTTTTAAAACCGAAAGATGGCACTTCTACTAAACGCTTAAGGAATATACCGTTAAAATTTGAGCTATTTTCTGCAGTTAGTTATTTATATGTCCACTGCTGACGGTGAAAAACGCCATTTTAGGGTTTTCCAGGGAAGCGACTATATACTAAACGGTGCCTCTATAAGCCCCGTAAGGCGCACCGTAGACCACATCTAACGGAAAAAGAATGAACCGATTTGCTCCATTTGCCTAAGCCGGAGAAAGTGTGTAATTTTCAAAAACTGACCATGTTCTGTAGGATAGTTCCGTTAAATGTTGCTTCTGTTGGGTATAAAAATTGCCCAGAGGCAAAGGGCTATCCAAAACACTTGACTTCGTGTCACCAGTGGAACCCAAGGTATGAGCTCCGGAAAATTCCCATTTTTATGCACGGCGTTTCAGCATATATTGGTAGCGCATGATGTCGCATGCCTACATCGGTGGTCAAGTGTGTGAGACACATATCGGGTCGAACCTATGGCTAAATATTAGCGTATGCAAAGAAGGTCGTTAAGTATGGTCTCTTGTTTGTCTGTCAAATGAGAAACAGGAATACTGAAATATATCAACTGGCAGACACTGAAGAAAGAGGCACATTTCGCGGAGACTTGTTTAGAATAGCCGGCTTTTAGAGCGCTTAGTACTCGGCCGAAAGCGTACATATCCCGTAGAGATCGCGCAGGCAAAATCAGGCAAATTCCAGTTCGCATAGAGGTGCACAAACAGTCTTCCTTCGAATGCTCTATCCGTGAATGTGATTCGCAAAGGACAGATATAGTTAGTGTTCCAGACCACTTCCTCATGTTGTCGTTATCAGTCGAGTGGTTTTGCTGATAATGCAAACAGTGGCAGACTGTTGATAATGCAAACAGTGGCAGACACCGTGCTAGGATGTCATTCACATACCTAACGGGGAACAAGTGTGGTGTTCGCGTTGGCCATATACTGACGCTCTTCTTTTAGGTTGGAGTAGCGGGCGGGATGCTGCTAAACTGCTCAAATAAGTTTCTCACCGCTCTCATCACTTGCATAGGTTGTACCAGGGTTGGAACTTTAATAGTGGCAACTATTTATTTACAGTTCGTACGAAACAGATATGTGTTCCAAAGTATTACTGAACTTCAAAGTAGTCACCAGAATTGTGTTTCACCCGTTGCTAGCGATGTGCAAGTCGTACAATACTCTTAGCAGTGCCAGCTGTGTTGACAGTTCGAGCGGCGCGGTCTGTTGCCCGACGAATTTGTAGCAGTTCTAAAGCGAATGTTTCCTTCAGTTTAGAAATCGAGTTGAACTCGCGAGGGCTTAAGTCAGGGGAGTGCAGTAGGTGGTATAGCACTTAGCAGCCCCATCAGTCGAACAAATCAGTAACAGCTTGCACTGTACGTGCTTGAGCATTGCCCTGCAAAATGGTGGTCAGGTCCTGCAGAAAGTGTCATCACTTCTGTCTCTATGCTATTCATTTTTGGAACACAACCTACGACCAGCTTAGAAACAGGAGTGATGACACTTTCTGCAGGACCTGACCATCATTTTGCAGGACAATGCTCAAACACTTCAGTGCAAGCTGTTACTGATTTGTTTGACTGATGGGACTGCTAAGTGCTATATCACCCACTGCACTCCACTGACTGAAGCCCTCATGAGTTCAACTCGATTTCTTAACTGAAGGAAACACTTCACGGCATTCGCTTCAGAGCTGCTACAAATATTCGTCGGGCAATAGACCGCGCCGCTCGAACTGTCAACACAATTGGCACTGCTAAGAGTATCCTACGACTTCCATGTCGCTGGCAACGTGTTATACACAATGCTGGTGACTACTTTGAAGGTCAGCAAAACTTTGAAACACGTATCTGTTGTGTACGAGCTGAAAATAAATAGTTGCCACCATTAAAGTTTCAAGCCTCGTATTTTTTAAATGAGAGACCTTTCTCTCGACCGCTTACCACAGGAAAGCGCTGCCCTCATCCACCTATGTGATGGAGGTAAAAGTACACGTTCATTCTCTGTGCAGTAGAGTGTTTTGTGAATCCGACCGTGACCCGGACAACTGGTCTTGTGTACACCGTTAGGTCTGCTAGTATCGCTCGAACAGTAATTTAAAGCTTACAGCGTCCTCACAGTGTCTGATACGGAAAGTTCCCTGCCGAACTGGTCTTTTGCAAAGCGACGCAATTCACAAACTCACCCACTGTTGTGAGATATAAGACATCCAAGATCTGCCTCTGCAGCGGTCTACCGCACCACCTCATGACCACTAACTAAGTTACGATGATCAAAAGTATCCGGACACTTATTAGTGGACATTGATTTGGGGTATGTCCACCCTTCGTATTTACGACGGCTTGAACTCTGATGGTGATGCTTTCCATGAGTTCAGAATGTGATTTTCACTCTAGCGGAGTGTGTGTTGATATGAAACTTCCTGGCAAATTAAAACTGGGTGCCGGACCGAGACTGGAACTCGGGCTGTGAGGGCGGGTCGTGAGTCGTGCTTGGGTAGCTCTGATGGGGCCGGCACAGTAGCTCAGCGTGTTCGGTCAGAGAGCTGTTTGGCCTCTGTAATAAAAAAAACTGAATGGAAGGATCAACAAACGAACTTGTCCGGATGTCATGTGACGTCCGCAACGACCAAACACAACGATCATCAACGAACAAAATGAAAAAAAAGTGGAAAAAAGATGGTAGAGCACTTGCCCGCGAAAGACAAGGTCCTGAGTTCGAGTCTCGATCCGGAACACACTTTTAATCTGACAGGAAGTTTCATATCAGCGCACACTCCACTGCAGAGTGAAAATCTCAGTCTGGATAAATCCCCCAAACTGTGCCTAAGCCATGTCTCCGCAATATGCTTTCTTCCAGGAGTGCTAGTTCTGCAAGGGTCGCAGGAGAGATTCTGTAAAGTTTGGAAGGTAGGAGACGAGGTACTGGCAGAAGTAAAGCTATGAGGAGGGGCCGTGAGTCGTGCTTGGATAGCTCAGATGGTAGAGCACTTGCCCGCAAAAGGCAAAGGTCCCGAGTTCGAGTGTTGGTCCGGCACACAGTTTTAATCTGCCAGGTAGTTTCCAGCGTTATCTGAGTGTCTATGGAGGTATGGCAGCCCATTCTTCCTCAACAACCGAAACCAGAGAACGTACTGATATAGGACACTGGAGTGCAGAGGGAAGTCGATGTTCTAATTCATCCCAAGGGTGTTCCTTTGGGTTCGGGTCAGGACTCTGGGTAGGCCATTCCATTTGAGGCTCCTTGTTGTTCATAAACCATTGCCGCACAGGTGTTCCTTTGGGGCAGGGTGCATTGTCATGCTGAAGCATAGAGTAACTGTCCTCGAACTGTCCCTCTACTGTAAGCAGTATGGAATGCTGTAAAATGTATTCATGTCCTTCCGCATTTTGCGTTTTCTTAAGTGCAGTAAGGGGAACACGACAAACACTCCCACACCATAACATCACCTCCTCCGTGCTTCACAGATGGCATTACACATGATGGCAGGCGATCACCAAACCCAAACCCTGCCATCGGACTGCCGTGGCGTATAGTCTGATTCATCATTTCAAAACATTCGTTTCGAGTAATTCGCTGCCTAATGGCGTCGCTCTTTACGCCACCTAATATGCAGTTTAGTACTGACTACAGAAATATATCCCCTATGAGGAGTTGTTCGACCATTGTATCCCGTTCTTTTAACTCGCCTACGAACATCACTGTGCTAGTTGAACTAATGGTAGCACTTCCGCTCTCACATGTTTCTGCTGATTTCATGCGATTTTTATAGCCTCCCGTCACAATGGTCGCGGTCCTTGTCCTTCAGTATATGAGACACATCTGGTCTTGGTTCCGCTGTAGTTGTTTCTTCGCTTTCCCATTTCACAATCGGATAACCGTCGGCTTGGGCGTCTTTAGAAGGGTTGTAATGTACCTGGTGGACCTGTTGTCAGGTAACATTTTGAACAGTCCATGGTGGAAGTTGATCGGCCCATTCTGCTGTTATTGATTCTCTACTGACAGCACAACACTCCTCGCCTCCTTTTATACTGTCTGTTCCGCCTCTTGTGATGTCTAGTGATACATTCTGCGTTACACAGGAGTACCCGGATACTTTTGACTCTCGTGGATACTCCTGGGAGTAGGTAAAAGAAGTATGCGCTACCTTGGCAACTGGTAAAGGTGTGTGGACAAAAGCGCAATCAGTTGGGTCTCATGACGTCTATTCCCCATTCCAATCAACAGTACAAACGACTGACGTCGTAGTGTGCACGACAAAAGGGGGAGGGTTCAAGGGACATATGGAATTAAATCTGGACCAATGGCATCAGGTCCTCTTCTGATATGATCATAGAAGACTGTAAAGGCCATTTGTTTGACTGGTGGGGCTCCTAAGTGCTATACCACCTGTAAGTAGGCTGTTTAGGTTTTCTTATTGGTAACGCCGCTTAGCGCTCGGTATGAAAAATCACTGGCTGTGCTGTGCGCAGTGTGTGTTTAGTTTGTATTGTTGTCTGCCATTGTAGTGTTGAGCAGAGGCAGCTGGATGCTTACAGCGCGTAGCGTTGCGCAGTTGAAGGTGAGCCGCCAGCAGTGGTGGACGTGGGGAGAGAGATGGCGGAGTTTTGAAATTTGTAAGAATTGGTGTCATGAACTGATATATATATTATGACTATAAAGGTAAATACATTGTTTGTTCCCTATTAAAATCTTTCATTTGCTAACTGTGCCTATCAGTAGTTAGTGACTTCCGTAGTTTGAATCTTTTAGTTAGCTGGCAGTAGCGGCGCTCGCTGTATTGCAGTAGTTCGAGTAACGAAGATTTTTGGTGAGGTAAGTGATTTGTGAAAGTTATAGGTTAATGTTAGTCAGGGCCATTCGTCGTAGGGATTTTTGAAAGTCAGATTGCGTTGCGCTAAAAATATTGTATGTCAGTTTAAGCACAGTCGTGTATAAATTTTTCAGAGGGGACGTTTCACACCCACTGCACTCCCCTGACTTAAGTCCTCATGAGTTCAACTCAATTTCTTAACTGAAGGAAATACTTCATGGCATTCGCTTCAGAACTGCTACAAATTCGTCGGGCAATAGACTGTGCCGCTTGAACTGTCAACACAACTGGCACTGCTAAGAGTATCTTACGACTTCCACATCGCTGGCAACGGGTTATACAAAATGCTGGTGACTACCTCGAAGGTCAGTAAAATTTTGAAACACGTATCTATTTTGTACGAGTTGTAAATAAAAAGTTGCCACTATTAACGTTCTAAACCTCGTATAAATATTGTAGTCATTACTTTGAATCACATCATGTAGCACATATCAACCAATAAAACCATTTTCATAAATATGATCAAGATCAAAAGGAAAAGAGTAAACAGCTTTTACAGAGAGTAAATGTTTTCCCAAATTCGCGTAATATTCTTCAAATCAGTAACTATCTTGTACTACACACTTTTTAAAGCAGCTTATGTTCTTCCTTAGGGTTCAAGCTATCTCCATACCAAATTTCATCGAAATTGGTTCAGTGGGTTAGTCTCGAAAACGTAACAGAATTTCACATTTATAATATTAGTATGGGTAAAACTTCCAGTTACGATACCTTTGTTTTCCGTGATCCGATTTTGATAAACTAAAGCCTGTACTGTGCCCCAAGTTATCAAGTTACCTGCGAAAATCCCATGAAAATTCGGCTCGTAGTTTTGGAGAAACGTGTTCAGACACACAGGCATAACAATTTTACAAATTTATTATTAATATAGATGATTCTTGAAGAGGTTAATTAAACAAGGTATAATCTCATTCCATTGAATATTCATTTTTTCACTCGTCAGTTCTAATTATATTTATATGTTCAATTTTACCAATAAAAAGAGCATTTAAAAAGTGGAGTCCTGCAAGGACATGACCTCAAGCAATTGCAAGAGAGAAAGTAATAAGTGAACAAATATTTCCATCTGCGCAGAATAGCTTGATTGTTGCTACTCAGAGATCCTGCCAATATGCAGAGATACAAGTGTTTCATTGCTGTTGTCAGCATTAGTGATTCATTGAAATATTATTCCTACTATTACTGTTAATGTTATATCTCTACTAAACTAAACTCTGTCCGAACAGGCCTCGGTGAGCCCAACGGTACTGACCAACTACACCACCTTGTGAGCAGCTTCCTTGAGGAAGTAGGAGTCAGTCGAATAAATGACCGATGTTAACTGTCGACATGAACTTCTGCAAGCTTACTGGGGACGAGTTTAAAATTGCAGTGCTCTTTGCAGAAACACTGATGATCTTAGGAAGGCCGCCGTCAGAGAGTGGGACAGGCTCAAACAGCAGCTTCTCGACAACCTCCTGGACAGAGCGCCAAAAGAGGATCTGAGCATTGTTTCCTGACGTACTGTTGGAACGGTGACCAACAATTTCAGAAAAAAATAAATGCTTTAGTCTACACTCATAACTTTTATTTTGCCTACATTACTAATACCACCATCAGTCCCCCCCCCCCCCCCCCCCCCCCTATGGTACACAGTCGTCATGCTCGTTTCTCACGTATGCGTGAAACACCTACTTAGGAACACATCTACTTGGGAACACGCCCATTGGGAAACACGTCTGCTTGGAGAGAGGAGAATGGGGCGCTCCGCGGAACTCACGGATTTCGAATGTGATCAGGTGACGATATCACTCGTGTCGTACTTCTGTACGCGAGATTTCCACACTCCTAAACATCCCTAGGTCCACTGTTTCCGATGTGATAGTGAAGTGGAAACCTGAAGGGACACGTACAGCACAAAAGCATACAGGCCGATCTCGTCTGTTGACTGGCAGAGACCGTCCACTGTTAAAGAGGGTCATAATGTGTAATAGAGAGACATCTATCCAGACCATTACACAGGAATTCCAAACTGCATTAGGATCCACTGCAAGTACTATGACAGTTAGGCGGGAGGTGAGAAAACTTTGATTTCATGGTCAGACGTTTCACACCGTAAACACTAGCGGCCATCTGTCTTATAAAGCATAAAAAATGATTCATCTGAAAAGGCTACCTGACGCCAATCAGGCAGGCCCAGTAGAAGTATTGGCAAGTAAATTCCAGCCTTCGTTGCCCATGAACAGCAGTCAGCTTCGGTGCATGAACAAGGCACCTTCTGCAGGGGCCCATGGGAAGCAACGTTCATTGAACAGTCGTTGAAGAAATACTGTTGGTAGCCCCTTGGTTCACACGGGTGGTTAGCTGCTCAACAGTTGCACGTCTATTCGTTCGTACATATCTCCGCAACTGTCATTCATCCCTGTCATGTACGGCGTGTTGTTTATCGCAGTCGCCTCGGTGCCGGTTTTGGATGGCACATTTCTACCAGGTAAGGTATACTTTAACCAAGGTGGCACGCTAACAGTTTGTAAACTTAGCCGTTTCGGAAATGCTTCCACCCTCGGCCCGAAAGACAGTGATCATGCCAGTTTGGACGTCAGATAAATCGCTCCGTCTCCGAATTACGACAAAGACTGCACTGTTTTCCGCATCCCTCGACAAGCCTTATTTCCACCCCCCCCCCCCCCCCGGAGGGGGGGAAAAAGATCCTGCAAGAACAGGGCCAACGACGATTGAAGAGAATAGTTCAACGTGACAGAAGTGCAACCCTTCCGCAAATTGCTGCAGATTTCAATATTGGACCATCAGCAGGTGTCAGCGTGCGAACCATCCAACCAAACATCATCGATATGGACTGTCGGAGGCGAAGGTCCACTCGTGTACCCTTGATGACTGCACGACACAAAAGTCTGGGCCTGGCAACACCGACATTGGACTGTCGATGACTGGAAACATGTTGCCTGATCGGACGAGTCTCGTCTCAAATTGTATCGAGCGGTTGAACCTGTACAGGTATGGAGACAACCTCATGAATCCAAGAGCCCTGCATGCCAGCACAGAACTGTTCGAGAGGTGGAGGCTCTGTAATGGTGTGGGGCGTGTGCAGTTGGAATGACATGGGATCCTGATATGTCTAGATACGATTCTGACAGGTGACACATACGTAAGCACCCTGTCTGATCACCGGCATCCATTCATGTCTGTTGTGCATTCCGACAGACTTGGGTAATTCCAGCAGGACAATGCGACACCCCACATGTCCAGAATTGCTACAGAGTGGCTCCAGGAGCAATTCCGCTGGCCACCAAACTCCCCACACATGAACGTTATTGAGCATATCTGGGATGGCTTGTAACGTGCTGTTCAGAAGAGATCTCCACCCCTATTACTCTTATGGATTTATGGACTGACCTGCAGGATCCATGGTGTCAGTTCCCTCCAGTACTACTTCAGGGATTCGTCGAGTCAATGATACTTCGTGTTGCGGCACTACTGCGTGACCGCGCGAGCCCTACACGATATTAGGCAGTTGTATCAGTGTCTTTGGCTCTTCGGTGTGTAAACGTAGGAATACATTTCGCCGAGAAAATGGATTCAGCACGAGCTTTCTTTATAACTGAAATTACCTTTTTTCCTTGTAACCTGCAACGAAGTCCGTTGAAGAGATGTTCATTTGATTTCTCCTAGTATTGTTGACGATGATTCCGCACTTACGTTTAGCTAGTAGGTGGTTCTCACAAAAAGAATGCCTGGATCACTCTTTTGCACTTTTATGTCACTTGTTTGATGTTTCGTTATAGTTTCATTCTACCACCTGAGAGAGTGTTTTCAAGTCAACAAAATCCTGGATATCCGAACGTGTTTCTGTACACGAATTTTCTGGCCTTTTTTTCGGACTGAATTAATCTGACGTAATCAATGGGGATATAGAGGAGACATATTTTAAGAGTTCGCTTAATTGACTTCTCGATGACGGAGAACGGTATGAAAATTGTCCCCTTCGTTTTCGGTATGACCTGCAATTAAAAATTTCTGTGTGATCGACTTCATCTAGCCGGCCGCGGTGGCCATGCGGTTCTAGGCGCTTCAGTCCGGAACCGCGCGACTGCTACGGTCGCAGGTTCGAGTCCTGCCTCGGGCATGGATGTGTGTGATGTCCTTAGGTTTAACTAGTTCTAAGTTCTAGGGGACTGATGACCTCAGATGTTAGGCCCCACAGCTCAGAGCCATTCGAACCATTTGACTTCATCTTAAATTTTTACGTAGTATAGCGATACGTTCCCATTATGAATTCGTTCTCCCGAAACCTATATAATTGATTATTACAATATCTGTGTCTATACAGCGTCTAGTAAGGTCATCCGAAGACCAGTACCAGTTGCAAAGCGATTTAGAAAAGATTGCTGTATGGTGTGTCAGGTGGCAGTTGACGCTAAATAACGAAAAGTGTGAGATGATCCACATGAGTTCCAAAAGAAATCCGTTGGAATTCGTTTACTCGATAAATAGTACAATTCTCAAGGCTGTCAATTCAACTAAGTACCTGGGTGTTAAAATTACGAACAACTTCAGTTGGAAGGACCACATAGATAATATTGTCGGGAAGGCGAGCCAAAGGTTGCGTTTCATTGGCAGGACACTTAGAAGATGCAACAAGTCCACTAAAGAGACAGCTTACACTACACTCGTTCGTCCTCTATTAGAATATTGCTGCGTGGTGTGGAAACCTTACCAGGTGGGATTGACGGAGGACATCGAAAGGGTGCAAAAAAGGGCAGCTCGTTTTGTATTATCACCTTATAGGGGAGAGAGTGTGGCAGATATGATACACGAGTTGGGATGGAAGTCATTACAGCATAGACGTTTTCCGTCGCGGCGAGACCTTTTTACGAAATTTCAGTCACCAACTTTCTCTTCCGAATGCGAAAATATTTTGTTGGGCCCAACCTACATAGGTAGGAATGATCATCAAAATAAAATACGAGAAATCAGAGCTCGAACAGAAAGGTTTAGGTGTTCGTTTTTCCCACTCGCTGTTCGGGAGTGGAATAGTAGAGAGATAGTATGATTGTGGTTCGATGAACCCTCTGCCAAGCACTTAAATGTGAATTGCGGAGTAGTCATGTAGATGTAGATGTAGATGTAGATGTAGATGTAGATGTATCATACATTGCCGGCCAGTGTGGACGAGCGGTTCTAGGCGCTTCAGTCTGGAACCGCGCGACCGCTACGGTCACAGGTTCGCATGCTGCCTCGGGCATGGATGTGTGTGATGTCCTTAGGTTAGTTAGGCTTAAGTAGTTCTAAGTTCCATGGGACTGATGACCTCAGAAGTTAAGTCCCACAGTTCGCAGAGCCATTTTGTATCACACATTACAACGTCCATCAGACGAGCAAGAATTTCTGAAAGCTATTGTACTGTAAGACACAGACACTGTAAAAAAAAAAAAAAAAAAAAAAACCATAGACATTATAATTAGCAAAAATCAAAAATTACATGGAAAAATTCAGAATATGCCGCTCTTCTTGAATGGTCACTGCACACCTGCTAGTAGCAACGCTGAAGCGACGCTGTCCTTCCGTGGCAAATGATGAAGTAGCTTAGGACAAAACTGGCTCAACTGCCCTCAAAAGGATAAATTACCAGACAGAGATGTGAAGTTTTTGTGGACATTGGGGCAATTAAATGTGTCTTGCAATGACATAAACTAAAAATTTCTGTTTTTCGACTTGCGTCCCTTGCCGGGATGCGAAATGCGTAGTGGCTAAGTCTGTGGGTTCATACTTGTAGGAAACTTGATCTGTGACCCGATCGTTCACATTTGTTTACTGCGGTTTTTATTCATCAATTAGTGCCAGCTGCTAGATGGTTCCTTCAGTAGGATTTCGGCCATTTACTGCTTCAACTAACAAACAAGGCAGCGCTTCAGCTGTTGACAACTCCGAAGTGAATGGGGCGCTGAACTCTTGCCGCTACTACAGCACAGTCGGTCTGGCGTGACGAAGCCTTGTGAGGGGCGAAAGAGCGGTTGAGGGGGGGGGGGGGGGGGGGGGGAGCCTATGCGCGCTGCGTTGCCTGGGCGTTGCTGACACGGGCGCGCCTAGAGCCAGTCACAAGTCGCCAAGACGCGCTGCCGAACGGACGCACACAGCTCCAACAGGTGAGTGGTCCCTGCTCGATGGCGCTCTGCCCTCCTGCCTTCGCTTTCGTTTGTGTTACTGACCTGCTTTTGGTGTGCTCGCTGTCCAGACGGAATTATTGATCGTGTCTGTGCGCAGCTGTGCCAGAAGTAAACAAAGTACTGGATCCCGCCGGATAGTGTTCGGGGGAAGGGGAGGCTGCGTGGCGCTACGAATACGCTAATAGTTGCAATGAAACACAATACTTACGGAGCTATCTTCGTTGGCAACAGCCTGCTAGAGTTTGAGAACTGGCTCTACGTACCTGCTGACTTTGACAGTAGTCGTCGCGTCGTTCTAGACAAAACACAGTCAGTCCACTCCAGAGGAAGGCACGGAAATAGGAAGCAGTGGTGTGTATGATCGAACTACGCCACACACAAGGGCAGATTTGTAATTCATATAATAATTTGAATATCATGTTCGAGGTTATCTCCTGTCAGAACAATGTCATGCTCATCTCATAAGTAAACGAGACGGCTCCCGTCATTACGTAGTGTTTACAGAGTACTAATAAACGTGTATTCATTTTAAGGTGACTAGGTTTTAAAACCTTTTTATGCCCAAAGGGACATATGTTACGGGGTGCAGGCCTTTCCGAAGGGAAAACTTGATACAATCATGTACTTCGTTCTCATTCTTTTCTGACATACATCTGTCATAATCGACCTGTAATGAGAACAGTGTATCGATAGTAAATGAACGCATCACTAATTTTGTACCAGAATCTTTCTCCTTATAATTTTTAGCTCGTACAGAGAGATGCTGTGTGCCTAATCTTTTTTTTTTTTTTTTTTTTTTTTTTTTTTAAACGTGAGCTCTAACTCCAAACAACAAATTAGCTGCCTGCATCAACTACAAAATGTTTTTTCAAAATCAGTTGTGATGGAAAACTAAAGAAAAGAAAGAAGTTATTACAGTTAACGAAGTATTAATTTATTACCTTCACGTTCACATTCATGATTGTGTTAAATGTTGTTCTGGGACTATCACGATAAGAGTATTCTTCGCACCGCAGTTTCTCTTCAGAACAATGTAGACTGTAGCTATGGATTCAAATGCCGTGTATAAAATGGTTCAAATGGCTCTGAGCACTGCTGGACTTAACTTCTGAGGTCATCAGTCCCTAGAACTTAGAACTACTTAAACATAACTAACCTAAGGACATCACACACATCCACGCCCGAGGCAGGATTCGAACTGATGCGCCTAGAATCGCTCGGCCACTCGGGCCGGCCGCCGTGTATGCATTAGTTGTAGATGCGATATGAAGCAGCATCCTAAGAGACATGACTTCCTTGAATGCACCAGTGAGTGCCAAAGGAAGCTTTTAAAGAAAGCAATAATTTGACCTTACTGTTATAGATCTGCTTGTGTACGGAAGTTCTAAGTATTGCGTAGTTCATAGTCTTCCAGTATAACTGATTGTGAGACAAATTAAGGACGCACTTGTTCGCAAACGCATAAAATACGCAATGTCTCAGCTTACACGCAAATGTACCCCGAAGTTGTCGTCTGACCAGTAATCTATGTTTCCAAAATCAGTTAACAGCCGGCCGCGGTGGTCTCGCGGTTCTAGGCGCGCAGTCCGGAACCGTGCGACTGCTACGGTCGCAGGTTCGAATCCTGCCTCGGGCATGGATGTGTGTGATGTCCTTAGGTTAGTTAGGTTTAAGTAGTTCTAAGTTCTAGGGGACTAATGCCCACAGCAGTTGAGTCCCTTAGTGCTCAGAGCCATTTGAACCATCAGTTAACCAATAGCAACGAATGAAGCGGTGAAGAGGGCAGCACACTGGACTTGCATTAGAGGAATGGGGTTCAAATCGCTGTTCGACTATCCTGATTCGGTTTCCGCACGATTCACCTGAATCACTTCAGATGCACGAATACTTCTTCATTCACATGAAATAATTTGGAGGAACCACGGAGAAGGTTATTTTAGGTGACCGAACGAAGATTTGATTCCTACTCTCCCAAACTGCCGAGATGATTCCATTGCTGAGGCCACGCCCAGTTTGTTGCTCAATCCTTGTCTAGTCCGACCTTGTGCTAAATTTCGCAGTGCATGTGGCACGTGATAGATTGTTTGGTAGGCATAAAATGCAATGTCCAATTATGAGCAACTGAATTAGGTACACCTACTTGTAACTTGTGGAACTCTCTTTCGCTGAGACGACAACATTGACGCATCGTCACATGGACTCCGCAAGACACCGAAAATGCTGGGGAACCATCCTATTCCACCCAAGTGTCGACGCAGAGTTCGTTTCTGGGATGGCTGGTCAAATTTTTTCCTCTTACCATCCCCTCCTCCCCCCCTCCCCCCGTATCCAACCCTCGATTCGTGACCGCTCAGCCGACGCCTACACTTCACAACTGTGTTCAAAGAACAGAGATTAGGCAACGAGAAGAACCGCACAATCACCGTCATATCCATGTACCGTCCCTCAAGCCATCATGATACAATTTCGCATAACTATGGTGAAGGTACAGGTACTCTGCGTGTTGCCGTCGTTGACCGAACGGATGCACATGTGATGACCTTCCTGGTGAGAGGCGATGGTACACCTACTGGGTGGCCTCCTTTCATTGTATATAACTGTCCTTCACAGAAAAATATTTGTACCCACTTCCTTTAATGATTTAGGACGTATTGATACCATCCAAGGACGTGTTCCGAATGTCTAATGACGTCACGGATGGTGACTTGTGCTGGCGTGTACCGCAATCTTCCTTTGCAGTATTTGGTTACAAATGCGATCCATAGTCGACGGCGATCCCATCTATCAACACGTTATAAGCTACGGCAGGGCGGAATCTTTCCCCTATGGAGGTAAATAATGTTGTGTAACTAGGGTATGGCAGCCGGGGCGCGTGCACTTGTTGCCGTTACCGTGGGTGTGAAGTTCTATGATGGGCGAAAAGGCTGAGAAAGGGAAAAAGAAAAGAGGAAGAGAAAAATCGAAGTACGAGAGGAAAGAAGGGAAAGGAATGATGGCCACTAAAGTGGACGAAGTGAGCTAATGCAACAAAAGCGTAAAGAGTATGTTTTGTATTTGTTGTTTTGTTTGTCATTGCTTTGCACTGATCGGCAATTAAACGATGCGAAACGAATGGCGATACTGTTGCAAGAAATGTGGCTTTGGAGAATATGTTATTTCATGCCTCAAACTGTATCATATAAAAAATTATATATCGAAATGTGTACCTTTGTGATATTGATCTCAATAAATTTATGGACATGCTAAACAGCGGTCAGGAGTAAACAAAAATGGCGAGATGTGTGCGAAAAAGGCTAGGGCGGGGAAGGGGGGGAGGGAGGGAAACGTGGTGGGGCAGGTTACGCCACCGTTCGCTGGTGTGAGGAATCGCCAGAAACGACACATGGTTCGGATGCCACGTCAAACTGTAGGCCACCTTTTCCCGGCTGGGTAACAGGATGCTGAAATGTCATCCAATTCAAAGGTGCCGGCCGTTGTGACCGAGTGGTTTAAGGCGCTTCAGTCTGGAACCGCGCTGCTGTTAGGTTGCAGGTTCGAATCCTGCCTCGGGCATGGGTGTGTGATGTCCTTCTGTTAGTTAGGTTTGAGTAGTTCTAAATCTAGGGGACTGATGACCTCAGATGTTAAGTCCCATAATGCTCAGAGCCATTTGAACATTTTAAACAATTAAAAGGCATCCACCATGCCACTGAGACATACGAAATTATTATTATTGTACACCTCCCATAAGGAAGACTGTACCCGCCATGGTAGGCAAGAGCGCAAATGCGCTGCTTCCTGGACTGGGGTCGAATCCGCCCGGCTGATTAACGACGAGGGCCGGTATGTCGGCCAGCCTGGTTGTGGTTTTTAGGCGGTTTTCCACATTCCGCTAGGTGAATACCGGGCTGGTCCCAAGTTCCGCCTCAATTACACGACTCACAGACATTTGAAAACGTTCGCACTATTTCATGACTTACACTAGATGCAGACTACTTCTATCTCAGGGGGTTCGGTGTGGCGTCAGGTAGGGCATCCGGCCACCCTGTCCAATTAACACTGCCAAATCCGTCGTAACAAAGCCGACCCCGCGGGAGCGGGACAAAGGCCCGAGGAAGAAGAAGAAGAAGAAGAAGAAGCTAAGACTGTGAAAAGCCCAGCGCCTTTACGACATGATAGGTGGGATGTCCCATTACTTGATTACCAGCAATCTGGTAACAGTCAAATGCGCTGATATCACACCTTTCGTCTCCTGCAATCAATGTCACTCCGACGGCTAATGGAGGCTTTTACGACATCCCGTATGATACGAGCTGTTGCATTTGCTATAGTGACGTCTCTCTCGCTCTGATTTTCTCTGATAAATTTATTTCTGAAATGCAAGCGAGAAAGCGTTCGTCATGCACATTAGAACCATCCATCGTTTTTAAAGTTTCGTAGATCACACAAATATTCGTAGCAGCTTTCATCCGAATGGGAGAGGGTTGTCTAGCTACCCAAAGTTTAGAACTTCAGGTGTACAGTCGCGAGGAAAACAAGGACAAAAGGATTCTTCTTGCTTTAACTGAGTATAGAACGAGTTCGAAAGTTCGTTTGAAATGTTACTTACAGTAAAGTGGAGTTTGTGCACCTATGTAGAGGAACCACGCCCCGAGTCCTGTTTCAAGGTTGTGCGTGGCGTTGAGGAAGCACAGTGGGGCACACTACAGGCTGTCGCAGAGTGATTGATAGGTGGCTGTATTTAGGGATCGCCTCGCGGCGGGGCGCGATAAGGGACGGAGGGTCCTGAAGAACGGCGACCACACCCAGTTAACGCTCTCGCCTCCACGTTGCAAAGCAGGCGAGCCTTGTACACGGAAAGACTAGAGTTTCGCTTCTCGTCGACGTCGAGGGCTATCAGGGACGGAGATACCGAATGGCACTCGTACCATTCCGGCAAAGGTTAGCTTTAATAAATGGAATAGTCTTTGATGGCAGCTGACAGGCTGCAGTTCGTCTATCCATACGAATCCCACGTGTGTTTTATAAGATTCAGATAGCTGTGGATGGGCGTTATAGTTCAGGAAGAGGAAGGCGCTAGTTACTCTAGCTAAGGAATAATGTAATACTTGTTTGTAAGTTAATGTAAGTGTCAATGTATTAGACTGAAATGGTGTGTTCTCTTTATTTTGTTATTGTGGTTTTCAAAATGGTTCAATATGGCCTGAGCACTATGGGACTTAACTTCTGAGGTCATCAGTCCCCTAGAACTCTGAACTACTTAAAGCTAACCAACCTAAGGACATAACACACATCGATGCACGAGGCAGGATTCGAACCTGCGACCGCAGCGGTCGCGCGCTTCCAGACTGTAGCGCCTAGAAACCCTCGGCCATTCCCGCTGGCTTTTGCTTTTGTTACTGTTCATATTATATTCACTGTGCATTCCATTCAGCTGCTCCTCCAAGTCCTTGGATGCCTCTGACAGAATTATAATGTCATTGGCAAACCTGAGTTTGTATTCCTTCTCCCCGAACTTTGATTCCTTCTCCAAATTTTTGTTTGGTTTCCTTTACTCCTTGCTCAGTGTACAGACTGAATAACATTGGGGATAGACTACAACACTGTTTCGTTCCCTTCTCGATCACTACTTTCTTTTCATGCCCCTGGATTCTTATATACGTATGTCCTGCTTCCTTTTGCGTAATTTTACCTTTTCTTGTCAGGATAACACAACAACACTGTTTAAAGACGAAACCAGTAGACACGTTCCTAATGTTAAGATTCTATGTTCGTCAATACGTAGCATGAATTTATTGCATTAAACATATATTTCTTCCGAAGTATTTTTATACTTCACCCTTCATAAACCGTGTTTTTCGGTTGTGTGAATAATGATTTAAATAATTAAGTGTTGCATCAATTTGTTTTTTACGCATAGCACGACGCGTTCCAGGAATTTATTCCCCTTTTGAAGCGCTGCAGGACTTCACATTAGTACTGGATGTGATAACGTATTTCCTGTTGTCTTCTGCCTCGGGACATTTGGCCATTGCTTGTGGCGAACTGTGCTGAGGGTGAACCTTTGACAAGATCAGCCACACGTGCTGGCGAACCGTAAAGAACACCGTTAAACAATGATAGCCGAAGATCCCGAGACCGAAGATAAGACGGAATACCTTAATAAGTGACTGCGAGACTCTCCAATTTGGTACTGGATGTGACGTCTGAGTGTGTAGAGTTCCTTTTCTTGCCACGCAGTCGCCTTCTTACGGTCCTAAGCCACTTTTTACAACGAGCAGAAATTTCGCACCGCGTGATAGGTGTCGTCCCCTCGATGGTGACAAAGTAGTGAAAGTGTTTTCCGACAGCCCGCAATGCGTGGCGTACTAGCCTTATACGTCAAGCGTGACAATCCAACTGGTTCTGCACGGGTCTAATGCGTTGCACACTGCGTTCTAGTGAAGCGATTGCTGAAAGCCTGGTAAAGTTCGTGTGCAAAATGGCTTTTAAGTGTGTTAGAGAGCTAAAAGTGCGTTTCAGGGCTGAGGAAGATAAACTGTTTCCTGACGCAGTGTCAAAAACATATTGCTGGTTGTTTTCATGCGCTTCGCTTAAGTCTGGAGCAAACAATCCTCTTCTTAATCGTCCATTACATGTGTTGCTATTAGCAAATACAAGAGTTGCCTCTTCTCCCACGCAATCCATCAATACAGGGCAATATATTGGCGCTTTGGTTAAGTTAACATCCTTTTGCCAAAACACTCTTCCCAGACAGCACGTGTGGACTGTAAAGCTAATGCGCTTGTGGCTCTATTTCCTAAGAAAACACAAATGCTTAACGATTGGAAGTTTTGCGTCCCAGCCAGCGCAAATTGCACTGTGCTGTTCACGCAGCGTAAAATTACTGATCCTAGGAAAACCGTGCTTTAAGATATTGTACCTGCTTCATTACGCAGAAGTTTACAGATGGTTTCCATGCGTGTGAATTACTGCATGACAAAGAAGGCGCAATACCTGAACGTCTTAAAAAGACGACTGCAGGGCAAGAGAAGCAGAACACACAGGCAGACACCAGATTTAGTACGAATATAACTCTCACAGCACTTGCAAATGCGAATAAATTCTTGAAACGCATCATGTTACGCGTGGGAAACGTAATTGATACAGTATTTTATTTACAACTGTTTCATTGTTCCTTACACTTAGCCCTACTACCCTCCCCCCTTTGCTCCTCTCTCTCTCTCTCTCTCTCTCTCACACACACACACACATAAAACAATCAATTTATATAAGAAACAACAATGATGATGTATTTGTCGTTTCTGTACACATTTCACATCAAACAGTCGGAACAAAACTGTTGACTCTCAGTTATTCACTGATTTCTGTCGGTGTAAGAAAACCCAGGGAAGAAATTTGTGTAAAGTGAACAGCATGGCTAATGAGTCTCTCATATACGGGCAGACCACTTGTTTTAACTAAAGAGCCCTGTAGTACGTCGTCTGCCGTGATTCTCATCCCCTTCAGTGTATGAACGAACTCGTAGTTAGAACAATGTTTATTTCCCGACTGTGCGCTGCTTAGCACTGCTTTGCATTGCAGCCTGCTAACTAAAGCTCTACAATAGGCTTCAATCATTAATTCCATTTCTGTAGTCACACTAAATTAAGGTAGTCAAGACAACATTAAAGCCAACAATACTATTACTCACACTATAGTTCTTACTATTGCTTTGATTACGTCGACAACCAGCGATCAACTTCCTGTAAGGAGACTGACTCAGTTTAACTTCTTAGAACATTCAAAACACGTCATCTAATCTCGAATGTTAACGATTGTAAAATAAATCCATCTTCCCTGCAGCGCGACGAAAATTTGGATTTCTCATTTTCCGGTTTAATACTTTGTTGGCTGGTTCAAATGGCTCTGAGCACTATGGGACCTAACTTCGGAGATAATCAGTCCCCTAGAACTTAGAACTACTTAAACCTAACTAACCTAAGGACATCACATACACCCATGCCCGAAGCAGGATTCGAACCTGCGACCGTAGCTGTCGCGCGGTTCCAGATTGTAGCGCCTAGAACCCCTCGGCTACCCCGGCCGGCCATGTGGGACAATCAGACGCCTTGGGTTCCCTGCCATCGATCATCCTCCGCAGAGTCCCTGCTACGTTCCCTCCGATTTTCGGATTCGGGGACTTCACTTTGGTGACGATAAAGTGGTGTTAGCTGAGGTATCATTTTGGCTCCGCCAACAAAGTCAGGCTTTCTATAGAGACGGTATCAACAAAATGGTCTCTCGTTGGGAGGAATGTGTTCGTCGCCAAGGTGACTATGTTGAGAACCAAATATGTAGACATGAAGAATAAAGATGTAAAATGTTAATGACGTTTCTGTTATTTGAAAGCTTTCACATGGAAAATTCGGAGGCATTAGTTTTCAGCACGTCTTCGCCGTGTAACAGACGTCACGTCCACAGCATGTCACCAACCTTGTCGCCGACGAAATACAACTTTCTCATTGAGGACCAGAAGCGTCGTCACGAGAAATAAAACTTGTCGGTCGTCAGTGGTGCATACGTCGTGAAATGTGCTGTCTGTGGCGTAGGTGTGAGCATCAACCGGATGTAGACGAAGCTCTTCTTTACGATGAGAAGGGGTTAAAGGAAAATAGGTAGAACGAAAATGTCGAATAAACAGTCAATAATCTAGTAGCTCTCTTTAATAAGCAGTCAGAGGCGAGCGAGCACGCTATAATTTATTGTATTTTTAGCACAATAAAAGATTTTAGCAAGAAAAAAGAGCTGGAGAGCGGGGTTCAAAACTGAGTTCGTTCCTATAAATTTAGGTTCCTGTGTAATGAGGCAGATTTTTTTCCCTATCCGTGCCCTATTTTAGCTTGATATCCGTCTCTAGAGAGCTCCCTGTGTTCTTTCCCTTTTATTATCCACTAATACGTCCTTCCTTTTTTAATGTTTTGTCTCCAGAATTGTCCTTCTACTCTCTTAACACATAAATTAGTGTACGCATCGACATTTGAAAACAAAGCATTCGTGTTTTCAACCATCCCTATGTTACTTGACGCCCAATAAACTGTATCTTTGCCGGCCGGGGTGGACGAGCGGTTCTAGACGCTGCAGCCTGGAACCGCGCAACCTCTACGGTCGCAGGTTCCAATCCTGCCTCGGGCATGGATGTGTGTGATGTCCTTAGGTTGGTTAGGTTTAAGTAGTTCTAAGTTCTAGGGGACTGATGACCTCAGAAGTTAAGTCCCATAGTGCTCAGAACCATTTGAACCATTTTTGAAACTGTATCTTGGCTACGAAAACAAACGGAGGAACTTAAAAATGTGCACCTTGGTTACTGACTTACTGGGCAGGGTCTTCGAGGCATGCAGTTTAAAAAACACTATAATATACACCAAAGACGCTGCCGATCTGTAAAAGGACCGCGTGATATAGTGGCAGCCTAAGGTATAGAATTATTCCTGCTTCCAGGAGAAACTGAGGAAAATACCAACATAAATACCAAAACTCTACGGTAAGAACTTTCTAGAAAGAGTAGAGATTGTGACAACGGCAAAGGCTGCATCTTCGTCACGTGCGTTTTCACTACAGCTACAAATAAACAGTTTCATGTGGCGGGGAGTAGCCGTGTAGTTTAGGCACCTTGCCATAGTTCGCGCGGCTCCCCCCGTCGGGGTTTCGAGTCCTCCCTTGGGCATGGGCGTGTGTGTTGTCCTTAGCGTAAGTTACTTTAAGTTAGAGTAAGTAGTGTGTAAGCCTAGGGACCGATGACCTCAGCAGTTTGGTCCCATAGAACTTACCACAAATTTCCATTTCCAAACAGTTTTATGCTGCTGTCTGAGCATGAATGTCAGTATACTGTAAACGCACACGCATAGTGGAAGTCTGTTGCCGTGCTAAGCCTCCAAATGTAGGTCTTCGTACTGTCACATCTTGAGCACATCCAACACAACTGGAAGGAGGGAAAAAAAATTCGATGTGGCAAACGTGGTTGACAATTGAGTCAGACCGCAATCGGGCTCGTAGTGGATTTACGGTTCATATTCTTAACTGTTTTTGGTACCCTGATGATAGCAGCCAGCAACATTAACCGAAACGTAAGTAGTTCTTCACATCATGACGGGTTTACGTACTCAGAAGAATGTTACTGTATAGGCGAGGGTGGAGAAAGAGGAGTTTAGAGACGGGGCAGAATTCCAGTTGGTCATCACTTGGGTCGGAAATCCTTCGTGGACATTTCATGGGGGTCATTCAGGTCTTTGTCCTAAGTGACTCCGGTAAGTCTGTGCCAAACTAAAATCGGATGGCCGCATGGGTTTCTGAACCCCTGCACCTCAAGAATTGGGAGGCCAGCGACTTAGGTACTGGGCTAGCAAACTTGGACAATATTTGTAGAAACTGTTTCCACACACAACTGCCGAAAGTAGCTAATGAAAGAACACATGTAACCAACGCAGTGAAGTATTGCCTACAACAGGGCGCGGAGATATTGTGGCGTGGCCTCCATTCGTAGATTAATTCCCGGCACTTATTCCAGTATATTTGATTGTAACATTGACAATAGTTATCTCACTGTCTCCGTCTTCTTTTCCGAATTGTCCAATACTTTTAATGATAATGCAGCGTTCAACTGGTTCACCGTTTCGGTTGTTAAAGTATTAACAGTGCAAAAATTATTCGCCTTTGTGTAAAATCATTTTTCTGTGTAATCTTCATGTAATGTGGCAACTGAATCTCAATGTAGAGAAGTGTAATGTACTGCGAATACAAAGAAAGATAGATCCTTTATCATTTAGCTACCATACAGCAGGTCAGCAACTGGAAGCAGCTAATTCCATAAATAATCTGGGAGTACGAGTTAGAAGTGATTTAAAATAGAATGATCATACAAAGTTGATCGTAGGTAAAGCAGATACCAGACTGAGGTTCATTGGAAGAACCCTAAGGAAATGCACTCCGAAAACAATGGAAGTAGGTTACAGTGCACTCGTTCGCCCACTGCTTGAATACTGCTCAGCAGTATGGGATCCATACCAGATAGGGTTGATAGAAGAGATAGAGAAGGTCAGAGAGCAGCGCGCTTCGTTACAGGATCATGTAGTAATCGCGAAAGCGTTACGGAGATGAAATATAAACTCCAGTGGAAGACTCTGTAAGAGAGACGCTCAGTAGCTCGGTACGGGCTTTTGTTGAAGTTTCGAGAACGTACATTCACCGAGGAGTCAAGCAGTATATTGCTTCCTCCTAGGTATATCTCGCGAAGAGACCATGAGGATAAAATCAGAGAGATGAGAGTCCACACAGAGGCATACTGACAATCCTTCTTTCCACGAACAATACGAGACTGGAATAGAAGGGAGAACCTATAGAGGTACTCAAGGTACCCTCCGCCACACACCGTCAGGTGGTTTGCGGAGTATGGATGTAGATATAGGTAGATACAAACCTTCGTGACACGTGGCAGTTGCCCGCCTTGCTGCTCCGGCGCAAAGCGGCCGCTCGCGCTGTGTCAGCGGCTGTGTGTGGATATGACATTAGCGCGAGAGGACGGCTTGGGAATACCATTAGCCCTAACGCTTATTCGCCCTCTAAGGACGTTAATTTGGCTGCACCCAGCTGCATCTGTTTCTTCACTCACGACAGTCAAGTAGCCATCGCATTTACGAAGCACTATAGACGATAAGAATATAGGCGCTAAAGTCTTTCAGAAAATACAGTCACTGAAACAATAATAAAAAAAATGGTTCAAATGGCTCTGGGCACTATGGGACTTATCTTCTGAGGTCATCAGTCCCCTAGAACTTAGAACTACTTAAACCTAACTAACCTAAGAACATCACACATATCCGTGCCCGAGGCAGGATTCGAACCTGCGACCGTAGCGGTCGCGCGGTTCCTAACTGTAGCGCCTAGAACCGCACGCCAACTCCAGCCGGCAAAACAATGCAGAAAACCGCAGAAAATAAAGTCCTGTCCTCCTCCAACATCTTAACAGCCGCGTTATTTCATTTGGAGCAGACAATAGAGTATGATGTGTTTTCTTGTGTGTGTGTGTGGGGGGGGGGGGGGGGGGCAATACATGGTATCTAAATTGTCATTTTGAGCACTGTCCGCAAAATTAGATATCCAGTCAACGATTACATGTAAGGCCTAGCAATGGATTGCTAAGACTTACATAGAAGGCCGGCCGCGGTGGCCGTGCGGTTCTAGGCGCTGCAGTCCGGAACCGCGGGACTGCTACGGTCGCAGGTTCGAATCCTGCCTCGGGCATGGATGTGTGTGATGTTCTTAGGTTAGTTAGGTTTAAGTAGTTCTAAGTTCTAGGGGACTGATGACTTAAGATGTTAAGTGCCATAGTACTCAGAGCCATTTTGAACTTAGATAGAAGAAAATGAGTACTATTTATTCCTTTATTTTTATTTCCTTTCTTTTTTTTTGTACTTTCACAGCTTTCTAGATCTCTGAAACCCAGAGGCTGTGGCAAGAAAGTTAACTTTCCTGCAATCCATTGAATCCAGTGTAAATACCGTGTTCAGCCACGCTGTCTTTTTTTAATTTTTTTTAAATGTCGGAACATGATTAAAAATATCTGGGAGGCACGCCCAAAAAAATGATAGTGTATTCTATCCGCCGGTAGACCTTCAAGAAACAATTCGCTGTTCATTTCCGAATATGTTGCGATTTCCGAGCTTGTGAGTTGGTGAGAGCCTAAGAGGATAGCTTAAATTGCTGCCAATGAAACAGACGGTAATCACATTTGTGGACGTGCTTGTCGCAAATGTTTAGCTGCGATCGAATTCTTAACAGTGCTTTCGTAAATTTGGCGGTCAAGGCGAAGATTGCAATGACAGAATGAGCGTAGGACGTCTCGTGACGGATTTCCGACATCAGCCGAACGTCAGCCGCGCGCCGTGGGTCTATATGCTTCACTTCCTCGCCAAAGGGGCCAACGGGATGTAGGGGCCCTGCGACGAACTTGCGACGCGCTAATCGCCTCGAGGCCCAAGATAAAGGCTGGCGGTGGCGCGAGAGACTGCAGGAGTCACCAGTGCCAGCAGCCGACTCCAGCGGGGAGCGAGTAACTATTTCAGGCGAGTTTAATAATTCTTGGCTGTGGGTGCCTTTTGAATTTAGGGGACCACACCCTGCCTATCTAACCCATGTTAATTTAGGCAAGTATTCGACCCATTTCTGAAAAAAAACTATTTGATGCAGGACCTTAATATTTTTACTGTATGTTACATGATGCTAATAGTCAACTGTACTAAAATCTACTTCATCCATTTTATAGTTTTTAAGAAATACTTTTCTCAAATTTATAAGAAAAAAAATTAAGTTTTTTTCTACAGAAAATATCTTTTTTGTGAATTTTCTAATGGGGGAATGTTAATGAATGCATTACCAGAGGCGGCTTTTTATGTTATGCAAAGTCTCTGAACATTTCATTCATTTCTCTCTGATAGTTTCTGATATAATGCGATATATGCACTGAAAATTTTAGTTTGCGGGAAATTGACTTAAGAGAAAAAAGTTTTAAAATTTGTTACTTACAGTTAATTAAAACTGTCCTGCTGCATATGATGGCCCTTCTTTGGCCTCTAGCAGGCCTTCCAGCTTCTTTTTCACTTTCCTGGATGTTTGTCTTGCTTTCTTGGCCATATTAGATGCAGACCTGTCTGATATCCTCATTTTATCGCAATGTTGCAGCCCAGTGATCATATTTTCACCACGATTAATTCTCTGCTTTTTCAGTACCCAACACTTTCCAATGTTGCCACAATTGAATGTAATAACAGCATCATGAACTTCTAGTTTCATTGTATGCATGGCTACAAATACAGTTTTACGAAGGCGGTTCCAAATTATGCTGTTGAAATATTCATTTGGGTTCTGTGTCTGCCCAAGCAGACATTTCCTTAGAAGGTCAGGATGAGCCAAGTCTCTGAAAATAGGTTTAATTGCTGTAATAACAGCAGCAGGAAGAGAATGCTCGTGAGAATATGATTCTCCAGTTGCCTGAGCCCTATTGTATTTGCTCCACGAATTTTCTCCTGTTGTACACAATCCATGACATGGCTTATCATCAGTAGAAGACTTATGGAAGAATATGGTCCAAAGATCTCTCTTCATTACCTCCAGATTTTCTTTATTTCTCCTAATTGCCTGCCCGTAGTATACCTGCAAGTTTTCTATTTCAGTTTTAGTTAAACGACCCTGTCTGGCCAACAATATTCCATTTTATAAATTTTTCCTCTCACATCAACAGTAAGTTTTCTCAGCCTTGTTCGCAAACGTATTTGAACATGGCCTACACATTCTATTTTGCTAATAATGGCATCTCCATATGGCTTAGAGTTGACAGTGGGTTGGTTGACAATGGGTGACTGAAAAGTGGTCGTGGCACATAAACACACATGGTAGGAAATTGCTGTTTAAATGCTCCAAAAAAAATTTTTATTCAGCAAAATCCTTTTCAGAGTACTTAAATAAAACCTAAATCTATCGAAATATGATGAAAACCGAAAATCGATTTTTTTCGACCTGAACTACAGTGTGGTCCCCTTAAGTATTGATTTCAGGTGAGTCCTCCACGAAGGAGAACGTTCGCAAAGCTTGGCAGACAAGCCGTCTAGTGCGCCGTCTCAAGTTCGTTGCGGGGCCCGTATATCACTTTGACCCCAAGTCAGCTTTGTCCGTCACACTTCGCGAACTCTTGGCTCCACGGGAAATCATTATTTACTTGAGAAGGTACCCATAAGGGGCCTATTTTTTTCGTGTGCTATCGAGAACTTGCACGCATTTAAACACTTGTTCCCCGCCGGAGACGGTTGCTGGCACTCCTAAGACCTGCAGTGCCACGTGCTGTGACGGACACGCCACAGCGTGTCTTTCTCTTGAGGCTCGCTTCCTCAAGTCCCTACGTAGTTACACTACTGGCCATTAAAATTGATACACCAAGAAGAAATGCAGGTGATAAAAGGGTATTCATTGGACAAATACATTATACTAGAACTGACATGTGGTTACATTTTCACGCACTTTGGGTGTATAGAGCCTGAGAAATCAGTACCCAGAACAACCATCTCTGGCCGTAATAACGGCCTTGATACCCCTGGGAATTGAGTCAAGCAGAGCTTGGATGGCATGTACGCGTACAGATGCCCATGCAGCTTCAACACAATACCACAGTTCATCAAAACTAGTGACTGGCGTATTGTGACGATCCAGTTGCTCTGCCACCATTGACCAGACGTTTTCAATTGGTGAGAGATCTGGAGAATATGCTGGCCAGGGCAGCAGTCGAACATTTTCTGTATCCAGAAAGGACCGTACAGGACCTGCAACATGCGGTCATGCATTATCCTGCTGAAATGTAAGGTTTCGCAGGGATCGAATGAAGGGTGGAGCCACGAGTCGTAACATATCTGGAAAGTAACGTTCACTGTTCAAAGCGCCGTCAATGCGAACAAGAGGTGACAGACGTGTAACCAATGGCACCCCATACCATCACGCCGGGTGATACCCCAGTATGGCGATGACGAATACACGCTTCCAATGTGCGTTCACCGCGATGTCCCCAAACGCGGATGCGACCATCATGGTGCTGTAAACAGAACCTGGATGCAGCCGAAGAAAATGACGTTTTGCCATTCGTACACCCAGGTTCGTCGTTGAGTACACCATCGCAGGCGCTCCTGTCTGTGATGCAGCGTCAAGGGTAACCGCAGACATGGTCTCCGAGCTGATAGTCCATGCTGCTGCAAACGTCGTCGAACTGTTGGTGCAGATGGTTGTTGTCTTGCAAACGTCCCCGTCTGTTAACTCAGGGATCGAGACGTGGCTACACGATCCGTTACAGACATGCGGGTAAAATGCCTGTCATCTCAACTGCTAGTGATACGAGGCCGTTGGAATCCAGCACGGCGTTCCGTATTACCCTCCTGAACCCACCGATTCCATATTCTGCTAACAGTCATTGGATATCGACCAACGCGAGCAGCAATGTCGCTATACGATAAACCGCAATCGCGATAGGCTACAATCCGATGGTACGCATTTCTCCTCCTTACACGAGCCATCACAACAACGTTACACCAGGCAACGCCGGTCAACTGCTGTTTGTGTATGAGAAATCATTTGGAACCTATCGTCATGTCAGCACGTTGTAGGTGTCGCCACCGACGCCAACCTTGTGTGAATGCTCTGAAAAGCTAATCATTTGCATATCGCAGCATGTTCTTCCTGTCGCTTAAACTTCGCGTCTGTAACACGTCATCTTCGTGGTGTAGCAATTTTAATGGCCGGTAGTGTAGTTTTGGAAGGTCACCTGAGCGATAAAATCGTGAAATGACTGGCGCAGCTCACGGACTGCGAGCTAAGGCGTCCACGGCGGTCCTAAAGAGCGGCCAGCCCCAGCGCGCCGTTCTGCAGACCGTGCGCCTGCGTGGGCGGCGTTTACTTTACTGCCGCTGCCTGTGGCGCCCACGTGCAGCGAGGCAAGAGGCCGACCTTGGTGCCCTCTGACCAGCCAGGTGGCACCGGCCACCACACAGCACTACACCGGGGAGTCACCCTCCAGTGCACCCCAATGCGCAGGAAAATGTCTCCCCAGACAGTCTCCAGCGCTTTATCCTGGATAACATATGGAGTGTTCCAGCGAAGTATAGCAGGTCCGAGTAAACCGCCCCCTCCCCTCCCCTTCCCGATTTCTTAAGGGGGGTAGGACGTCAAACGGGCCGACTTGGAGAGGCATCACAGGACATTTTAATTTCCAGTGTCTATACTTTTACAAATAAATTCATAAAACTTTGTCAGCATCACCAGGAAGGATTCAGGATTCACACTCATTGCAGTGGAAGTTCGAGAACGTAACAAAATAATTTTTTTACGTGAGACATTTCATCATTTTTTCACTTGCTAAAGGCTGCATTTGTTGCTATAGGTACACTTTTCTTCATAAGCTAGAGAGATTCTTCGATGAATTTTGCACAGCTTACATACCATACTTACAGATGTATGAAACTCTAGAATTTATTTAATTTATGAAAAAACGAATGATCTGCTGTGTTTTAAACTTCATGTTTACAAAAAACACAAATTTTGTAGTTAATTACCTCAGTTTTTACCATGGTTTTTAATAGATTTGGAAAATTCTAGAGTTTTATACACCTTTAAGTATCGTTTGTATGCTGTGCAAAATTCATCTAACAATCTCTCTTACTTATGAAGAAAAGTGTACCTATAGCAACAAATGCTGCCATTAGTAAGTGAAAAATATGATGAAATTTCACATGTAAAAAAAAATTACTTCGTTATGTTTTCGAACTTCCACTGCCATGAGTGTGAATTCAGAATCCTTCCTGGTCATACTGACAAAGTTTTATGAATTTACTTGTAAAAGTATAGACAGTGGAAAATAAAATGTCCTGTGGTGCCTCTCCTACTCCAAGTCGGCCCGTTTGACGTCCTAGCCCCTTTAAGGAATTAAACTCCCTTGCGCAGAACAGCATCAAATACCTTCTTACTCAGCAAATGAAGTTTTGGTCTTACGTAAAATCAGTAAGTGCTTCGAAATCTCCTATTCCTTCACTCATTGAGCGTAGCGGTACCGAAACGCAAGATAGTAACAGAGAGGGCCGAAATACTGAATTCTGTCTTTCAAAATTGTTACACCATGGAAGCTCGTAACGCAGTCCATCCTTTCAATCATCGCGCGAACGTCGAAATGGCACATTTCGGAATAGAAAGGCAACTGCAATCACTAAGTTGCAGAAAGGCACCTAGATCAGATGAGATACCTGTAAGATTTTACAATGATTATGCGAAAGAACTTGCTCCACTTCTAGCGGCACCCTATCGTAGATCGTTAGAGTAATGTACCTAGCAAATGGAAAAAGGGTCTTAGAACACGTGCACTTAATTATGTAAAGGCCGATATCGTTGAAAAGCAACAGCCTACCCGCAGTGGATACACCGGTTCCCGTCAGATCATCGAAGTTAAGTGCTGTTGGGTGTGATCCGCACTTGGATGAGTGACCATCCAGGCCGCCATGCGCTGTTGCCGTTTTTCGGGGTGCACTCAGCCTCGTGATACCAACTGAGGAGCTACTCGATCGAATAGTAGCGGCTCCGGTCGCAGAAAACCATCGTAACGACCGGGAGAGAGGCGTGCAGACCATGACCCTCCTATCTGCATCCTCATCTGAGGATGACACGGCGGTCGGATGGTCCTGATGGGCCACTTGTGGCCTGAGGACGGAGTGCATATCATTGACATAAATTGTTGTAGACTTATGGAACATGTTTCGTGATCAAGAATTATGACTTTTTGGGAAACGAAAATATCCTCTATAAAAATCAACATGGATTCAGTAGAAAGAGATCTTGCGAAATTCAGCTCGTTCAGTTCCTCTATCAGATCCCTAGCGTTCAGCTTGATACCGTTTTGCTTCACTTCAGGAAGGCACTTGACAGCGTCTCGCATTGTCGTTCAGGGAAAATGTAGGAGCATACCGACCCTTTTGAGCACAAATGTTCGTTGATACACAAAGGTCATCGCATTTTGCGTGTCTTTAGTGTGTCATCAAGACGAATGAGGATATCTGGATTTATAAAGATAAATACTCATTACCTCTCGCTTGGAGGCATAGCTGTTAACCTAAGGCGCCCCCGCCGGAGGTTCGAGTCCTCCCTTGCGCATAGGTGTGTGTGTGTGTGTGTGTTGTTCTTAGCATAAGTTAGTTTAAGGTAGGTTAAGTCGTGTGTAAGTCTAGGGACCGATGACCGCAGAAGTCTGGTCCCTTAGGAATTCACACACAGACCCATTCTCTATTGATCACTTCTGCAACTGTAATTTTAGCTACCTCTGCGCTCGTAAACTCTAAATCCAACTGTCCCCTTGTACTAAGACTATGGAAAAAAATACGAGAATTGCTGAAACAAGGCCCATTCCCCGCCTCTTGGGACGCTCATAATCTCAAAAATTCATACTGCATGAAGTTTCACTCCTTCCAGAATCTAACGCAGAGTCTATGGAAGAAAATAATCAACAATCCATACTTTCAGTCAATCAGTGCAGTAGTCTTCATATGGATTTTTGTCACAGCCTCACGCATTAAACATTGAATCTGCCTAACTTCCACTAACTGCCACTCCCTGTAGGAGGGTTCCCCCAACTAATTTCTGCGGAACGCTGATGTTCCGTGGGAAGTAAATAAGGCCTCCGCCAAAAACTATTAATATTATGGCGTGTTTCTTCGACAGTTTGACGATACTGTTTTTAAGACTGTATTACGATTTCTGTGTTATTAGATATGATTTAAAATTAAAGTAATCAATGAATAAAAGAAGTCATTATTTTAATTTTTACTATCATTCAAAATAAAGAAGGTGTTCGACAAAAGTACCTGTATTTTGAAGTGTTACCTCAAAGGAAAAGTATGGAAACCACTGCTCTATAGGGTTCTGGTAGGATCCCTCGTAATGTTATTCACCAAGAAATCGTTCAGAAAAGTTATCTGGCGTGATTGTAAAATCTAGTATGCCCCGCCAAAGCATTCTCCAAGCGCCAGGGGGAGCTACCCTGCAATCAACTGCAGGACAGTTGAGAACCCCAGGTTAATAATTTTTTTGAAATTTGTGGTAAGGTCTATGGGACCAAACTGCTGAGGTCAAAGGTCCCTAGGCTTACACAATACTTAATCTAACTTAAAGTAATTTACGCTAAGGATAAAACACATCCATAGCCGAAGGAGGACCCGAACCTCCGACGGGGGGAGCCGCGCGAACCGTGACAAGACACCTCATACCGCACTGCTACACAGCGTGGCCTTAGGTTAACAACTGTGCATCCAAGCCAGAGGTAATCCGTATATATCTTTCATAAATCCAGCAGATATCCTCGTTCGTCTCGATGACACACTAAAGTCACGCAAAATACGATGACCTTTGTGTATCAACGAACATTTGTGCGCAAAAGGCTCGAATACAATCGTTTTCAACACAGTTCGAATCAGTCAAGTAATACAAATACTTGGTAATGATAATGTCGCTGTTTGAATTGACACGAGTGCGCTGCTTTAATGCAGTTAAAACAAGTGGCACGCACCAATTTATTAGTAGGTCACAGGGGACCAACAAAACACTTGGCCGGCGTCTACTAGAACACTGTCAAAGACCTACCGACAGGTCCAGGTTAAGCATGACTGAAAGTTTCCTCGGTACGGTGCCAACGGCGACCTACAGCCGTTCCTTGCGATAAAGGAGTGCCACCTGTCCACTTTCGCCGGCTTTCGCTTTCTATAAGCAGGTCAGACTTGTGACGCGACGCCAGCAGGTGCGATGAATGGGCAGGGGTCTCGAGTCTCTGGATGGGTGCCAGGGTCGACTTGGCACGCGCCGCACTTCCATGTTGGGCACCGCCAGCGCTCTAGCAGGTCAAGGACGACCACTCCAGCCAGGTATACCACGCTCTTCCGCCCACACAATGCGACGCAGACAGCCGCAGCCGACCTCGTTCCCATCCGATAGGCAGAACACAATCAGGACGCGACCGCCTACTCCCCATGTACGTGGTGTTCGCTCGCGTCTATCTTTTTTCATCCGCATGTACCACTGGTCAATACAAAAGGGAAAAAGAAAAGAAAAAAAAGGATACGTATGACGAATACTAACCAAGAGAAAGTCCGGTAACCATGTGCTCCAGGCCGGTTCTAGACGCTACAATCTGGAACCGCGCTACCGCTACGGTCGCAGGTTCGAATCCTGCCTCGGGCATGGATGTGTCTTTTGTCCTTAGGTTAGTTAGGTTTAAGTAGTTCTAAGTTCTAGGGGACTGATGACCTTAGCAGTTATGTCCCATACTGCTCAGAGCAATTTGAACCATGTAGCCGGCCAGGGTGGCCAAGCGATTATAGGCGCTACACTCTGGAACCGCGAGACCGCTACGGTCACAGGTTCGAATCCTGCCTCGGGCATGGATGTGTGTGATGTCCTTAGGTTAGTTAGGTTTAAGTAGTTCTAAGTTCTAGGTGACTGATGACCTTAGAAGTTAAGTCCCATTGTGCTCAGAGCCATTTGAACCATGTACTCCGTTAAATATGCAATCGATTAACTTGTGATGTCGTGAGAGGTGCATTCTGACACGCACACGACTCAGTGGCTTAACACGTATGATTCGGACCATTCGTAGCTCACTGCAAGAAAAATCGCCTTCAAGTCTATCGAACGGCAGCATGAACAAATGAAAAAATTTCAACAAGACACATACAGGGTCTTTCAAAATACTGTTTACACTCTTTGAAACTGGATAAGTTCAAAGGAGGGCAATTCGTGAGGTATTATCGTGAAGTAGGGAGAGAGGGCCACGGGTATAATATACAAACTGGGATGGCAATCATTAAAACAAAGGCGTGTTTCCTTGCGGAAAGGTTTTGCTAATGAAATCTCAATCGCCAGCTTTCTCCTCAGTGTGTGAAAATATTTTACTGGCGACCATTTACACAAAAAGAAATGATTATCAGAATAAAAAAAGAGAAATATTCCCGTGCGTTGTTCGCTAGTGGAGGGTAGAGAAATGAACCCTCTGCCAGGCACTTAATTGTGAATTGCAGAGTTAATCATGAAGGTGAACAATATGTATACAATTGAAACAGAGAGAATAGAAAAGTATTTGATGTCGTATAAATTAAGACGTAAGTTAAGGTCGTATATACACAAAAACTTAGGAGAGCGCTAATGCGCTGCTTCCTGGACTCGGGTAGGCGCACCGGCCCCGGATCGAATCCAAAAAATGGCTCTGAGCACTATGGGACTTAACAGCTGTGGTCATCAGTCCTCTAGAACTTAGAACTAATTAAACCTAACTAACCTAAGGACATCACATACATCCATGCCCGAGGCAGGATTCGAACCTGCGACCGTAGCAGTCGCACGGCTCCGGACTGAGCGCCTAGAACCGCGAGACCACCCGGGTCGAATCCGCCCGGCGGAATAACGACGAGGGCCGGTATGCCGGTCAGCCTGGATGTGGTTTTTAAGCGGTTTTCCACATCCCGCTATGTGAATACCGGGCTGGTCCCAAGTTATGCCCCAGTTACACGACTCACAGACATTTGAAAACGTTCGCACTATTTCATGACTTACACTAGATGCAGACTACTTCCATTCCAGGGGGTTCGGGGTGGCGTCAGGAAGGGCATCCAGCCACCCTCTGCCATTAACACTGCCAAATCCGTCGTAACAAAGCCGACCCCACGTTGGAGCGAGGCAGTGGTCCGAGAAAGAAAGAAAGAAATATTCAAACTTAGGAGGAAGACGCAAATTTCTATACATCCGACAATAATCGAGGACGTAGAGCTGAAGTGCTAATTTGAGATGAAGAGTTTGGCACAATGCAGGAACTCGTGGTGGGTGCATCGAACCAGTCAGGAGACTGATGACTTAAAAAGTGCTCAAAACGACTACCTTCCATGAAAATGCATCGTCGACAACGACTTAGAACAGAGTGTTGTTTCTAACGCAAGAGACTCATAGACTTGCTCAGTTTGCTCATCCAGTGTTTGTGTTTTCGCGGTGCGCGCATTGCGTTCTTGTCAGTACCCCAAAGCTAGAAGTCCAAACGGGTCAAATGGGTGATCGAGCTGGATGTTACACAGCACTTCCTTTTCGTCCTATCGATCACAAATGGAATGTACGACTGAGAAATTCCCTCAGAGCAACTTCACAGTGAATTCGCGCCATTTCCTTGTCAAAAAAGTGATAGTCTTTTACTTGTTATCAAGTGCAACGTTTCTATGCAAGAGTCACCTGCGACCGTCTCCTCGAAGAAGCGCGGTCTCATTAATCATCAGGAGTGCTAGTTCCGCAAGGTTCGCAGGAGAGCATCTGTTAAGTTTGGAAGGTAGGAGACGAGATACTGGCAGAAGTAAAGCTGTGAGGACGGGACGTGAGTCGTGCTTGGGTAGCGCAGTTGGTAGAGCACTTGCCCGCGAAAGGCAAAGGTCCCGAGTTCGAGTCTCGGTCTGGCACACAGTTTTAATCTGCCAGGAATTTTCGTATCAGCGCACACTCCGCGGCAGAGTGAAAATCTCATTCAGTGAATGGTCTGTTTGTCTCGGACGTACGACACGCCAAAGTCGCGCCCTCGCCGTCGGCCTCGCATTGGACTCTGTCCTGGTACAACATGATGCGCGGTGGGCATCGTCCTAGCAGGGAACGGCTGGCGCCCGTTTCCACGCGGTGTGTACAGATGGGCCGGCCGTTGCGACAGAGCGCGCGCCGCTGCAAGAGTGGGTCTGCACGCGCAGAGATCGCGTTGCCGCGGTAACCAGGTCGGAGTTTCCAGGATTTGCCGTCTCCCAGAATAGCGTCTGAGCCGCCGCCCCCCAGAATAGCGCAGTTGCAACACAGCTGTACCAGACGCCGACGCCGCCTCCGCCACCAGCAGGTCGACTGCCCCTCGCAGCTGCCAGATAACTTCCACTGAACTACCCGTGCAGCACTCAGAGGCTCTGGGAACAAGCTCTGACGTCCCACTTTCAGGGACATTGATGGTGTGATTTATGTCTGCTCCAGCGTTCGTAATGGAATAACAGAGAACATTTGTATTGTTACATCCAAGAGAGATGAACAGAAACATGGGACCATCAAAGACGCGACACATTACCTTGCCTAATACGTGTACGAAACACATCGGTATTCAAGACAACTGAACTCATCTCGAAATGGACAAACAAAAGTCCTTTATGGTTTCCAAGTGAATCTTATATCATTCTTCCTGCAAAACAGTGGCAAGTTGTGCCACGTGGGATTAGCCCAGCGGTCTCAGGCGCTGCAGTCATGGTCTGTGCGGCTGGTCCCAGCAGAGGTTCGAGTCCTCCCTCGGGCATGGGTGTGTGTGTTTGTCCTTAGGATAATTTAGGTTAAGTAGTGTGTAAGCTTAGGGACTGATGACCTTAGCTGTTAAGTCCCATAAGATTTCACACACATTTGAACATTTTTGAGTGGCAAGTTGAGATAATGTTGATGGTGGTGGATAGCAATGACGCACAATTTTCTCCAACGTAGATCACAACCACTTGTGAACAGTGAGATCTGGAGACTGTGGTGTGCAGAAGACATGCAACCATTCATCCTCGTGCTCATAAAATCAGTTCTGGTTGATGCGAGTTGTGTGAACGGGAACTCGGTTGTCTTGGAAAATAGCATCACCACTGAGTAACAAACATTGTACCACGGGATGGACATGATCAGCCAAAATGGTCACATATAGACAATAAAGAGATTTTGCAAGGTAACCATAGGTCTCATGTGAAACCACAATACACGCTGAAACGCCAAAGAAACTGGCATAGCCATGCGTATTCAAATAGAGAGATAATGTAAACAGGCAGGATACGCGGTTGGCAACGCCGATATAAGACAACAAGTGTCTGGCGGAGCTGTTAGATCGCTTACTATTGCTACAATGGCAGGTTAATAAGATTTAAGTGAGTTTGAACGTGGTGTCATAGTCGGCGACCGAGCGATGGGACACAGCATCTCCGAGGTAGCGACGAAGTGGGGATTTTCCCTCACGACCATTTCACGAGTGTACCGTGAATATCAGGAATCGAATAAAACATCAAATCGCCGACATCGCTGTGGCCGGAAATAGATACCGCAAGAACGGGACCAAGGACGACAAAAGAGAATCGTTCAGCGTGACAGAAATGCAACCCTTCCGCAGATTGCTGCAGATTTCAATACTGGGCCATCAGCAAGTGTCAGCGAGCAAACTAAGAGGGTTGACTGCACGATGGGTATCCTGGATGCTGACTCCTGAAATGAAAGAGCACAGACTTGAAGTTTACCAGGAACTCCTCTCGTCTCACGAGAATGAAGGTGACGCCTTTCTCCATCCAATCATGGGACATCATTATACTTCTGATGAAGACGCTGGGAGAACTGTGGTTACGGAACCAGAGTGTCGACTTCTTTCGTGACGACTTAAGAAAACTTGTTCATCGTTGGCAGAAATGTATCCAATTGGCTGGTGATTGTGTGGAAATGTGAATATTGGTAACTAAAGATCACATTCTAAGGATTATTTCTGCGTTTGATTTACTAAAATATTCCCATACAACCCAATTAACGAAGGTGGAGGCATTACTTTTGATTGAACTCTCGTATTTAAAGAAACATGAACGATACGGACTTTCGCAGCCGAGGGCCCACTCGTGTACCCTAGATGACTCCACGACACAAAGCTTTACTTCTCGCCTGCACCCGTCAACACCGACATCGAACTGTTGATGACTGGAAACATGTTGCCTGGTCGGACGAGTCTCGTTTCAAATTGTGTAGATCAGATAGGGGTGTAGAGGTATGGAGACAAACTCATGAATCCAAGGACCCTGTTTGTCAGTAGGGCATTGTTCAAGCTAGTGGAAGCTCTGTAATGGTGTGGGGCATGTGCAGTGCCAGTGATATGGGAACCCTGATACGTCTAGATACGACCTTGACAGGTGACACTTACGTAAGCGTCCTGTCTGATCACCGGCATCCATTCATGTCCATTGTGCATTCTGACGGATTTGGGCAGCTCCAGAAGGACAAGGCGGCACCCCACACGTCCAGAATTGCTTTAAACTCTCCCGCTGGCCACCGAACTCCCCAAGCATGAACATTATTGAGCATATCTGGGAGGCCTTGCAACGTGCTGTTCAGAAGGATCTCCTTGCCGCCACCCCCGTCTTATTACGGATTTATGCACTTCGCGGGGACCACACACGATATTAGGCAGGTGTACCAATTTCTTTGGCTCTTCAGTGTAGCTGCCCAAATCATCACCGAACCACAACCATGTCACTTAGAGGCAGAAGTTCAACACGGCCGCAAGTTCTACATCTACATGTACAAGGATACTCTGGCAAATCACACTTAAGTGCCTGGAAGAGGGTTCGTCGAACCACCTTCAAAATAATTCTCTATTATTCCAATCTTGAACAGAGCGCGGAAAAAACGAACACCTCTATCTTCCCGTGCGAGCGTTGATTTCTCTTATTTTATTATGATGATCGTTTCTTCCTATCCAGCTCGGCGTCAACAAAATATTTTCGAATTCGGAAGAGAAAGTTGGTGTTTGAAATTTCGTGAGAAGATTCTGCAGCAACGAAAAACGCCTTGTTTCAGTGGTGTCCATCCCAAATCATGTATCATGTCCGTGACGCTTTGTCCCTTATTTCGCGATAAGACAAAACGTGCTGCTGTTCTTCGAACTTTCACAGTGTACTCCTTTAATCCTATCTGGTAAGAATCCCAGAACGAGCGGAAGTACTCCAGAAGAGGAAGGACAAGCGTAGTGTAGGCACTCTTGAGTAGATCTTTTACATTTTCTAAGTTTTCTACCAATAAAACGCAGTCTTTGGCTTGCCTTCCCCACATCATTTTCTATATATTCTGTCCAGTTTAAATTGTTCGTAATTGTAATTACTAGGTATTTAGTTGAATTTACAGCCTTTAGATTAGACTGATTTATCGTGTTACCGAAGTGCAACGGATTCCTCTTGCGGATGAACTCTCACTTTTCATTATTTAGGGTAAACTGCCAATTTTCGCATCATTGAGATATCTTTTCTAAATACTTGTGGAATTTATTTTGATCTTCTGATGAGTTTACGAAAAGATAAACGACAGCATCATCTGCAGACAACCTAAGACGGCTGCTCAGATTGTCACCTAAATCCTTTATATAGATAAGGAATATCAGAGAGCCTATAACACTACTTTAGGGTACTCCACTCACTTCTGTTTTACTAGCTGACATTCCGTCAGTTACTACGAATTGTGACCTCTCTGAAAGGAAATCACGAATCTGGTCACATAGCTGAGACGATATTCCTTAAGTACGCAATTTCACTACAAGCCGCTTGTGTGCTACAGTGTCAAAAGCCTTTTGGAAATCTAGAAATACGGAATCAATTCGGGATACCTCGTCAATAGCACTCAATACTTCGTGTGTGTAAAGAGCTGGTTGTGTTTTACAAGAACGATATTTTCTAAATACGTGTTGACAGTGAGTCAATGGACTGTTCTCTTAGAGGTAATTCATAATGTTCGAACACAATATATGTTCCAAAATCCTGCTGCATTTCAAAATTAGAGATATGGGCCTGTAATTTAGTGGATTACTCCTAGTACCTTTCTTGCCTATTGGTGTGACCTGTGCAACTTTCCAATCTTGGAGTACGGGTCTTTCGTCGGGTAAGTATGATTGTTAAGTATGGAGCTATTGCATCAGCATACTGTGAAAGGAACATAATAGGTACCCAGTCTGGACCAGAACACTTGTTTAAGTTGTTTCACTACTCCGAAGGTATCTATTTGTAAGTTGGCAGCTGTTCTTGGTTCGAATTCTGGAATATTTAATTCGTCTTCTTTGGCGAAGAAATTTTGGAAGGCTGTGTTAATAACTCTGTTTTCGCACCACTGCCGTCGATAGTATGTCCATTGCTATCGCACAGAGAAGACATTGACTGTGTCTTGCCGCTAGCACACTTTACATACGACCAGAGTCTCTTTGCATTTTCTGACAGGTTTAGAGATAAAATGTATTCTAAGCATCTCGAATTCATGTGCGCGCTAAATTTCGAGCTTCTGTAAAGGGTCGCCAGTCTTGGAGATCAGAGTGAAAAAGACTCATCCGACTAAATGACATTCTTCCGTTGCTCCATTGTCCACGTTTTATGGCTTCGACACCGCATTGTCCTGTTACTGGCATTTGCATCAGTGATGAGTATTTCTGGAATTCCAGCTCGCCCAAGAGTGGTTATGGAGCTCCCTTCTTGTTTTAGTGGTGACAGGGTTCACGAGTGCGACATCCATTTCTGGAGCGATTTCTGCAACTGTCGTTTCCTTATTTTTCGTCACAATCCTCCTCAATGAGGATCTATCACGATCACTTAACACACATTTTCGCCCCGCGTTGTGGCCAGAATGGTTCGAATGGCTCTGAGCAGTATGGGACTTAACATCTATGGTCACCAGTCCCCTAGAACTTAGAACTACTTAAACCTAACCAACCTAAGGACATCAAACAACACCCAGTCATCACGAGGCAGAGAAAGTTGTAACCAGAGGATGATGTTATTCTGCCATCAGTTTATGCGGTATAAAGTCTTCGATAAGGTGCCTCTTGAAACTCCAAACGCTTCAGCTCCCTCGGTTACAAAAGCTTTCACCACATGAACTCCGACGTAACGCACTCATAACTGCACAGAGCGTTGTTTTGACCTCGACTATCACTTGCAATGTATTGAGGACACTGCGCAAGTGCCGTTTGTCATGAAGTACAATACAGCAACCTGCAATCTTGGCTAACATCTGCATTTACGTTAAAGCACATATTTATCGCGTTTTTTTCATACTTTTGTCTAAGCGCTGAAATTTCCTGCCCCTGCTCGGGTGCCTCTCTTTGACCACTGTGTTAGACAGTGTCGTGTTTCTAGGGGACGGAGGCTTGCTTCAGCCTTAGACGAAATTTCTTCTTTAAAAATGGGAATGAGATATAAACTTGGTGCAAATAAGCCTCGTGGAAATTAAACAGTGCGGGTGGGTGGTCTGAAACAGTTTTTTAGCTTCTTATTCTATTCCGCTACTTGCATCGTTATGTACACGTTCAAACAATTACGCCACTATTGAATTTATAGTTTTCAGTAATTAGAGTTGAAAAATGTTTCATCAAGTTAGTTTGACATACATACAGAAACGGTATAAACATTACTGTTTGTTTCATAGTTAGAAATTAGCCAGAAACCAATGATAACATTTGAATTTACATCAGATATGCTGAAGAAAAATTTGTTAACATCGAGTATAGATTTAAATATCAGGAAGTCGTTTCTGAAAGTATTCGTATGGAGTGTAGCCATGTATGGAAGTGAAACGTGTACGATAAATAGTTAAGACAAAAAGAGAATAGAAGCTTTCGAAATGTGGTGCCACAGAAGAATGTTGAAGATTAGGTGGGTAGATCACATAACTAATGAGGAGGCATTGAATAGAATTGGGGAGAAGAAGAGCTTGTGGCACAACTTGACCAGAAGAAGGGATCGGTTGGTAGGACATGTTCTGAGACATCGAAGGATCACCAATTTAGTATTGGAGGGCAGCGTGGTAAAAATCGTAGAGGGAGACCAAGAGATGAATACACTAAGCAGATTCAGAAGGATGTAGTTTGCAGTAGGTACTGGGAGATGAAGAAGCTTGCACAGGATAGAGTAGCATGGAGAGCTGCTTCAAACCAGTCTCGGGACTGAAGACCACAACAACATGCGGAATAAACTACGACTTTGAACTTTCATTAATTACACAATACCAAAATTAAGGACGGTTTTCCTACCATGTTTTCGACATACATTTTAACGGAGCTTTTAGTTAACATTTACAGTAATTTTGTATTTTACGCAGAAAGTATCTTTTGACGATTTGTTTACATGTATTGGGTTTCATTATTTCTATAAACTCACGCAATTACCTCGAATATCAGTAAACTTTGATGTATACGATGCTTATAAAGATGAGGGTGAAAGTTCTTATTTTATTCTAAACATTGCTTTGTCTATATTGGCCGGTAATCAAAAATGAGCAACTAACAATTGATCGAATTTAATAGGTTTGATACGTTAGTACTTCAAAATAATTTACTTACTACATTATCCACTATCCACTTTGGTTACGTTTCTGACATAATGATTATCTTGTTCTTTGTCTGATTTGGAATGGTTGCATATGATACAATTAGTGTACATGTGTATTAGTGTAGTGTAGTGTACATGTGTATTAGTGTAGTGTGATATACAAAATAGATTCATTACATCCGGGTGGGGCTAGCCGTCAATGAACTAGGAGTTGTGGTAATGATCTGACCAATTTGCTTTCCATTCTGGCCAAGGCTCCGGATTTTCCATTAATAGGCGGGTATGGATATGGACCGAAGCCTAAACCCTGCCACCTCATTTTCCACCATGTCCCATATGACGTGTGGAAAGTTCCTACGTTCATCTTGAAAGTTCCTGCAGACACCAAAAATTCTACACCCACAATCATTTTCTGCTTCCTACTAAAGGCGCCAACAGAAGCAGCGAAATGCAGCCTTTCCTTTGGAAATGACGCACTGTTTCCAGTTATTCTTCACTGGAGATGTCAGAAGAGAAAAGACTCATTTTTAGTTTATAATCTGTTACTCTTACTAATTTTATTGTCTGTTCCCTATATCTGTAACTGTCGGCCATCGTGTACATGGGGAACACAGAGCTGTGGGTAGAGACTGCGGCGAGGAATAGATGTTCCGCATTATACAGAGAAGGAAAGTTCCCGGCACAAATTTTTATTTCTTCAAATTACTAATTTCGGTGTTTCACAAAGTCCTAATCTTCATGTTATTATATTGTGAAACTCAGAAACGAGTATTTGAGGAAATAAAAATTTGCATCTGAAAGCTGATCTTTTTTTCTATAATGGTAAACCGGAACGGGTGCAGAATAAGCGCTGAAACCATTGTCACTGCCAAGATTCCTCAAGATGTTCCGCAGTTCTAAAAACGTATGCACTCATGATTCCTTCCGAACCGTTGATGTGGTTGAAATGATGCACAGTAGTATTATTATTTGATAAAAACACTTTACAGAGACGTTCATGCACATCTGTGCTAGCCTATTGGTCTCGTTACCTTTGGTACATAAGGACTCAACAGCCGTTTTTTGTAGACTATTTTCTTTTTTCACACCATCGGTATCGAATCCCATTGCACATCTGACTCACTCCACTAACGTACAGCTCATGGTGAAACAGCAAACACTTGACAGCGTAAAGGTATGTTCACACGATGCATCTTTCCTCGTGCGCAATCGCTGACGCACGGGAACTAACGGTCATGCACAAAAATTAGTCGAAAGAACATGCGCCTTCACGTGTCCGGACGTTGCCTCTTTGCACAAGGGTCTGATATGCACCTATTATTTTACTCGGCAATTTGTGCTCCGTTACCTTAGGGAGGCAGTTGCTCATTGGCACCAGGAGAGCTAAACAACAAATACGTCAGTACTTCAAAAATGGTTCCAACGGCTCTAAACACTATGGGACATCTGAGATCATCAGTCCCCTAGAACTTAGAACTACTTAAACCTAACTAACCTAAGGACATTACACACATCCATGCCTGAGGCAGGATTCTGTGCGGTTCCGGACTGAAGCGCCTAGAACCGCTCGGCGTCAGTACTTCCCCTGTCATGTGCCCTCTACATTTACATCTGCAACCCACCATGAAGTGCATGGTAGGCGGTGCGTCCCATTGTGCCAGTTATTAGGGTTTCCTCGCCTTCCATTCACGGATCGAGCGCGGAAAGAATGATTGTTTGAATGTTTCTGTGGGTGCTGCAGTTATTTCAATCTTGTCCTCACGACGCCTATGTGAGTGATACGTAAGGGGTTTGTAATATACTCCTGGCGTCATCATTTAAAGCCGGCCCTTGAAACTTTGTTTGTAGACTTGGTAGGGATAGTTTAAGTCTATCTTCAAGAGTCTGCCAGTTCAGTTTCTTCAGTATCATGGATCAAACAAACCTGTGACAATTCGTGCTGCCTTTCTTTGTATACGTTCTATATCTCCTTTTAGTCCTATTTGATAAGGTCCCACACACTTAAGCAATATTCTAGAATCGGTCGCACGAATAATTTGTAAGTAACCTCCTCTGTAGACTGATTACACTTCCCAAGCATTCTACGAATAAACCGCTCAAGCACCGGCACTGAGCCTACGTGATCATTTCATCTGCCTACAGAGTGTTACAGCCAGGTATTGTAAGAGTTGGCCGACTCCAACAGTGAATCACTGGTATTATAGTCATATGATACCACTTTTTTTTGTTTTGTGAATTACAAAATTTTACATTTTTTAACATTTAAAGCAAGCCGACAATCTCTGGATTACTTCGAAATCTTATAAAGATCTGGCTGGATATTTATGAAGCTTCTTTCAGATCGTACTTCATTATAGATAACAGCATCATCTGCAAAAACCTTGAGGTTACTATTAATGTTGTCTTCAAGGTCATTATGAAGCTACGCCTACATCTAACGATGAATCACCATCGAAGATAACATGTGCGATCTTCCTACGAAAACGTCCTCAATCCAGTCAAAAATTTCACTTGATGTCTCGTATGATCGTACTTTTGACAATAAGCGTAAGTGTGGTATTCACACGATCGATGTTGGCTGGCAGGCAGGAGGTAATTCTGTCAGAGATACCTCATCATGCTTGAGCTCATAACATTTTCACAAGATTCTACAACAAATCGATGTCAGCGACTTTGGACGGTAGTTTTGTTGATCACTTCTACTACTCTTCTTGTAGACGGGTGTGACACATGCCTTTTTCAAAGCACGAGGTAAGTTTTTTTTGTTCGAGGGATCTACGATAGATTCTAGTTAGAAGAGGGGCCAACTCAGCTGCAAATTCAGTACAGAATCAGGTAAGGATTCCATCGTCCCTTGGAGTTTTGTTCAATTTAAATGACTTCAGCTGTTTCTCAACACCTCTACACTAATACTTATTTCTATCATCTTTTCAGTGAAATCAGGATCAATTTGGTGCAATTCTCCTTGGTTTTCCGTTGTGAAGAAACATTTTAAAACGGAGTTAAGCGTTTCAGCTTTTGCTTTACTAGCCACAATTTCAGTTCCTGTCTCATTCGGTAGGGTCTGGACACTAACTTTGGTGCCACTGACACCATTTACATACGACCATAATTTCTTTGGGTTTTGTGAAAGATCATTTGATAATGCTCTGCTACGGTAGTTACTAAAGGTTTCACGCACTACTGACTTGACAGCCAAAACCGTTTCTTTCTCTATAGTCGTATGCTTTGCTTTCACCTATTATGTAGTAATCTCTGTTTCTTTAGAAGTTTCTTTAAAGTGATTGTATACCATGGAGGTTCCTTCCCATTATGAACTGTTCTAATGGATACATATCTATCAAATGCGCGGTTAATTTTCCTTTTAAATATGAGCCATAGTTCCTTTACATGCTCCTGCCCTGTGCTGAAAGTTTCAAGCTCTTCACTGATTTTTTATCTAATTTACTAAACGTATAAATCGTTCTGCTTGTTTTAGTTGTACAATCATTGTCGCCACAGGCGGGTTACGGTCACTGATACCAGTTTTGGTGTGGACGTATTCAAAGAGGTCAGGTCGATTTGTTGCCATTAGATCCAACGTATTTCCATCGTAAGTGGGGTTCCGAACTATCTGTTCTTGGTAGTTGTCAGAGAAGGTATTTAGTAATGTTTCACAGGATGTCTTATCACGTCCATTAGTAACAAAACTGTAATTTTTGCAATTGATTGTTGGATGATTAAAGTCTCTAACGATGATTAAAGTATGACTAGGGAACTTACGTAAAAGGGAACTGAGGTTTTCTCTAAATGCCGGCCGCGGTGGTCTCGCGGTTCTAGGCGCGCAGTACGGAACAGTGCGACTGCTACGGTCGCAGTTTCGAATCCTGCCTCGGGCATGGATGTATGTGATGTCCTTAGGTTAGTTAAGTTTAAGTAGTTTTAAGTTCTAGGGGACTAATGACCACAGCAGTTGAGTCCCATAGTGCTCAGAGCCATTTGAACCATTTGTTTTCTCTAAAATTTTCAGTTACACAGGGAGATGAGTTTGGCGGGCGACGGAAGGATCCAATTATCATTTTGTGCCCATCGTTTGGGAGTCTTACCCAAACAACCTCACATGCAGCTTCAACTTCTATCTCGGAGGATTTGAGTTTCTTGTCTATTGTAACAAAGAAGCCACTTCTATTTCCCAATTGCCCATCATTTCGATATACACTCAAATTTTCCCCAAACAATTCGCTGCTGTCAAATAAATACTCTCACCTGTGGAAGATATTTCTTTCGATCTTAAACTGGTACCCCTGGCTGTCGTACAGCTGCCGTTATCAAGATTGGACGGGAAGCCGCCCAGTCTAAAATAATCCTTGTGTACGCTCCATACACTTGCCGTGTTTAAAGTACTGTCCTTCTGCATCTCCTTTCGCCCGTAAGGTAGTCCCTCATTAGCGGTGACAGTCATATACAATGTTTAAAATTAATGCAGTTTGGTAACTTTTTCTTTTTTAATTTCCTAGTTTGCAATTTTTCTTTATTGGACAAAATGTCCTTACATTTTACAGAGGGATCGGAAATCCGTCCCTCAATTTTAGAAAAAAATACAAAAGTTCCTAAGCGTAGGGACATGTCCCTACAGTTGGCAGCTGTGGTACATGGCTGATTTAGATGACGAGAAATTTCCCTATGACGGCCGTTTTTCCAATGAAGTTTTCTAATGTCCTGTCACGTGGCAGCACTGTATGAAAGCGCTGTACGGCAGAGCAGGGGAGTGGCCAATGACCGTGGTGACCTCCTGCTCCTGATTCTGACTGGCTGAAACGCCTGTGGGTCAAACAGATTCGTGGAGCTGTTGAGACGTCGCTAAATCGAGTGGTCAATTCTTCCACGAAAAGCTTACAAATCAGTTGCTAGTGCGTTCTCGTGCGCGGGCGCTGCTTAGGCACTTTCCGCTTTTTCTCGGCGAGTCTTGTGGATGAGTGGGCACGGACATATTGGACCAAAAAGGGCCTCAGAGCAGAGCGCGGAACCATTGGTGAGCTGAAGGTACTTATAAATAAAGGAGATGAAAGTGTTTAGGGTTAAGAGATTCCAATAAATTTCATTTGTTGCTGTCCATATTTGAGTGTGGTATTTTGTGAGACTGTTTCCTTCATGAAAATTGAAGTACGTTTCTGTTTTATTGTTGTGAAGATTGTCAGAAGGGGTTGCTAGCAGCCAGTTGGAAGCGGTGCACTGAACTGTTAGCGGTGAACCTACTCCAGTCTAGTGGTTGAAGCTCGGAACCTTTCTTGTAGGTGTTTAGATTGCTACAAGGTTTTTAATTATTGGCTACGGAGATGTGAGAAGTGTCACGAGCAGTCTAAACTACATCGTCCGGCCGTAATTGTCGGTTCTTTGATTGTACTGGGAGGGGCTCATCGAACTACAAAGTATGAAATATTTATGGAATATTCCGTCGGTTCTTGGAGGAACATAGATATATAGCTTGAATACAACGTATTAATGTTCCAAGTTATTAATATGAAATATTAGTTCAGTTTTTTACATGAATGATGGAAAGATTATTTAATTTGATAGATTCCTTTGCCACAAGAGTGCTTGATAATTTACAACTGATATTGACTATTGAAGCATTACTTGATGTGCTACTTAACAAACTATACTCTAGAAGTACAATGTTCAGCTTTGACAAAAATACATTTCCATCTGAGACTTGAATAACTCTTTAGTCCCACTCGACGATACTGATTTCTTCAGCTGTGGTCATGAACTGAGGCAGAGCGCTTCCACGCCCAGCTCTATATTGACCTCCATACGAGGGCACTCCGCTGCTGAGAGAGGGGGGGTGTCTTCTCCAGCTTCTCCCATTCGTCGTTTTGGATTGCAGGGAGCCTTCGCTACTGTCTGTGATACTGATGTGCATTGTCGACTTTGGTGTGGAACCGCGATCTTTGGACGATACCAAAAGAAGTTAAACCCTGTCAAATTGCAACTGTGAGAACGCATAGCTGAATTTCATTTGATACCCGAAAATTGTCTGTTGTTGGACCGAAATCGATTGTCTTCAATAAAAATAGTGGTCCAGCTGAATATTTTATAGGTTAATTTTTAACCTTCCTAAAAGTCGTTCAACGCCATCTGTACAAATCTTTTTAACAAAATTTTCTCCAACTTTAGAACTTTCAGGAGAGTTCCCCTTCATTGTTGCCTTGTGGTGACTTCACTGCTTTACAACGGCTGAGGAGCACACCTGCAAAACCTCTAAGACATTTGTCCATTCTACGTGACTGAAAGATCAGGACATTTTGTTATCTTAAACAGTATTTTTTTAAATTTTTAGTCCTTTCATTCCACAACCTCTCATACATGAGGGTGGGCTGGCAGCAGTAAAACATGCCGCTATTCAGCCACAAGCGTTTATGTTAAAACAAGTGGCTCAGAAATACTAAAAAGGATGAAACATTTAAATGGTTTACGAGAATTATTAAAATTATAACGTAGATTTACGTCTTTAAAAGAAATACTGGCAAAATCTGCATCAATTCACTACACTGAAACTGGTGGAACCTGTCCTGGGAGGGGACAGTTCAGGAGAGGAGAGGGTGAGCGGTCCTTGTGGTAAACTGTTGTAACGTTCCAGAAAAAAGAATATAGAACAATGGCGATGGAGGATTATTACTATAAAGTTCGCCCACGTATTCGTTACACGGGGGTTGCAGAAATGCCAGGTTCTATCAATGCTACTGTTTTATGAGGGTATTCCATTTCCCTTTTCTATCATCACTGACAGTGGTTTGCTTATCTCGCGTCTTCTAAAGTTGTCCCGCTTGGCTTCTTCTCTATACAGGCGCAGGATTCGACGTGCAAACAACAAATTGTACTAAACTGAAGTTGCGCTGTAGGAGAAAATCCATTGCTAAAAAATGAAATGATCAGAATATAGGATACCACATGATTTTTATTCATTAACGTTTAGCGGTAATCAAGAAACGGATGTAAGAGCCTGATTATGTTCCTTAATTAAATCAAATTCTGCGGAAGCTAACTGCGCTCGGAACACCACAACAAGAGACAATCTAATGATTTGCAGTATTAGAAGTTGTTCAAAACTTCACACCACTGTTGGCCAAGGAACTGTTCAACACGACAAATGATTTTCTGTAACGCGTTACCGTTCAAAGCATGTGTTGGATTTGTTCATAACTGATATAAAACTTGTAGTGAGTTGATATACTCGAACGATTGCCTGTTAACTGGGACGAATAATCATCGGCATTGCATTCCATTAGACAGACGTGACGTGTGTTGCCTCGCTCGTACCCGATAGGAGACTCATAGTGAGTTAGTGCGTATTTCCGATTGGTACGTCGTCTTCCACCAGTAACGACTAATTCAAAATGTTCTTCTCATTTACATTTTCACTTTACTTAGTGACTTTATGAAATTATTATTAATCTTTTATCAATGCAAGTAATGTTGACGGTATGGTTGGAGGAGCATACAGCGTTCAAATAATAAATATTAACTAACAACATTGCAGCACTTCGCACTTCGCTCAATATGTGATCCCCGACTGTTTATCCGGTACTCCAGCATGACACAGTCACCACTAGCAGGCGTGTTCCCACGGTATGAAACCATTTGCACGCAACTCTGTCTCCCTACATCGCTGCTGAATTTTCTTGTACGACTGACAGCAAGTAGAAGTAAAATAAAAATGTAATGTTGGCGAAAAGTGCGGCAGAAACGCCACAACGTGAGGATGTAAATGGAGCAGCAGGCCAGGTATTTGAGCGTGGGTGTAATGTTGGTAGATGTGCGGAGACGTAGGATTTGGGATAAGTGTTTCTAGGCTGGAGGTTAGGTCATGCCTAACAGGAGGAACGACCAGGCGAAGACGGCGAGTGAACAAGGAGCCTCGTATGTGGGAGAGGACTGGGTGTGGGGCCTTGCTGTGGCATTTCAATGGCCTTTCCCAGCCGATTATAAGGGTTCGGGGTGGGAGAAGTTTGGGGGAATCTACCGTTAACATGATTCCGACCGACACAGTTACTTACCGTTTTTCACGTTCACAAGTTTTCGGCAGAGGCCAATCAATCAATACGTGACAAAAATAACAATACGACTGAGCGTGGATTGAACCCTGGATGTTTCGAATTGTAATGTGGTCCTTAACCCACACGTTACTTCACACGTCAAGAATTTCTAGACTTACCAAAGAATTTTGCCTGCTTTAAATAGACAAGTGCCCAGTGGGATGCGAATTTAAGTTACACCAGGGTAATCTTCCCATCAACGAATCTTTGTCCCAATAATACGATACTTGTTCCTGATATCTTACCATAGCGCGTGGACACAGATGATGGAGTCTCCACTAGCACTGCTGGTAGAACCTTGGTGAACCTAGACCTCTTCCGGCTGGTACGGACGTAAGACAGCTCTCCAAGCACTCACTACTACCCTCCTACCTTGTGGCTGACATTCCAGGGGTGAGCATTGTCCAACCAAGGCGCTTACTGCAAGTATCTTAGAGTTTATTCTCGAGTCCATATTCGCCTTTTGGATGAAAATAAAGAAACCTGTTCTCAGCTCCTGACTTTGGCGGAATTACGGTATTTTGCAGTTGTTTCTCACGCTGCAGTTCCCTGGTCAGCTGTCTGCAGCTACCGACTTCAAATGTCCCTTAGGCGACTGATGATATTCCTATCAGATTGTACATGAAAAGAAGCATACGGCATGAAAAACGAACTCTTGAGCTGTCCCAAGCCTGCCTTTCTACGTAGTTTATGTGTCACCGTCTAAAAATATTATTCACGTTATCGTGATAGCGTTTTCATGACAATCCATGTCCATATGTGGTGTATTGCAACCTACAACGATCTTTACTGGTCTAAGATTGGACCCTTCCTCTCGAAACGGTGACCCCCAGTGAAACATTTGTTTAATAAACAAGGGAGATCAAGAACACACTTTATATTTTGTTCCATCTACATATTTACTGCCTGAAGTTCCACATTCACTTTTATATTACACAAATGGTTCAAATGGCTCTGAGCACTATGGGACTTAACATCTATGGTCATCAGTCCCCTAGAACTTAGAACTACTTAAACCTAACTAACCTAAGGACATCACACAACACCCAGTCATCACGAGGCAGATATTACACAAATCGATGCATTCATATACCATACACTGACTACGAAAAATTAAAGAATATTTGATACAGCAGCGATATAGACGACCGTATTTCCTTGCTCTTGATATTGTGATCTCTCAGATATATATTTATTGTACATCCGGAGCTGGGAGGGATAAGGGAGAGAGTACGTAAAATGATTCGCCTCGCAAAGCAAGGCGCCTTATGTGCAGTAAGCCATGTGGACATAAAACATTCTCTTGTTGACTAACCGAGCACGTCATGAATCGTCATTTTAGAGTAACTCGTCTCCAACGGCCCGGTGGTTCAGTTGTGGCAGAATGAGTCAAACATCTCACACTCAATCGCTGGTCAGTCCTAAGATTTTTGTCAGTCACTCATCACTTTCTTCAATTCTAGCATTGCGTGTTAAATTGAAAAATGCCGAGTCGCTCCGTAGTTCGGACTCAACGTTAAATTCTAGCTGGGTAAGTTAGCATAAAGTTCGTATGAAGCCAACGGCATACTACTTCCACAGGACGATGCCGAATGAAACACTATGAGTTCAAAGAAACCGTCGAGTTGATGAGTTTTATCTTCATCATCATCAGCAGCACAATTTAAGACTGATTATGCCTTTCAGCGTTCAGTATGGAGCATAGCCCCCCTTATAAAATTCCTCCATGATCCCCTATTCAGTGCTAACATTGGTGCCTCTTCTGATGTTAAACCTATTACTTCAAAATCATTCTTAACCGAATCCAGGTACCTTCTCCTTTGTCTGCCCCGACTCCTCCTACCCTCTACTGCTGAACCCATGAGTCTCTTGGGTAACCTTGCTTCTCCCATGCGTGTAACATGACCCCACCATCTAAGCCTGTTCGCCCTGACTGCTACATCTGTAGAGTTCATTCCCAGTTTTTCTTTTATTTCCTCATTGTGGACACCCTCCTGCCATTGTTCCCATCTACTAGTACCTGCAATCATCCTAGCTATTTTCATATCGGTAACCTCAACCTTGTTGATAAGGTAACCTGAATCCACCCAGCTTTCGCTCCCATACAACAAAGTTGGTCGAAAGATTGAATTATGTACTTAATAATCTCGAAGTCTACGAAAGAGTGTACTCTAACTTTTCTTCAGTTTTCTGATATTCTTTCGTAAGATTAACGCGCAAATAGACCATATAAAGCGAAAGGAAGATTACATTCAGATTAAAGTTTGCACAGTCAGTCTTGGCTTTCAAGGAAAGTTGCACAGTCGTAGGCAACGCTGTATGCCGCTCAGGAGTACTAAAAGGATACTGACGTGCTACGCTCTATCCGAGCATGACGTAAAGATCCGCTTTTAGGCGGCGAATGCTTTTTTCTTCCTTTTTTTCTCTCATGTGCGTCAGCCGCAAGTGTTATCTCCAGAGGATGTTAAGAGCAATGCAGCATCCTCTAGCGGTTCAGTTTCGTCGTGCTTCTCCATTGTCATGACAGCTTCCTGTTGGTCCAAGCCTAAGCGGCTAAGAAAGTAACCTTCTTCTAAGAAAAAAGCACTAATCGTAACTTGCTTAGCAGGTATCTTGATGGTAATTCTAGAAGTGTACACCACGGTCATATATAACTCAGAAGTTTTTTGTTTCTTGCTATGCAGGAGCCGCTGAGGGTTGAAGGGTCGCTCGACCCTTGAATACACATTTTGTAACTATTCTTCAGCTGAGCGTGAAGTTCATTTATGTGAAAATGGCAAGTTGGAATGACATTTTACTAACGGAAGATGCTATACGGGAAGCATTGTTAGAAGAACTCAATCGTGAAAGTGACGTGACTTTCATGATGAAAGCCATTTGAAGCTTATGCCCTGCAGCTGTCATGAACAATAGCGAAACTCATCAGTCTGCCGAATCTTCAGACAGCGATAACGATTACTGCTGGAACACAGCTGTCCATAACACAGCTGGCCTGTCAGTTGGCGATAACGTTGTAGCCCAGATCTCGAAAGTGAGGTGGCAATGAATGAACGGATTTACGAGTAACTTACGGAGTGGCTGTGCGGTTCTAGGCGTTACAGTCTGGAGCCGAGCAACCGCTACGGTCGCAGGCTCGAATCCGGGCATGCATGTGTGTGATGTCCTTAGGTTAGTGAGGTTTAATTAGCTCTAAGTTCTAGGCGACTGATGACCTCAGAAGTTAAGTCGCATAGTGCTCAGAGCCAGTCATTTGCATTTCATTAAATGAATATCATCTTCATCCAATTAAACAGCAAATAAAGTCTTTCGATCCGGATCACTTTCAAGCTTCTTCAATGAAAAGTTTTCATGACAGTTTTTACGTACTCTCGTATTATGGATGCATTAATCTAATATTGATTGAAGAATTACGTGACAGAAGTAAAATAAAGAGTTTAGTACAAAGGGGACAATTTCATTATAAGATATTCTATTTTCAGGCAATTTCACCAGCAAATAATTGAGGATCACTGTGACATGGTGTAGCCTTATTGTTACAACATCAAATGAGTACTGGGCAACGGCCTTACCACAGTGGATACACCGGTTCCTGTCAGATCACCGATGTTATGCGCTCTTGGGCATTGCCGGCACTTGGATGGGTGACGATCCGGGCCGTCATGCGCTGTTGCCGTTTTTCTGGGTGCACTCAGCCTCGTGATGCCAATTGAGGAGCTACTCGAGCGAATAGTAGCGGCTCCATCACAGAAAACCATCATAACAACCGGGAGATCGGTGTGCTGACCACATGCCCCTCCAATCCACATCCTCAACTGAGGACGACACGGCGGTCGGACGGTCCCGATGGGCCACTTGTGCCCTGAAGACGGAGTGCTGCTGAGTGCTTCAGATGTGTACACTACAAGAGTTAAGGAAGAAACTTTTGTGTAATTTATTTATGACCTGTTTCGGTGCGGACTGCCGCGTGACGTGCAGGAGGGGACTCTATAAGGTTCTGGAAGGTACCGACAGAGTAAACAACTTCAACTGTATTTACGACTTTAGTAGATCACTACCGATTTCATGCCACTTAAAGCCATATCTACAGGTGAACATCTGTATAACAATAAAACCAGAAGGAATAACAACCCTGTGACAACCACTGATATGATAACTTCTAAAATTATTTTAAGTTCTGTAAAAAATTTTTAGAAAGCTATTAAAAACTTTTATTTGAGAAAATTAAAATATTTGTTATCACATAACTAAAAATTAGATCTGAAATGTTAGTACCCAACATTTGTTGTCCGTTAGAACGAAACGCTGCTAGAAGGCGGTATGTCATTGAATAAAAACAGCCTGATTACAAATCAATATGGTGGTTGAGTCCTAAACAAATTATACCACAGTGATTCATTGGTAAGGCGAAAATAAATGAAACACTGTTAAGACTTAATTTGCGGCTAGCACAAAAAAACCAAGGTAGTGGCTGCAATAAAATGGAGGGATCTTCTACGAGGATCAAACCCATCAAATATATAGCTGCTGACGGAAAAGTAGAACCAGAAGACCGAACTGCGAACAGAGGACACGGCCGCGTGCTGTCTCTTACCTGAGGCAACGAAAACTGCTTGCCTACAGACGGCACACGCATGCGTTGATGATGTGCGGTCTCAACTGAATGATAGGTTATATTTTGGGGGGACACACGAATGGTATACTTTCATCAATAACGCCCGTAACCTGAAGGAACTCTTGAACATTTAATAACTTAAATGACGACCGTCAGATGCATATATTACGGCAATGAAACGGATCTTCTGGCTCTGTCTACTGAATGAACTTTAAAAGCTTAGTTATGTGAGTACAAGTATTTTAATTTCCTGCTGTAAAAGTTTTTAATAGATTTTTCCAAAACTTTTAAACATCTTACACGGTGTTTAAAATAGAATATATGTATTCTGAATGCATACGTTTATTTAACTTTAAGACATACGAATATGAAACTTTACATACATATGTACGAACCTCTCAAGTTCATATTACAGATGTTCAATATGTCCTCCATCAGCGACACGAAAAGTATCTCGTCGATACTCAAATTCCTCCCATACTCGGTCAAGCATGTCCTTCGTCACTGATGTTATGGCAGTATAGATAAGGTTCTGCAGCTCTTCCAGGTTCTGTCGGAGTGGTGGTACATAAACGTTGTCTTTAACGAAAACCGACAGGAGGAAGTGAGAGGGTGGTCCCCAACTGAAGCATGTTAAGTCGCCAGCTCCTTGCCGACCAGTCCAACGGTTCCGTTGAGTTTCATTCAGATATTCACTCAGTTTGCGACCCCAGTGAGGGGGTGCCCCGTCTTGTTGTCTTTGTGCAGCCGCGGAAACAATTAGTTTTATAACATTGCGAGATACTGCTGACCGTTAACCGTGTTCCCATCAAAGGAGAATGGGCCGTAAATAGATGAACAGGATATCGCTCAAAACACATTGACTTTGGGCGAATCTCGTACATGTTCAATGGGTGCACGTGCGTTCTGTAGGCCGCAAAGTCGAATTTGGAGCTTGTATACCTGACCACTAACATGGAAAGTCGCTTCATCACTGAACACGTTGCATTCTGCGAAAGTCTTAACAATGTCAGTATCATCAAGAATCTTGTTACAAAATGCCTCACGTTTGCGTTTGTGATCAGGACACAGAGCTTGTAACAAATGGTTCAAATAGCTCTAAGCACTATGGGACTTTAGATCATCAGTCCTCTAGATTTAGAACTACGTAAACCTAACTAACCTGAAGACATCACACACATCCATGCCCGAGGCAGGATTCGAACCAGCGACCGTAGCAGCCGCGTGGTTCCAGACTGAAACGCCTAGAACCGCTCGGTCACCATGGCAGGAAGCTTGTAACAGCTGCAGTTTATACGGCTTTTAACCAACCGACGTCTCCAAACACGCCAAATTGTTGTTGTAGGCAGCTGTAACTCCCGACTGGCACGACAAGTTGATTTTGAAGGACTACGTTGGAAAGCAGTTTGAGTTCGTGCAACATTTTCTTCAAGAACACGAGGGTTGCCAAGACTCTTTCCATTATATACACATCCTGTATCTAGAAACTGTCGATACCATCTGCAAATGTTCCACCCATTCAGAAGATCAATTTGGTACCTCAACCAGAAACGTCTTGGCATTGTAATCACAGAATTGCACTCCCCAAACTCGAGAACACAAAATGATTTCTGCTGCGGAGTAGCCATTTTAAACATATGACGGTTACGAAGCAAAACAGAAGATTACTGACATCTAGCGGCTATTGATATAAACTGGACTATGTATTCGTTTCTCCAATATCCGAGCTGTGGCGCAGCGATCGATGGTTCGGACAAAATAATACTTTGTAATACGTATATTCTTTTTGAAACACCCAGTATAATGATTTTAGAAATTCATCATATCAGTGGACGTCTCAGGGTTGTCATTCCTTTCTGTTTTCATTGTTATGCAGATTTTTCGGGTTAAGATGTAGCTTTTAGTGCCGGCAGCGATACAAAAATAAAGGAGTAAATACAGACGAAGCGGTTTATTAATACCCAAGATAATTACTCATAGCCGTGGTTGCCCTACCTACAACGTTGTCTGCAGTACCGACAGGAATCTGGAGCAAGCTGCGCTAGGTTTCTCGGTTGGGGATTCATAGAAGTTGTCCCACAGATTCTCGATTGGATTTAAGTCTGGGGAGTTTGGTGGCCAGGGGAGACCTGTAAACTCATCGTGGTGCTCTTCGAACCACGCACGTAGCGCCGACGTGAGTGAACTGGTAGAGGCCATGGTGCTGAGGAAAAGCAAACTGCATGTACGGCTCGACATGGTCCACAAGGATAGCTGCATACTTGTTGATCCATAGTGCCTCCCAAATCGCCCAGGGAATGCCACAACAACATTCCCAAACGATAACGTCATTTCAGAGTGTTTTCTTTCATACTGCACACGCCTACGGTTATCCGTCCGTTGGAGCGTAAAACGTGATTCATCTGAAAAGGCCACCTGTCACCATTCAGTGGATGTCCAGTTCCGGTGTTGACGTGCAAGTTCCAGCCTTCTTCCAGCTGTTAGCATGGCTGTATGAACCAGGAGCTTACTGCGGAGGCCCATACACAGCAACGTTCGCTGGACGGTCGTTGAAGAGTCACTGGGTGGTCAGTCGCTCAACAGTTGAACGTCAGTTCGTACGCACACGTCTCTACAGCTGTCGTTCATCCCTGTCATCTGTGGCCCATGGTGCATCACAGATGTCTCGGTGCCAGTTTAGGATAGCGCCATTTTGCTATGCACGGTATACTTTAACTATGGCGTCAAGTGAATAGTTTAAAAACTTGGACGTTTCTGAAATGCTTCCACCCTTGGCACCAAAGGCAATGTTCATGCCCTTTTGGACGTCAGATAAATCACTCCGTTTCCGCATTACGACAACGACTGCACTGTTTTCCGCAATCACTCTACGCGCTTTACATACGTTCCAGTGCTAGTGTGGTTACTGCACTCTGACGTCGAACGCAGCCATGGTCACATTAATGTGACCGAAGTGTGTACGTCGCTACTCAAGACGTCCGTGATGTTACCGATCACATCTTTTATGGGATCGGTAGCTCACATCGATATAATTCAGGTCAAGAATAAATATTTACTTTTTTGTTAAAATCTCGTTGATAGACAGATTGTGTAGTTTTTTGGGTGGGGAATTGACCAGAAACGTTAACCGTTCTGGTTTAATGAACGAACGCAAATTAGAGAATACAATTTAAAAGAAATTACATTCCGATATTCTCGGATTGCTTTCATTGAAAGGATGAGCACGGGAACAGAATTATAGAAAGATTTAATAAGCATGAATTATCGAGTTTTCTGGGATTCATTGACTTTGAGAAAGATTTTGACTCGTCCGCAATAACGACTGTACTAGCAACCCTCGAAAACAGAGCGCTGATTTAAGTAGTCCTAGAAGAAGATTTCTGACCTTTGAACTGGGAAAGCGAAGAAGGAACCCGTGTGAATGGAACGTATCTGAGCCATCTCCGTTTTGCTGATGACGTATTGTTTGCCTCCTGTGCAGGTATACATCAACTTAAAAGTGCATATAGGGACTTAGGGTTGAAAATCAGTTATTATTAGACTACGAGAACGTAAAACATATCGTATTAATAAGAAAATCTTTGGAACAAGTTGATATGTTCTTCTGTTTAGAGCATTGGACGACTACTGAATGAACAGTAAACGAAATAAAAAGCGCAGTAAATATCGTTTGATGTGATTTTCAATAACCTGAATAGATTTCAAAACAAAGGTTTCGATTTGTGTGATTTAGCAAGTTTGTAATAGTTGTTTATTGCCAGTTTTAAATTGAGGCAGTGAGACACAAGTTTTTATTGTGAAAATGATTCTAAAGCCTTTGTTCCTCAACAACTACGAAACACAGCAACGCAAGCAAATGGATTAGGAAAGAGAGTGGAATTTATCATTGTTGTAGTGGAAACGAAAAGTAGGTTGGCGTTACCTGTAATCAGGTGAATAGATGGTTGATCAATAAAAGAAATTCTTTGGTAGCAGACTAGAGAAGATCGAAAAGAGGACGATGTAATGAAAGGTGTGTACATGACACGAGAAAACGTGTATGGGTAACAGCGTAATTGAAAAGCGTAATGTATGGAGAAGTCTACACACATAGGCTTCCGCAAGGGAGGGAATTGTACTCCCATCCCACCCACCCCGCTCCTGGACTCTAGAACATTAACTCATTAACTTTTTATTCATTACAGAGTTCTCAAACACTTGTACAAGTGATTTCCGTAAACCTCTCGTTTAGCCAAATGTAGCATTACGTGGCGGATTGCAGTGAGACAGACTGTGACTTAACCAGTCACTGTATAACTTGTAACAGTTATACAAAAAAATAACAATTTTCGAGTCTTGCTCTTCCTGGATAAATTTCTGTGGATGCCTTTGCCTATATATGGATTTCATTTGGGTGGCGAGGAAGGCGACGATGATGGCGACGATGTTGAAACGAGTCCAAATATTACAAAAGGAGAACTAAAAGTTTCTGTTTGAGGGAGATGCCGCAGCGCATAAGTAACCTAGCGCGATTCCCTTGCAGGTGTACAAGCCCCGACAGGTAGACGAGGATTTAGTGTGGCATCGTGTCCTTCCGACGTGCTTGCGGTAAATGCGGAAATGTGAACCGTGGCGACATTATTACCAAATGATTTCCAATATGACCAACGTGCTGTTATTTCTTTCTTGGCTGCCGAAGGACAAACAACATTTGACATCCATCAGTGAATGAAGAATGTGTATGGGGCACCATGTCTGTCGAAAACCACCAACTGTGACAAATGATGCGGCTGCTTCGTGATAACGCACGTACGCAAATAGCAAAAGGCGGAACGCAGACGTTAATCAAACTCAAGTGGGAGAGACGCTCGAGTACCTTCGTTACAGTCCTGATCTCTCCCCACGCGACTACCACGTCTCAGGTCCCTTAAAAAAGGCCTTGAAAGGTCGTCGATTCCTGTCAGACGAGGATGCGCAACAGGCAGTTATTGGCTTCTTCACGCAACAGGAGGACACAGCGCTTTTCCAGACGGGGATCTGTAACCTGATGTGTGACTACCCCAAGGCTCACCGCTATTTTGCCTCATTGGCATACCAATCTGTACAGCCTTTGGGGAGATAGTTTTTGATTCCTCGTTATGTAAAGAGTCTATATACAGGCATTACATCTAGAAATTAAAGTGAGACATTTGTCACAACGATGAACAAGCTTTCCTATTCCCTCGCTAAAGAACGTGTCTATCTGTGGAAGGAAGGAAAGTTAGATTATGGTCGACGAAGCCATTATAGACGGAACACGAACCCTGACTGGTGAAGGACAGGGAAGCAAACTGGCCGTCTTATTCTCAAAGGACGACCCAAGTATGAATAACACCCTCTGGATCACAACTCTTTTATTACAGACTATCCGTTTAAATCTGCGTTGCATGTCATCTTCAGGTCTGGCGGCAGAGCGAAGTGGTTAGCACACTGGACTCGCATTCTGGAGGACGATTGTTTCAATGTGTGTGTGAATTCCTAAGGTACCAAACTGCTGAGGTCATCGGTCCCTAGATTTACACACTACTTAAACTAACTTACTCTAAGGACAATACACACACCAATTAGTTAGGTTTAAGTAGTTCTAAGTTCTAGGGGGCCGATGACCACAGCAGTTAAGTCCCATAGTGCCCAGAGCCATTTGGACCTTTTTTTTTTTTTTTTTTTTTTTTTTTTTTTTTTTTTTTGCAGAACTCAACGAGTTCTTTCTAACGGGACGAAATCGACAGATCGCAACACGGCAAGAACAGTGATACGACTAAAAAATGCCATACTTGAGGAAGAGATCAGAACTACATGACCATATTACCTTCGTATAAAATGTAATTGAATTTACGGCCAAAAATAGTAATCTGAAATTAGTAGAAGCTGATACTGTTTCAACGTAAGTTGAATAGAATCCCTTAGGCCGACTATTCTCAGGTATTGCATTTTTGAGTTGTCGTTGTCCACGTCGGGGTGCGATAAGTAAAGGAATTTTGGGAGTGCCCGAAGAGAGTGCTATGATGCATTTATTGTAAAAAAATAGGCAAATGGCCTATATATATATATATATATATATATATATATATATATATATATATATATATATATATATATATATATATAAAGAGATTTGGGAAACAATATGAAGAGCCCTCTTAGCCTGTCTGCAGATGATGCTTTAATTTACTGTCTAGTAAAGCCATGAGGAGATCAAAATGAATTGCAAAATGATTTAAACAAAGCTGTTATATGGCGTGAAAAGTGGTAATTGATTCTAAACAAAACTTATATAAGACCAGCCAAATGACTATGAAAAGGAATCCTTTAAATTTCGATTACACGATAAATCATAAATTTATAGGTTATCTATTCAAATGGATATGTAGAGATTGCAATTACGAATAATTTAAACTGGAACCATGAAACAGAAACTTTGAGGGGAAGTCGAACCAAAGACTGCGCTTTACTGGCAGAATGGAACAAGTATACGAAAGATACTGCTTACACAACGCTTATCCGTTCTCTTCTGGAGTACTGCTGCATGGTATGGGTTCTTTACCTGCCATAATTGACGGGGACATCCAAAAAGTATAGAGAATGCCAAATCGTTTCGGATTATCGAGCAAAAGGGGTGAGCACGATACGCGAGTCGGGGGTGGCAATCGTTAAAACAAAGACAATTTCACTGCAGCTTTCTTCTTTGAATGCGAAAATATTTTGTTTACTCCCACTTACATAGCGAAAAACGACTATCAGTAAAAACATAGTCCGCACGAAAGGTTTATGTTTAGCAATCACTTAAATGTGAATTGCGGAGTAATGTAGACGTAGATGTAGATGTAGAGGCGTTGTGTATCACGGAGGGATTTTTCTTGAGATTTCGAGAGCATACATTTGAAGCATAGTCGGACTACTTTACTTCCTGTTAATGGATGTATCCCGAATGGCCAAGACGAGCAAATCGGAGCTCACACGGAGATTTATTGACAGTTGCTCTTCCCAACGCCATTCGTGAACGGAACATGAATTGGAGAATAGTATAATGGTATCAGATATACCCTCCACCACACACCGTAAGGCCTGCGGAATATAGATGCAGCTGCAGTTATTTCTAGCAGCTGATGCTCTTACGCCTATAATTACATCAGTGAGGTCAAAGAAGTCGTAGCTTTTTTTGCATCCAAAACAAAACACGTAAACAATAAAGGCGCACAGAAGTTACAGAACCAGAACAAAAATTAAGAAAGAGTTGACTGGTGCGCTGCATACGTTGTCTCACTTGTGCACATAATTCAGAAACAAAGGTTCAAAAATGAAGCGCATCTTAAAAGAAAACATCCGCTGCCTGCAGGGTCCTAACGAAGGGCGGAAAATTAGGGCCATTGTTGTGCCAGACTGAAACTTTTTTTTCTTCTTCAGTACGTGACCGGGTGCGAGTAAAGGAATGTGGGGTCGATTTCAGCGTCCTGTCGCCATTCATGTCATTACAGAAGGTGTACTGTTCCGTCTGGAGAAGAAGGTGAATTAGTCCGTGATCTCGTTCAAGGAAGGTTGTAGGTTGCAAATTGTGAGTTTTCTTTTGGTGTATTTCATACAGATGCAGGTGGACATGGTAACGGGTGTTGCTGTGGTGAGGAGCATATCTCTATCAGCGGCTGGGCTTGAGAGTTTTAATGAAAGAGATGTTCTTGTATATAAGACACTTCACATTTCTGAGTTTACCAATAAGAGATATGGGGAATCTACTACTTATCGAGCCGATGCTTATCTGATGATTATCACTAGGGTGGAAGACGGTCAGTGTCTTCATAGAAGCCGGCCGGAGTGGCCGTGCGGTTCTAGGCGCTTCAGTCTAGAACCGCGCGACCGCTGCTGTCGCAGGTTCGAATCCTGCCTCGGGCATGGATGTGTGTGATGTCCTTAGGTTAGTTAGGTTCACGTAGTTCTAAGTTCTAGGGGACTGATGACCTCAGCAGTTAAGTCCCATAGTGCTGAGAGCTATTTGAACCTTCATAGAAAAATTTCTGCGGTTGCCTACGAGGCTGGACCATAAGTTGGTCAATTAAGAAAAGAAATCGGCCCGAGCTGACGACCCCCAGTTCTCTCAAAACGCCGAAGATTGTCTGCATCTCCGGACCAGATCACACTATCTTTCCCGCTCGCGCCGAAGACTTCGCTAAGAAACGATGAAGTTTATGGGTTTCCATTAACTGTTAACGAGATAAAATCGTGGAACTGAACCCCACAATACCTCATAAGAGATCTTAGAAAGAAGATGCCTGATCTTTTGTTCCAATAGAAAAACCGTCGAGCGACGGTAGTCGAAATATTGCGTAGAGATGTGAACTGTTGATTGCAGTCTCATATAGTTAAACAGCCAAAAACGATGAATACACGGAGAGATACAAAATATATTCTAAGTAACGTAACGTGTATATTCCTCACTGCCGAAATGTGATTTTGCAGGTATAATGGACTGTATTTAATTTTCGTTTGAAGTTGAATGAAGTGGCCACTGGATGCCTTGCTCTTCAGCTGCACGTTCCAAGCGCGTTAATCACAAGTCGTGTCGCGTACGTCAGCGGAACACCTTGACTACAGAGAAGCGAATATCCGCTTGGAATCTTCTGCACCACCACCACCACCACTACAATTACAGCCGTACCAGGCCCGAAGGACGGCTGTCTAGTGCTGCCGGCATCTTCCTGAAACAACTGCACAAGATTTCGCAGTCTGTGGTTGTAAACTGTTACGCACGCTAAAACTGAGAAAATGAATGGAGACTAAAATCGCTCTAGGTAAAGCTTTGATACGGAATTACAATCAGGGCCGAGCTTGTATGAGTAATAGATGTATCGGATATGGCAGAAGACCCAGTTGGTGCTAGTAACATGAAATTCGCTACGAGACACAAATGCGATCAGTTATAGAGTGTTGTTCAAGTTTTTGGAGATCTTATCCAGCAAGCATGACGAGAACCATCGAATTCAGAAGGATCGTAAAGCTCGTACGAAATTGTAACTGAGAACAGGAAACTTGGAATATTTGGAAGAAAGCGACGTTGTTTTCACGTAACCCTGTTGGATAATTTTTGTAAACCTGTATTAAGAGGAAAAGTGTGCGGCTTTGCCACTGTGTAGATTTTATCTCGCGTAGGGATTTTGCGAACACGATAAGAGATATTAAGCGGTCTACAATCAGACGGTCACATTTCCTTGAAAAAATGTCTCTTTAACGTATTGTGCAACGATTTGATGCTTGTAAACGTAGAATTGTCTGTCTGTGGCAAAGCTGTGCATACATTGTGAAACGTCCCCTTAGAAAAATCAGTGAATTACTGTGCCGGTAAACCCCTTACGTTATTTGATTTTAAAACAGCTGAGCAAAACTGAACGTACTCAGACATTTCTCTGACCATCACTAAACTGACACACAATATTTTTTGCGCAACGCAAACTGACTTTCAACAATCTCTGCGTAAGAATGGCCCTGACTAACAATAACCTATACCTTTCATGAATCACTTACCTCACAAAAATCTTCGTCACTCGAACTACTGCAATACGGCCAGCGCCAATACTGCCAGCTAAATAAAAGATTCTAACTACTAAAGTCACTAACTACTGATAGGCATAGTTAGCAAATGAAAGATTTTGATAAAGAACAAACAATGTATTTACCTTAATAGTGTTCAAAAGTCATTATATATATATATATATATATATATATATATATATATATATATATATCAGTTCATGACATCCAGTCTTACAAATTTACTGTCACTGATGGACACACGTCCAGATCATCCGCTCTCAAAACTCCGCCATCTCTCTCCCCACATCCACCACTGCTGGCGGCTCACCTCCAACTGTGCAACGCTACACGCTGTTAACAGCCAACAGCCCAACACTACGATAGCGACCATTTCAACAATGCCTACCAGCCATAGACAGCACACAGCACAGCCAGCGATTTTCATACAGAGCGCTAGGGGACGTTACCAACATAAAAACCTAAACAGACTACTTACAATTGGTGTGTGTGACTCGGCGGTTAAGAGGGATTGCAAAGCCTCAGTCGGTGTCACACATCGCACTGACGGTGATCTGTATTTGTGAAAAATGCCAACTTGCACCATGGTTCAGAGTTTACGTCAAATTGTCGTCCCCCATATAACAGTCTGGTTAAGTGGTAGATGAAGGCATCCCACCCACAACAGGGCCTTGCATTGTACGGAACTGTTTCCTTCAAAGCAATCTTTCGGTGAGTGACATCTTCATGTTTTCCTCCGTACAGTCCCGATCTCTCCCCATGCGATTTCCATGTTTTTGGAGCCATGAAGAAAGAGATTCGTGGCCGTCGATTTGCTTCGGACGAAGAGGTGCACATATGAGTACAGCCACCGTTCCGCAGGTAACAGAAGACATTTTTCCCTGGAGGCGTTGACCGTCTTCTCACAGTGAGGTAAGTGTATTAACAGTAGCGGCGATCACTTGCGAAATAAAAAAAAACTGTTTATTATAATTCTTCATCTATCTAGTTTTGATTGGAGTACTCCTTACATACCCGCCTCTCGCTCCTCATTCAGTCCGAAAACGCCAAGCAGTGTTACTTTCGGTCGTTAATTGGATTCTAATGACACAAAATTGGTGACTCAGTTTTGTGGCTTCCGGTTACTGGTCACTGAAGACGGGGTCAGTTGTTTTAAGGTGATTATCGACGCGACAGACGTGTTACACGCTTACACCAAGAGCAAGGACGCACCGTCATTTATAGGCGCGATTGAAGTTGGTCTGAGTGTTGAGATCTCGCACAGAATTTGTTGATAGAGGAAATTTCCATGCATAAACATATCTCAGTTTAACGTGTAGTTAGGTTCCCGCAACAGCTGACGATGCCAGGAAGAATTTCTGCCGAAAGGCAGTGAATATTTAAAAATCCGAACAAGCTGGAGATCTCCGAAGATTGTAGGAGACATGAAGTATCAGGTACACAGGGTGACTCAGTCGCCCCTACCGATGCCGTTTTATGCAACCGGCAATATAATATCTGGCCTTCATAATAAACCAAGCGCGAGATTTTCATATTCTTTCGTTACTGTTGCCCTACAAAAAACATTAAGAAGAACCTTTTGTTGGAAATTCAATGTAGTTAAATTTTGTACTGGGATACTTTTTCGCTAGGGACCGTGCTTTCCGGGTTATTGAAGATAAACGTACAAAAGTGACCTTCAAACGCTTCCCCACTCCCCCATAGGCCAGGATTTCAAGTATCTTATTCATGGCACTCCCTCCTACCACTGAACAAAAATTTGCGATTGCATGATTTATTTCCCACATTTCACCTTTTTTTGTTCTTCATTGACTGGCCTTATTACGCGACCGGCTTAATTATAACTGCTGCCAAGTCTTCGAAGTACACACTCCACAAGTAGTTCATGGAATCCAGATACTGATGGCTTCTGTTATGCATGCATCGATGTGTCTGATTTTTTTATAGATGTTATGCATAGGGCCTTAAGATGGCATTAATGAGATTCCCAAACTGGTGGTCTAAATAAAATAACTTCTGGAAACATGCCGGTGTGCAGTATCTACTAGGAGAGAGCACTCCGTCATCAGGCCACAACTGGCCCATCGGGACCATCCGACCGCCGTGTCATCCTCAGCTGAGGAGGGGCGTGTGGTCAACACACCGCTCTCCCGATCGTTACGATGGTTTTCTTTGACCGGAGCCGCTACTATTCGGTCGAGTAGCTCCTCAGTAGACATCACGAGGGTGAGTGCACCCCGAAAAATGGCAACAGCACATGGCGACCCGGATGGTCACCCATCCAAGTGCCGGCCACGCCCGACAGCGCTTAACTTCGGTGATCTGACGGGAACCGCTGTATCCACTGCGGCAAGGCCGTTGCCCGTATCCACTATGGATCAACATAAATTCAGATCTACATCTACGTCTACATACATACTCCGCAATCCACCATACGATGCGTGGCGGAGAGTACCTCGTACCACAATTAGCATCTTCTCTCCCTGTTCCACTCCCAAACAGAACGAGGGAAAAATGACTGCCTATATGCCTCTGTACGAGCCCTAATCTCTCTTACCTTATCTTTGTGGTCTTTCCGCGAAATGTAAGTTGGCGGCAGTAAAATTGTATTTTAGTCAGCCTCAAATACTGGTTCTCTAAATTTCCTCAGTAGCGATTCACGAGAAGAACGCCTCCTTTCCTCTAGAGACTCCCACCCGAGTTTATGAAGCATTTCCGTAACACTCGCGTGATGATCAAACCTACCAGTAACAAATCTAGCAGCCCGCCTCTGAATTGCTTCTATGTCCTCCCTGAATCTGACCTGATAGGCATCCCAAACGCTGAGCAGTACATAAGAATAGGTCGCACCAGCGTTCTATAAGCGGTCTCCTTTACAGATGAACCACATCTTTCCAAAATTCTGCCAATGAACCGAAGACGACTATCTGCCTTCCCCACAACTGCCATTACATGCTTGTCCCACTTCATATCGCTCTGCAATGTTACGCCCAAATATTTAATCGACGTGATTGTGTGGAGCGCTACGCTGCTAATGGAGTATTCAAACATTACAGGATTCTTTTCCCTATTCATCTGCATTAATTTACATTTATCTATATTTAGAGTTAGCTGTCATTCTTTACACCAATCACAAATCCTGTCCAAGTCATCTTGTATCCTCCTACAGTCACTCAATGACGACACCTTCCCGTACGCCACAGCATCATCAGCAAACAGGTGCACATTGCTATCCACCCTATCCAAAAGATCATTTATGTAGATAGAAAACAGCGGAACTACCACACTTCCCGCTGTGTCCGACTTAGGATTTTTAACCAAATGAAGTCCGCACCAAGCAAACACTGCGTCTAAATAAACCTTTTATCGCACTGGCACCTTAAGGTAAGAAAAGAGAACAGAAAGGAGGGGGGGGGGGTTGTGATTAGATAGCGGGAGCGGTTTACTGTTCGCCGCGCCGCAGCCGCGCGCGCCAGACGCTGGCGTCACCTACTGATGACGCCGCCGGAGCCGAGGCAGTGGGCTGAGGCTGTGGCGTGAATCACGCACGTTGCAGTAAGGCGTTGGCGCGCACCAGTAGGCGAGAGGCAGCAGCAGCAGAAACTCCTGAGTGAGCGCGTTACTCCGTCACGTTGCAGACGCAGCCGCCGCCGCCATGTCGCACCAGGTGACCATCACGAGGACCACTACCACGACGACTACGTCGGCCATCCTCATCAACACTGGGTACATGCGCTCCTGGAGCGGCCTGCTCAAGCTGTGCCAGACGGTGAGTACGTCTGCCTCGTCCAGCTCTTGGACTCACTCTACTTCTCACGCCACAACCCACGCGTTTTTAGTGACTCAGCGGTTCATCGGTAAAGTGTCAGACTACCAACAGAAAGGTCTCGGTTCGATCCGTGGCCAACCCGAGGATTTTTGTCTCACTTTTCATTTCTTTCACCTATTGCAATGGGAGAAGCCGAATTGTAATTTACTTGAAACTGGCTAGGTGACAACAGCATACCAGCTCTAGTATGACCACGCCTAGCAAAGAACTGTGGTGTTCAGAGGTACATTTTAGGGCTTACATATTGCCCGAGTCTATTGTTTAGACGTAGGACGTCCGCAACTGTCAGTGACATTTTAGTACGTCCATGCTTGTGATCGATAGTCCGTGGCACTTGGGCTGTTCACGTACGTAAGAAAATGGCACACGTGCAGCCGTCGTTTTGATGTTGGTTCAAATGGCTCTGAGGACTATGGGACTTAACTTCTAAGGTCATCAGTCCCCTAGAACTTAGAACTACTTAAACCTAACTAACCTAAGGACATCACACACATCCATGCCCGAGGCACGTTCCAGACTGTAGCGCCTAGAACCGCTCTGCCACCGCGGCCGGCGTTTTGATGTTATTTTATTGGGTAGCAACCAGTTTCGGTGACACAGTATACCATCTTCAGACCTTAACCGATGCTGTGGGGGTGAACTCCGCTCTTATACACAGTCCCATCAGCGGCCAACCTATATGAACTGGCTTCCGTAGAATACCTGTTGCAGACACAACATCGCTGTTAAAATATTCTACGCAAGGCAGTTCGTAGAGTTGACCTCTATAGGATTGTGTATAAGAGCGGAGTTCACCCGCTCAGCGTCATCCAAGGCCTGAAGATGACGTATTGAGTCACCAAAACTGGTTACCGTTTACTAAAATTAATTGAAAACGACGGCTGCAAGTTTTTCTTTTTACTACGTGTCAGTAATACAGCGTGAAAAGTATTTAAACCGACAAACTCTGGGAGGTTGTACGGGATATCAAAACAAATATTTTTCCCTAATGTCATTTTTTCCTATGAGGATTATTCAAACCATTGGAGGCCGTATTACGATCTTCAGTTGTTAGAGGGGGTATTACGCTCTTCGGTTGTAGGCAACTGCTGTCCACCAGTGTAGTAGTGCATTGTCTCTTTTTAACTAATGGGGCGATACACCTGGAGTGAGTACACTACGTAGCGCACCACAACGGACGAGCTGCACAGCGGGTTTATCAACAACAATATCCTAATCGCCGTATCCCGCATCATACGACCTTTGCTGCTGTGTACCAACGTCTGCGTGAGAACGGGCCATTTAGCAGATTACCTGGACAGGAACGTCGTCGCACGGTAAGAACGCTGCAATTTGAGGAAGCTGCCTTCCAGCATGTGGAGCGGGATCCTTCAATCAGCACTCGTGCAACTGCACGTAACATGGGGACGAATCAGACGAATCTAGGAACAGTCCTTCGAGACCAGTTGTTGCGTCCATTTCACTTACAGCGTGTCCACAAGCTGGAACTAGTTGATTGTCCACCCAGAGCACAATTTTCGCAGTGATACCTGGAACAGTGTGAAATGCGTCCTACATTTCCATCCTCTGTGTTGTTCAACGACGAAGCAACGTTCGGGCGTGATAGTCTTCAACATGCACAATTCGCATGTTTGGAGTGAGGATAACCCACATGCCACAGTTATTAGCGCTCATCAAGTGCGGTTCTTCGTTAATGTGTGGGTCGGTGTTGTTGGGGACTGTTTAATTGGGCCGTATCTGCTACCTAGGCCATTAAATGGCAGGCACTATTACAATTTTCTCGCCAGAGCATTGCCAGAATTGCTGGAAGACGTCCCGCTCCCTACAAGACAACGCATGTGGTTCCAACATGACGGGGCGCCGGCACATTTCAGTCGTCGTGTGCGTCGATTCCTGGACCGACGGTACCCAGAAACGTGGATTGGCCGAGGTGGTCCTGTACCATGGCATGCTTGATCCCCAGATACGTCCCCTCTGGACTTTTTTGTGTGTGGAGAGATGCACAACCTTGTTTACGCAACTCCTGTTGCATTAGAAGAGGATCTGGTTGCCCGGATAGTAGCAGCAGCAGGAGCAATTCAGGATACTCCTGGGGTTTATGCTCGTGTCAGAACATGATCCGACGGTGTAACCTTTGTTCACGTGTCAATGGAAGAATTTTTGAAAATCTACTGTAATTGAAATTGGGTTGTGTTAATGTGTTGTTTCTCGGTCATAAAAAAATGGAAAAGTATTTGTTGGTTTAATTAATTTGCCGCCAGAGAAATCTTCCTCTACCGGTTTAAATACTCCTCATAGGAAAAAATGACATTAGGGGAAAATATTTGTTTTGATGTCCTCTACAACCTCCCAGAGTTCGTCGGTATAAATACTTTTCTCCCTGTATAGTGAGTGTGGTTTTTCTCAGTGACTGGAGTGAAGAGGGCCGAAACGGCAAATTTCTTGTAGAAAGTGAGTATGACTGCGCCGGAAAATAAACTGTTTTCAAAACTGTTTGCCTTGAACGTTAACTGACGCCTCCAGTAAGACTGAAATGCCGGTATTTCCAGAAAGTGATATTTTCATTTGACAGCTGGTCACGTTAATGTGACTGGAAGTGTAGTATAGAGTAATTGTGGTGTTGTACAGCAAGCCCTGCTTGGCGCAGAGAGTCTGTGCACGTGTCCCTGAGCCTGCCAGTCCTGTTTCGTCAATGTTGCGCTGCAGTGTGTCGAGGTGCGCCACCCCTCCCTGGGCCCGCTGTTCTGCTGTGTGGCTCACATGCTGTCACCACGTCCTTTGTGGTGTTGTACAGCAAGCCCTGCTTGGCGCAGAGAGTGTGTGCACGTGTCCCTGAGCCTGCCAGTCCTGTTCCGTCAATGTTGCGCTGCAGTGTGTCGAGGTGCGCCACCCCTCCCTGGGCCCGCTGTTCTGCTGTGTGGCTCACATGCTGTCACCACGTCCTTTGTGGTGTTGTACAGCAAGCCCTGCTTGGCGCAGAGAGTGTGTGCACGTGTCCCTGAGCCTGCCAGTCCTGTTCCGTCAATGTTGCGCTGCAGTGTGTCGAGGTGCGCCACCCCTCCCTGGGCCCGCTGTTCTGCTCTGTGGCTCACATGCTGTCACCACGTCCTTTGTGGTGTTGTACAGCAAGCCCTGCTTGGCGCAGAGAGTGTGTGCACGTGTCCCTGAGCCTGCCAGTCCTGTTCCGTCAATGTTGCGCTGCAGTGTGTCGAGGTGCGCCACCCCTCCCTGGGCCCGCTGTTCTGCTGTGTGGCTCACATGCTGTCACCACGTCCTTTGTGGTGTTGTACAGCAAGCCCTGCTTGGCGCAGAGAGTGTGTGCACGTGTCCCTGAGCCTGCCAGTCCTGTTCCGTCAATGTTGCGCTGCAGTGTGTCGAGGTGCGCCACCCCTCCCTGGGCCCGCTGTTCTGCTGTGTGGCTCACATGCTGTCACCACGTCCTTTGTGGTGTTGTACAGCAAGCCCTGCTTGGCGCAGAGAGTGTGTGCACGTGTCCCTGAGCCTGCCAGTCCTGTTCCGTCAATGTTGCGCTGCAGTGTGTCGAGGTGCGCCACCCCTCCCTGGGCCCGCTGTTCTGCTGTGTGGCTCACATGCTGTCACCACGTCCTTTGTGGTGTTGTACAGCAAGCCCTGCTTGGCGCAGAGAGTGTGTGCACGTGTCCCTGAGCCTGCCAGTCCTGTTCCGTCAATGTTGCGCTGCAGTGTGTCGAGGTGCGCCACCCCTCCCTGGGCCCGCTGTTCTGCTGTGTGGCTCACATGCTGTCACCACGTCCTTTGTGGTGTTGTACAGCAAGCCCTGCTTGGCGCAGAGAGTGTGTGCACGTGTCCCTGAGCCTGCCAGTCCTGTTCCGTCAATGTTGCGCTGCAGTGTGTCGAGGTGCGCCACCCCTCCCTGGGCCCGCTGTTCTGCTGTGTGGCTCACATGCTGTCACCACGTCCTTTGTGGTGTTGTACAACAAGCCCTGCTTGGCGCAGAGAGTGTGTGCACGTGTCCCTGAGCCTGCCAGTCCTGTTCCGTCAATGTTGCGCTGCAGTGTGTCGAGGTGCGCCACCCCTCCCTGGGCCCGCTGTTCTGCTGTGTGGCTCACATGCTGTCACCACGTCCTTTGTGGTGTTGTACAGCAAGCCCTGCTTGGCGCAGAGAGTGTGTGCACGTGTCCCTGAGCCTGCCAGTCCTGTTCCGTCAATGTTGCGCTGCAGTGTGTCGAGGTGCGCCACCCCTCCCTGGGCCCGCTGTTCTGCTGTGTGGCTCACATGCTGTCACCACGTCCTTTGTGGTGTTGTACAGCAAGCCCTGCTTGGCGCAGAGAGTGTGTGCACGTGTCCCTGAGCCTGCCAGTCCTGTTCCGTCAATGTTGCGCTGCAGTGTGTCGAGGTGCGCCACCCCTCCCTGGGCCCGCTGTTCTGCTGTGTGGCTCACATGCTGTCACCATGTCCTTTGTGGTGTTGTACAGCAAGCCCTGCTTGACGCAGAGAGTCTGTGCACGTGTCCCTGAGCCTGCCAGTCCTGTTCTGTCAATGTTGCGCTGCAGTGTGTCGAGGTGCGCCACCCCTTCCTGGGCCCGCTGTTCTGCTGTGTGGCTCACATGCTGTCACCACGTCCTTTGTGGTGTTGTACAGCAAGCCCTGCTTGGCGCAGAGAGTGTGTGCACGTGTCCCTGAGCCTGCCAGTCCTGTTCCGTCAATGTTGCGCTGCAGTGTGTCGAGGTGCGCCACCCCTCCCTGGGCCCGCTGTTCTGCTGTGTGGCTCACATGCTGTCACCACGTCCTTTGTGGTGTTGTACAACAAGCCCTGCTTGGCGCAGAGAGTCTGTGCACGTGTCCCTGAGCCTGCCAGTCCTGTTCCGTCAATGTTGCGCTGCAGTGTGTCGAGGTGCGCCACCCCTCCCTGGGCCCGCTGTTCTGCTGTGTGGCTCACATGCTGTCACCACGTCCTTTGTGGTGTTGTACAGCAAGCCCTGCTTGGCGCAGAGAGTGTGTGCACGTGTCCCTGAGCCTGCCAGTCCTGTTCCGTCAATGTTGCGCTGCAGTGTGTCGAGGTGCGCCACCCCTCCCTGGGCCCGCTGTTCTGCTGTGTGGCTCACATGCTGTCACCACGTCCAGAGGCGCACGCGCTCTGTTGACGGCGGCCCCATCGTTCATCCCGCGCGCGTGGAGCTGTAACTGGGACAACAAACAGCGCGCCCTTAATATTTGGCTCGCCTACTTAGTGTTCAGAGGCCCCTCCGGTAATAGCCCGCCCGCATCAGACTTATTTCTGCGGTGCGTGTTTACACCCGCCAGACGGCTGGCGCGCGCCCAGAGCAAACTCCCCCGCGCCTGGGGCCGGACAAGTTGCCCTTCTGTGCATCGCTTGGCACACAGGCGCGAGCGAGAAAAGGCGCACCGAACAACACCTCACAATAGAAGATGCAGCTACAGTAACTTTATGCACGTTCTGCAGCATAATGCTGCATCTTTAGTATTTCTATGCTGTGTGAGGGCTAGTGGCCAAGACTAGTCAAAGTTTTAATTATCACCCCAGAAAGGTAATCAACTTTTTATGTTTAGTTTCCGCCTCACATTACTACAGGGTGGACTAGAAGTCACGGTCGGAAACGTTTAATGTTATTGTATTGAAAGAAGATCAGTAACATCAAACAATTCCACGGCTCTAAAAGAGATTGTATTTAAACGAAAAAATAGTGCAAAAATAGAATAACACAAAAACGAATGTTCCTACATCCATACATATTTCATATATTTAAAGCTCTCTCACTATATCCTAATCATCATTCTCGGCGCAGAGCTGTAGTCGCTGCCAGCGCAGAGTCGGAATCGGTGCCATGTATGTTTACTTGCACGGCACAGGATTTCGAGACTGATCATCCTCAGGTGTTCCTGTCCCCCAGATATAGACATTTCGGTACCGCGAGCTAAGATACAGCACATTCGCCTGTCGTCGTAACCTTACGGCGAGCTGCTAATTTTGGAAAACTCCAAATAACTGTTAGTATGAATCGCGTAGAGTGTTCATAACATGATCACTTAATTCATTGATGCTGCCGGCTTTAAATGAACAGTATCCTCATTTCTTCATCAAACAACGCATAGAGGTTCTGAAAATTTTCGTCTCCGCCGTCTGCTTCCTTGTCAATTTTGCTGCTGAGCCAAGCAAGATGCATTTAAGCGTTCAGTGATTTCGCTATCGTTGTCATTTCTTTTGTCTCCCACTGCATGATGCATCTGTAGCAGAACCAAATGGCCTTTCTTTCCACTTTCCGTAGATTAGCCCCCGTCGGGGATTCTTTCTTGAAGAGATGAAAAAAATTTTCTCTGGTTGCATCATATCTATCACCCATTCCTTCCTATTCATGCCCCCACACGATACGAAGAAGACTTTTCTTAGTTGTGAATCTGCTTGCATATTCCATTATAATAAATCTTTACAACAGTGTCACCTTACAAAATTGTTAAGGCTTCCGTGGCCAATTGTTCACAAACTGCCTATTGGTTTCTGTCTCGGGTTCTTCGGCCGAAGTTCATCTAATGATTCTACTGATGTTTCGCCAGCACGAGTGACTGGCATTGTCAAAGCTTCACACTCCATTGCCAGTTTACCACCGGCAAAGTTTACCAACTTTTACAATGCCAGTCACTCGTGCTGGCGAAACGTCAGTAAAATCATTAGATGAACTTGTGCCGAAGAACCCGAAACAGAAGCCAGTAGGCAGTTCGTCAGTGTCACCTTGGGAGCATTCGCTGAAACGCAAGCGAAACCACACGATCACATGCCGTTTTTCACGGAGTGACTCCTGCGTTGTAATTTGAGTGACCTCTATCAGAAGACAGCCGTACTACGGGCAAGGAAAGTTGCCTTCAACCTAGAATACATTTCAAGACTGACGTAACCACTAAACGATATCTTAAGTTGTACGTTCCGACCGTGACTTGGGGCCCACTCTGTACAGTAGCTCGTTACAAGAGTTATAACAAAGCGGCAGAGCCCATGAAACTATAAAACTCGCTGCGTGGTTTCGTTTTGATTCCTCATATATGAAAGGTGGTACAAAAAGGTACGGCCAAACTTTCAGGAAGCACTCCTCAAAGCCCGCATCTCGTGGTCGTGCGGTAGCGTTCTCGCTTCCCAAGCCCGGGTTCCCGGGTTCGATTCCCGGCGGGGTCAGGGATTTTCTCTGTCTCGTGATGGCTGGGTGTTGTGTGATGTCCTTAGGTTAGCTAGGTTTAAGTAGTTCTAAGTTCTATGGAACTGATTACCATAGATGTTAAGTCCCATAGTGCTCAGAGCCATTTGAACCATTCCTCACACACAAAGAAAGAAAATACGTTATGTGGACATGTGTCCGGAAACACTTACTTTCCACGTTAGAGCTCATTTTATTACTTCTCTTCAAATCATATTAATCATGGAGTGGAAGCACACAGCAACAGAACGTTCCAGCGTGACTTCAAAACATGCATCCACCCTCCGTCGCATGGAATCCCTGATGCGCTGATGCAGCCCTGGAGAATGGCGTATTGTATCACAGCCGTACACAAAACGAGCACGAAGAGTCTCTGCATTTGGTACCGGGGTTGCGTAGACAAGAGCTTTCAAATGCCCCCATAAATGAAAGTCAAGAGGGTTGAGGTCAGGAGAGCGTGGAGGCCATGGAATTGGTCCGCCTCTACCAATCCATCGGTCACCGAATCGTGTTGAGAAGCGTACGAACACTTCGACTGAAATGTGCAGGAACTCCATCGTGCATGAACCACATATTGTGTCGTACTTGTAAAGGCATATATATATATATATATATATATATATATATATATATATATATATATATATATATATATAATTTTCTTCATGTCGGTATATTTCTTCTTCAAAGAAGTCACCATAGCGACAAACACATTTTTCCAAATTGTAGATACAGTCGCTGTAGAATTTCTTACTTCGTTCACGGATCCACAACCTTACTTCTTCTTGCTTTGATTCATCACTATCAAAATGAAGTCCTCGAAGGTGTTCTTTATGTTTTGCAAACGGATGACAATCAATCGATAATGATCGATGACAGTAAACCCAAGGCGTCTGACTGCTGCATATGTCGCAGCGCTCGTGTGTGTTCTGGGGCTGTAATGCTGAAGGAGAGCGTGCTCCATGTGTGGAAGAACTCTTCGATTTCGAAACTCGATTATAGGACGTTGTTCCTCTCACGCAAACATAGTTCCGTTACATACCTCCACGTTAGATGTTACAGTTCAGAGCCCTCTAGCGGCAGTGCACTGTAAATATGTAGACATGAAGAATAAAGATGTAGTATGTTGATTGTCGATAATGTTCGTTTCACTTAAAAAGCTTGAAGAATTGTCACGCACGCCCTCTTTATGTACAGTATGAGGCAACTAAGTCATAACACCCTTTGTGTCTCCCGAACCGTAATAGATACAAAGATGCTGTTTGGACTGTGAATTGCAGGGACAGAGGCTGCATGAATACATCACATTTCATGTTTGTGCTATTTTTTTTATTACAGAGATATGAAGCCATCTTTGGTTTTTTTAAATGGAACGCTATGTTAAATTTTAGCGAAACATGATGGGCTTAAAAAGACGGTTTCAAATATGTGTATATCATAATATTTAGGCGAATAGTTTTCGAGATATAGATGCGTTCCTGTGTCGTATTCGTACTTCGAAGTGGCGTTGTCCAATGCGACCTTTCCTGTTGACCACTGAGTAACTTAACAGGGAAGGCGTTGTTTTCCTGCTTCTAGATAACGCCGCAAGGTAGCGCACGCGGTGGCTGGAAAGAAGGCTGGTTCAAATGGCTCTGAGCACTATGCGACTTAACTTCTGAGGTCATCAGTCGCCTAGAACTAATTAAACCTAACTAACCTAAGGACATCACACACATCCATGCCCGTGGCAGGATTCGAACCTGCGACCGTGACGGTCTCTCGGTTCCAGACTGCAGCGCCTAGAACCGCACGGCCACTCCGGCCGACTGGAAAGAAGGTATAAATGTGCTGCTGAGGACATCGCATTTCCGTCACAGTTTCTTGGAGCAGACATGTACTCCAACGAAGAAAAGTTAGATATGCTTTTAGTGTATGTTGAAAGCAGAAGAAAAGCTGTTAGAGCAATAAAGCCATATGGAGAGCTGTATCCTTATCGTGAGCGTCCTACGCGCCAGCTTCTTGTACGTATTTGCAAGAAAGTACTTGAATCGGGATCATGGAACGGTATACAGAGGACAAGGCAGAAAACTGCAACTGGTGAAGTACAGTGAGAGAGCGTTCTAGCGTTGGTGCATAACGACCCTACTGTTTCGTCGCGACGTAGCGCCTCGGAATGTGGTATAAGTCAGAGAAGTGATGAAATCTTCTCGGGCTTCCATCCGGGTAGCTGCATTGAAAATCCGCGACGTTTCGATAGGTGTCGTTCTCATCCTCTTCGCCAGTTACCTGGACGGAAGCCCGAGAAGATTTCATCAGCAGTATACACCGGGAAAGCCTGCATTCACAGTCAGAGAAGTGTTGTGCGCATATTGCACCGGCATAGATTTCACCCGTTTCACCTCTCATTACATCAAGCACTCTCCGGTGTGGATTTCGAACGGCGTCAGGAATTTTGCCGGTTTGCTCTGCAGCGCCTACTAGATGATCCAACGTTTTTTCTACGGGTGCTTTTTGCTGATGAAGCGACTTTCACTAACCACTGTAATGTGAATTTGCTTAACATGCATTACTGCTCAGTAGAGAACCCTCATTGGCTTCGGCAGGTACAGCATCAGCAGTAGTGGAGTGTTAACGTGTGGTGCAGCATCGTCGGAAATGTCATTCTGGTGTCATGCGTCATGCCGGTTACACTAAATGGCAATAACTAAGCACAGTTCCTGCAAAACGTTCTGCCCATTTGCTGGAAGATATACCACTAACTACGCAACAGTGCATATGGTTGTAACATGACGGTTGTCCTGCTCACTCTTCCCGTGTGGCTACAGAGCTGTTAAGTGAAAAGTTCCCAGATTGTTGGATAGAGCGACGTGATGAAGTGAAGTGGCCAGCCCGGTCTCCTGATCTGACCCCTCTTCATTTTTTTCTGTGGGGGGCAATCTAATATAAAGTGTATATTCAAACAACTACTACGCCAGACGATATGAAGCAACGTATCGTCGAATCGTGAGCTGATATCTCACGTGACACCCTCGCAGCCGTTCACAAATCATTCGAACGGGGAATACAAATGTGCATTGCAGCAGAGGGGAAGCATTTTGAGCACATGCTTCAGTATGTATTTTGCATCTTTGTGTGTATTTGCTTCGTATTGTGATCAATAGTAAATATTTTCAAATACATACGAAATAATTGTGACCAGTAATGGCCTCCTCATTTACATTTGTATTTCTGCTACTTAAAATCTATTAACGTCGTGTAGTATTTTAATACTGTATGTTGTCTACTATTTTGGTATCATAGTTGTCAAATAACTGAATAATATTTGCGCAACATCATCAGTTAATGTTTGCGCAAAATATCGCAATGTATTACTATTGTTGGATAAATGGGCGTGTTTGTGTAAGGACGGACTCGCGACGTTTACCTTGTACTCTACACAGCAGGATAGGACGCACTGAACAACGCCGCTTCGAAGGACGAATACGATAAGGGAACATATCTGTGTCTCAAAAACTATTCGCCTAAATATTATGATATACACATATTTGAAACCGTCTTTTTAAGCCCATCATGTTACGCTAAAATTTAACATAGCGTTCCATTTAAAAAAACCAAAGATGTCCTCATATCTCTGTAATAAAAAAATAGCACAAACATGAAATATGATGTATTCAAGTAGCCCTTGTCCCTGCAATTCACTGTCCAAACGGCATGTTTGTATCTATTACAGTTGGGGAGATACAAGGGGTGTTATGACGAAAACACGTATGGACTGGCCAGATTATCACCTACCAAGCTGTCCCAAATGTTGAGCGCGAAGCGGTCTTGTTGACCAAGAACAAAGGATTTTTCCCGTGTCCATGTGTGTTGATTGTAGCTGTTGAACATAACCTCTCGTGTAAAAGGATGCCTCATTCGTAAAAAGTACACGGCTCCGAAAGTCCGGTTGGATGGTGCACGTTTTACAAAAACCGCTGGCAAAATTCAATTCGGCGTGAAAAGTCGTCTGGGTTGAGGCCGTGAACCTCCTGAAAACGAAGGAGGAGGCGGAGATTAGTGTTTAACGTCCCGTCGACAACGAGGTCATTAGAGACGGAGCGCAAGCTCGGGTGAGGGAAGGATGGGGAAGGAAATCGGCCGTGCCCTTTCAAAGGAACCATCCCGGCATTTGCCTGAAGCGATGTAGGGAAATCACGGAAAACCTAAATCAGGATGGCCGGAGACGGGATTGAACCGTCGTCCTCCCGAATGCGAGTCCAGCGTTCCTGAAAACGGTAGGGGTGCAAATCATCTTCAAGCAACACACGCCAAATTGTGGCGTGTTACACTCATTTTCCGTGCAACAACCCGCGATATTGTTGAGTGTGTGTTAACGCCTCCTGGTGTACGGACTGTGTGCGACCTCGTCCGTCAGGCCTTCGCGCCTGTAACACAAAATGAATACACTGTGTTTCGAAGTAGGACTTAAATGCGCATGTGCCATTACGAGGACGTCCCAGTGGAAAACATATCTCAGGTGGACATGTGTCTCGTAGAGACCTGTGGATGTCAGCAAATGTGCGTGGATCTGGCATTCGACGATTCGAAAACCGCCGAATATACAAATGTTCGGCAGAGTGACCATTTCCATCTGTCGCCCCGTAAGCACAGTACATGCCTGCCCTTTCCTCTCAAGAATAGCGTTCCATTTTCTGTGCGCTTCACACAGTCACTAACACAAGAGTGTCCCCGTTTGACACAAGGCGAGCCGGACTCCGCAGTGTGCACAGGTGCTGCTCTCTATGCAACACCTATCACACAGGGATTTGCACAGCCAAAAGCAGAGACGGAAAACCCGTGGTGTTGACCCGCATGGAATATCCGCAACTATGTCGACTACAACGTCAGCAAATAAAGGTCGTAAAATTTTAACCCGACCTCTATTTTTACCTCGATGTCACAAATACATCGACATTGTTGCCCTGCACACCTGCTACCATGGCGGCTCGGATGGCGTGTTGTGTCCCTACCCTACTGGTGGCGCGCGAGGCTGTTCGGCGACGCCTGGTGCCGTACGCTAAGGGATACGGACATGGATTGCCACGTGAAATATCCTTGTTATGATCCATTCTACCAACCCTTTCATCTTCTACGTTCATTTCGTATACGTACATTGTTGCGAAACTGTATTTTTTTAAAACTTTGACTACATTCGTATGTAAAATACAGAAGGTTTCAGGCGTGAGTTTTATTTTTTTAAGCACCTCACGCCTAACACCTTGCGGAAGAAATGGAAACTATTTCAGTAACAAATGGTTATATGATGGGCCTTATTATAGAACAAAATGAAGTCAGAGGCTACTGCAGCACAATGAGTAAGAGCCAAGCCAAAGGGAAGTATCAACACGTCGCACCTGTCCACATGCAAGTGACAAGCAACACATTATGCTGGCGTACTCAGGAAACTGAGCTGGACTGATAGCTCCACTCAGCAACAAACATATACAGACATTATTCGATGTAGATCTTACTGTCGAATGCAGTATATTGATTTAAATGTTCTTCCACACTAAAAAAAGTACGCACTGCCGGTGAGCAATGTCTAATCTGCATTAATTATGTACAAAAATGTGAAGATGCATAGTAGAGTAGGAGATGGATGGCTAGAGATTTAGGAGGGCGGGGGGGGGGGGTTCATGATGGCATAGACAGAGAAATGGAGAGGATGAATCGGCAGAGAGAGTGTGCAGGTTTAGGGGAAGTGGTGGAGGGAGAGAGGGAGGGGGAGAAAGATATGATCGGGGGGAAGGGTCGGAGGATTTAGGTAGAGGGAATAGGGAGGAAGATATGGTACGGCAGAGGGGGCGGAGGGGTGCACAGTTTGACATAAATAAAGCTTCACAGAAGTGAATGGTTGTTGTATTTCTTCAAGTGAAAGGTATTATCCAAAGTTTGGCTCTTTGGATTATTTCTTCAAGTGGAAGGTGTTAGCAAAGATTAGCTCTTTGGTTTTAGTAAATGAGAGAGAGAGAGAGAGAGAGAGAGAGAGAGAGAGAGAGAGAGAGTCGGGAGGAGGAGGGCAGATAGAGATGGGAGGTTGAGGTAGACAGAGAGACGGTTGGGGAAAGAAGTGAGCAAAGGGAGGAAGAGGAGGAGGAGATATGGGCGATATACGTGTCGAATGCATATGCGAGCGAGGCCGCACGGAAGGGGCTAGTAGGCTTTATAAAGACAACATCGTTAGTATTAAGCAACATCTAGAAACTTCATAATAAAGTGTTTATTTAATTACCACCAGTGACTTTGTTTTCCTGTTGAGTGGCAATATGAGCGCAACTCAGATACTCGGACATTTGTCATCTGCTTTTGGACAGGTACGATAAGTAACCGACTCGCTTCGACGTGGTTGTTGCTCACTACGTTGCAGTAGCATTTATATGTAATTCGTAGTATTCTGTAATGAGGTTTCCCAAAAAACCGCATGCTACTGCAACTGTTTTAATGTGTACAAAGACATTCTGCAAAGTCTTCGGTACTTGTGAGTTTTGTTCAGGACCGCTTATGCCCTGCGTATTAATGTATCAGTGAATCTGAAAGTGATTCTGTTATGCACACACAAGCGGCGAAAGCAGTCACAAATTACAAAACAAAAACTAGCTTCAGTATTGAAAATGCGGTCGATAAAAACGTTATACTGATAAAGATGCAAATGAATTACTCGAACTGAAGATTGGTGTAAGACCGAAACAGTTTGACATAAATAAAGCTTCACAGAAGTGAATGGTTGTTGTATTTCTTCAAGTGAAAGGTATTATCCAAAGTTTGGCTCTTTGGATTATTTCTTCAAGTGGAAGGTGTTAGCAAAGATTAGCTCTTTGGTTTTAGTAACTTTGTTTTGGGCTGTGCATCTAGAGAGCCTGTTCGCTACTGTTAACTTGCTCAGTATGATAAACATCGATGTAGCTTTTACCACCTTCCGTTGTGAAAGTTTTCAGTTTGTAGCAGGTGTATCTATACTTAGACACTACAAAATGTAGAGCTCTGACTTAGTGTGTGGGTATCAAGGAGATAGAATACCATAAAGAGGCAACACTGTGACCAGAACGAAGTAAATTTAACAATACTCCTCCGTGTTTTAGGAAGTCATGACAAAGGAACATGGTACATGATACTACGTAAGGAAATTACGCAACTTGGGGTAAAACAATACATTTACATATTCGAGCATAGTTAAACACGTAATTTCATTCTGTGCCGGTGTATAATACAAATGTTGAACATCACTAATAGACAATATTTTTAAACAGTACTCAATAGAAATAAGATGTATTCACAGTTTTATTGCTACTGTGCATGCATTTATACATTGCTCAAACGTTAGGCATGATTACTCAGAGAAATTCGGCAATAGTTTATCTTAAAATTTCTATTTCGCTTTCAAAACAGCTACAAATGGTTCAAATGGCTCAAATGGCTCTGAGCACTATTGGAACTTAACTTCTGAGGTTATCAGTCCCCTATATCTTAGAACTAATTAAACCTAACTAACCTAAGGACATGACACACACCCATGCCCGAGGCAGGATTCGAACCTGCGAGCGTAGCGGTCCCGCGGTTCCAGACTGTAGCGCCTAGAACCGCTCGGCCACCTCGGCCGGCCAAAACAGCTACAGAATGACTTCCAAAAACATGGCGCATAACAGTCGGCATAGCGCCACGAGGAGCGTTAATTAACGTGCCACAGCGTCTGAGCGTATATTCTGTCTGTTTGGTGGGGAACTATAAAGATTATTCTCCAGCGGCCTGGCTTCCGCCACGTGTTAGCGAATTAGCTGCGAGCGTGTGCTGGCCGCTGACCTCATTCGGCGAACACGTCCAGCGTACACTCAGCGCTCCGCCGTACGCTGACGCAAGCTGGTATATTTATAGCTCGAATAGCAGTCTATGAGGGGACGCGCATGTGAGGGCGTTTCAGAATTCCCAATGACGAATGGAGTGCAGTACTCTCCCTTAATTTTTCCTGCTCACTTTGATATTCCCACATCCCCGCGCGGACGTGATTCAGGTAACGTAGTACCGCCATAAGATATCTCGTGAGACTGATGAGTTATAGTTTCAGTACTGAGACTGTTCAGCTCCAGTTGTCGAAAGTCTTTGGTTTATTTACAACATGCTTCGGGACTACATTATTCCATACTTACGTACTTTCCGTGTCCGGAACTAGACTTCAGACTTCCAAAAATCAGCAGCCAATAGGGCCTTGTCATTTGCCTCCCATAAGTCATTCATTGTGCAGGGCTGGTCTAAGTATGGACAGATAAGCAGGTGTTAAGGGTCCTGTACAGAACCACACAGACAGAGTGTGTTCTCATTCTCTTTTAGAAACCCCATTGCTTCAGGTTTGTCTTGCACTTTGGCACTTCTACCCTCATACAATTTAGGGTTCTCCAGACTGTGTATGGTAGGTCTCCACCAGGCGCCACTTCTCCTTTTACATTTTTATGGGGGTTTCTCAGGTCGATTTTCCACCTTTTCAAACGATTCTCTGCAGCCGATCATTCCAGGGCTCGGGTACGTGACAGGAAACTCTTCCTCGAACAAAGCCGTCGGTCAACAGGCTGGTGTCCATATAAAAGATGACGAATGTCCTTTTCTTGCTTGTTTTTTTTTATTATTATTATTATTATTATTTTTTTTTTTTTCGGCTTCGGCAGCGATGTCACGTCGTATGTTGGGCGGTGCGATACTCATGATTAAGTACATCTTGTGCACTATGGTTGGCCTCAGGCATCCGGTAACAATCAGTGCCATTTCATTCACCGCGACATCAACTTTTCTCGCGTGTGTTGATGCAGACCATACTAGAGCGGCGTATTCCGCGCCTGACACACTGAGCGCAAGGGCTGAAGTTCTCAGGACTTTTGGGTTTGCACCCCAGGATCCGCTGGTTAGTTTCCTGATGATGTTGTTTCTAGTTGAGACTTTTTCCCTTGTGGCATTACAATGATGCTTATAGGTCAGTGTGCGCTCAAACGTGACAACAAGATTATTCCATTATCGAACTCTTAAATTTGATATACCATTAGGCACTGTCAACAGCGAAAAACAAGCAGCGAACATGCGGTGTCATACACACAAATCTCTTCCTCGAACACCTCATGATGGCGTATAACGCTCTCTCAAAGCTAACTTAGTTTGCTCGAAACAGTTAGGTCATTCGCTGGAATATACGTAATACACTCGCACGCCGGAGGCTTAAACGGTAAATCCTTTCTTCATATATTTCCTGAACATACCGTAACACTTCTGCTGCCTATATAGGAAGAAAACCACTCACGCCCCAAGTACATTTTACGAGCAACAAATTGCATTCGACGTCAAAAACTTTGCATCATGTTCTGTAGCAATTTACACCACATAAAGCAGTTGTTGAGCCCACTCATTAAAGTGTGAATTATTTAAACATATCTTCTCTAATCTGTCCATAGATCTGATTTATGATTAAAAAATTGTGACATTGCGACGTATGTTTATCATCCCAGTTAAAGAAGAGAGAGAGAGAGAGAGAGAGAGAGAGAGAGAGAGAGAGAGAGAGAGAGAGATAGAGAGATAGAGAAGGAAGAGGAGGCGGCAATGTAACAGTCACAGCGTTTATATTTCTTCTGAATATGACGCTGATTCCCTCCTTGAAAGCGTCTAAGTCCGTCGGTGTCAACCTAGTCCTTCTTACACTCTGGACGGTAGGCAGTTGGGGGTTAAAGATATTTTCGTTTGGTTTTCATAAAATGTTGACGTACAGTATCTGGTAAGTAATTATTATTATATGCTGTACCTTACTACAACTTTGCTCATAAATTTTGTTACGTAAAGTTACGTTCCTACTTTATAAATCACCATTACTGTGAAGCTGGTGGGCGGTTTACTAATAACAGAGATACAGAAGTGGACGGTAGGTAAAAAAGGTTGATTGCCCATAGTCCAAGGCTTCTTCCTTGACCCACTTTCATCATCACTTGTTAAATATTCCGTTGCTCACCGTTTTTGTCTATCAGATATTACGCCTTATCACACAAATATATATTAGAGACTTAAGTGCAACGTCTCATCCATTATTGTCTACAATTTCCCAGCATTCCGCACAACACTCCAGACGCCACGGACGCTGCCATGTCTGGTATTAGCGTGGTAAGTTCAGGGGCACTGGAATATCTTTTTTGCTGTTGACTTGTTTCCTTTAATAAGAAGTGTACGAACATTATGACATGTGACAGAAACAGAAGTCATTCGCGATCAGGCAACGCTAAGTTACTGTATAATATTTTCCACTTTCTTTATTAGCATAATGTCAAAACCCGTTCATCATTCTTTTTCCAGCACGTTCTCTGCTACTGGATTCGTTGTCTTCTATACTCTGAATCAGTCCTCCCGACGATCGTTTCTTTTTCGATTTCTCCAGATCTTTCCTGCTGCCCTTTCGCCTTGGTCTCCCTGTATTTTCTATTTATTTCATTCCTTAGGGGTTTATGTAGCTATAATCCTGCCTTTCCCTGAACATTTTGGTACTTCCTTCCTTCATCGATTAAGTGAAGTACTTCATCTGGTACCCAATGTCTCGTCGCAGTTACCTTCCTTGTGCCTCTGTTTGTCTTTCCAACATTTGTGATTGCCTCTCCAACTGAGCTGCCTACTCTGGTGTACCTTATCACAGTATCCACTTCCCTAGTGAACATCAAACGCATCTCGCCATTCCTCATTACATCAGTATCCCACTTCCTTCATCAGTGATTCTTTCGGACGATCCTCTTGAACTTCAGTCTGCCCTTCGTCATTATTAAATTGTGATCTGAATCTCTATCTGCACCTGGGTACGCCTTACAATACAGTATCTGACTTTGGATCTCTGTCTGACCATGATGAAATCCAGATGGAACTGTACACAGTAGGCCATTCTCTGCCCCACCTTCCTATTCATAACGAATGTGCTCTCCTCGTTATATCCCCTGTTGCTGTTACGGCTATTATCTTGTATTCGTCCGACCAGAAATGATCATCATCTTTCCATTTCATTTCAGTGATACCCATTATATGCAGACTGAGTCTTTGCATTTCCCTTTTCAGATTTTCTAGCTTTCTTACTACGTTACTACGTTCAAACTTGCGACATTCCGTGCTTCAGCTCGTAGAATGTTATCTCTATCGTTAGTTATTTCATCTTTTTCTCATGGTCACCTCCCCCTTTGCAGTCCTCTCTCGAGGATCCGAAAGGGGGACTAATCTGAAATTTTTTGCCAGCGGACAGATCACATCATCATGACACTTTTTTTTCAATTACAGGTCACATATCCTGTGCTTCCATATAAATGTCTTTGATGCAGTGGTTTCCATTGCCTTCTGCATCCTCATGGCGTTCACAATTGCTGATCCTTTCGGCTTTTAGGGGCATTTTTCCATCCTAGGTGCAAGATAGTGCACTGAACCTCTGTTCGCTCCTGCGCTCTCTTTGACAAGGTCGTTGGCAGAACGATGGTGACTTCTTATGCGGGAAGTCTTCGGCCACCATTGCTGATGATTCTGATTCAAAACCTAACCAGGGGCGACGTTCGAACCCGGGACCGCGAACATTTTGATCAGTAGCCAGACACGCTAGCCCTACGGCACAAACGGTATCTTAAAAACCAAGAACCAGATGACCAGATGGTTTGTACGCATAGCTTAATGAGGAGCGTACTAGCTTGGGAGATATGGAGGCGTACCATGTCCCGATTGAATTTGCGCCAGTCTGTTAACACCGATCATCCTGAGTACGGTTTTTAGGGAGTTTTTCACGCTCGTTTAGGCAAATGCTGCACTGGTCCCCAACTTCCGCATGAGAAAACGGTTAAGATAGGATAACAAACGGAACAAAGCTACTCGATTCACATGTAGGTGCTTCAGCAGACTTCTGTTACTTAGGTTAATTGACTACTGTAGTGACAAATTTGGAATGAAAATAAATTTGCCAAATCATGGAAATAGCTGTCAATGTACAGTGGGATAAATTCTGAGAAAGAGAGAACTGGCAAGATCAGTGGTCAAGACCCTTCAAAAAGGATTCCATAATTTTGTGGACAAATCAACTTGTAATATGCGGCATTAGGACCTCCCGTGCAAGAAATATACAACGAAGAGCCTTGTTGTCCAGATGGTCCGCAGAGACCCTAAATAGCTATAAGTATTCAGAAACTGCTTTGATGCTATTGATCATTAGGCAAACAATTGTGCTTTATCCACATTACTTTACTAGGCGCTGGAGCTTATGTGCCTTTCCCTTCCTTCTACTGAAACAGCTTTTTACGGAGGATACATAGTACAACGTCAACTCAGAACGACGATGCAAATTGGCATTTTTCCCATGTACAAAACATTGCCAGAGGTGAAAGAATCAAAAATGAGAAAAAAATGCATCTATGGCAGACTGGAGATTAAACTTGAACCTTCGGATTTGCAGTGTCTTACTTAACCATCGAGGCAAATTTCAACCATAAATAATTGCAAAATAAAAAGTTAATGAACTATGAGTTGTTACAAATTAATTTTAAGTCTAGTTCAAACGATGTGAAGATAAGAGTATTGCTCTCTAAATAAATTGGTGATTATCGTTGCCGAGGGGTTGATGTGGCGATGCCCACTATTGCTTGTCAGAAAAAACGTAGTGAGGAATTGCAACAAATTGGGGGTGGTTGAGAGCAGTGAGATAAGGTCTAAGGATGTAGTAGGAAAGATAGTGAATTATGCCACCATATGAGAAGGTCTTTATTGTGTGAGAAGAGAAGCGATGTTAGTCATGGAATTACAGATATGGATGATTTCATAGCGTGATATGGGGTATGTAGTTTACGACTCACTTTCATAGGATGCTGTAGCTGTGTAGACGTAACTTCGAGGTAATGGAAATACGTTGGTAATCACGTGGTAAGTACACTGCTGGCCATTAAAACTGCAATACCATGAAGGCGGCGTGCAACAAACGCGACATTCGCATGCTTGGACATGTATGTTATCAGTATTTCTGAGTAACTGCGCTATGTGGTTATCAGTAACGCCGTCCACACTGCATATATGAAAACATTATGCAGCTGAAAAATCATTCAGAAATGGCATTTCATTGTTGGTCGCTTGTAAGAAAATTGTGTTCCTCTTCCGTACTCTATCTGTCTTAAAACAGGATTTGGTGTCCTTTTCCGAGCATTTCCTTTGTCTATTTGTATGTTCGCCTTTTTCGAATGTCATCCATCATTAAGATTCTCTTCCTACTGATTCCTCTCGTTCCTTCTACTTTTCCGACAATAATTCTTCTTGCAGATAATTCCTGCTCAGTAATTTCCCAGCCAAGATTTTTTCCCTCGTTCTGATCACTTCCAATATTCTTCTTTCTTTTCCTATCCTCTTCATTACTTCTTCGCTCTTAAGTCCGTCAGTCCACTTCATCTTAAGCATTCTTCTCCATACCCTCACTTCAAAACTTTCTAAATATATTTCTTCTTTATTTTTAGCTGGTCATGATTCATTGCTATATATAGTACTAGACTCGAGACATAACATTTAGCAAATCTATTCCTCGAATTGAAACGTTTCCTTTCTCGTGTAATGACATATGCCAATGAAAGCTTCTCACTAAGCGACTTTATAAAGCAATGCGAAGAATATAAAGGTTCGCGTAATTTAAAAATCGCTACGAGAAAGCACATTCCAAATTACGATGGCGTAAAATTTCTTTTTAAAAGCATGATTAGTGCAATCCAATTGATTAATCTGTAATTTAGATTTTGATTTACCTTCATCATCCATCATCTAAAATAATAGAATAAGGGACAGTATCAAGCAAGTGATTATGTTGACGTCATTACTCCATGATGCACGACCGATAAATCGAGAATAATTATTACGCATCAAATTACGTAAGGCAAATAAATGATCGGTAAATTAATCTCAGGAGGATGCTAACTTGTTTTAAAGAACAGGTAACGAAAAAACTCGAATAGCGCTCCTTCGTTTTATCGTCGAAAGATCCGCTTCGAACTCATTCGGTCTCTGAAAAATTGTTAAAACACAATAAAAATTACTTCCATAACAAGGAGGTGAGGAAGGTAGATAATATGAAAATATTTATTGGCCAGCGAAATTATGAGTTATACAACTTACGTCCTAACTCGAAGAGTTCCCACATGTGAAAGGTACATATATAATTACGCAAAATCTGAAGATAAATCTTATCATTTATTACCAGCGACATAAAATAAGCGTTTAACAGAATTCCAGAAGCTTCGTTGTGAATAAAATTGCTTTCTGTGATTACAAGAAGAAATATACTTACTAAATAAAAAAAGAAATAATCTGCAGAATACGATTACGATTTCATTGTACTTGCTTGAGCCATAGAGAAGCTTTTAAATATCACTTTAAGAAATTAGTGCTACAAGTTCCACTGGAATTCTCATATAGGTTAGTAACTGCTTCACCTTTTCGCATGCTCTTTTCGCCATGGATGTCCTCCTCCTTATATTTTCTGCGCAGCTGCCAATCCATGTCATTAAACTTCCCACGTACAGAAACGATTGTGGTATGCCTCGTGTAGGGAAGGGGAAGGTCTACCAACACGCGTGTGGGAACTCGATAGTGTAGGATGCCGTGGCTGCGCTTTATCATTTCACAGTATTGCTTCTATCTTCGGTCGGGATCCCATGGCTGTCAAGTAGACATGGAATCGGTGATTTCAGAAGAGCCATAGTTAACGCCATGCAGGACCTCTGCGGCTTCCGTTGACGCAGCGAGAGAGTTGCACAGTTAGTGGTGCCCAGAGGCAGCCACTACGATCGATTAAGTCTGGGACATGAGTGTGAGAGGAACGAGAGGAGTTTTAAGCGCTATAAAGGATTTTACATGTACCGCAAGATGGGCGGGATGTAGATTACAAGTGTGGCAAATACAAACATGATTTTTTGTGCTTTTGTTTCCAGTGATTGTTTTCCACAGCTTGAACGTTATCGTACTGTTTCTTTTGCCAGAATCTCTGTGTCAGAGTAAGAAATACCGTATCTTTTGCTTAATACATTATAATCAAGTTTCTCACAAGAGAGGGCGTAAAAACGTCCGAAATTTTGAAAAAAACTTGCGGCCCATTTCGAGGAGAATACATTGAAGAAGACTCAAGTGTATGCTTGATACAGTTTTCACAAGAACGAGGAACAGTTGAGAATACAGCTCGCCAACGTCGCCCGAGGACCAGCATGACTGAGGAAAATATTTGCATTGTTCGCCAGCTTATTGGAGACGGTCACTTACTAACCGTCGCTGAAATCGCTGCTGAGGTTGGAATAAGATGCGATAGTGCTAAGACCATCATTGCTGACAACTTTGGATTTCGGAAAGTGTCCGCAAACTTGGTGTTCTGTCTTCTCAACCCCCGAGCAAAAATTTCTCCGTCTCGAGATGTGCAAACAGCTTCCTACAGGATACCAAACTGAAGAGGGAATTTTTGGCACTGGATTGTAACCTGCTATGAAATGTAGGAGCACCATTACATCCCGAAATCGAGAAAAGCAAGATGGAATGGCGCAAAAAGGACGAATTAGCGTTCGGCAATGCACAAAACCGCTTCTTCGCAGGGGAAGTTCTTGCAGCAGTCTATTTTCATTTTAAAGGAGCTTCTCAACGATTTTCTCCACGAATGCTGTACTGTGAATGCAGCACATTATTTTCAGCATTTGGACTAAGGAAAAAAGTGCATATTCTCAGAAAAGGCGTGTGCATTTCCAGTCCAGGGTGTGATCGTGTTTCATGACAACGTTTGACCCCAATGGCTGCTCAGATTCAAATAAAACCCTTTCTACAGCCGGATTCATCGACGTGCGATTTCCATTCGTTTGGACACTAAATGAGGCACTCAGAGGACACGCACTTGATGGCAATGGCTCTGTCGACATGTTCGGGCGCAATTGGTTGCTGTTGCAGCCGCGTTCATTTTAGAAAACGGGATCACGAAACTGACTGTTCGCTGGGTAAAAAGCGTTTCCATTTCAGGAAACTATATAGAAAAATAAGTTCGTGTGTGTGAATTTTTCTAAAACCGAAATAAACTTATGAAAAAGGTATCGGTTTGTATTTGATTCACCCTCTTATTTATAGGATTCAGAATAAACAGTAAAATTTTTGGGGAGCCGATTCAAAGTCTTCAACCGTTGTTACATCCGGCTACGCACACCAGCTGCGTGGCGTCATCCTGGTGACGTCAGCGACTCCAGACGAGAAGAGGCTGCAGTAGTACGCAGATGTATTCGCAGTGCGTCTCACGAGATGTGGCGGGAAACGGCGCTTACCTCAATGTTGGCTCGCAGCGCGTGCACGATCGTTAAGGCTGCTTACGTTACATTCTGGCAGCATCCTCCTCACATCTCACGTCGTGTTTTCTGAGACATTTTGCCGCAACCGCTTCCGATAACAAATGGAACATGATGAAGGTGATGCCATACCTGCACATCTACATCTACACTGTACAAATCACTGTGAAGTGAATGGCAGAGGGTAGGTCCCATTGCTTCAGTTACTATGGTTTCTTCCCGTTCCATTCACGTATGGAGGGCGGAAAGAACGACTGTTTAAATGTCTCCATGTGCGCCGTAATTGATCGTATCTTGTCCTCAAGATCCCATGGAAGCGATACATAGACACTTGTATAGTATCTGTAGAGTCATAATTTAAAGCCGGTTCTTAAAACTTTGTGAGTAGGCTCTCTCGCGATAGTTTGTGTCTGTCTTCAAGAATATAGTTCAGCTTCTTCATTATCTCTGAGACACTCTCCCACGGATCAAAAAAACCTTGACCATTCGTACTGTCCTCTCTGTACACTTTCAATATCACATGTTAGTACTATTCGGTAAGAGCCCCGCACATTTGAGAAATATTCTAGGATGGATCACACGAGTGATCTGTAAAAAATTTCTCCAGTATTCCACCAATAAACCTAAATCATCCAACAGCTTTACCCACAACTGAGTGTATGTGACCGTTCCATTTCATATCCCTACAGAGTCTTACACTCAGGAGTTTGCAGGAGTTGGCCGATTCTAACTGTAACACATTGATATTATGGTAAAAGGACAACACCTTTTGTCGATTTGTGAAGTGCACAATTCTTCATTTAAACTAAACTGCCCTTTCTTTGCACACTTTGAAATCTTATAAAGATCTGACTGATTACTTTTAAAGCATCTTTCAAACAGCGCTTCACTACAGATAACTGCGTCATCTGCAGAACATCTGAGGATACTATTAAAATTGTCTGCACGGCACTAGTATACAACATAAACAACAAAAGTGCGAACACACCGCCCTGGGGCACACCTGACTCCCCACGCACGGTAACTTGCTGCGTCCTCCCTACCAACAAATCCTACCAGAATTGTCTGGTCTTACCTTCGCGATTCCTACTGGGATCTTGATTTTTACTAGGAGTGGCAGGCGCCTGAAGACAGCAGCAAACTATCCCGCGACAGCCTGCTTACAAAATTTCAAGAACCAGCATGAACTCAGGAATCTAGGTCTACAGAGCCCTAGGTATCGCGCTCGTAGGGATCTCGAGGACAAGATCGGACTAATTACAACGTGCACAGTGTTATTTAAGCAGTCATTTGGAACCCGGTCCATGCCCGAAAGGAAAAGGAATAAACTGTAGTATATACACTGCGGGAAAAAGAAATGCGACACCATCCAGTACTAGGAGATTTTATTGGCAAGTGAGATGACTGGTAGTTCACTATTCTGGGCGAATGTGACAGTAAATTCAGACCAAATGAAACACACGTGACAGAAAAGGTCGCCCAGAAAGTGTCATCAATACATAGTGTACCCCCCTGGCGGCAACGCAAGCGTGTGTTGTGGCATGCAAACGATCATAAACGTGAAACTTCCTGGCAGATTAAAACTTTGTGCCGGACCAAGACTCGAACTCGGGACCTTTGCAGAAGAGCTTCTGTGAAGTTCGGAATGTAGGAGACGAGGTACTGGCAGAATTGAAGCAGTGAGGGCAGGTCGTGAGTCGTGCTGGGGTAGTTCAGATGGTAGAGCACTTGCCCGAGAAAGGCAATGGTCCCGAGTTCGAGTCTCGGTCCGGCACACAATTTTAATCTGCCAGGAAGTTTCAAATCAACACACACTCCGATGCAGAGTGAAAATCTCTTTTTGTGATCATAAAGGTACTGAATGGCATTCTGCGATGGATTGTCTCAAGCGTCTTGCGCCTTTTGTTGGAATTCGTCAGTGGTTCTTGCAAGCCCTGGAAAACAAGTCAGTTCCCTCTTCGTGTCCCATGCGAGTTCTGTTGGCAAGAGATCTGGTGATCTTGCTGGCCAGGGCAGTTGTTGCACACCAGGAATAGCACGTTGCGTCAAATCAGCCGTATGTGGACATGCATTATCCTACTGAAAAAGCACGTCACCTTCCTGTCGAAAATATGGCAATAGCATGGGGATAACAGCCTGTGCAATTTAGCGATCATTGTTTGCTTTGCTCTGGAGAAAGAGCAAATGTGACCACGAGTTGTCACTGGTGGCGCCTCACGCCCACACTATGTGATCAAAAGTATCCGGATACCCCCAGAAACATAATTCTTTCATATCAGGTGCATTGTGCTGCCACCTACTGCCAGGTACTGCATATGAGCGACCTCAGTAGTCATTAGACCTGGTGAGACTTCGAACGTGGTCAGGTGATAAGGTATCACTTGTGTCATACGTCTGTACGCGAGAATTTCACACTCATAAACATACCTATCTCCACTGTTACCGATGTTATAGTGAAGTGGAAACGTGAAGGGACACGTACAGCACAAAAGCGTACAAGCCGACCTCCTCTGTTCACTGACAGAGACCACCGACAGTTGAAGAGGGTCGTAATGTGTAATAGTCAGACATCTCTCCAGACTATCACACAGAAATTCCAAACTGCATCAGGCTTCACTGCAGTACTATGACAGTTAGGTGGGACGTGAGAAAACTTGGATTTCATGGTCCAGCGGCTGCTCATAAGCCACACATAGCGGCGGTAAATGCCAAACGACACCTCGGTTGGTGTACGGAGCGTTAACATTACACGACTGAACAGTGGAAATATGTTGTAGGGAGTAACGAATCACGGTACACAATGTGGCGATCCGATGACAGGGTGTGGGTACGGCGAATGCCCGGTGAACGTCACCTGCCAGCTTGTGTAGTGCCAACAGTAAAATTCGGAGGCAGTGGTGTTATGGTGTGGTCGTGTTTTTCATGGAGCCCTCCTTTGTTGTTTTGCGCGGAACTACCACAGCACAGGCCTACATCGACGTTTTAAGCACCTTCGTGCTTCCCATTGTTGAAGAGCAATTCGAAGATGGCGACTGCATCTTTCAACACGATCGAGCACCTATTCATAATGCACGGCCTGTGACGGTGTGGTCACACGAACATCCCTGTAGTAAACTGGCCTGCACAGAGCCTTGACCAGAATCCTAAAGAACATCTTGGGATGTTTTGGAACGTGTCAGGCCTCACCAACCGACATCGATACCTCTCCTCAGTGCTGCACTCCGTGAAGAATGGGCTGCCATTCCCCAAGAAACCTTCCAGCACCTGATTGAGCGTATGCCTGTTAGAATGGAAGTTGTCATCAAGGCTAAGGGTGGGCCAGCACCGTATTGAATTCCAGCATTACCGACCGCTGGCGCCACGAACAAGCCAATTTCAGCCAGATGTCCGGGTACTTTCGATCACATGGTGTATGTCTCGTAGGCGACCGCACTCTGGAATAGGCAGCTCACCAGGTCTACAACATACACGTGTGCGTCGCGTCTACCACTCCTGAACAGAAGACGGAAGTTACTCTTCACTGGACAACAAAGCGCCATTCCACTCTCCAGTCAACTCTTTCGAGACACCGGAGTAGCCACACTTGGTGGTGTAGTGGTGCCACTGGTAGCCTGCGAGAGGCACACGTGATCCTAATCTTGGTCCTGCATGATGATCTGTTGGCCACGGTTTGTTGATCTAGACGTGCGTGAGTCCTACACGGGCTTTCAGAACCTCACTTACAGGTACGGAAGTGTTCCACAGACTACTGTTGAAAGCAAGCAGCCACACACCTTCGATACACTGTGCCCAACAAGCGCAGCAGTCTGTCGATACGTCCATCCATCTTTGGAGGCCAACAATGCGACCATGTTCAAATGGCTGAAGTTGTTCGAACAGGAGTACGCACTCGTCGGTGGTACACGCTTGTTGAATGAATAAATGTTGCAAACACTGTCTACCTCTCAACTCAGCACAACTACTGCCTGCAGGGCCGAAAACAGAGGGTGCACAGACAAGCTTCCTGTGCGCCATCTGGTCCCCGATGACCGTGATAAATGAACGAATGACTGTGCAACCCCTAGGTGTGCGTATGATACCACTGAATACAGTCCTTGAGGGTGTTGCAATTTTTTCCATCAATGTAGTTCGTTCTGCCACGCCATGCCACAATGGTTTGCAGAATAACGATGTAGTTGTAGGCTATGTTCACACGAGAAGCGACAGTCAGGAAACACCAGTAATTCGTGTTACCATTTACAAACATACTGTGGCATGCCTTAGATGTTTCTGTTTCTTGGATAGCTAACTACACCACACACGTACCGCCGGCCGGTGTGGCCGTGTTGTTCTAGGCGCTTCAGTCTGGAACCGCGTGACCACTACGGTCGCAGGTTCGAATCCTGCCTCGGGCATGGATGTGTGTGATGTCCGTAGGTTAGTTAGGTTTAAGTAGTTCTAAGTTCTAGCGGACTGATGACCACAGATGTTAAGTCTCATAGGCTCAGAGCCATTTGAGCCACAAACGTATCCGACAAGAAGAATTCTGTGCCATACGAGAGGTATGAACAAATCAGCCCCACCCGTAACCCTCCTTGTAATGAGTCGATAACGGTAAAAGGAGTTCCTCGTGTGGACTCGTTTGATTATTTAGTGGTCGCTGTAGTACTATAAAACAGCAGTTATTTTCTCCGGAGGTAGTAAATACGAAATAATGGTATTTTATAATAATGATTACAAAAAATTACGTTTTCCGATAAGTTCGTAAATCAGCTTTCACCTCATTGTCAGTCTTTCCCTATCTGCACCTTTAGGTTGTAACTTCTGCCGTTCATCCATTGATCACACGTTGCAGTACCTGTCGATATTCTTTACAATTCTTTTGAAGACGTTCTTTGTGAAGTCATTATATAGAATCAGATTCTGAAATTATTTCGTTGTTTATTTTCTGCACGCTGTTAATCAACATCCTTTTGTCGTTTTTTCCTTCAGTTCTCGAAACAACGCAACAGACACGGAGAATTGTGGTGCCATACAATGGCACTCTTGCAACACAGCCGCAACGTTGCGCCGTTAGTCGAATGTCGTTGTAAAGTCCGTCACTCCGTCACTGTCTTGTGAGTGTGATGTCTATCTCCCTGGCTGACGTCACATTTCGTGGAAGCCTGGTTGGTTTACGACTAGTGTGTTTCCTCCGTCCTATCCTTAACACACATGTCACTGTGCAAGCTTTACAGCATGTACAAGCTCGAAGTGGAATGTACGAGGAACTTATTTCACGAATTCAACTAATCGATGTCGTTCATCCTTAAGGTGGTTCTACTGCTGATTTTATTGCTAGCGACTCACAGTGACATACAATTCTAATTTATCACTGGCAGTGACCAATACTGAAACTTTAAAATTTCTGTACCGAGGTGACAAGTGTTTAGATAGTAATACCCAGCCTAAACATGCCCTTTCACTTTATTATCTGACTTATTTACATTGCCTTCCATTTGCGTTATTTTTCCAAGGGGTTTCATTTTTCGCAAACAGTGATGCATAAAATTACACGAATTTCTTTGCTTTACGCGCCACAGAAGGTGTAAACTTGATGGATGTACTGAAGGTTTCTCTCCTATTTAATTTGATGTACTTTCTCATTATACGTTTGGAATGTCTTGATCCGTTTTATGTGAGTTGATCCGTTTTATGTGAGTTGATCCGTTTTATGTGAGTTGACCCGTTTTATGTGAGTTGACCCGTTTTATGTGAGTTGATCCGTTTTATGTGAGTTGATCCGTTTTAAGTGAGTTGATCCGTTTTATGTGAGTTGATCCGTTTTATGTGAGTTGATCCGTTTTATGTGAGTTGATCCGTTTTATGTGAGTTGATCCGTTTTATGTGAGTTGATCCGTTTTATGTGAGTTGATCCGTTTTATGTGAGTTGATCCGTTTTATGTGAGTTGATCCGTTTTATGTGAGTTGATCCGTTTTATGTGAGTTGATCCGTTTTATGTGAGTTGATCCGTTTTATGTGAGTTGATCCGTTTTATGTGAGTTGATCCGTTTTATGTGAGTTGATCCGTTTTATGTGAGATGATCCGTTTTATGTGAGATGATCCGTTTTATGTGAGTTGATCCGTTTTATGTGAGTTGATCCATTTTATGTGAGTTGATCCGTTTTATGTGAGTTGATCCGTTTTATGTGAGTTGATCCGTTTTATGTGAGTTGATCCGTTTTAGGAAGAATTTCTACACGTAGACTATAGCTGAAGGTGGCAAGCAATGGCCTGTGTGTCACGTTAATAATCCAGACGCGAACAGAATACGACCACCAGATTTCCACCCACACATTGATCTAGTGGAACGAACAGCTTGGCGATGTTTGATAGGCAGTTTTCCACGAATGTTTAGGCAAGAGCAGATCTTTATCCTCATTACAGCTAGGGCGCAGGATACATAAACGGTCAACATGTGAACACACACAGAATAGAGAATACGCGACTTTCTGGTTTCTGACGCCGCAGAAATAGGGAAAGAAACAATAACAGGAACAGACATAATCAGGATTCTCATAAAAAAGGAAAGAAAAAAAAACATGGAAATAAAATGAGAAGAAGATTGAGTGGAGCTTAGCATACATAAAACACTCACGGTACATTGTACCGCACGAGACTGCTCAAGCTTTGGCTCGGGTTAGACCATGACTACCGTCCCATGCACCATTTTTGTGTCGCTCTCTTGTTCGGTTTTAGTAAACCAAACGAAGAACATGTTTCGTGACACCGTCTCTGGCGGACCGCTTGAATTTGCACGCGTAGCGTCCTGACTGACTAACTTCAATGCCAATTAACTCGGAAACACCGCAACGTATCGACTTTTTTTTCTAAACAGTTACTTCTCAGTACAACCTACCCTGAAACACCATTATGAACTTTTCAGATTGCTTCTGACCACCCTCTACGTAGAATTCGTTGGCAATAAAGTTTACTCTAGCTATTTAAACATATTGCGTGCGTCCAAAATTGTTAAGTTTTTTTCCTCGGTCACATCATGCCACATAAGCTTCTTCTAAAACAAGGAGCTCTGTCGTATAAATAGAACCATTCCAGAGAAGCGAAACTGTTTAGAAATTTCATCCTTCGGGTCTCTCATAAGACTCTCATACGTGTAGTTGTTCACACGCCAGTACACGTAAGATACTTTTGACCAACTTCGACGAGTGCACTTATAGGCCACATCTTTGCCATATTTTGTGTTTTCGTCAGATGCCTTACCAAACAAGTGAAAAGATGACGAAAGAATCTGCATATTTCGCTACCATATTTGTTTTGGTTGAACTAGCGACATCGGCTGCGATTTTGCACAGTAGAAAACATTTGCAGAAATAAGGAGTTTGCCGACTTTTCCGGGATCACAGTACGAGTTTCTCAGTCCTTCACATCTCAGGATAAGTTGGCCAATAGAATCCGCTGCCGGGAGCACCGCGTCCCATTATCAAAAGCAGCCGTTGTTCGCGGTCAATGCCGTTTATGACTTAACTTCCCGGAAAAGGAACTGTGGCAATACAGATCTGCGGCTTAGTTCCCGGAAGTATGAAAACTCGTACTAGTGATATCTTACAACCGTTCGCTGTGTTAACAGTGAAGCTCACTGACGTGCATCAGTCTGTTTGCTTACCACAAAATGGATTTCGCATCATTGTCCGTGCCGAATGAAGAACCATTAACGTCTTCCAGTTAGTACGCAATAAATAGCTTGGGAACATTGATTTCTTAAATCTCTCGCCAATATTAATGTCACTAAATTAATACAACAACTTGTAACATTTTTGTCATCTTATCACGTATGTTAAACTGAATTTATGAGACACAATACTTTTGTATGATTTTCTGATGATGGGCTACGTCCGAAACACGCAAACGAAATTTTCAACTGGTGGACTGTTATTAGCTACCAAAGAAACCGGTGATAAGACATGCTAAACCGCAGCCAGCAAGCTTGTTTTCAAACAGATTTACAGGGCATGACTGCCCATTTCTTATGGAGAACTTCAGTGTCGGTAGTTATCGCCGAGGGCCTTAGCGATCTGGCGCGAAGTGGCCATTTCAAATCGTAATGTAGAAACGTATTCAGGTAAAATCGAGATTCTAAGTTGGACAATCCAGAAATGAATCTCCTCTCTCTCTCTCTCTCTCTCTCTCTCTCTCTCTCTCTCTCTCTCTCTCTCCCCCTCCCTCCCTCCCGAAACAGCTGCCTTGCCTTACAAGACACCTGTGAAGCTCACGAAATTTCCTTCGAGTTTGTTCGCTTTAATCAGAAACTTACAAGTAAATAATCTAAGAAACCGGTAAATGCTACCGAAAAGCGTAATAGTCCCACACTGACACACGAATCCAATTACTTTTCGCACACACATAGGTAACAGCCGAGTCGCCATTCCCATACAATCCAATTTCTCTGATGCGGTTCAGCTTGGGAGCAAGCTCTGTTGCCGAAAGTGGCCAAGCCAAGACAACATAAGAAAAAGCCAAGGAAAAGCACCAGAGATTGCCAAAAATAGCCGAGAACTGGACAACGCCTACCTCGGCGTGTGCGGTCGGCTGTGACGTCATCGAGGTCACTACTTTCCGTACACAGTTACGCCAAGCGCCCATGTTTACATGCGGCACGCGACCATTTCACTGCGTTGCATCGTGACTGTTGTCATAGTTGTCACACTTCGTGGTTAAGAGTTGTAGCTCAATTCTGTAGAAAGAGTGAATTAAATCTAAAACTTTACAGTTTTATTTGAAGCAATGAGATAAAAAAATGAAATTAAATTAAAACAAAAAAATTTGCTTAATTTTCAAAAGCAGACATGCATAAATAATAAAGCGCTCTACTTAAAGGATGTGACTCATATGTGTCGTACTTGATACATAAAACTCCGATTTTTTACGTCATGAATCCCGCAGATATATTGCGTGTGTGGTGTCACGTAAGAATTCCGACGGTCTGTCTCGTCTACTCAATTTGCCAGGGTCTTACGACAGTTCGTTGGAGGTCAGAATCACTGGAGTAGAAGAATGCCCAATAGTGTAGAGGAAGTGCTGGGTACAGACCAGTTCCAGCGATTCTGATGCAGGTTTTCCTTGATTTCTTTCAGTTGACCTTCGATTTCCGATCTTAGCATTCCCAACTGATCTAGTTTTTTATCATCTTATTTCTTTCTAAGTGATTTATTTCGAGGGGGTGTTAAGACTACCACATTTCCCTTACTAAAATTCCACATACACATTTAAGACCTCGAAATGCATCTGCAAACAATTTCGTTAATTCATTGCGATCCAATAGGCCTATCATTCGTATAACACAGCAAAGCATGGAAATGAAGGCTTATAGCGCGCGTTTTCTTAGCCGTACTTGACGTGACTATTCTTTTGGTATTGGGATTCCTTTATGAGAAGCCTATTGACAATGATCATATTTTTAAAATATAAACAGTGCACTCGAGTTTGCCATTTTCATTCAACAAAACTAAAAGTGTTAGGTGTCACAGGTCCTGGAATACAACTGAAAAACATCTTTATTACTTTTATTACTACAAAATTACTGGTTTGAGCGACGAGTATATTTTATAAGGCTATTGTGATAATTAACATCCTTACACAGCACCTACGATCGAAAAGAAAACAGTATTATACACGTCCTATTGATGATGATAATATCAGGGTCACTTTGTAGGGTGTTAGAGATTTCTTGGAAACAAACGGAACATTGGCAGACAGATTTTACTAGTGTGAGTTAGTGCTCTAAATTACCAGATGCACCATGGGGCTGAGAAATTGCTGAAATGACACCAACAGGAGATGGCTGTTGTGCGCGTGGTGTCGGCATGTTCGGAATCAACTACGTACAATGAGTTGCGGGAACTTCGAGCAGAAGTTGAAGTGCTTCACTTCACTTGTAAGAGAAAAGAGTCGTATGGCATGCTCAGACATGTCATCTTAAGAATAGAGTCATTTGTTAGTAATGTGCATTGCTTATGGGTAACTCGCTCCCTCCCCACACTTAAAGATACACACACTTGCCAAAAAAAGACACTTTTCTAAAACATTCCGGAATAATGATGAGATCGCCAACATCATCCGGAATCAGCCACGTCCATGTCCTGTTGAGTCTTATATCTTCATGTCCACAGCGTTGCTCAGTGTCTATTACAGCATAATTGCAGGCTGGCAGAAAACCTCGGATTAGGTCTCCAAAACAATCAAGTGCATTAGCGCTCTCAGGTCCCTGGGTGTCTCCCTTCCAATCTTCCCCCTCATACATCAAAGGCTTGACTTTCACAACGAAGTAAATTATGAAATATTCCATATACAACTTGGCAGCTACAGTTCGTGATTGCAGTATTACCCGGAATAATCAACAATTATCTAATTTTTATTCCAATCCTGGATTATTATACTAAAATTCAGTTTTGTCCAACTTCATATCACAAACAGTTCTTAGTTTTTCAGTCTTTGGCCTATTAATTTGTGTGACAGAGAGTAGATTCTGGCCATTTGTGGACGTGTCTGTGGTTGAAAACAATATTATCTTATTGTTTGCAAAGTTCTTTTCCGCTATTATTGCGATTGTTAGACTGCACAAATGGAAAATGCGCACCTCGGCAGACGTGTCGTGAAAACACCGTAGGTTTGGACCGTTGTAGGATGGCGCTAAAGGCAACGATTCAAAGTGCTGTGTGTGAACGTAACAGGAACAAGAACATATCGGCGCACACTCTGCTGCAGAGTGAAAATTCATTCTGGAAACATCCTCCAGGATGTGGCTAAGACATTTCTCCGTAATATCCTTTCTTCCAGGAGTGCTACTCAGCTCTGCGGCGCACTGATTAAACAAAAAGGAAAGTTCAAAGAAGAAATGCACAATACTTACACGATGAAATCTATTGACTTTTTTCATAGGAAATGTGAAAAATACTCTTTACATCTTATGTAAAATTTTGCTTCCCCTCTCCACGATAAAGTGATATTATGAAAGCATGCGCACGTCGTGATCCATGTGTTAGGATAATGATCGCTAAACTCACCTTAACCAGCGAGACAGTCACAATTTATCATCGCATGTCACTGGCTTGTAGAAATTCAATTGCACTCACTTTTTGTTGTTGTGGTCGTCAGTCCGAAGACGTTTAATGCAGCTCTTCACCCTAGTCTGTCGTCTGTTGCCATCAATTTTGAACTGACGGTTTTTTGGTGCCTCAGGATATATCATATCAATCGATTCCTTCTTTTAGTATTGAAGTTGTATAAATTTCTTGTCTCCGCAGTTTGATTTGGTACCTCACAATTAGTGATTCTACGTACCCCCCAATGTTCAGCATTGTTCTGTGCCGCGCAGAGTGGCCACGCGGTTAGAGGCGCGGATTGCGCGGCCCCTCCCGCCGGAGGTTCGAGTCCTCCCTCGAGTGTGGGTGCGTGTGTTATTCTTAGCAGAAGTTGGTTTAATTAGTGTGTAAGTCTAGGGACCGATGATTTCAGCAGTTTGGTGTTTCAAAAGCTTCGATCCTCTTCTTATCTGGATTGTTTATCGTTTACTTTTCTCTTCCGCACAAAGCTAAATTACATACAAAGATCTTAAGAGAATACTTCTCAACACTTCAGTTTAAATTCAACGTTAACAAAGTTCTCCTTATCAGAAAAGCGTTTCTTACTATTGCCTGTCTGCATTTTATATCCTCCCGACTTTGACAATATCAGTTAATCATGCTGCCCAAATAGCAACACTTATTGGCCTGATCATAGTGGATTGCATCCCATTACCCTTGCTTCACTTTTGCTGATATTCGTCTTATAAACTCTTTTAAATACACTTTCACACACATAACTTCTGATATCTGACCATTGAGATGCAAACATACAGCGCTGATAACTTCCGTCTGGCGCTTCGAGATTTCCTCTGCAATTTGAGAAGCAAAGGTCTCGAGATTAGTTTAAAGATGCCACAAAATTAAATCTTCCAGCTGCACGGAAACAGTACACTTTTTTTTTCATCTTTAAATAACTGCGTCAAGTTCACTTATTTGACCAAAACGTACTTGAGCCAGTTATTAGCTCTCTGTTCCATGCGAACTGCCGCCGAATAATAATAGAGTACCAACTTTGGCTAAATCGCCGTTCACTCTATTTTAAAGGTTCCAGTCTGTTCTCCGATCGCAGTAAAGCCTGGGGATTACACTTCTAATTGAACAATGCTTAGCAAAAGATGATGACGTTCAGGCCAACCTTTCAGGTGATGGTTTCTATTTCTTAAACACAGATAATGTAAAGCACCAAAGGTACGCAAGACAGAAAGTGAGACGAGGTGAAAATCTAGAGCGAAAATCCACTGCCCATACGTTTAGAACCGTAACGACCAATGAAAATGAATCTAGCCTGAGACTCTCCGATGACGAGGTAATACGAGACGAAATACAAGCTCGGATTGGAAAAATGTAGGAAAAGAGATCCTCTATGTCCGTTTCAAAGGAACAGCATCAACATTTGCGTTAAACAATTTACAGAAATCACCTGGATGGATTTTAATGCATCGTCTTGAGTGAGAGTCGTTTGTAGTGTCTTGATCGTCTCCTGTAGCCCGTGGAAGCACGGCGGAGACGAGTGATGGTACCAGTTGCACGGTAAGAACGGCTGAAATTAAAGCCATGTCTATACTGTGAAGTGCAGGAAACTAGTTATGGGTGAGGTTGGGTGTATGGAATTGACAAAGACGTCACAGATGGAGCGAAAATTATGCTCTAAGTAAAATAGATGTCATTTAGAGATTTGACTATGACTTTATAGTCTGATATACTAGAGCTAACGTATTTGTGAATACTAAAGATTGATTAACTAGCCCACTGGAAACGTTTTGCAGTTTGTCGACACTACTTCAATAATTTATTGTACAACCACAGAAATATTTAACCATGCTATGAACCATTATTCTTCTTTACATGAAACGGAAACAAGTCTATTGCTTGAGAAGCGGGCTGAATGAAACTGTGAACGAATTTCATAGGAATTGTATCAATGAAAAGCCACCAACAATATTTAATTTTCGGTATCAGTACGAAATTCGCTACAAGAAGTGTGCGTAATACATTCTGGTCGTTTGTTAGTTTTGTTGACACGGTGCAAGTTGTTAGTTCACTAGTATCCAGTAAGAGAACAATTTTTTTAAGAGATCCGCCAGGCACTTTATAACTTTATTAAAATTTTAATTGCAAGTAAACAGCTACAGAAAGCTCGATGAACGATTAGCAGCACCATTGTGCTGGATGTGCATGTGGTTTGTTATCATACAGATTGTCATTTGAGTTGACTTGAAGCGATTCCTAGCAGTTTTATCTCAATATCTGAAAATCATTTTGTGAAAATTTATGGCATGATGCATTTTTATGCAACTCACGAACTGCATAGATGAAAGTGTTCTAGCATTATCGTTTCCCATCGAACTGACCCGCAACGTGCACGTTATGCAACTGATTTGCCCTCCAGTTCTCAGCAACAAGCTCTCACAAAGCTGTTAGGGTAATGGCGTTCCACTCTATCCAATCACCTTAATGAGGGCAGGGAGCTCTTAACTCCCAACCCTGCTCCATTTCTCCACGACCCTGCAGTGTGTGTTCTTAACACTGCCTTGTTTTGTTGTGGCCAGTTGCGTCATCATTTTATCGGGGCCCACTCTGACCTGTTTGCAGGACACACAACGTATAAACGTATGGTGTGGACCTAGATACCACACACAGATTCATTGCTTAATTAAACATTTCTCGAGAAAAAAGGCAGACCCTCATCATAAAGCAACCGCTGCCAATTTAAGTAAATGATTAATACTTAGTTTAAAAAACAGGTACATTTTGTGCCATTCCACCCTCTAGTTCACATTTTGCATCACCACTGGAGATATGTGAAAAACTACAGTGTCGTTATTAGTCACGCTAGTCAGGTGCGAAATATATTGTGAGGGGAGGGGGAAATGACACTCTTGAGAGTATAGACACGCATATGCCAATTTAAAAAAGCTGTACAGAAAAGAAATCATTTCTGCAAAGAAGAAAGCTAATGATAACTATATTTATCAGTCCAGCAACAAACATAAAGCGGCATGGAAAATAGTTAAAGCCGAAACTGGGCTAATTGCAGAAAATTTACCTGTTCCCCTAAGTGCAGTTGGACTAAATAACAGTTCCATAAATTATGGAGAATTAGTTATGACAGATGAAAGTAATTTAGATGATAGTGAGGACAGACTTCCCAAATTGCAGGAAACAGAGTTGACAGGAGGCTTGCCAAAATTTGAATGGAGAACCATTTATCTTAAGGATATACTGGATGTAGTCAGATCGCTAAGCAACTCCAGAACTGAGGACATCCATGGTTTTTCTAATTTTACCCCAAAATTACATACCTATAGCAATAGTACCAATATTATCTAAAGTTATTGAAAAATTAATGAAAGACCAATTAAACAAATTTTTTGTGTCACAACCTTCTCAATAAGGCTCAGTATGGATTCTGAACTGGACTATCAACAATAAAAGCAGTTCAGGAAGTTGTCTTATCAATATTACAAGGTTTTGAAAATAGGGAACATACCTATACAACTTAAGTTGATTTAACCAAGGCATTTGACACTGTCTCACATAGCATTTTAATTAAGAAACTAGAAAAACTGAAACAGAACTATTACTGCTGAAATCATATTTGACACACAGAAACCAAATGGTATATATAAATTCAAACAACAAATCTGACCCCCTCAAGGTAAAACATGGAGTCCCAGAAGGATCTGTACTGGGACCTTTCTTATTCATTGTGTATGTGAATGACCTGCCCAACACATTACCATATAAATCTGTAACGTATGCTGATGACACAACTTTTATCACATCATATAATGATGTGACTGTTGTCAAACAAATGAACAAATCCATGATGGAAAAGGCAGCTCACTGGTTCCATGAAAATAGGCTGTCATTAAATAAAAATAAAACTGAACACATCCTCTTTTCCCTTAGAGAAATTAATCATATGAACTCAGACATTCAGTAAAATTGCTAGGCATTTATCATGATACCATATTGTGCTGGAATACCCACACAGAAAAGCTGTGCAGTAAGTTGGCAAGAATTCTATATCTCCTTAGGAAACTGAAGGATTGTGTCAGTAAGGAGTGCATACTTATGGCATATCATGCCTTTTTTTCAAACTCATCTGCATTATGTTTTCCTCTGGCAGAAGAAACCCATCAGATGTATTTTTGGTGTGAGCAATTTAACTTCTTGCAGACAGTACTTCATTGAGCACAAAATTCTTACAGTTCCCAGTCTACACATACTTAAAACACTAATGCATGCCAAAGAGAATGCCCACATGTATGAAAGCAGGTCATATGTGCACTCATATGAAAGCAGAAACAGGAACTTATCAGACATTCCTTGGACATGTTTGAGTAAAATCCAGAATAATTTTTTACATGCTGGCAAAACAATACATCACATGGAATGAGGGAATTGCGTGACAATAGATTTAAAATGGTGGTACAGACATGGTTGAAAGAGAAAGCAATCTATAGCATAAATGAGTTCCTACAAGAAAAATATGATTCTCTGTTATTATAAATGTGATTGTGATCAAAGAAACTGTAATTTACCTCATACAACCATACTGACCTTTTACATAATCATATAGCATATGTTAACTTTTGTGCAATCATTTGTACCACAATCTGTATAACTATGTAACTACTGACCTTATGTATAATCATTTGTATAACCATCTGACGATGCCTATACAACACAACAGTTGTCTACAGGCAAATAAATATGAAATATGAAAAAAAAAAGGAATATGACAGGTCTTTGTTGTCTTCTCCCCCACCCCCCACCCCCTTTCCGCCACTGCCAAAGCCATCACAGAATTATTTGCTGTTGCCTCCACTTCTGGTCTTTGCTGACTGCTGACAGTTTTCAAGATTAGGAGACCAAACCAACAAACTGAAACTGTACACTAGTAGAGAACACATGGGCCCGAGTATAGGGTTCTACATCTGTTAAGGCAAATGTTCTACTGTTTCATCATTTAAAAGTTGCATATACATCACACAAAAAATTGAAATAATTGAAATCTCACAAGAGAAAGTGCACATGCATAGACTTCCTCCCAGCACAAGGCATTGTTATGATGTGTCATCAACATGTGTTTGGCATAGAAACCATTGATGATATCAATAGTATGTGAATAGTCTATTGTTTGATTGCAAACAACCACTGGCAGTGCAAAGTAATTCAGTTGCCAATCTTATCTTACTATGTCGCAGTAGTGATTACGTTGACACATTTAGGGCACATAATGATTAACAATACAAACACATTACTTGAAAGGTGAATTCATGAAAAGTTCCTCATCGCAAACACAGCTATTCTCTGATTGTTTTTTGAGGAGCAAGAACAGTTAAAATAAACACCAGTTTATTAGTGTTTATTTGTTGGCTCATAACCATGATGACAAACAATAAGCTATCAGTACAGAAACTTGCCTCTTTGGTTGAACATCCTCAAAACAATGAGAGTTAACCTGACAGAAAAAAGTACATCATACTTCAGGCACAGCAGGAGTGCATGGATATTATGGTAAAAAGTTCATACAACTGAAGTGCTAGGGACCTTACTTATACTCTAGAAGAAATATATGGTCCAAATTTAAGTGATAGTATATTGTCTTCTTCATGTTTCACTGATTGTGGCTGTATTATACTATAGACTTCTTGAATCCGTCTCAAAAATACTTTTAAGTTGTTTGCCAAGTTCAGCAAGATCTAATTTGAAAGAAAATATAATTTGTGTATCCTTGCCTGTTGCTTAACACATTTATTTATTTTATTTAATAACATGCTTGTTGTGACTAAACTTACATTAGTCCAGTTCCATTTCACAATTGGTTTTGTAGGTTATTAGAAGTCAATATGCACCAAATCAACCTCATCTTTAGATAACTTTCATCCTCAATGCAAGATTCGAATTTACCAAATTCATTTATAAGTTTGACAGTTACTTTTCCTTGCATTTTTGTACTATTGTAAAATTTGACATTGATCAGAAGGAACATAGACAAGAACAATAATTATAGTAAAAAAAAGTCACTATTTGTGATCACTGACATCAGTTCTGTAGTGGAACAGGCAAGTGGTACGGCGATGTTAGGCCGTGAGTGAATATTGTTCTAGAACATATTTTATCTCACAAAAATTTCATAGATAAAAAAGGAAACAGCAGTGACATGAAAAGAAAAGCAAATAACAAGTTTTACATACTGCCCATGGATCATGGAAGACATTTCATCAATTAGTGCTAAAGATTCGTATGACAACATTACCGTGCTTCTCCAAAAACCACTCAAACATTATCTGATTTAAGGTGCACCTCCAGTACATATCCATACAATATAAGTAAAATATATTTAACCTTAACAGTCATTATGTAAACAACAGTTAATTAAATAGAATAATTTGTGCCAGATGTGGCACCACCGCAATATTAAGTCTGTATAATTTGGCAAAGCACTGAGACAAGAACTTGGACCTAAATTTCATTAAATATGAGTTGCATTGATGACAATAAAGATAGATTAAATTGTAATCCCAGAGTAATCAATTAAATTATATTGTCAAGGAGCTACACATTCACTTAATTCACATTAGTCATGTGCTATATTAATTTAACAACATATTTAGACTGTAAGCCTTCACTGCAGCTTCACATTAAATGTACAGGAAAGCAAATGGCAATAACACAATCAATTTGTGCTCCACTCTGTTTAACAAACTCTATTACCAACTGCACAATTTCACAAAATGTAGTTATACCCCCAGCTCATGCTAGAAAAATTACACCATGAAAATATCCTTTATCACAGCAAGCCCCCAAAAAGTGCAACCATTTCTCAGTTATTCAAATATGGCTCCTCCAGCCACAGCTCTAATACATTGCTTAAAATATCACAGCATGCACAATGAACATCTCACCACAGTTGCAAATCCGAAGCACTAAACTGATTATCAGATCGACCCAGCTTTACCAACATGGAGTAATTGCATAAACATACTCTGCACAACTGCCACTGTGATATTAGACAAAAACATCACTACTGCCCATGTTCTGGTTCAAGCTTAAGCCACATTCCTAGTAGACACACCACCTGGCAATCTTAAAAATTACATACAAAAATCCTTCAATTACCCAACTCAGTTCACAATTATTCAGACATTTATGAAATATACTGACCAAATAAAATATTCAGACAGCACAGTAATCCCAGGTCGAAGAGATAAGCCTTCTATAGGCTTTTACCTCAGGTTGTCTGTTTAACCATCATCCTCCCAGGATTCAGGTTATAATCCACACACAATGCCCATCATGCCACATTTTGGAGCATTCTCCTAGAAGTGATCTCCACCACTGTCACCACATGACCATCATCAATGGTATACTTCACTGTAAAGTCACAAAAAAATGGTTCAAATGGCTCTGAGCACTATGAGACTTAACTTCTTAGGTCATCAGTCCCCTAGAACGTAGAACTACTTAAACCTAACTAACTTAAGGACATCACACACATCCGTGCCTGAGGCAGGATTCGAACCTGCGACCGTAGCCGTTGCGCGGTTCCAGACTGTAGCACCTAGAATCGCTCGGCCACTTCAGCTGGCTGTAAAGTCACATGCATTGCCTTGTTTTGGTATTTAAATCACTGCGGATGTGTGACATCTCATTATGGCACAAGTTCATGAGTGATTTCACAATTTTACCATCTTCATGTTTGACATAAGCTAATCAAAACCTCAGTGTTCCTTAATTTCAGTCACAGCTATGCTTAGGTAGAATGATATACATATTATGACTGTGATTAACTTTCCTCTTGTCTAAAGACCATCTCTGATGACTCACTTCTTTTATATGTCTATTGTTTTTCTTGCAGTTCATATATGGACTTACTTGTTCTGAATTCCGATGCTAGAACAGTACCGAATATTTCAAAAGAAAATATCCACAAGGATTAATAGCAACTACAGTAGTATTTAGTAAAGTAGAGGTAAAATTACATACAATTTCTGCATTAGCGGTTGTAGTATACATGCTTATACCGCAGAAAATTAGAATTTGATAGGTGCACATTTTCAGATGTCTAAAACAACTTGTGAGTTGTATTGACACTGAATAGTGGATGTAAGATTTGTACATAATAAGTAATAGAGATGAGAGTTAATTGCCTGGCCCTATGCCCTGTGTGCCAATGAAGGCAAAAATAATAATCCATCATATTTTGATAGCTTTACCCAACTATTACACTTTAAAATTAAATACTGCCACTAAAGATGTATACCAAGTGTTTACAGTCAGTCCAACATAATGTAATAAAAATTACATCTACACTAAAATACTGTTGAAGAGCATGAGACATTATGAAGAAAATAATATTTACTCACTAATTGCAAACAGTTCGACAATGCACAGCATAACAAATACAGTAAGCCAACTGTTAAGTGTTCCTTTAGAAGAAAAGATATAGACCTACAGTGGGCTGGAAAAGCAACCACAATATCCCTCAAATGACACAAATTTAAATGAAGGTTTGATGATATTGTTATTGCATACCCAGAGAAATTATTTTTCTAAAAGTATTATATACTCAAAAATCTCACATGTTGTTGCTCTTCAATAAGTGATTTAATATTCTTTTTCCACAGATTCTGGGTGCTGTCTGCCTGGGGATTGTTGCCTATTATGCAGACCAAGTTGGTGTTGTATATACAAGGAATGCACAGTTTTTCTTCATACTGATGACAACAACTTTTCTAGTAGCAACATTCTGTCTACTCCTAGCATGTGTTCTCTCCCTAAGCGCAGGGACTGTCATCTCAAAAACACTCTATGTAAGTACACTTATGATGACGCTGTCATTAATTAACACCTTACAGTGCTACAGTGTGCTACACAGTAACACGTCAAAATTTCCTGACTTGGTATATAACAAAGGTATTACATTTAATGTAACACACTATGTTTTTGACTTTTGCATCTTAGTAGGCATATAGAGTGACCAATTTCCTGAGAAAGTAATCCAAATGGTAAAGTTATTATTGGAATTTGTTAGTGGTGGTCATTTACACAGTTAACTAGGATAACTTATTCTGTGTCAAACTTAGGCATTTTCTAGGACAGCTTATTTTGGGTATCGTATATGCTATAATTAAGTCACTATTGTAGTGCTAATGTTTATTTTATAAAATATACAGTCTTTCTAGGTTAGGGAGTATGGTTCAGTATTATTTCATAGCATCATGAGAAAAAAAAAACTTTGATGGTACTTGTTTTGTTGTACAACAGTTGATGAATTAATAATTAACACAAATAACATGGCAATATTTAATGATTCTACGTGTAAAAGTTTTAAGTAATGTTAATGGCAGTAGACTAAAAACTGATGAAATGGTAGTTTCTGTTATTATTCATTCTACATGCACTCATTAAGCAGAACCTTCATAGTTTACCATAATTCCTTCGTTAATACTGTTCTCAACAGCCAAAATATTGTAACATAGCGAATTCTCCAGCTTTTGGAATCATTGATTAAGGCACTCTCTTTCTAAGACTGGAGGAAAATGTGAACAGAGGAGGGCTACATAAAAAGAATATGTGGCAAACAGGTTCATGGACTATTTCTTTATTTCCACATTTCCATGGAGATAGTTTAGTGGCTCTACATGTTTGGAGGCAGAGTCTCTTCCTCATTCTAGTTCCTGTATAATTTGTAGTTATCCGATACAGGGTGAAACACGGGAAGCGGACAGTTTTTAGTGAAATAATACTCAGCCAACTTTAAAATTAATGCATGTTTATTTACACAAAATCAAAGCTCATTATTTGCCATTTTAGTTAACAAAGTTATTAGTGAAAAATAATGTTGTCAAGGTGATGTCCATCATTTCGAATGCAGGATTCAAGTCTCTTCTCAAAATACTCCATCACATGGACTAAAATCTCTGCAGGGATGGCAGCAATTTCTTGAATGATTCCATTCTTCAACTCGTCCAAATTTCGTGGTTTGTGGTTATAGACACATTTCTTAAGGTACCCCCACAGAAAAAAGTCACATACGGACAAGTCAGGAGACCTAGGAGGCCAAGGAACATTGCCAAAATGTGAGATAATCTGTCCAGGAAACGTGTCTAAGAACTGTCATTGAAGTGTTTGTGGTGTGCGATGTTGCCCCATCCTGCTGGAACCAAACGTGTTTTAAAGGGATTCGTCGTTTTCTTAGTTCTGGTTTCAAGACTGTTTCAAGCATATGAATGTAACAAAACAAATTAACAGTAACTGTGGCCCAATTCTCTGCCAAAAATAAGGTCCAATAATGCTAACAGAGCCAAGAACATACCAGACTGTTACTTTTTCTGAGTGTACAGAATGCTGGTGGATAGGGTTGGGATGCTCTGGAGCCCAATAACATAGGTTTTGCTTATTCACGGTCCCATTTAAATGAAAATGAGCTTCATCGCTCATCAATAAAATTTCATTTTGATTCGATCCCAAAATCACTTGCGTTCTGTAAGCGAAGTCTTCTCATACAGCAAAATCAGTTTTCTTAAGTTGTTGGACAATGAGCATTTTGTAGGGATGGAATTTTAAATCTTTATGCAAAATTCATATAACCAATTCATGATCGGGACCTGAGTTTCTCCTGGTGTATACAACTTTCAAATAACTTCCGGGAATTCAGCCAGGTAACACTTTCAGTGAGCGCCAATATTTCGGTGGGCGAACACCCCGCCATTTTCAAGGCAAACTGCAATGGACAGGCGGCGTACATGCAAATTTAAAACCTCGGTTCTTGGACTGAAGCAGGAAAGATAACACACACACACACACACACACACACACACACACACACACACACACACACACACACACACACTGAACACTATTGCCACCAAAGATGACCAAAGTCAGAGCTATCGATAATGAGACTATGAATTTGCAGGTAAGGTAGCATTGACTCTGTCCCTCTGCTTTTTAACAAGGGAGAGAGCTGGATTCCAAACAGAGTTCAAACAGAAACCTCCGTCTCTGTTAACGAGGTTGCTCGCTCCTTGTAGCTGTGGCATGGCATATATTGGTCAAACTATCAGGACCATGGAGGCCCAATGTATTGAGCATAAATGGCACACACTATTACAGCAGCCAAGTAGATCTGCTATTGCCGAACATTGCTTTGATACTGGTTACCCCATGTTATATAACAACACCGAGATATTGGCATGCATGTCCACATATTGGGACAGTGTTATTAGAGAGGCAGTTGAGATTAAATTAGCCATCAACCTCGTTAACAGGGATGGAGGTTTCTGTTTAAACTCTGTTTGGAATCCGGCTCTCTCCCTTGTCAAAATACAGAGGGACAGAGTCAATGCTACCTCACCTGCAAATTCATAGTCTCACTATCGATAGCTCTGACTTTGGTCATCTTTGGTGGCACTAGTGTTCAGTGTGTGTGTGTGTGTGTGTGTTATCTTTCCTGCTTCAGTCCAAGAACCGAGGTTTTAAATTTGCATGTACACTGCCTGTCCATTGCTGTTTGCCTTGAAAATGGTGGGGTGTTCTCCCACCTAAATATCAGTGGTCACTGAAAGTGTTGCCTGGCTGAATTCCCGGAAGTTATTTGAAAGATTCATGATTGATTCATAACTCACTAACATGACATCTAGCTGCTGGCCATCCTGGGCTGCTGACTGCCGCTTGCCTTACCTTTTGAATATTTTATGGTGTCGTTACTCTGCATCTCAGGCCAGGATGCTTCTTATCCAGTATGTTTCCAGTTGATCTGAAGTTTTCAACCCATCTGAGGATTGTGTTACAGCTGGAAGAGCTCCATGTTGACCGACATTAAACGACACATGAAACAATTGCTGCATAACATTAATAGACTCACCACTTTTCACAAAACTGTCATAGACAAACACACAACGTTGCAAGTCTCACTGCTCCATAGTGACTGAGTAAATGAAATGGCTATTGTGTGGATCAAAACTATCCCCACCATGACCACCTCCCACCACCACGTCCTCAGTACTACTTAGTTCAAAACCATCCATCTCCTGTGTGTCAGCCTGTATTTTCTTCTTTATTTGTTTACTATCAAACTCAGCAATACTTCAGAATTCCTAAATATGTATGGGATTTGGATGTATGTCCTAACTCCTTCACCATTCTGGTCCATCACCTCACTCTGTCCAGCTTCTCTTTCCCCCTCTCTATGACATCAGAAATGTTTATTATTACTGCCAGTGAAATCTTGATTGTGAATTGAAGTAACCTAAAATGAATGTGTAAATTTGTTGGAATTATTGGTGTGTGGTGTATGAGAGATGTCACCTGCTGTTGTATCTGTCAGTGAGGTGGCACTGTGGACAGCAAACTGGACTCACATTCTGGATGAGGACTGTCCAAATCAATGTCCAGCCATACTGATTTAGGTTTTCACCGGTTTGCCAAAATCACTCCAGGCAAATGACATGATGGTTTCCTGTCCTTGAAACATTCCAAGCTTGTGCTCTGTCTCTAATGACCTTGATGTTGATGGGCTGTTAAATGCTAATCTTGCTTGCTTGGATCTATGAGGATAGTAGCTTCAATGACAGTATTTCACTTAGTTTCAATATGCAAACATTTGGGATTACAATATTTCAGACAGTTCTGATTCCATAGTAGTATTCCAATCATAGACCATATATACATCGGAGACCCAAAGAAACTGGTATGCCTGGCTAATATATTGTAGAGCACCCGGAGCATGCAGAAGTGCCGCAGCATGACAATTCATGGACGTGCCGCAGCATGACAAGGCATGGACTCAAATAATGTCTGAAGTAACGCTTGAGGGAATTGACACCGTGAATCCTGCAGGGCTGTCAATAAATCCATAAGAGTATGAAGGAGTGGAGATCTCTTTTGAACAGCTTGTTGCAAGGCATCCCAGGTATGCTCAATAATGTTCATGTCGGCGGAATCTGGTGGCCAGCAGAAGTGTTCAAACTTAGCAGAGTGTTCCTAGAGCCACTCTGTAGCAATTCTGAATGTGTGGGGTGTAGCTTTGGGCTGCTGGAATTGCTGAAGTCTGTCGGAATGCACAATGAACATGAATGGAAGCAGCTGATCAGACAGGATGCTTACATCAGTGGCACCTGTCAGAGTCGTGTCTAGACATATCAGGTGTCCCATCTCACTCTAACTGCACATGCCCCATACCTTTACAGAGCCTCCACCAGTTTGAACAGTCCCATGCTGACATGCAGTGTCCATGGATTCATGATGTTGTCTCCACACCTGTACATGTCCATCTGCTCGATACAATTTGAAATGAGACTCCTCTGGTCAGGCAAAATGTTTCCAATCACCAACAGTCCAATGTTGGTATTGACAGGTGCAGGTGAGGTGCAAAGCTTTGCGTCATGCAGTCATCAAGGGTATGTGAGTGGGTCCATATCGATGATGTTTCTTTGAATGGTTCATATGCTGATGCTTGCTGATGGCCCAGCACTGAAATCTGTAGCAATTTGCTGAAGGGTTGCATGTCTGTCACATTGAACAATTCTCTTCAGTTGTTATTGGTCCCATTCTTGCAGGATCTTTTTCCAGCCACAGAGATGTTGGAGATTTGATGTTTTACGAGATTCCTGATATTTATGGTACAATCATTAAATGGTCAATATGGGAAAATCCTCACTTCATTGCTACCTTGGTCATGCTGTGTTCCATCGCTCATGTGCTGGCTATAACACCACGTTCAAACTCACATAAATCGTGATAATCTGCTATTGTAGCAGCAGTAAGTAATCTAACAACTGCACCAACACTTGTTGTCTTATATAGGCATTGCCGAATGCAGTGCGGTAATCTGCCTGTTTACATATCTGTGTATTCGAATATTCATACCTGTACCAGTTTCTTTGGCACTTCAGCGTATATTTATATTTTATATGTACTAAAAAGATGTGTAGCTTACGTCTGTCAAAGTATTTATTAGAACCCCATTTAAAAATTTGATATGAACAGATCAAGAACTTTTTGAGAATTTTTGGTAACAGTGTTCCCTTGTTATATGTTATTATACATATATTTATATAACATACCTATTAAAAATATGTAGCTTATGTCTGTCTGAACTGCTATTAGAGTATTGTGTAAAACAATGAAGAAAATTGTTAAATATATATAGTAGTCTACTTGACTAATTTTGCATTGTCAATAGTGCAGTTCATCTTCAGATAGTTAGTTTCATTTATATTCATGAGAAGGCATCAGTGGCTATTTACAATAAAACCACAACAAAAATGTCAGCAAATCCATCTCATGTTTATAAATATAGTACAGATGTTTGAAGATAGTCTGCATCAGTCTAAATTTGTAGTGCCAGCAGACAATAAAATGATTTGAACATCATATCAATTTAGTAGTTTGTTAATGTTTCATAAATACTGGTACCTCATAACGGACTCTTTTTAAAAGATAAAAGATATGAGCTAATATTTACTTGCAAAAGAACATTCATAAGGGTGTACTTAAAGTCTGGGAACACTTACAATTATTTATTGCACAAGAACCAAACATTATACAGATATCATACATATGTCATTTTGAAGAGAAACCCTGAAAGTTTTTTATGTGTATACTGCCACTGCATAGTTTGGTAATTTGCCAATAGTCAGCGCTAGTTGCAAACACAGCGAGCCGAGGTGCAGAGCAAGCTGTTTCATGAAATGGCCTCTCTGGTCACCATATCTCACTCTGTGTGACTTTTTCCTGTGGGGACACATTAAAGATCTGGTGTATGTACTGCCTCTACCACGTGATGTAGCAGAGCTCAGGTAGAGAGTACAGGAAGCGACTGCCACAGTCGACGATGTCATGCTGGGAAGGGTATGGCAAGAATTCGATTACTGTATTGACGTCTGCTGGGTCACTCATGGTTCGTGTTTGTGAAAAAAACTTTCAGAGTTTCTCTTCAAAATGCAGTATGTATGACATCTGCACAGTGTTTAGCTCTTGAAAGTGTTACTGAACTTTAACTATAACAGAAACAAGGATTGTCCTCTGCATATTTCAGGCAGTAAATGGACATTAAAGATTGGCAGTCAGGCAATGCTGTAATCATTTGTATGGTAAATACCACTGTCAACAAACAGCGCAGTGGTGTGCAGTTGGTACAGTGGATAGTGTTTTGGGTTAGCATGTGGGAAGTTGAGGGTTCAATTCTGGGTCAAGGCTTATTTGTTTTTATTTGCTAAATGTTGTCTTTGTGGTACGATATCTGGCATCTTAATCATCATACAGTGATTATAGTGGGTTTTCTACAAAATATTTGCAGTTATGTACTATGAACACAGAAAGGGAAGTACAATCATTTTGTTTGGTCAGCTTTTAAAGAAGCCAGACACAAATTGTTTCATGCCACTGCTTCTACTACAATCCAAACCTAGTTTTTTTGTACCCTGCCTGAATGGACCCATCAAAATTATTTGCAAAGCACATTGATAGCCCTGCTGGTGACATAAGGCACCAATGAAATGTCATGAACCTGAATGTGGAAAATATAATAGTTCATATTAATCAATATACCATTGTAGCAGGATGCACACAAAACAAATTTGGAATCTAGTAGATGCAGTGGTGTAAAACAATTTGTGTCCACAATGTGCAAAAAGTTTCTTTAAAAGCTGACCAATGAAAATGATTGTATTTCCATTTCTGTGTTCATAGTACATAACCCTGCAAATGTTTTGTAGAAGACCGACTGTAATCGCTGTATAACAATTAAGACACCAGATATTGTACCACACAGACTACTTTTTGCAAATAAAACAATTAAGTCTCAATCCAGAACTGAAACCTCGACCTCCTGCATTCTAACCCAAAATGTTATCCACTGCACCAACCACACAGCAGTAGTGCTCTATCCTGACAGAGGTAGTTACCTTACACATGATTGCAGTGTTGCCATATTGCCAATTTTTAACATCCATTTATTGCCCAAAATAGGCACAGGACAAAATTTTGTGAGAGACATTTTTGTATTGCTACTATGTAAAGAATTGCCCCTCGAAGTCCGAGTGCACAAATTTTTCTACAAACACCCACGCACCCACGCGCACACGCGCGCGCGCGCTCACACACACACACACACACACACACACACACACACACACACACACACACAAATGTTAAAGGACGACTTGTCATTATATAGCAGTACAGATTTTTTTTTTTTTTCTAGAGAAGAACTTATATCTGATTCTACAACTGAAATTTCCAGATATCAGATATATATGTATATATGTACCACAACACTAGCTTTTTCTGTTGAGTTTGTTGCTATTTGTATTTAAAACTTCTGCATATTTCTTTCTTACTTTTGTTAAATTTATTAATGTTCTTTTGCAAGTAATTTATTAGCTCACATCTTAAAAAAAAAAAAAAAAAAAAGCTATTATGTGCAGAAGAATTTTCAGAACTATTCTGTTATGAGGTACCAGTATTTATAAAAAAGCAACAAACTACTAAACAGATGATACTCAAATAATTTTATTGTCCATTGGTATTATAACTTTAGACTGAGGCAGACCATCTTCAAACATTTGTACTATATTTATTGTTGATATTTTTGTTATGTTTTTATTACAAATAATCAGTGATGACTTCTCATGATTTTAAATTAAACTGTAACTATCTGAAGATCAATTGGGCTAGTCTAAACTGTCAATGGGAATGATAAATTAAAGAAGTAGACTATTACATAAATTTACTGGTTGATGGTTACCATCATTATACATAATGGAAATCAAGTATAAATATTTGTGTTGGGTTTGAAATTTGCACTCAATTCCTATGAATATGAAAGTATGACATAATTTGTAATTTGCTAATATTATGTTCCAGGAACTGATTTATCACTCAATAGCTTTTATATTATATCTTGCTGCTTCTCTGAGACTCATTATTCAAATAAGTGATCACAAAAGATCTTACAGTTATGATGGACACATGGCAGCATCGGTAAGACTTCAGTTATTTTATTATTAATTTGAAATATGTATAGAATATCCTAAATGAACACACAAAATTTGAAAGTGAAATTTTTGAAATTCTGTCTATCAAAATAATATGTGAAAAATTACAAATGTGTAGAAAAAGTGGCAACATTTCAGGATTATAGATGAGTTGGTTCTTTTATCTGGATGTACACTGAGAAACAGATACAGAGGGGGACAAAACAAAAAACATGAAAGTGGGAGTTGGTGCTGAGGGAATATCATTGAGTTTTTTACTGATGTATTATTACTTTAAGAATATTTTGAAAACCTACTCACCATACAGATGACATGTTAAGTTGCAGATAGGCACACTGTAAAGACAGTTGCAGACGAGGATGTGGCCAGAGTTTTATTCGGAAAAGAAAAATATTCACACATTCACACAAGCAATCAAACCTCACACACACGTGACCACAATCTCGAGTGGCCAGAAATAGCAGTCGTGTGTGAGGTGTGCTTGTTTGTGTGAATGTGTATGCATTTTTCTATTCCCTGGAGAAGGCTTTGGCCCAAAGCTTAATGGTCTTTTTGTTCTGCCTGTTGGCAACTCAACATGTCATTCATATGACTTTCCATTGTTTAAAGTATTATTTTCTTTTCCAGCTACCTTCATATCGCTTAATTCTTTGGTCATTCATTTACAAATTGAGTTCTGAAATCTTAACTACTTTAATCACATTTTGAAGTTCTCTGAACCATTTCTCTTCATACACTTTCCATTTCTAGTAACAGAGGAAAGAACTGCTGGTTATGAAAAGTTATGACTTTAATATCTTTGTAAAAACCTGTTGTGCTTGCTGCAACCTCCAGTTTTGAAATTCTGTTTTTCTTCTTTCTGGCTTTATGTAATTCTAAAATAATTAACTGAATTTAGAAGGATATCTTAATGTAAAAGACCATTATACCAGAAACAAAATAAATGTGCCCTATATATTGATATTAACATTATACTACTAAAGAAATAATATATTAGTTCATTGTGATTGTTTACATACTTAAATAGTATGGTAAATATAGGACACATCAAATTTTAGAAAAAGAGAGACAATATAGACAAATTTCAGTTAGCAAATAACATAAAGCCGAAATTAAATGATAGAACCTGTCCATAGTTCCAAATGAAATTTAAAAAAATGTTGTGTTTTATAATTCAAGAATTCTTTTATTGAGTTAAAGCACTGTTCCATTAGAATTGTGTAATGGAATTTTCAGATGACTGATATTTTTAATCATTAGGTAGACTGTTGAATAAGCTAACCATTATGTGTGAAACACTTTCCTGATACAACACTTCTTGTGTTGTTGTTGTGGATAGGTTTATTTCATCTTGGGTCTCCAGTTCTGTTCAAAATATGCTCATTTCTAAAGACACATTTGCTGCAGGTTGTATCCCCAGAAGATTAGCCAATATGAAAGTAATGAATGGATATAAGTGCAATATATCTGAATACTGTTGACTTTCTTGCAATTTGGTTTTAACACACAAAAAGCATATGAAATTTTTCAAACCTTTTTCCCTAAACTTTTCCTGTGAAAGTCTCATTTTAAAGTGTTTTGTAGCTGTGTTCCTAGAACTTCAGTATCAGCTTTCAGTAAAATATAATCAAGGTAATGATATTACTTAATTATTGCAAAAATGTTTCTTTTTTTGCTTTTGCTTTTGTAAATTCATTTACATGTTCATTATACAAGGAGCGTTTGAGAAGTCCTTGCAAGAGTGTGGCAGATATGATACATGAGTTGGGATGGAAGTCATCACAGCATAGACGTTTTTCGTCGCGGCGAGACCTTTTTACTAAATTTCAGTCACCAACTTTCTCTTCCGAATGCGAAAATATTTTGTTGAGCCCAACCTACGTAGGTAGGAATGATCATCAAAATAAAATAAGAGAAATCAGAGCTCGAACAGAAAGGTTTAGGTGTTCGTTTTTCCCGCTCGCTGTTCGGGAGTGGAATAGTAGAGAGATAGTATGATTGTGGTTCGATGAACCCTCTGCCAAGCACTTAAATGTGAATTGCAGAGTAGTCATGTAGATGTAGATGCAAAGTCTGAGAGATGGCACCACTGCTGCATATCGAGGTCATGTTTAGTTAGTAACATCTTTGGAAAGAACACACACCACGTTTCAGCCATAATGCTCTATTTCTTTGTGTTTGACATTGATTCAAGGAAGTCAAGTGATTGTCAAAAAATGGATGAAAAAGAATTTTCTGTGGTGATTAAACATTATTTTATGAAAGGCAAAACGCTTGAGGAGACTAAAGAGAAGCTTGATAAACATTATGGTGACTCTGCACTTTTGATTAGAAATGTTTATAAATAGCTTCAAAATTTTCAAAGTGGCCATATGGGCACAAGGGATGCTGAATGTTTTGTATGCACTGTGGAGGTGATGACTCCAGAAATCATTGATAATATCCATGATATGGTGATGAATGACAGAACATTAAGGTGCATGAGATTGCTAGTGCTAAGGGCATCTCGAATGAACAGGTACATAATATTCTGTATAGACATTTGGACATGAGAAGTTATCTGCAAGATGGGTCCCGTGATTGCTCACGTTTGACCAAAAACTGAATCGTGTGAAGTGTTGCCAGGATGGTTTTCAGCTGTTCAGGAAGAATTTGCAGGACTTTAAGCATTGTTTCATCACTGTGGATGAAGCATGGATATATGCTATACTCATGAGAGCAAACAACAATGTAAACAATGGGTTGCCAAAGGGGAGTCTGCACCAAAAAGGAAAAGACCATTCCTTCAGCCGGAAAGGTTATGGCGACTGTCTTTTGGGATTCGCAAGGAATACTCCTCATCGCCCATCTGGAAAAGAGTAAAACTATTACAGGTGCAAATTATTCATCATTAGGACTGTTTTAAAACAAAGCTGCAAGAAAAACACTGGCAATTGGACTACAAAAAAGTCCTTTTCCATCACGACAATGCACCAGCACACATCTTAGCAGTTGTGGTAGTAAAATTAATGGAAATACGATTCTAGCTCATTTCACATCCCCCGTTCTCCAGACTTGGCTCTCTTGGACTACTATTTGTTCCCCAATTTGAAGAAATGGCTGGTGGCACAAAGATTTTATTCAAACGAGGAGGTAATTGCAGCAACTAATACCTATTTTGCAGACTTGGACAATTCCTATTATTTGGAAGGGACCAACAAATCAGAACAGCATTGGACAAAACACTTTGTCTAAAAGGAGACTACATAAAAAAAAAAAAAATATTTACCTCAAACACGTAAGCAGTTTTTATTTTTGCATGGACATTTCAAACGCCCCTTGCACATAAGGAACATGTGTCCTAGTACATAGCTACTTGGTTCTCCACATTGGTTGGTGATTAATTGGATGGATGTGTTGGTGTTCCTGTTCCTGTTCCTGTTGTTGTTGTTGTTGTTGTTGTTGTTGTTGATGTTGCCTTAATACTACCATTTGCTGCCTGTCATCTAGGTAAGACTTTATGTACTTAAAGTGTCAACACCTGATTTGAATGCGTATACCATGAACAACGCCGAGGTTGCTGTGAGTGGAGCACTGCATAAACATCAAGAATGTAAACCAGAAAGTCAATTTCCAGAGCAATGCTGATATCTGATTAGCAGCTAAGCAAGATTTCGTTTAGTTCATACAGCATATTAAACAATACTGGCTCACGGCAAACAAGACTGGTTCACGCCTGTTTGCTCAGATTGGAGTCGCTGTCTGTCCCACTCACATGACCCTGTGATCGCATCTCTGGAGGTGCCCCACATATACTAGCTGTAGGGCCTGTGATACTCTACTGATAATGTCTACTGTCTGATTTGAAATCCCCCTGATAGCTTATTGTGATGAATAGTAATAGTAATTTCATGGTCAGTTATGACAAATGTTTTAAACAGATCTGAAAAAATACGAGTAGTATATTCTGTGTCATCCAGTGCTCTAAAGAGATCTTCTGAATACTCATAGGTAACTGTTAATATAGACTAGGATTTGCTAAATCCATGCTGATTTGGTGACAATCACAATTTTTTTGTTGTATAACTTTGAAGCCTCTCGTAGAAAATTCTTTCAGATATTTTGGAGAAAATAATGAGTTGCATTTTGAATGACAATATTATGAGAAGGATAGATAGCTACTCACAATATAGCAGAGATGAGTTGCAGATAGGCATGACAAAAAGACTATGCTTGTCTGCAACTCAACATCTCAAGTATACGGTAAATAGCAATCTATCCTTTTCATAATACTTTCATTATTACATCCTGCATTTTCTGTTTTTTAAAACTGAATGACTGTTGTTCACGTATTCACACTTCAGTTTTTTGAACAGAGGAGTTACTTTTGCTGTTTTTAAGCTACTGGGGAAAGTTCCAGTTGACAATGATGTTTTACTACGTACATTAGTGGCTTTGTTACAAAATCAAGGGAACTTTTAAATATATAATTTAGTATGCCATCCAGTCCAAACAACTATTTGTTTTTGCATGATATTATTAGCTTAGTTTCTGTCTGTGTGGATCTTTGAAGAAATGGAGACCTAAAAAGTAGCATTTAAATAATTTGGAAAGCACATGGGTTTGCCTGCATAGTGGTAACTGTTTATTGTGATTACAGCCATATTTAGTATGATATGCAGAGTATACTAAGTGTAATTATTTTCTTTTCAGGTGATTGGCCTTGTAAATACAGCACTATATCTGCTCAGTGCTGTGTTCTCCTACAGATCTTACAGGCTGCCATAAACAAGAAAGGATTTAACTCATCCACGCTATTATCAACACATCATCATCAGCAGCAGCTTAAAAATGATTTATATATATGTTTATGGGTATATTTTGTTTACATTCAGAAAATCCTGCCTTCTGAAAATGTTTATATGAAAATCTGATAGACTCTTATTTTAAAAATAAATGGACTATTTTAGAATATTTAATACTGATCTGAACATTACTTAATATCTCCAATTTAAATGTTACGTATCGTAATTATTTTTTATGCTGCTTTTTAACATGAACTCTGAACATAAATGTGATTTTCTTTACTTTCTAAACATTTTCTTTGAGAAAAATTTCAGCTTCATTCCATAACTTCTTAAAATATATCTCTTCTGACATCTGTGCTAGTCAGATTGGATAAACAGTGTACAGAATATATTGCACAGTGAACTGGATACCATGAAGGTATAAAGCTTTGCAATTAAAAGATCTATGTAAATTAATTCATTCATTGGGGTAAAAAGGGCATGGGACCTCCCGTCACAGCAAAAAAAATTGTGAATTGTTAATGTAATGATGGTTTCAATTTTCAGATGTATATTTGACTTACAGTGGAAATATTATTAGTAAAGTACAATATTATCATGCTTGTAATATTTTTAAAGACTCAGATACCACCTACTACTTGTGTTGATTAAATTTCTGTGTTGAGATAGACATTTTATTAAGTTATTAATAGTGTGTAGTTAAATAACAAATGTTAGTAAATGTGTGTGTGTGTGTGTGTGTGTGTGTGTGTGTGTGTGTGTGTGTGTGTGTGAGAGAGAGAGAGAGAGAGAGAGAGAGAGAGAGAGAGAGAGAGAGAGAGAGAGAGAGAGAATTAATAGTAGACTGGTATGATTCATGCATTTACTGTTTTGACTGTATTGTGAATTGAGACTCCTAATGACAGTGAAAGAAGGCTAGTTATATCATTATGTAAGGTATATTTCATCTCATTTCGCACAACTATTTTGTCATAAACTTATAGGGCTTACTATGTCAAATAACTTATACATTAACTATGTATATTTATTGGAATAAACGTTTGTAGAAAAATTTTCACTACTATTTATTTTAAAACATTGCATTTTTCTTTAGATCTAACCTCTAATGTAAAAAATACAGATCGCATTTACAATTAATTTAAAACTTTAACTTTCGGGTCACCTCATGTATTACTGTTTAGAAAGTTATGAATATAATAGAGGGAAACATTCCACTCCACCAAGAGTGTCTTTCCGCCCTCCACCTAACCTTCATAACCACTTAGTTCATCCCTATGAAATCCTCAAACCACCGTCCCTACCCTCTGGCTCCTACCCTTGTAACTGCCCCGGTGTAAAACCTGTCCCATGCACCCTCCCACAACCACCTACTCCAGTCCTGTAACCCGGAAGGTGTACACGAGCCATGTGTGAAAGCACCCACGTGATTTACCAACTGACCTGCCTGCACTGTGACGCTTTCTATGTGGGAATGACCAGCAACAAACTGTCCATTCGCATGAATGGACACAGGCAGACAGTGTTTGTTGGTAATGAGGATCACCCTGTGGCTAAACATGCCTTGGTGCACGGCCAGCACATCTTGGCACAGTGTTACACCATCCGAGTTATCTAGATACTTCCCACTAACACCAGCCTGTCAGAACTCCGGAGATGGGAACTTGCCCTTCAGTATATCCTCTCTTCTCGATATCCGCCAGGCCTCAACCTCCGCTAATTTCAAGTTGCTGCCGCTCATACCTCACCTGTCTTTCAACAACTTCTTTGCCTCTGTACTTCCACCTCGACTGACATCTCTGCCCGAACTCTTTGCCTTTACAAATGTCTGCTTATGTCTGTGTATGTGCGGATGGATATGTGTGTGTGTGTGTGTGTGTGCGCGTGAGTGTACACCTGTCCTTCCCCCCCCCCCCCCCCCCCCCCCCCCCCCCCGCCTAAGGTAAGTCTTTCTGTTCCCGGGATTGGAATGACTCCTTACCCTCTCCCTTAAAACCCACATCCTTTCATCTTTTCCTCTCCTTCCCTCTTTCCTGAAGAAGCAACCGCTGGTTGCAAAAGCTAGAATTTTGTGTGTATGTTTGTGCGTCTATCAACCTGCCAGTGCTTTTGTTTGGTAAGTCACATCATCTTTGTTTTTAGGTATGTTTAGAAAGTTATTTATCTAAAGTGCAGGATATATCGACAAATGAGGTACAGATACACAATTACCATGAAATGAAGTACTTTTTGCTGTCTCAGTTTCACCAAATATTTAAATAAAACAGACTATTAACATGTAATGTCAATCTAAAGACAAGCTTTGTATTCACAAATGACATAAAATAAAGGTGTATACTATTGAATAAATAACAAAGATACACCTAGCATGAAATAAGGAAAAAAGTTTTGGAAAATAATGAAGAGTCCATGTAGTCATTGACAAAAAAGAGTTAATCTTTTCCAGAAAAGTAAGATTGACAAGCTCATTTGAATTGAATCAACTGTGGGTTCTTGGTGAAACATTGTAAATTAAATAAACAAACACTGTTTTTTAGTCTTGTTTCATAATTTATGATTAATGTTATCGCACAACTTAGGTTTCATTATAAGCCCATTTGAAGTACATTACTGAGTGCCAAAGATCTGTCCATTATCATGTAATGTACTTGAAAATGGGCTTATAACACGAAACCTAGGTTGTGCAGTAACATTAATAATAAATTGTGAAACAAGGCTAAAAGCAGTGTTTATTTAGTTAATTTACAACCTCTGTATGAGCCCACATGGTAAAGGTGTTACACACAAATCTGAACCAAGAGAGCAGATGTCAGCCCTAGAAGAGGTTGTGTAAGAGTGAGATATGTTGTCTTGTATGTATGATCTTCAAAACAAAAGTGACTTTTTGCAAAAACTAAACTGCTGATGGACAGAGGTATTTTATGCTTTGAAGTCATAGGATAACTGTGAAAGGAAGTCATTGGCAGCAGACAAGTAATATACAGTGTTATTTGCAAATACCTCCAGTGTTTCAGAAGACAACTGTGCAAAAACTACAAGCTACTTAACAAAGACACACAAAAGATATTAATTTTTATTCTTGACACCATCACTTTTTTATGACACAATTATAACCATTTTCAGCCTGCATAGACTACCTTCAGATACTACAATAGAGAAAAGAGGTGCTTATATTAAAACCTGAAGCAAGTACAATTATTCTCACTAGGTCTGTTTGTGAGTTTACTAAAATGCTATTAACGCGCTTATGATTCATACCTATGAGCAACATTTGATAAAACAAATGCAAGGTATCAGATAAACTCAATGAACAAAATGAATCTGTGACTAATGCATATTTTAATATTTATCATTATTTATTCAGCTAAGGCAGTCACTGCTTTCTTCGTACAGTCTCCATCCAATAACGGGGCCTCCTTGTGGACAAGTGCAGCACTCTGCTGATGTAAACACCTTGCAGCTTGAAGAAGAGTGTCAGCGAGCTGCAACAAGGAACTACCATAGTCATCCATTCCATGTTCTCTCTCCTCAGCTTATGTGCTATGGCTTAAGCATCTAACAGTTTGAAGTGCAGTGCCACTGTCACCAAAAAATGTATCATAAGGATTAAATGCAGGAACCTGCATTTGATCATGCTGCTGTGGTGAAAGACCTACTTTTCTTCTCACTTAATATCCATTGGAAATATCATAAGGATTGCTACTCTATCTTTTTTATTGTAAAGACCTCATTTTGTTTTAAATAGGTTTCATTGTTTTAATGATCTGTATTTTACTTTAATGTCTGATAAATAACTGATTGAAATATTACTGTTATAATTGTCACAGAAGATAGTGTTATAGAGGATGTGTGCATCTAGTGCAAAGAGTAGGGAAGAAAAAGTACACTTGGTTGTATGAGTATAATACCTTGATTTCTGATTTTATGTTTAGATGACAACTCATGAATACTTGTTCATCAAATGTCATCCATAGTGATGAACCATATGCATGTTAATAGCACTTAACTAAGCTCCTCATGAGTAGACCTACTGAAAATAATTGTACTTGCTCATGCCTTAATATCAGCTCTTCTTTTTCTATATTATAGCACCTGAAGATGGCCAATGCAGGACAAAACTGGTTGTGGTTGTATCATAAAAGTGACAGCATCAAAAATAAAAAATAAAATATCTTACAATAAGTCAATTACCATCTCTGCAAATTGAATGTCTTTATTTCACAAAGACACTTGTCAGTGGATAGAGCATCACTCAAAATTTTGATTCATAATATGTGTTGTGGTGTAGTTTTTCTAGAGGATAGGCATATCTGACCATGTAGACAAATCATCTGCTCCATATTGTTGCAGCAGAATAATTCATGCCCACAGGTAGCAACCAAATGAACAGATTTCGAAAGAGGGCTGCTGTTGTATACTTCCAGATAATTTTTGTCAGTGACTTCAATGAACTGCAAGCACACATTGATGTTTGATAAATCACAAATCGTACTGATATTGAGCATCTGTTAATATGAGTTAAGAACTTGGAAAGATGTTTTTTCCAATGACGTGTGTGTTTCCTGCATATCTAACAGTGGAATGCTCACCATATAGCAGAGGTGCTGAGTTGCAGATAGGCACAACAAGAAGACATCCGCAGCTTATGGCCTAGTTACTAGCATTGCTGCCTCTGGATCACGGTGTCTCAGTTCAATTTCCGGCTGGGTTGGGGATTTTCTCTACCCGGGGACTTGGTGCTAGTGTTTTCCTCATCATTTCATCATCATCATTTGTGACAGTTGCTAGACTGGATTGTGTAAAAAAATTGGACTGTTAAAACTGGGACTTTGTATGAGTGCTGATGATTGCACAGTTGAGCAGCCCACAAACCAAACATCACAACAAAACAACAGTCAAACAAAACTTTCAGGTATCAGAATTAGACAACATACACACACACACACACTCACACAAACACATCTCACACACACATGACCTTAATCTCTGGCTGCCAAGGCCAGACTGCGAGCAAAAATGTTTGTTAATACATGATTATGTAGAACAAACTAAGAGATGTTGAGTTGTTATGTACTACATGACAAGTGTTGATGTTAGCATACACATGTTCTATGACTCTAAAATATTTAACAATATATAAAAACTCAAAATGCAAGTATATTGAATATATGACAAATTGTAGTTGCAACAACATGAGAATGTAACAAAACCTATCATTCATCAAATATTTTCTTGGTAAAATGTGAAGGATATCCTGGAAGCTAATTTACATTTCTTACGAAGTTCAAAGTATAATGTCACAGCAGTTTCAAAACCCTAAAACAGAATGTACTTCTGGACAGTAATGCTCCATTGAATTTATTATCTTTTCACAAAACTGTTTCACAATGGTAAAACTTTCCACAAAGCATCAGAGACAACAACTTTTCTACATCAAAAACAAGTCTGTGGATTCATTTCAGTTTCAGTAACTCCCCACTTCCTCCTTATGCATTATTCTCTTAAAAATTCTAGATCTGCTATGAAAAAACTCATGTGGCACAAAATGTTAATCAAGAACATAACTTAAGTCAAACATTTTTCACAGTTAATTGTTTTAATATTTTCATTTCCCAAGACATGTTCTATCAAAAACCCATTAGATGTAATCAGCATGTTTTTTCCATATAGCCATCAGGCTCACAGTAAATATATCACTGTACAAAATAATGTTCTCTAACACAGGAAACATCATCAAAACCACCATCTTCAAACTACTGCTATATAATTTATGTCTCATCTGTGTATCACCAAAACAAAAAGAAAATCCCTACATTTCATCAGCACAGCATATATGGACCAAACTCAATATATATAATAACAACAATTACAGTCAACTCTCATATTACAGCACAATTCCTCAACCAACTGTCTCCACATTGTAAAATATTCTGACTGTGGCAGCTGTGCAATCTGTCATTGTTGAGCAGACAGAAATGGAGCTGTGTGCCATAGCAGACTTGGCTGACTGTGTGCATGACACACTGCCAACAACACCTAATACCTCAGACATGGCAACCTATGACGCCATAGCTCCAGAAACTTTCACTCCATAGTGACACATACCTTCTGCACCTACCACCTTTGAAACTGACCCACACCATCTAGTTCAGAACTTGGCCACCAAGGTGGCAATACAAAATAAGCAGGTTGACAGGATGGCACAATCATGGCCGAAGGGGACCAAGTGTCTTATTAGCACTAGCAGATCCAGCTACTAGTTACCCAGCTCTTGTGCCCAGCAACACAGGTTGTAGCATTCTAGAGGTTCTCTGCTGACATCAGAACAGCCACTGAGCAGGTTTGCTGGTACTGTGCCCACTTCAGTAACGATGTAGCAATGTGCTGGCCATCCTACCTGCCTACCTGCACCCAAATGCCAGTAGTGACTTGGCATAGATGCAACTAACTGCACTGCAGTATTCAAGCATCTCTTCATAGCAGTATGGACTGGCCATGTAAAATACCAATTCAGCACTGGTTCTGACCTGTTTATATTCCCACAAACAGTGCTGAGAGAACCCAGGACTGCTGGCGTCAACATTTCCTCAGCCACTACAGCCTGTTAGCTGATATTGCAAGCACCAAACTGATCAACTCTATGACAAGTTTGAAGATAGAAAGACAGTGGCAGCAGGCTGCATTTTTCAACGTGATGTCAGTGAAGTGCCACAGACCATAAGCCGACATACTGGACAAATTTCTGGAGAATGCTCACCTGCCTGATGTGCTGAGGGATGTCAAACACTTGGCACACCACTACATTGCGACTACACCTGATCTATTTATCACATGCCATCCACATCAACTAAAGCCCATTATGCTCACTATAGGAAAGGGTGAATTCATGGCTACATTGTAACAAAGCATTGCTCCGTCAAAGAGCAGCATGTGGTCCTCAGCTTTGCACTTAATCTCCAAGAAAGATAATTCATAGTGCTCATGCAGGGACTACCATGCCTTAAATGCATAAATGGGGCTCTGGACAATACCCAGTAGCACTCGTGCAGGATGTCAGAATTTTGAGTGTGCCTTGGTGGGGGTCAATGATATTTAGTAAAATTAATTGCATAGAGATGTTTACACAGATTACAGTGACACCTGAAGATAACCTTAAAATGGCAATTATTATGTCCTTTGAGCTTTTTTGAGCTTGTTCATGATGTTTGGTCTGTGGACTGTAGCTCAGCCTTGCAAGGCTTACTATGGTGTTTTGCATGCATCAGTGACATCCTGGCATTTTATAAGTTGCATAAGCTCCACTGCTGCCACCCAAGTTCCATCTTCCATTGATTAAGTGAAGCAGTGATCATTACTAGACCCTAGAACTGCATATTGGGGGTAACTGAAATGGAATTTCTCAGGCTTTTAATCACCTTTAACAGATCCACATGACTACTTGAGAAGAAACAATTGCTCATGAATGTGTCACACCCACAGACACATAAAGACTTACACAACTACTTTGGCATGTTAAACTTTTATCAGTGCTATCTGCCTAATGCTACCACTATGCAAGAGCTTTAGATGGCAGCTCTACATGGCCCCACCTTGAAAGGAAAGATTCCCGTTATCTGGATAGATGCACTGAAGAAAAGTTTTACTGAGTCTAAATGGAACCTTATAGAAGTGACACTGTTCACTCACACAGTGCAAGGCACTGAATTAGCAATGGTTGTGGATGCCAGCAGGACCGCCACAGACACAGTGCTCCAACCACACATCAGCCGTAGCTGGCAGCCATTCAGGTTCTCCTTGCAGAAGCTATCAGAGTGGCAACATGCTTGGAGCTTTTATGACAGTAAGTTGCTTGTGGTTTTTGAGGTTGTGAAATATGTCTGCCCATTTCTGAAAGCCTGTCCCTGCACTGACCTCAAGCCCATGACATTTCTGAACAGCCATACCAAGTGTTCAACAAGCTAGTTCTGGCAGCTGGAGTACGTGTCATGATTCTCCATGGGCATCCACTATATTTCTGGGATAGACAATATCATCACTGGTTGCTTGTCCACATGTGTACCATTATTTCTCCTCCTGTGAATGTTGAGGATGTCCCCCAAGGAACAGAGAGTGATGAACACTAACAGTCTGTGGCACAGTGCTTCTAACTGCCAACAGCTGGAAATAGTGCCCATTCCCAGATCTACCTGCAAGATTTGGTGTGATGTTTCCTTTAGCACACACTACCCCTTTCTTCTGGAACGATTCCAGAAAAGTGCTTTTGACCACATCCATAGGTTCACACCCCACTATCAACACCATTGTGTCATGCATGGCCATGCATTTCATTTGGACAGGAATACGGGAACACTGCCATCAGCTGGCATGCACTTGCATTGCCTGCAATTATGAAAAAGATGGAAGGTACGCCCATGCACCTGTCAGCACATGTCCTGATGTGACCCACCGTTTTGTACTTGCCCATGTAGACCTGCTTCCTTATTTCATGGCAAACTTTACTTATTGGTGATGGTGGAGTACTCTACTCACTGGCTGGAGGCAATGCCCAGATCTGAAATACAGCGGATACTATCACTGCCGTCTTCATCAACATCTGGGTGGGATGCCTCAGTTGTCCCAGCCTCATCAAGACACACTGTGGTACCAGTGTGACTGTTCACTGCACACATGTCAATCAACTATTCAACTCAGTGGTGCACAGTTACATGGGATGACTAGTTATCACTCCTCACGTAATGACATCGTTGAGTGGCTCCATAGTGTGCTGAAAATATTACTAACTTGCTGTGGCACCGTTTGAATGGAAGTACTTCCACTGGTACTCCTTGGCCTTCGAGTAACATTGAAGGAAGAGATCAGTACTATATGATCATCTGCACTGTGATTTTGCTTGATATCAAATACAACAGCAAGCAACTTAAGTCTTAATCAACCAAGAAAAGCTGGCTTAGGTCTTGACCACTCTGGCTACCATTCATTTCTCCAACCCATTAAAAGATCTGTCAACAGAAACACTTCTTCCACCACCGGGTTGGTAGTGCCTTCACCTGTAGCTGACAATGATGTGTGGATGCCCCCAACTGTCATTACACCCCAGCCACCCACCCCCTTCTCCCATCAGCTGACACAGTCACCCTGACCGCACCCACCACAAGCATATGGGCCACCCATACTACAGCCAACAGCAGGCCACATCATGCTCACTAGTCACCAAATCAGCTGCAAATGCTTGTACTATGACATAACAATGTTTCTCTGTGCAATGTAGCCCTTATTTGACACAGCCACCATATGGGGTTAGAATCTGTTACCCCAGCCACCACCTTCTTTAGAGATCTTTCGGTGCCAGTTTTCATGTTCTTTTCCATTGAGCTCTGGAAGTCACCCTCTGTGTCACCAGGCCTGTCTGGTGGTATCTGCATTTTAATTATGATGACAACATACTTGGGTGAATATAGATGTTTTATGTAGTTTTCGTGACACCAATGCACATGGTGTTGAGACTGGATACACGATGCTATGCTCACTATGTGCCCAGCAGGCCCCACTCACTAACAACATTGGCCACCTCCCTATCACTGCTGACTGACCTGCTGCCATCACATTGACAATGATGTCACTATGAGGTGTGCAACCCCCAAATGACTGTCATACACACAGAATGCAGGCAGATTTCCTGCACTTTCTCACAACTCCCAAGTTCCTCAAGGGAGGGGGGGGGGGGGGGGGATTTTTGTGACAGCTGTACCACAGAAATGAGTGAATGACAGAACTGCAGTTTATGGCTGGCACAATGGGAGTGGCATCCAGCTTCCAGATTTACCATTAGGCCAAATTTTGAAATGGGGTCATGTGTGTAGCTGTAAGGCAAGCAAAAGCTGTGCAACTGAGCAACAGTACCATGATATTTGCTTATTCCTGAGTCTGATTCTGCTACCTGCAGACTATATAGATTGAGTTTAATGCAAGCTCCCCACCAGTATTTATGTACTCATAAAGCTAATCTGGCATCACCTGTTTCATTTTGTCATGTCTGTAAAGTATCTGGTGCCCTATAGGATGAGGAGAAAGTAGTTTGTTTTGTTCTAGACACATGTGGATTGTTTTCCCATGGTCATTTGATCAGGCAGTGCACTTGTATCACTGAGGAGTGTATATGCTCCAGGATTAGTGTCCAAGATGAACTATTTGTGCTGTCAACATTTACTGCGGTCATGGGATCATGAGTGCATAGACATTTATGAACATAACTTATTATCAGTCACTCATGTGCTGATTTGCAATGAATAAATATATTATTTGGCTCTTTATCAGTTCTCATCACTATGTCATCATAGCAGCTTCCTTCGAAAATGTAGAGCATGAGTGCAGCAGCAAAGCCAGTTCACTGCACAATTGACTATTAAGCATTGATCTCCACATGTCCCCACTTCACAACCACATCATATCAGTTCTCAAATTACAATCATGTAGCATGTACCCACACTTCCTCATGCTCACCTATTACACTTCTCAAAATGATGGCTCTCGATCTTCCACCATAAGCGAGTCCACAAACATGAGGTGGCAAATATGAGGTAGTCAAGGGGGTGGAAATGTGGGTTCTACTATCCTAAGATTGCTTGATAGCTACAACAGGAAAACACAATTAATTAGCAGGAGTACAAAACAAGGAAGTATTTATTACTAACTTTGTTGTAGTCCATGATCTGTTCGTTGACAAGACATGTCTAGATTAAGCATCTGTAGAGCGACGTAAATTACAAGTCACAAATCTTGCAGTGATGACTTAATCTCTCACAATCTTGAATGTTGAATCCAATGAATTTGAAGACTAGCTTGTAACTGGACTACAAAGACTTGATGGCAGCAATGGCTGAGCTGCAGATGATGGCTGACTAACATTGGCGCTGACTGACCACTGAGCGCAGCTACGTACTGTAGATTGGCACAACAGCACTACACTCCTGCTACACATGAAGTGGCCTAGCGGCACCTCGCGGCAAGCATAAGTACTGTGACTGGCTGTGTACTCTTTGTCTAGCACAGCAGTTCTTCTTTTCCATTTATCAAGAGAGTCGCATCCGGCGGATCAGTCCCTCAGGCAGCGGTCTGGTCATTTGACTGACGACATCGTCCTCCGGCCCTGTGCTCTGTGATGCTGCGAACATATGAGCAGCAGCTGGACAAGGATGCAGCTGAGACAAATGACGTTTGAAGCGATGTTCTTTGGTGTTCCGAAGAAGGAACATGACAGACCCCAATGGCCGGATGATACAACCTTCACCCCAATGCCATTAACCAGAGAAGTTTTTAAAGAAGACAACATCGCCTATGCAGAAATAAGGCTGCACAGGAAACAGAGGCGTGGAGTGTGTAAGGCGGGGGGGGGGGGGGGGGGGGGGGGGGGGAGCAGCTGCAGAACGGTACAGTGGCAATGACCATGGAGAATCTCAGCTGGCGATGGACCATCTCACTGTTGAGAGTGGTACGTTGACAGAAACAGCAGGAGTGCTTGTTCGTGGGTGTGGTGAGGATGTAAATGAGCCATGTGTTCTTTGAAAGTACGGACAAAGCATTCTGCTTCTTGATTAGACTGGGGGTGGAAAGGAGCACTTGTGAGGTGATGGATGCCACTGGTGAGATAGAAGCCTTCGAACTCTTGGGAAATGAACTGTGGACCATTGTCACTAACTAACAGTTCTGAGAGGCCTTCAAGACAAAAGCTGGACTGAAGAGACTGAAGCATGATCTAGTCATCAGGGACAGCATAGGAATGACAAACGGGAACTTGCTGTAAGCATAAATGACAATTAACCATCTTGTATTCCAGAAAGGTCCAGCAAAGTCAAGATGAACATGTTACGAAGACCCTGAAGCTTTTGGCCAATATTGACGTCGTGACGGGGGACTAGACTGACGTTCAGCACAAACTCTACACTTAGAAGTTATCTCTTCAATGTCACTGTTTAAACTGATCCAAGAACAATGTCTATGAGTGAGTTGTTTGGTGTGAACAACACCCCAATGACCTTGATGAAGTAGCTTTAACAGGTGCTGTTGAAGAACATGTGGAATCACCACATGGGAAGTGTGTGTATCATGTTTGAAGTAAAATAACACCCTGTTGAAATGAAAGATCATCACAACGGGTGAAGTAATGACAAATGACAGGGCTGACTATCTGCTTTAAGGTACAAGGCCAACCAGTATGAACATACTGAGACAAAATCTGAAGATGAGGATTGGAAGCTGTGACTTGCATGATCCTTCTGTGATCCAGTGGAAACCATTCGAGTGCATTGGAATCCTGAACGTTGATATAGGAACAGGAAGCTTCAGATGAATCAAAATCAGAATCAGGACCCAAAGGTAGATGGGAAAGTGTGTTGGCATTGGCATGCTTTGATGTTGGCCTGTAGATTCTTGCGTACTGAAAATTAGACAAGTGCAGAGCATAATGTTGAAGTTCTGAGAGGTGCATTTAGGGATAGGCTTGGCCGGACTGAATAATGACTGTAAAGGCTTGTGATCTGTAACCAAGTATAACTTCCATCCATGTAGGTATTGGTGGAACTTCATAACTCCATAAATAATTGCAAGAGTCTCATTCTCAATGGTAGAATAATTACACTGTGTCTTTGTCAGGAGTTTTGAGGCGAAAGCTATCAGTCTATCTGCATTGCCAATCCTATGGGAGAGAACCGCACCCAATCCAAACGAGGATGCGTATGTGGCTAAGACAACCAGCTTGGATATGTCGAATGGAATTAAGCATCCATCACTCAGCAGAGCGTCTTTTAACTTGCGAAAAGCAATGCCACAGTCGGAAGACCACAAGAAAGGCACATTCCTTCGACAAAATTGGTGCAAGGGAGCTGCAGCTTGAGTTGCGTTTGGAATAAATTTGATATAATATGTTATCTTTCCAAGGACCAACTGCAGTTCAGACACATTTGTGGGCGTTTTAAGCTAACTGATAGCTTGGAGATGAGACTGAAATGGGCACACACCTTGAGAGTTAATGACAGGGCCTAAGTACTCAGGTTTATTACACTTAAGGCCAGCTTGTAAAAGCACTTGAAACAGGGCATGTAGATTAGACAAATGTTCTTTGGTGGTATGACCCGACACCACGATATTGTCGAGATAGTTGGCACAACACAGAACTGTAGCTGTAAGCTGTTCAAGGTATCATTGAAATATTGCAAGAGAAGATGCACTACTGAATGGTAATTTCAAAAATTTAAACAAACCCATGTGTATATTAAACATGAACACCTGTTGGGACACTTCATCCAATGGCAGTTGCAGGTAGGCATCGCATAAGTCAATTTTGGAAAAATAGTGACCAGTACCTAACTTGTCCAGAAGCTCTTCTGGTTGTGGCAATGGGTAAGTGTCTATCACAGTCTGTGGATTTACTGGGTCCTTGAAATCTGCATATAAACACAATCTACCTGTCAGTTTTTTCATGACAACTGATAGTGAAGGCCACTGGGAAGCAGAAATGGGAGCTAATACGCGATTTGCTTGCCAAAGTTTCAACTTGTCTGCTACTTGGTCACACAGTGCATACAGCACATTGTGGGCATGGAAAAAGCATGATTGAGCATTTTCTGTCAATGTGACATGCGCAACAAAATTATTGGCCAGACCTAAATCTTCTCTACACAAATCTGCAAATTCATTGCACTATGACGTAGCACTATGGTCAATACTCACTGAGTTCACTTGCAAAACCTGATTGTGGATACACAGATTGAAAATATTAAATAAGTCCATACTAAAAATGTTTGCAAATGACTTAGAACAGACAATATGAAACAGAACAGACTTGTGTCACATTTAGATGTGTGGAAGGCAAAACACAAGAACCACAAGTTTTAATGTCATCTCCATTGTAGGTAGTCAGCACTGTCTGAGATATCTCTAACTTGGGACAACCTAAGTACAGATATGTAGAGTAATTAAGCAGAGATGTGGTAGCACCCATTCCAGCTGAAGCTGAACAGCTGCACCACGAACAGTTAGGCAAATATACAATTATCTAGGACTACGGCACACTGCAGATACACTGGAAATGAGTGGCAACGTAGTGTCATTGTCCTGCGTGCATGTGGACACATTACCGGAGTCTGAAACACTATGCAAAACACTATGTGTTGTGTCTTGGGAGCTAGCGGTAGCTTGACATCTGGCCTTTAACTTTGGTGGATGCCTGTGCTCGGGAAACACGTTCATAGCTCGCATTAACACTGTAGTCTGTGCACTGTTCAAATGTGTCAGTGCCTGTTATAATGTTAATCTGGTTAAACAACGTATGTGTGTTCTTACAGGGAACGTGAGTATGTGGCTGTGGCCAAGAAGCCTGTGGCAATATGGCCCAGTTTGCCACATGTAAAGCAAGTCTCATTGTGACAAGGACAATTAGTGTGAGAATAAGCATTAAAGCAACAAGGACAAGACTTACTTTTGGTCCTACTGTGGGAACTGAAATTGCTGGCCGACTGAGGTGGGCGAGACTCTGTAGCACATGAGAGCCTTTGATGTCTAGGTGTAGCGGCTGAGAAAATATGCCGGGCCATGTGCTGAGGCTGTTTCCTGGTGGTAGCAGCGGCAGAATTTAAAACATCGCCGACTGCACACACCGTGTGGTGCAAAATTATCATTCGCCAAATCCATGGAATCTTGTGCCTTAAGAATTTGCATAACTTGCATTAACATATGGTCAGGGTGACGGAGAATTTGGTCATGAAGTTTCGCACTTTGAATGTTCTGTGTGACGGCATCACGAATCATGCTATCATTGTAATATTCTCCACACAGGCACCAAAAATTGCAAATCGTGTGTCAAACCCTGGAGCTCAGCGATCCACTGTTTGAAAGTCTGATTGGATGCTTTGACCCAACGAAAAAATTTAAACCGAGCTGCTGCAACATGTATGCGGGCAGCATAATAGGTGTCAAGGGGCTAAAAATGTCTGTGTAAGGGACTACATGTTGTGGTTGGCAGGAGAGCCAACACAGGGTTACTAAAGGAGGCCGAAATGCATGCGTTTTAGCTTACGCAGGCTGGCATGAGGTCTGGAACATGACAAGGGAATTAGAATTGAGAAAAACGGACGTAGCTGGTGGAATACTTAACTTTAATCCATTAATGATGAATGTCACTCGTGACAGTACATGATTCGCAGTATCAATGGTAACTGAATATGGCGCCTTGCTAGGTCATAGCAAATGACGTAGCTGAAGGTTATGCTAACTATCGTCTCAGCAAATGAGAGCGTAGAAGTCAGTGAACCATCGCTAGCAAAGTCGGCCGTACAACTGGGGTGAGTGCTAGGAAGTCTCTCTAGACCTGCCATGTGGCGGCGCTAGGTCTGCAATCACTGATAGTGGCGACACGCAGGTCCGACGTATACTAACGGACCGCGGCCGATTTAAAGGCTACCACCTAGCAAGTGTGGTGTCTGGCGATGACACCACATTGCTCCCCCGCAAATCGGTGAACAGTTGTGGCATAAGGCTTCTGCCTGCCGTGGAGAGGACCCCATTTTGACGTATGCGACGAGGTGGGGAGCCTAACAACAGGCGAGGCTGTGCCACCTGCGCCCTGCCATTCGGACCGCGGGGAGCTTGGAAACGCCTGAAAACCTGCTCCAGGGTGCACGCCAACATGCGGTGTATGTGCCTGTAGAGAGACAGAAGGGGCCGAAGGGTTGACCTCCATCGGGCCAGGGCACCCGACCGAAGACGACATATGGTCCGGAGCGGGCAAGAGTTCCATGTCGGACGACATCTGGTCACGGGAAGCGATCGGCGGCATGTGACCCAGGGAAGGCCTGGCAGTTACTGCGGGCGTCGCCGGCGGGAGAAGCGGCGGCGTTGGCGGCAGCGAGTCGCCATGGGGCAAAATGGAAGGCAGCATCGGTAACACCTGGGGCTGAGGCAAGACAGTAGATGGGTCCCCGGGGTGCTGACTGGACGGCACTGTCGCTGAAAGCAGACGGTGAGCGGCAGATCCCGTGCGACGACAGAGGCGCAGCTGATTGAGATGCCGGCGCACCTCACCAGAGGCCCCCAAAACCAGATACATAGCGCGTCCGAGGCAGTGAAGAATGCGCCCTTCGAGCCAACGCCGTGAACCTTGATAGTAGCGATAGTAGACAACATCGCCTGGAGGAAAAGCAGGTGTGTACCGCTGCACAGGAACCTGATGCAGCGGATGTAACAAAGACATCAAGGTTCGATGATGATGACCGTGGAGCATCTCAGCCGGCGAGCGACCATCTGGGGGCTGAGAGTGATACGCGGACAGAAAGAGCAATAACGCATCCTCCCGAGAATGCGACTCTTTCAACTTCAACATCTGTGGCTTGAAAATCCTAACCAATCGTTCAGCGGCACTGTTTGACTGTGGCGAAAATGACGCGGACGTCAGATGTTGAATACCATTGGCCTTTCAGAATGACTGAAATTCTGCGGACATGAACTGTGGTCCATTGTCGGAAACAATAGTCTGTGGAAGACCTTCAATGCAAAAGATAGCGGATAATGCTTGGATGGTGGCAGATGTCGTCATGGAAGACATCCAGAGAACAAAAGAAAAATTACTGAATGAATCTACCACAACCAACCATCGAGCATTCCAGAATGGACCAGCAAAATCGATGTGTAAGCGTTGCCAAAGGGAAGTGGCTTTTGCCACTGCAAAGAATTTCTGTGGTGGTGCTGATTGTTGTTCAGCACACACCATGCAAGAAGAGCACATATTCGTAATCATGGCATCGATTCCGAACCAAGTACAGTGCTGACAAGCACGTTGTTTCGTTCTCACTATACCCCAATGCCCTTGGTGGAGAAGCTGTGAGACAGAGGACTGTAACGAGTGTGGAACCACGACCCTGGACTGATCATTATCAGAACGCAACAGCAAAACACCACGTCGTACAAAAAGTCCTTGTGAGCAAAAGATTGGCGAACCAACGGGTCCCCGATCCATGACTTTGACAAGGGACATTGCGTAGCAACAAAACGCAGAATGGGAGCAAGGACAGGGTCGGCAGCTGTGGCTGTAGCTACACGACAAAAATCAATTGGAAACGATTCGACCACATCATCGGTTTCCGCATCAATGAACATGCAAGCAAGTTTGGAGGAATCGAATGCCCTATCCTCAGCAACAGGCAAGCGGGACAACGCATCGGCATTTCCATGGTTAGCAGTGGACCGATACAAGATATCATAGCGGTACTGCGAGAGGAAAATAGACCAGCAAATGAATTTCTGCGCTGTATGTGGAGGTACAGGCTTGGTCGGATGGAAAAGCGATGTCAAAGGTTTGTGGTCTGTGATTATGGTAAAGTGACGACCATACAAAAAATCATGAAATTTTGTAATACCAAATACAAGAGCCAATGCTTCTTTCTTGATCTGTGAATAATTTCTTTGAGCAGATGAGAGCAATTTGGACGCAAAGGCAATAGGGCGATCGTGCGATCCATCTTTGTGCGCAAGCACAGCACCGATCCCGAAATCCGATGCATCCACCATCAACAAAAGGGGCTTCTGGGGATCGAATGGTGTAAGGCAAGTATGGGAAAGCAACGCCGATTTCAACTGGCGAAAGGCACGGTCGCATTCCGTCGTCCAGACGAACGGAACACCTTTACGGTGTAAGCGATGAAGCGGAGCTGAAATGGAAGAGGCTTGTGGGATACAACGGTGATAATAATTAATTTTTCCCAGCACACTCTGTAGCTGCTTCAAATTCTGTGGCGAAGGTGTCTTGTATGGCATGCAGGTGCGTGGGACTGGGACGTATGCCTCGGGCATTGATTACATGTCCCAAGTATGGCAAGTCCCAAGCAAAAAACACACATTTGTCCTTCCGCAAGCGAAGACCATTTTGTCGCAAGAGCTGAAATAATGTTCTGAGATTGGCCAAATGTTCTTCTTCCGTCTTTCCAGAGATCACAATATCGTCCAGATAATTTGCTGCAGTAGGGACTGATGCACAAACAGTTTGTAGATATAGCTGAAACAATGCAGGGGCGGATGCACACCCGAATGGCAGTCTTTTGAATTGATACAAAACAAGATGTATGTTAACCACGAAAACGCGCTTTGATTCTTCGTCCACCGGTATTTGCAAGTACGCATCTGCAAGGTCCACTTCAAAAAATATTTCCCCTCGCACAGTTTGTCAAAAAGATCTTCTGGGTGGGGTAAAAGAAAAGTTGCAATCACTAGTGGTGGATTCACTGTTGCCTTGAAGTCCACACAAAGTCTCAACTTTCTGGAAGGTTTTGGCAAAATTACTAAGGGTGATGCCCAGAGAGAAGCCTGCACATGTTCAATTACACCATGTGATTCCAAATCGTGTAATGTGTTTGCGACCTCATCACACAATGCGTGGGGAACACTGCGCGCTCTGAAAAATTTCAGTTGGGTGTTTACTTTCAGTTCCAAATGTGCTTAGCGCAACCGAGGCCTGGTGCAAAAATGTCTGCAAATTCTTCACATAGACGAGAAACACTGTCTGAAGGCACAGTCTGGTTTACTGATAGGACCTTATTTACTATAGACAAGTTAAACAACTGAAATAAATCGAAACCAAACAAGTTCACTGCAGAAGAAGAACGAAGGACGTAAAATGACACAATTTTTGTTTGTCCTTTGTATGTTGCAAGAAGGCTGCACTGTCCTAACACAGGGATACCTTGACCCGAATAACTACGTAACTTAACATTTGCGGCACGCAACTGAGGTGTGCCCAGCAGTTTTTAAGTGTCTTGATTGATCAGTGAAACTGCAGCTCAGGTATCGAGCTGGAATGGTATCACTTTGCCATTAATGTCCAAAAAGTTTATTTTCCTGCTGACGACAAGAGCGACTGTCTCGTGCAATGTTAACTGACACTGGTACATAATCATTTGCGACTTTTCGGGAGGTCCAGTGCTGTCGACACCCACTATATTCAGGACAAACACAGTCACTGTTAGAGAGAGTGGCACTGTGCGGAGTGGAATGAACTACACAAATTTCCATGGGCGAAATGTCGCGAACCTGAGTATCCTTAGTTCGATTCCGATTCCAGCATGAAGCAAAGGGCCTGGAAAGGTTTTGAGCTTCCAATCTGAGCTTTTTCTGGCAAACACTCTGAACATATCCTTTTTTATTACAATAAAAGCAAATAGCTTGGCATGACGGGCAATTCTCACGCGAATGTTTAGTAGCACACCGCGGGCATGATTTGATCACTGCATTTGCATGCCGGCATAGCACACGTGGCTGAGAGCCTGGCAGCAGCGGCGCGGCTGGGAGCGAGGGCTGTTTACTGCTCCGTGCAGCTCACCCGGCGGGCTGGTTAACCTGACACACTGCTGGCAAAGTTGCAAATGATTCCTGAGAAAGTCAAGTGTGTCCTGCCGATCAAATATGTCCATCACTTGTTGAAGGGAGGGATTGACTAGTTTCAAAATCTGTTCCCTTATATGAACATCAGAAATGTTCTGTGCAATTGCATCACGTACCATAGTATCTGAATAAGGGAGTCCACATTGACACTCAAAAGCACAATCCCTAGTAAGGCCTTGCAAGGTTGCTACCCACTCCCGATTAGTCTGACCTGCCGTACGTTTTGTACGAAAGAAGGTATATCTTTTTGCAACTACATTGACTGATTCTTTGAAATACGCATCCAATGCAGACGAAATTTCTTCATAGGACAGAGTTGCTACGTCGCATCGGGGAAATAATTTGACTATCACACGGTGTGTGTTCATGCCGTCAGAAGACAACAAATAAGTCTGTCACTCATTACCTTGAATTCTGTAGGCGGCGAGATGGAATCCAAATTGGCGTGACCACTCCGTCCAGCTTTCCAGTGCAGCATCAAAAAGTTGAAAAGTGGGTGCAACAGCTTGTTGTGTCTGCGTTAGGGGTGAAGCGGCTGCTGCCGCATCGTTTTGCATCGCACGTTGACCACGGACGAGCTGTCCAAGGGCATCCAGTAAGGCCTGTGTCTGCAGATTCTGTAAGCGATAACATTCGGACAGTACATCTGGAGATTGTGGTGAAGCCATTACACAAGTAAAGCAGGGCAATTTAGATAAGAACACTTTTACTCTCGTCGCCAATGTTGTGGTTGGCAGGAGAGCCAACACCGTGTTACTAAAGGAGGCTGAAATGCACGCGTTTTAGCTCACGCAGGCTGGCGTGAGGTCTGGAATATGACAAGGCAAATAGAATTGAGAAAAATGGACGTAGCTGGTGGAATACTTAACTTTAATCCATTAATGACAAAAATCGCTCATGACAGTACATGATTCACAATATCAATGGTAACTCAATATGGCACCTTGCTAGGTCGTAGCAAATGACGTAGCTGAAGGCTATGCTAACTATCGTCTCGGCAAATGAGAGCATAGAAGTCAGTGAACCATCGCTAGCAAAGTCGGCCGTACAACTGGGGCGAGTGCTAGGAAGTCTCTCTAGACCTGCCGTGTGGCGGCGCTCGGTCTGCAATCACTAAAGTGGCGACACGCGGGTCCGACGTATAATACCGGACCGCGGCCGATTTAAAGGCTACCACCTAGCAAGTGTGGTATCCGGCAGTGACACCGCAACAACCGTGATGTATACTAATGGACCGCGGCCGATTTAAAGGCTACCACCTAGCAAGTGTGGTGTCTGGCGGTGACACCACACTTCATCTGGCATATTGGTTGGGAAGAGCTTTGTTATGCCGTGAAGCACTTCCATACCTGCTGTCACTAGAAAATAGTTGGCGGGCACTGTGCCTTGTATTCCATATGTGGCAGTATGGACGATATACTGGGAGCGTTACTCATTCCACTGTACGTGCCGCTTGGCGAATGCCCGGAACAGTGGAACCGATGCAGGCAGGGCATTGGCGACATGGGCAGCAGGTGGCCCAGTGGCATGCGGGCCCAGGATTGCTGCATGCACAAACTCTGATATGGTTTGTGTCAGCTGTCATCTGCTCCAGCTGAAACTAACAGAAATGGCCTAAATCAACTGTGTGCTGCGGGGGCGCATGTGTGGCAAGTGGCACATTTGGCACTGTCTGCATGGCAGCCATGGTAACAGGAAGTAAAGTCATACAAAATATACAAAAGCAGCAAAAAGTAGAACACAAGAAGAACACAAGTAAACACTGAATATGACTGGAAAGAATTAAAAAAAAAATACTTGCTCAAATGTATATGAAGTGATGCATACAAAGGCACGGCCAAAAAGTCACAGCAAAACAAAAGACACAGGAATGGAACCCAAGCACGAATAAACTGGAAACAGTCAGAAAATATTTTTGGCACACACAAAAACATTGGCTGGGAAACCTTGTAATGTGACTTGATTCCATAGAATGGGAAACATTCCAAAGCCATAGGAGAGGTACCAGCTGCAGAGCCAGGCTAATCACTATTTGATGGCTCTTAATCTTCCACCATAACCAAGTCCCTCAACATGAGGTAGCAAATATGAGGTAGTCAAGGGGGTGGAAATGTGGATTCCACAATGGCAAGACTGCTTGGTAGCTACAACAGGAAAACACAATTAATTAGCAGGAGTTCAAAATAAGGAAGTATTTATTGCTTAACTTTGTTGTAGTACATGATCTGTTGGTTGACAATTATAGAAGACATGACTAGATGAAGCATCTGTAGAATGACATAATTTACAAGTCACAAATCTTGCATTGACAAATTAATCTCTTGTAATCTTGAATGTTGAATACAGTGAATTTGAAGACTAACTTGTAACTGGGCTACAAAGACTTGATGGCAGCAATGACTGAGCTGCAGACAATGACTGACTAACATCGGTGCTGATTGACCACTGAGTGCGGCTATGTACTATAGACTGGCACAAGTGCACAACACTCCTGCTACATGTAAAGTGGGCTAGCGGCCTTATGGTGAGCATAGGTACTGCAACTAGCTGTGTACTCTTTGGCTAGCACACCATTCTTCTGTTCCATTTATTGAGAGAATCGCATCAGGCGGATCGATCTCACAGGTGGTGGTGTGGTCATATGACTGTTGATATCACTCAAAAAATTATGAGGGGTATACAATAAGTAATGGAATACATTGTTCTTTGGCCGATTTCATCTGAAAAGTGAAGAATTTCTCATGGGACATCATGGAACATTCCTCCTTCAGCCCCTATAGTCTCAGGGATTTCCAGTAGGTGTGGCAAATATGTGGCCTTCAAAATAGTGTTTGTGATGAGATGTGTTCCAAGCAATCATTTATTTTGGTGGAAAACCAGAGCATCACAGACATTCATAGGTGCTTGCAGAACGTCTATGGAGACCTCGTAGTGAACAAAAGCATGATGAGTCAATGGGTGGGGCATCTGTCATCATTACACTGATGTTGCACAAACCTGCCTGATCTCTGTGTGCCAGCTGGCTACACACAAGTGTGACTCTTGCAGTGTTGGAATGTGTAGACACTCTCATTCAGCGTGATTGATGGATCACAATCAAACACCTCACTGCTTAGCTTGACATCTCTATTGGTAGTACTGACACACTCGTCCACCAGTTGTGGCAAGCAAAGATGTGTGCCCACTGGGTTCCTTACCATCTAACAGAAGACCATACAGAGCAACTAAGAACTAGCTGTGCTTGTGCGTTAAGAGGCTGATCATTACAACATTTTGTTGAACATTGTCTTAGGTGATGAAACATGGGTTCATTATTTTGAACTGTAAATAAAATGGCAATCCATGGAGTGGTGCCACATTATCTCTCCTCTGAAGATGATGATGATGTTGGTTTGTGGGACACTCAACATTGTGGTCATCAGTGCCTGTACAAGTTCCAATCTTTCCATTTCCAGTCTCACCACTACCCAAATGATGAAGAGATGATGAGATGATGAAGACAACATAAACACCCAGTCCTTGGCGAAAAAATCCCTGGCCCAGCAGAGAATCGAACCCAGGACCCCACGATCCAGAGGCTCATTTGAAGAGGAAGTTTAAAGTCACATCCTCAGCTAGTAAAGTCAAGGCAATGGTTTTCTGGGATTCTGAAGGGGTTATTCTGTTTGATGTCTTCACTCATGGTGCAATGACCAACTCTAAGTGTGTTGTGCTACCCTCAGGAAATTGAAGAAATAACTTCAGCACGTTCATCATCACAATAATGCAAACAAACTTCTCTGTCTCCATAACAACCCCACACAAATCTGCTCAATCGAGAGGAGATAACAAAACTTCACTGGTTTCTTCTTCATCATCCACTATACAGCCTAGATCTTGCTCCTTCTGACTTCTATCAATTAGGCTCAATGAAGCGTGCACTCTGCAGGGAGCAGTACATGGATTATGGAGAAGTTATTGATGCAGCAAGATGGTAGCTCTGATGACAACCAGTGCAGTAGCACCATGCAGACATTCAGGCCTTCCCAGTAAGGTGGTTTAAGTCCATCACACTGACAGGAAATTATGTTGAGAAATAGGATTTTGTAGCCGAAAGGGTGTGCTGGAATCCTGAATGAAATCAACCTGCTTTCAGAAAAAAATGTTGCATCGCTTACTGAACATTCCTCATACATAGGTGGTCTGAAAAATAGTCTCCCCTCTGTAAGCAACATTCACAGTAAAATGCACTTGGGACAACAGACAAAAGTTATCAAACTTTGAAACTTCAGTGTAATGCCCTATACTCACAAGAAAATCCATACAAATGCTTCCATTTTTTCATAGTCATTAGATTCAATTGATGATTACAAATCTTAAGTATGACAATAATAAGCCAACAAGTCTGTCTTCCTATCTTCCCAACAATAAATACAACCCAATAACTCCCTACATAGATCTAAAATTTTTGTTGATGAATCTTCTATAAAACCAGGCAGTACAGTATATTTAATGTCATTACATGGAAAAATATTTTGCCTCAAAGACAGTCAACATTATTCCATTTCAAAATACCAGACAAATTCATTACTACTTAAAGCTTAAACGTAAACAGATTTTGCCATCATAGCACTGTGAAGTATCTTAAATGTAATCTTATTGCAAAAATTCTCAGATTGAACCAATAAGGCACAAATTTCATTGCAAAAAGATAAGAAACTTTTTCTAACTCTTAGGCAAAGCAGTGGATAAACTTGTGATTACTATGTTGTGAAACTACACTTGCAAATGTCTTGTGTATGTGCACCTAGTACCTATAGTAGGAGAAGAAAACTTGAAAGTTTTCGAGATTAATCAGAGAAAGCACATAGCAAAAAAAATCAATAAATATTGGAAAAATTATGACATTAGCTCAATGTTCTCTCATCACATCATGTAGCATACAAAATAGTGTACATCCCTTGAGGGAATTTTTTCAATATCTTTTTTTTCTACTACTAACATGAGTTTGTTTGGAAGCATGTTTCGAAATAACACTTTACATACACTCTAAAAAAATTGAAAATCACACAACACAGACTTCTAACATTAGTTTATTGACATACAGTCAGTTCCACAAGAAAGTGTACGCTGTCATATGGTATAAAAGACACTATTACAAATATATGTTTACACAAAAATACATGTTATTATTAATTGTACAATTACCTAAAGCTTCGCACCTATTTGGCATGCTTTTCATGAGATTATCTGCACATTCTCTCAGTAAGGATCACCATATCATCCTGATTTTAAATGACAGCTGCTTCGAAGCAAATAATGGCTTTCCTTTAAGCATCATCTTAAACATTTTTGATCAGATTTGTATCCAAAGAAATGCCAGGCCAGTCAATCATGGACCCCCTTGTCTTGTCTCCATGCTGTACAGAGACAGTTGACATGTTTCAGATCACTATTCTCTTGAAGCAACCTGTTTGCCTTGTTTGAACCAAATAGCTTCTTAACAGTGATAAATATTGCACATTATTACAGTGTTTAAAATGGCTGTAAATAAGTGCAAATAGCCAAAACCGCTTCTGGAGAGACATCCCCAAACATGCACTTTTAACAGGTGTTTCACATTCTGTTTAAGCAACCTTTCATGCTTCGTACACGAGACTTTCAAGATATTTTGCACTCATTTTAAAATGCAACTGACAAAATAAAACATTTCACTCTCACACTGTTTACTTACACACTGTGCAAAAGCACATTGATTACAGATTTGAGACCACTAACAGACCACAAACAGACCTCTAACAGACATGTTGCTGCAGATGTTACATTTAAAATTATTGCATACCCTTTCTTGTGGAACTGACTGTAACTATACATTGCATTCTTACTACTCAATTTGGCATTCTACAAACCCAAACACTTTGAGGTTCCCAAGACAGCTTTCTCAGTATTTTAGACAAATATACATTTTAAATGTTACACACGTCTGAAATAACATTACATTCTACAGTCTGAGTCAAATTCAGAAAAAATCTACACTGTCTTCACTCATAAAATATTTAACATATACAGTTGCCCTCATTTCACATTTGCCTAAATACATTCTCCTTGCCATAGTTTCTTGACATTTTGACATCTTTTCAGTACATTTACCCAGATATTTGCATGTACTGTGGGTAGAACAATGGTAAAATTTTCAGTTTCATTGGTGACTTGGGTATTAATAGTTTGCTGGCAAACATCATCCACTACTGCCAACTCTTATGATTGATAGTTACATTTTTAGTCCCTGCCAACAGAAATTCACCTTTTGCAGCTTAAATCTTTTCAACTTCATTTATTAGATCTGACTCTACTGTTACAACATTATTCACAAATAAATTACCAAGAGCATAGGATTGTTTGAGTTCCAATTCAATGGCAAGTTCTTCTCTTAGCTCCATGATCTGAATGCTGCAATTTAAAATCTCATATCTTAATTCTTTTAATTATTTCTTAATAAATCACTCTTAGACTGATATAAACTGTTATTTAGTCCACTTTTTGTCTGTTCAAATATATTACTTGGTTCACTTTTTGCTGTCTCAATTCTGCCAGCCAAGTCTTTATCATGACAACTTTTTATTGGTTTCAGCTAACTGTGCTTGCATAAACCTATTTAGTAGTTCAGTCGATATATCATTGTATTCTAACAGTCCTCTGTGACTGAAACTTTGGAACAGGCTGCAAACACTACTCACTTTTGCATCAAATGCTGCTTTTCTAGAACTTTGATTAAGTTCCATATTATTGTGTAAAACTATTGCTGCCATGCTAGGACCAAGTTCCATATTATTGTTTAAAGCTGGTTCTTAATTAACCAACTGGTCCTAGTTTTCCATTTTGGAGAATGCTAACTAGCACACTAATACTAAATAAAAAATAAATTTCTATCACTATCTTGGCAACTGAACGGAGTAAATGTGACAATAAAGTGCTTTTTTGGCATCGATGATGATGATGTTCTGCACAATTACATCAAGTCATTCACTTTGATTCAGACATTGACCTTCAAAGAAATCACATTTGCAGATAACAATGCTGGTTTCGACATCCATAACCTCCTGTGATTTTTCTTATTATGCTTCCAAATTTTTGTCTTTAGCTGACGCAGACATGTAATTGATAAACTATAAGTATGCCAGCATATCCCAGCTCAACTCACCGTGATAAAATGTGTCAACAATGTTATAAACACACTTCAATACTTAACTTAAAAATCTCAAATTTAATATGTGGGTGATGCAACTCTTGAAGATAATAACTTTTCCTTTTAAACAACCATGGCATTCATTTTAAGCAATGTCAGGCCAACTTTATGTCCTACTAGTTACTAAGTAATATAGTCCACACAATAAGTTCTAACTGTTTATTATACATGCTAAAGGAAATCATAAAGTTCACGTCATAAATACTGTTCCATCACTGACCTGCCACGACTTCAACTACGCTGCTTTTATAAATTGTCTATAAGCAACATTGAAAATGAACATAATTGTTTCTCTACATTTTATAATTTACAATTAAAATTTTACAGATCTGAATGGTCTGATGTTGAATTAAACTCAATCTTGACAAGAATCTCCATATACAATATAATACTGCTGATTTAGACACATTTACTTTTGTAATTATATGATTCCAGTTTAGTTAACAATATATTGCATGAAATAACTTTCAACTTAAATGAATTCTGATACTCGCAACAGGTTCTCAGTATTATAATACTGAATACATCAAATAAAATTACTTCCTTCTGCCTAAACTTTTAAGAAGTTGTTATATTCACATCTGTTTACATTCTAATCTGTGTTGCAATGTTTAATGAATTTACAATGAAATTCAACCAACTTGTTCCAAAGTGATCCATTCATATATGAAACAGATAATTAACTCCAGTCTCACTCCAACAAACTCATGGTCACCAACCCCTTTATCTGTAATGATGCTCCCTATTTGCTCAGGATTATTTGTTGCTAAGAGGTCAAGAATGTATCTACAACCATTTACTCTTTGAGTGGGCTCCTGGGCTAATTGCTCAAAACAATTTTTGGAGCAAGCACAATATTGGACAAAGTTTTATGCCTAGAACTGGCTTTGAATGTGTATTTTCTCTCAAATGACCTGGGGTAGACTGAAATCAGCAACACCTTAAAATGAATGTAATGAATGTGTGGGGCACCTATATGAGATTGATGTAATGATTGATAGCAAATACTCATCTTTGTTTCTCAGAAATCTTGTTGATGCAGTAGCCATAAAATAATCAGCAAGTATCTGCTCCACCAAAATTTTCTGCAATTTGCTGTGACCCTGATCGTTGATTAACCACTGCTTATATATTATTTTAACAATCACTGGTTATGTCAACCATTATTAAAAATGGAAAATTTATGGATAACAATCAAAAACCTGCTGGTCTATACAGAATGAGATCACGAAGTTAGGTATTAAATTATTACTCTCACATTCCATCATAAAGTTTTGCATAGCTTTTAGCTACTAGTATTGGAATTCATAAAATCAGTTTGTCAATATTATTTTCTTTTTTATAAAGTTTTTTATACCAAGAGTTTTATTAGTTGGAATATGTTCATCACATGCTCATGTGCTAATGAAAGGTTGGCATCACTTCCTGTGAAAGGTATACTGGAAATATAAAATGAGAATTGCTTACGTTCTGTGTTTAAGTATTGATTAGTAACAGCTGAACCAGAGCAAAGATGTAATGAAATTAACAAAATTATAATAAACTGAGTGATCATGTAAATGAAATAAGAATGTTCCAAAATTTTTATAGACTGTTATGTGGCAGCCTGAAACCTGAGGTCAACACTTCATGTCATACTTACCCTAATGATCATATACTGGTACATTTCAAAATCATATTCAAGTTTTTTATGAATCTTTCTATGACAGTCTCATCTGAGCCAGAGGATTAGTAAAAGAGACCAATTACTAATTTATTCCAGTTGTCAAGTGGAACCTCTATACATACTAACTCACAGAAACTACCAACTTCAATTTAACTTGAAGGTAAACCACTTCCAACAGTGATAAAGAAGCCACTGTAGACTGTACGCAATCTATCCTTACTGAACACTGTTAGGATCTTTGTAAAAGTTTCGGCTGCACTTATCTCTGACTTTAGCCAGCTTTCAGTACCTATAACAACTTGGGCTTCAGTGCTTTTTGTTGCTACTAGGAGCTCTGGTACTTTCCCAAAACAGCTGCAACAATATACATCTGTAATACTTATGGTTTCTACCTTCATTCTATGTTTGATCTACATCCTTTGAGACTGAGGCTCTTTTTGTTGTTTCTCAAGACCCTCTAAACAAAACCACTGCCCAGTCCACCACACACGGCCCCCACTACATTTTCAGCTGTCCCTAGCATGTAATGGGCCCTTATCTATTAAGTGGAACCTGATACCCCAACATCCTATGGCACAACTTGAGGAATCTGCAGCCTATATGGTTGCAGAACTACCTGAGCCTCTGATTCAGGCCCTCCACATGGCCCTGTACCAAAGGTCCACAATCAGTTCTGTAAATGATGCAACAAATGGTGAACACTGCCTTCAACTTGCAAACAATACTGTATAATCTTACTCTCCCACACATCACCATTAAATTCCAATAGTCTCTTCATTATTTTCAAAAGCTTCGAGAAGCATAAGATATACAAAGGAAAAACTTCTTATTTATCTGCATTTTCTCTTCTTGTTGGCTCCAAGTCTTGCATCTAGGGGTACATCCTTGTGGCTGAAATTTTGATTTAATGTTGTGGGTTCCTGATGACTAAATAACTGATGAAGATTTGACTCTATATTTCTTGAATTTTATTCTTTGTCACATTATTAAATATCACACTGTTTTTATAATTTCCACTTAATATTCCAAATTACATTGTTAGTGTCAATCACATAAATATATCTATCTCCATCAGAGGCATGCCCTCTACTACTGCATTCTGTGATACTCACAATATTCCAAAGAGTTTACAAAGGAAAAGAATGTACAAACTTTCTTGACAAGGGAAGGATCATCACCGAGATATAACATTATTTTATAAATGAATCCAGAAATAAATTTAATAATTAATGTTAGATTTTGCAATCAATAATATGAATTTTAAGTATGCCAGATATTTCTAAAAGAAAAATAATTCTAGCCTTACCTACAGAGTACTAATAAATTAATTTCTTGTTACACATTTTAGCCTGAAATATAATACTACGTATACAAAATCAAATGAAATTCTTTCATTGAAAAAGCTGAGACTGTTCACCTATACCAGATTCAGGATTAATCCTGCTATTGGCTACTTCTATAAAAAAAAAAAGTTATGCTAGAAAAAGGGTGTTCCATAACAATTCCGCTTCACAAAATTTTGGAAACAGTGTGTTTACAATATTTTGTGACAGACTAAGGTTTGCCAAACAGAGTACAAAATGATGCTCAGGATAATGGACAGATATACAGAAGCATCTAATACACAGAATATTACAGAAAACACATGAAAAATATCTACTACAAAAATCATAATCTATACATACATCAGGATATGGCACTAATATTTCTGGGCAAATGGAACATACTGTGACAAGTCAAATAATACAAGGTTAAAACTACAACATTACACCATTAAACTATAAAAATAAATATAGAGACAAGGTAAATTACTATTCAAAATCTTCAAAAGAGAAGAGAAAAATTTCAGAGCCTAAGTATACAATGAGTGAGCTGACCCGAAAAATCACAATGACAGGCACAGACCAGAAGAATACACTCAATCATGAGTAGGAATCAATCAGCCACATAAACCAGAGTATTCAAGGATATATTGACTTATGAAAGAACAAAATTATGGAAAAATATCAGGGCCTAAGCTTGTGATGTGGGGATCAATCCACACTGACTGGGTACAAGTCAGTCACAACTAAATGAATAAACCTCACAATCTTATCAGTAGGTCCAACTATACGCAAAGAATAATGGTAAGAAGCGCACGCACAACACACATACACAGAGAGAGAGAGAGAGAGAGAGAGAGAGAGAGAGAGAGAGTCACGAAGACCAGGGGTACCCAAAACAGAATGAATATGTCCACAACTCAAATCCCAATCAGATACAATATTGCAATACTCAGAAAAACTATAGGTAAACAGTCATAAATTAGCTTTGAATGATGACACAATCCAATAGCTTGAGGACCAAAATCAGCGTGTGAAAGCAGACATGTATACATCTCATTAGATTGTCTACATTAGTAAATGTTTACCACACTATTTGTTTAACATACACACATAAAGACCTAGAAGATTCATTTACAGTTGATAAAAAAAATACATACTGGTTTAAAGTTACATAATGTATTGGAAAATTGATGCATACTTAATAAAAACGGGGGGAGGGAGAGAGAGAGAGAAGCATGCAGTTGTGCTGAATAACACTGTCTTTAGCAGTCTTGCCTAACAATTCACAAATATCAGTCACAACACAGATCCAGTTGACAGATGCTCAAATATCTACCCAGCACCTATGATCTCTTGGAAGTTTGTTGGTGCAACATGGTACAGCCTGCCATATTGGAGTGTAGGGAGTGGATCCACCCACATCTTTCAGTTTCTCATTACACTCTCCAACAGATAGGCAACTTCCTGTCTAGCAAACATATCAAATCCTGAAACATTGTTTTGTGTACTAAATACACTGTTCAATATCTTCTTCACATCACACAAGATATATTCTCCTTAGCATATTTTCAAAGTCAGTTATATGGGATTTATATCAGGTGAAATTAAAAGGAGTTCACAAATGAAACATTAATACTCAGAGTTAAATGCAATGAAAAGAATGGACTAATAAGGTATTACTATTCCTAATTTTTTTTTCAGTACAAATTATGAATATTGGCCCTTTTCCAAACTGTAAAAAGATCTACCCAATTTAGTCTCATGGCACATATGTATCAAATTCTAAAGCACAAATCTATTACAGAACACAACTGTATAGCGTATCAAAGATTTTAACTCCATCAATAAGTAAGACAGAACTTTAAAAATCTCAACATCTTACATATTAAATTCCGGACAAAGAAAACACAATTATGTAGTTTTATGAATCTACAGATACATTTAAACTCAGTCAATTGAGAAAATAGAACTTTAGAAACTACATGATCTTACATACTATATTCATGACAATTGAAAAAGAACAAACAAACAAAAATTAGATACTTATGGATCATGTCTATATGCTTTCAGTTCAGTGATATTGCATAATCCAAACAACTTCTTAGATTTAGGATACACAAGTCTGTATGCATTAGGATGTGGATTTTCATGAATCTTGACTGGTCCAATATAAATATAGAAAAATTTATTTATCTCAGATGTCAACACTTTAGACTTCTCTTTGGCTTTCACCAACACAAGATCTCCTACTATAAACTTAGAAAATCTACCTTTACCATCATGTCTCTGCTTTCTCCTGTCCCCTTGTTTTTCCATCATCTCCCTAACACACTCGTCCCTTTCTTGTGGTGACAGAATTTTACATGGTGGAAACTCAACATTTTCAGAAATAAAGTTAGCTGGTCTGCGATTAAACATGATTTCAAATGGTGAAAAACCCACTGAAGATGTTGTAAGCTGTTCATGATTTCCTCAAATTACTGACAAAATCCATCCAACTGGTATGATTCTTTTTACAATATGTTCTAAACAGTCTTCCAATCTCTCTCATATGTCTTTGTGCAGAGTTACTTGAAGGATGTTACACTGAAATTAGAATACACCTTTTTTTATTATCAACAAAATATTTCCAAGCTTGTGATGTAAACTGAAAACCCTTATCAGATAAAATTGTTTTAGGAACACCTACCTAATGAAAATATGTGTTTCCAGACTTTGAGATGATTTGTTTACAGGTAGCTTTTCTAAGAGGAAACAGCTTCATGAACTTCAAAAACACATCAACCAGCACAAAAACACAACAAAATCCATTCTTAAACTTAGGTAGAGGTCCATAAACATCCACAGACATGTGATCTAGGTTACTATTAGAAAGTATGTCTTGCATTTGACCTGTACTTGTTTGGTTACTTACCTTCACTCTTTGACATCTGTCACAGCTGGTGATCTTCTTCTTAACTCTCCCACCTATGTTACAAAAACAGATGTTTTCCTGAATCTTTTGTGAGCATTTGGATGATACACAATGACTGAAATTCTCATGTGTCTAGGTCATTAAAGTATCAATACACTGTTCCGGCAACATAATTTCCAATCCTCTGAGTCAGTCTTATGTCTCCTGAATACCTTTGTGTACCTTATAATACTGCTCAAACAATGGAAAATCCAGAATAGAATGCAACAATACCAGAGAAGGAAAGTTACTACTCACCATATAGTGGAGATGCTGAGTCGCGATAGGAACAATAAAAAGATTCACACAATTATAGCTTTTGGCCATTAAGGCCTTTGTCAGCATTAGACACACACACACACACACACACACACACACGTCTGCAGTCTCAGAGGACTGAAACAATCATTGTTTCAGTTCTCTGAGACTGCAGACGTGAGTGCAAGTTGCATTTGCGTGAGTGAGTGAGTGAGTGTGTGTGTGTGTGTGTGTGTGTGTGTGTGTACTGCTGACAAAGGCCTTAATGGCCAAAAGCTATAATTGTGTGAATCTCTTTATTGTGCCTATTGCAACTCAGCATCTCCGTTATATGGTGAATAACAACTTTTCTTCTCTGTATTGTTATAATACTGTTCTGTTTTTTCTACTCCTTTCTTACCCAACATGCTCTTAACCAATTTCCAGTTTTTAACATGATTTTGATACCTATGGATGTCTTTGCAAGTTTACAGGATATATGTTTCTTCCTTCAAACCTTTCAAGTACATAATTTTAAACTCTCTCTCTCTCCTTCTCCCAAGTTGTTAGATGATTCAGTTCCTAAAGATAGCCTAGACAAAGCATCAGCAACTAAATTGCCTGTGCCCTTAATATATCTGATTTCATAGTTGAACTTCTGTAAAAACAAGGCCCAACAAGTAATTCTGTTATGGTACAGCTTACACACCTGAAGATAACATAATGCTTTTTGATTAGTATAGATGATGAATTTGTGGCCTAGTAAATAATTTTTAAATTCGTTGAGTGCCCAATGTGCAGCCAAAAGTTCTTTCTCAGCTACAGTATATGTCTCTTCATGTTTCTGCAATATTCTACTAGCAAATGCAAGAGATCTATGTTCAATAACACTATCAGTTTCAACCTCCTAAAATAAATGAGCACCCAATCCAAAATCACTACTGTCTGTCATAATACAAAAAGTAAGAGGCAAATCTGGTCTGAACAGTATCTGACTTTGACACAACTGTCATTTGATTTCATCAAAAGCATCCTGACACTTCTGATTTCAGTCCCAAACAGTATTTTTCTTCAAAAGTTCACACAAGCATGGAGCACGCAAAGCTTGGCTGCAACAATATTTTCTATAAAATCCAGTCTACCCAAAAGATGATTTAAGCTGTATTTTATTGCAAGGACAAGGAAAATTAGCAATAGCATCAAGTTTCTCTTTATCATGTCTAGTTCATTTTTCAGATATAATATGTCCTAAAAATTTAACTTAATCCACGCCAAATTTACACTTACCTATTTTCAGTCATACCTCCTGATTCTAATTTTGAAAACACATCTCTTAACAGATCCAAATGTTGTTCCTAAGTCTTTTCAGTGACTAGAATGTCATCAAAATGCACAATTAATTTTGAACTCACTTCACTTCCTAAGACAGAATCCAGAGCTCTTACTAATTTATCTACAGATATATTAAGCCTAAATGGCAACACACAATAGTGAACACAATGACCCTCCATACAAAATTGCTGTATAATTTTTAGAATTAATTTCAAGTGGGATATGGTGAAATCCAGAGGTCAAGACAAACTACTCATGTCTTTTTTACATAATCAAATTTGTGTAACAGCTTGTTCCTGTTCTCAGGATGACCATTCTCTCCAAAAAGAAATTCATTAAGATGTCTAGAGTCCCAAACAATTCTCACTCCATCATTTCTCTTACCTACCACAACTAAAGGATTATTGTAAACACTCCTACTTCTCTCAATTACATCCCATGTTCCCATTTTCGGAATTTCTGTCTCTACATCTTTCCTTTTTGAAAATTGTATATTACTTGGCTTGAGAAAGAAAAGTTGATGGACTTTAAGGTAAAGTATGCATTGATAGCCTTTGACTTTCCCTGGTTTATTACTAAACACATTTCGAAATTCCAATAACAAATTTGTAAGTAGTTCCTTTTGTCTGTCATTAAGATTCATAGCTGCCCTTGGTTTAGAATCTACTACAATTTAAAAATCCTGGTCCTCAGTCTCACCAAAATCTATATCATCAAACACCTGGTACTCACTTTGGTTCACAATGTTTTGCAAATAGTTACAACTTTTACCCACTATTTAAAATACAGAAATTAGTTTTCATATAAGTATTGCTTTTAGGTTCCAAAATAAACAATTATTTAGCATTCCATCCAAAACAGGCATCAACTATCACTATCCAATCCACACCAAGAATTATATTTTCTTCTAGACTAGGGATCACTAAGCATCCATGTTCAAAGGCTTTGTCTTCTATATTAGACTCTAAAAGTATCAGAGATTTTATCAATTTACTTTGCTTACCTGTAACTCCTCTTATCTTTACACCTACAACAGGCATTTCCACCAAATTCTTTCTGTATTTAATCTTGTCTCTAAACTGCTCAGATATATCACAAGTCAGGCTACCAGTATCAATCAAACAGTTCCCTTCCCACTTAAGAATCTTAATTTTAATGTAAGAACATCCAAATTCTGAATCATCATCTATATTATTAGACACTTCATGTAAAAGATCACTTTCAATTTCAAGAAATGCTACATCCACACTGTTTTTGCAGCGTTTTATCAATTTTACTGGTATCATACCTTTTTTCTGGCTACTCATGTCGTCAGAAGAATACTGAAAAACACTCAATGGGTTCTGTAGCACAACTAACATCACTTATTACAGAAGGAACACAAAATATACTACTATCAAAATTACACTTCCTACTTAGATCTTCTTTCACTTCTTTCCACCAATCTGCATACAAATTTTGACTGACCATAGCTAACTTATTCCAAAATGCACATTTATCTATGTTATCATGGTTCCAAACAAATCTCAAAAAAATTTCATCTTTGTTCTCTAGGCTTACAGATAACTCTCCTTTACTGTTTGGATCATTACTCTGCATAACATTAATGAAAAATTGCTTTGACTGGACTGGTGTTCCATGACTCTTAGTTGCATCATCACAAACTTCACTTACCTTCGCAAATAACTCTGAAACTTCATTATTCTTAAACTTCAAAAAAACCTGATACTCATCATCATCATTATCATCAACATCATATTCTTCCAAAACTGCTTCATCAATAACATCATTAACAACACAAATACTGAGCGAGGTGGCACAGTGGTTAGCGCACTGGACATACATTCTGGAGGATGATGGTTCAATCCTACATCCGGCCATCCTGATTTAGGTTTTCCATGATTTACCTAAATCTCTCCAGGCAAATGTCGAGATGGTTCCTTTGAAAGGGCATGGCCAACTTCATTCCCCTAATCCGATGAGACCGATGACCTCGCTGTTTGGTCTCCTCCCCCAAACAACTAAACCTAACACAAACAACCAACAACACAAGTCTCATCACCATCAATGTCATATTCCTCGCATACATTCATTTGCAATGAACTACCAGTCTCAGACTTACCAACCTCAGTCATTTCACAGCTCTGATTCACATCTATATCAAAAATACCACCTAATTCAGATCCAACACATTCATCACCTGTTTTACATGTATCAATAACACTGTTTTCTGACCAAGAGAAGAAATCATTAGTACACACTACATCAAAATTATCATTACTCTCACATTATGGTTTGTGAATGATATCTACATCACTATAATTGAACATAGTATTCCAAAACTTTTGATCAAAACATAATTGAGAAACCTGATGTTCCTTCTGTCCAACTTCAGAGACCTGTGCCACATTATTAATACTGTTATTATTGTCTAAATGTAAGTGTAAATCGGAGGTCATGCACTTGCGATTGAGGCAGACCACTGTTTCCTGAATAGTTGCCTGTATGATTGTTTTTCCTATTGCATTGCCCATAGTTATCCCCATTGTTCCTATTCTGTTGAAGTTCAAAATCACCATTTTGACCCTCATTGAAGTTACCACTATCTCTGTTTCTGTAATTGTTACCATTGTGATCTATATCATTATGATTATTATGGTACATGTTTCTTTCTACTGCCCTATCCAGCCTGTCAATATATTTCACTAACTGTTCAAGGCAATTGTCAGGTCTGTGTACCAAATCAACCTCTCTGGTAATTTCCTTTTGAAGGCATCAATAAAGTCATTTTGTCAAATGGCCTGTCAAGGTGTGCTAATTTCTTAAGCTGATTCTTACAGAACTCTTTCAGGGCACCATCCCTATTCCCATAACTTGGACCATTCAGAATGTCACTTTTAATTCTCCCTTATTCAACTTCTGACCAAAATTTACTTAAAAGACTTTTTTCAAAACTTTGATATGCATCCCATTGACTTAAATTTAGATTGACCCAAGCAGAGCTTCACCTTCAAGACATCTTTTAACAAATTTAATCTTTTGATCCTCACTCATGCCCAACACAAAACTATCTCCACAGTGGTGTAGAAAATCCACTGAATGTAAATTGTCTGATGGAAAACTTTTGATTGGAATGTTCGACCACGCAATATCATTATTTGAATAAAGATTTTTGTTAATACAATTTTCCTGAACTACTGAAATTTTTTGATCTAAAACATTTACATTAGTTAGCATACTGTTTCCAACATTTAATATTTTTTGATCTAAACTACTAAAGTTCTGTTCCATTTTTTCCTCTATGTCTTTCTGCTGACCTCTGACATCATCAACATTCTTTGTTTGTTATGCAGATTGGGCCATGAACGCGTTTCCCAAAACAATAAATTTATGTTCTAATACATCATCTTCTTCATTCACACTTTTTAAAGTGTATGATAAGCCTTTTTTAGATCCAAAACCTGCTGACTAAGTTGGTATATTTGGTATTGTACCCTGTCCATTTTATCATTGTTTTCAGCTCATATTTGTGTTAACCGATCAGTAACTGCACAACATCAGTTTTAACTGTTTCTTTGCTAATTACACTTTCACTAGGTTCAAACATGTCTAGGTTACGTCCTACAGCTTTCACTTAATCACTAAAACCTTCATCTCTATTCATTTTACTAGCAATCACATGAGTCACAAAACAAACCAAAACAAAACAATTACTTCATAAATACTTTGTATTTATATTTTTTTCTTATTGATGTCCCTCATTGTAGTAGTAAAGTCCTGTTTCAATTCATCCGATCCATCACTGGTAATATTATCTTGTCACTGTTGATACGACTTTGTTGGGCAGTTCTCAGGTCTCCTTTTGTTGAGTGATGGTAATTTCATTTATATATAAACTGTAAATGAGACAAATCCAAAACCCATTCTTCTTCTGCAACAGACAAAAATTCTTTATCACTCAGCAGATCATGGCTGACGTCCACACTTGTAAACTTACCTTCCCACATGTCACCATTAAATTTCTCTTTATCTCTTCATTATTTTCAAATGCTTCAAGAGGGGTAAGATATACAAAAGAAAAACGTTTTACTTATCTTCTTTTTCTCTTCTTGTTGGCTCCAAGTCTTGTGTCTACGGGTACAATCTTGTGACTGAAATTTTGATTTAATGTTGTGGGTTCCTGATGACTAAATAACTGATGAAGACTTGCCTATATATTTCTTGAATTTTATTCTCTGTAACATTTTTAAATATCACACAGTTTTTGCAATTTCCACTTAATATTCCAAATTACATTCTTAGCTCTGATCACATAAATATGTCTGTCTGAAACAGCATGCCTACTATTACTACATTCTGCGGTACTCATAATACTGAAAAGGCTTTACAAAGCAAAGAGTTTACAAACTTTTTTGACAAAAGAAGAATCACCACCAAGATATAACATTATTTTATAAATGAATCCAGAAATAAATTTAATAATTAGTGTTAGATTGTGCAACTAATAATATGATTTTTAAGTATGCCAGGTATTTCTAAAAGAAATTTAATTTTAGCTGTATGTACAGAGTACTAACAAATTAATTTCTTTTTATACATTTTAGCCTGAAATATAATACATCATATACAAAATCAAATTAAATTCTTTCAGTGAAACAGCCAAGAATGCTCACCTATATCAAATTCAGGATCAGCTACTTCCATAAAAAAAGGTTATGTTACGAAAGGGTGTCCCATTACAACTAGCAGCTGCCATGTTGCACACAGTTGTCTACTTGTGAGTTTTCCTTTGAGGCTATTTACAGGAGGGAGTTTATGCTTCTAATTCCCATAACAATGATGAGCTGGAGGATACACATTCAATGAGAAACCAGTACAACTGATAATAATTTGCATAAAAGGACTATGAATGTGATCAGTCGAACACAAAAGTACATCAATGGAAAGGGTGATAACTTCGATCACATATTTTGCAACAATAAATTTAATAAAGACAACATTTAAATTACACCATTCATAATGGTTAAGCCCAACATAATATACCAACTCTGCAATGGTTATATTATGTGTTTCTTTTATGTCACTCACCTTGTATAAAATTGATACATTAAAGCATTTGAAAGATCTATTAGAGAATATCTATAGTACCTCTGCTTCTATTCAGCAAGTCAATACATGAGCTGCAATAAATATAATTTGTAATTTACTTTTCTTAAATACATATAATTTGTAGCTTTTGTAATTTATATCATGTAGGCCTATTTATAATCTTGATTACTGTTTTTTTTGTAAATAATAAAGCCCAGTACCATTTTATATATTGTACTACATATTATCAAAGGCTAAATAAATAAATAACTCAATTATCAATCAGTTCAGTCAATAAGGAGTATGATACTGACCAACTCACTTGGGTGGAAATAAATGAGGTTAATCTGCCAGGGCTGAGGATGGAATACAGTTTCTTTTGTGAAATTCACAACATTAGCAATGCATTGTGATCTGCACTGGATAAACAGTTAAGGGCCCATTGTCTTTCACTAGAGTCTTTCAAGGAACTGAGGAACTGGAATGTTTTCTTTGTAAGAGAGATTCTGAATGAAACATATTTGGCTAGTGAAAGGACAATGCATAACTTTTCATTGGTTATCATAGCAGAAACTTATTGAAAGATCTCTCATAAAGCCTAAGGAGTTTTTGATCATATCAAAATGCTGTCTGTGGCATCAAAAGTAATATCCAGACACTCACTGGTAACCACAATGTACTATAAATCCCTCAAACAAAAAACCAGGCCAGTGATTGCAAGAAAGCATAAATCACATCTGTCTACAAGATGGGTAGCCAGCGGCAGTTGCTGTGTTAGAGCACAAGAGCATGTGGACACTCTAACTTTCAATACCTTCTAGATTTATTGATTATTTTTCTTTGAATGCTGTTAAACGTAACATAGATGTTGCAATCTGAAAGACAGAGCACTTAAATCTACCTTGCTACTGCTACTCTAGACTTCATAAAACTTGGCATCAGGTTCGTGAACACACCACCAGTTGTGCATGTATTAAGAAGCTTTTGTGCATGTCCCTTACAGACCAAATACATACAGATCTGGTAAAAAATATGCATGGTTCACTATGTACTCAGATAGCCCTTGCCACTCAACTAGAAGTTTATGTCAGTGCCACCAGGTTGTATCACACTGTGGTAGACTTTTAACCCGTTCGCATAGATCCTGGTAGATGATTACACATTCCTCAGATATGCTAATTCCCTCACTATATACTGCAGTAAAATTAGATTGGACATCAGTATATGTTAAAGCTGTACTGACAGGAATCCTATTTTGTGGGTTACTGAATGAGTTGTAGTATACTAAGCTATGAATTTTATCATGCAGTAATCCATTTAAGTCACAAGGGCCTAAAGCACATCACCGTCAATTATGAGATTGTAGCATTTGTTCATGCTTCTGAAATCTGTTGATCTTATGGTAAGTCAGATTTATCAATGCTGTAGGCCCACATTGTATACATCAAGATTTACAAAAAGCTTTATCACTGGTTTCTCTGATATTCGTTTAAATGTGGGATCAACAGCAGTGTGCTTTAGGCCCTTATCGATCTCAGCACCTCATTTGTGTTCTAATTGAGTCATCATGTTAGTAGACATTATTACTTAAGTTTAATCATTTCCACAAATGGCAGTTTGTCTCTGGAGTTGGTTGTTTATTGCAAGGAAATTGGCTTTCATGTGCAGTGTAAACATTCTCATTCTGGGAACAGAAAAGTAAATTACCATGAAAAGTTAGCTGCAAAGCTCTGAGAATAGATCCTTTGATTGAGGGAGTGACAAAATCAAATAAGCTTCACTACAAGCAAACATTTAACAAGGAAATGTACAGTTACCCCTAGTTGTTGTGTGGATTCAGCGTAAGAATATCTGATTTTCAGCCTGGAAGTAAATTCATGAACATCCCCAGGGGGGCCACAGTTCTTTCGTGAGTTCGTTCATGGCACACATGGTGTTGGGAGCTATTGGAGCCAATTCTTCCTTCTGTGACTACACTTTCTTCACCCTGCCATTCCTCCCTATCCTTGCTCCTTTCCTGTTGCCCTCTCCTTCCCCTCTCCTGGTGTTCTGACTTACATCAACCTGGCTATCCATCTAGTTTCCTGTATTGCTTGTAATTCTGTTCCTTCTGTCTGTTCTTCCATCCTTTCTGGCATTTATGTCCCTGCTTGATGTTTGACCTCCACTTCAAAATCTCCTGTTTTTAGTGTGGGCCATTTGGGGAAGAACTCCCTCCCTAACATCTATGGTGTGGATTCCTCTCCCCCCTTCCTTCCCCTCTCCCTTTCCCACTAGAGCCGCCTTCCACCCTGCTAGGTCACCAGCACATGTAGCCAGCCCAAGTGGTAGGGCTGTTACGTAACCATATGGCTCAGCCCCCTGACAACACAGGGATCACACTACTGATACCTGAGCTGTTCCCTCCACATGTATGTCAAGGAGTGGTTGCCTGTCTCCTTGGAGCATTGGATCTTCTGGCAGCAGCTGCCTTGGCAGACAGCCCTTGGTGTGGCTGGGTGGTGCCCATGGTCAGAGTAGGTGATATCTTGGTGAATGAAGCATATCAAGCTGTAAAAATCTGGCTGTCTCTTCGAGTGGTGGAGGATCATTGAATGCTGCTTCATATGACCTGACAACCTTTCCTTCCCTGTCTACACCATGGGAAGAGAGCCAGGCTCACTGTCTTGGGATGAAACACTTTTCCCATTACCTCGTCTGTACTGGGATGGATGGGAAAAGATTAACTGCCACAAAGCCATTGACTTTTGGTGAAAATATGGAGGACAAGTTTAGTGAAGTGGAATCTCTTAGCAAGATGTGGTCAGGCTCCCTATTGATCCAAGCTTCTTCTGCCACCTAGTCCACAGATCTTCATGCCTGTAATCATCTTGGCAATGTTCCAGTTTCTATTATTCATGACCAATCTATGAATATGGTTCAGGGAGTGATTTTTCAAACAGACCTCATTCTGCAAACTGATGAGGAACTCCAGGCTTATCTGGAGTGGCGAGGCATTCATTTTGTTCGACGTGTGCAGAAGAAGGGTCACAAAGACAACTGCACTGATACTGGGACCTTCACTCTAGCTTTTGATGGGGATAATCTCCCAGAGAAGGTCAAGGTTATGTGCTGCAGAAGTGACGTGAGGGTGTATGTCCCTCCACCAGTGCGTTGCTTTTGGTCCTTGCGTTTTGCGCATATGTCTTGCCACTGTATGGTGGACTCTCTGTGTTGGTGACTGCAGACACCCATTCCATGAGGGAAGCCCCTGTGTTTTGCCACCTGTGTGTCTGTGTGTGTTAACTGTGCAGACTGCCACTACCCCCACTCACCAGATTCCCCCTTTTTTTTTTCCCAGTCTTATGACTGAATGACTGATTTAATGCGATGCGGTCTGCTACGAATTTCTCTCCTGTGCCAACCTATTCATCTCAGAGTAGCACTTCCAGCCTATACCTACATCCTCAATTACGTGCTGGATGTATTCCAATCTCTGTCTTCCTCTACAGTTTATACCCTCTACAGCTCCCTCTAGTACTATGGAAGTCAGTCCCTGATGTCTTAACAAATGTCCTATCATCCTGTCCCTTCTCCTTGTCAGTGTTTCCCACAGATTCCTTTCCTCTCTAATTCTTTGTGGAACCTCCTCATTCCATATCTTATCAGTCCACCTAATTTTCAACACTTGTCTGTAGCACCACATCTCAGATGCTTTGATTCTCTTCTGTTCCAGCTTTCCCACAGCCCATGTTTCACTACCATGCAATGCTGTGCTCCAGACATATATTCTCAGAAATTTCTTCCTCGAATTAAGGCCTGTGTTTGATGTTAGTTGACTTTTCTTCACCAGGAATGCCCTTTTTGCTAGTGCTAGTCTGCTTATGATGTTCTGCTTGCTCTGCCATCATGGGTTATTTTGCTGCCTAGGTAGCAGAATCCTTTAACCTCATCTACTTTGTGACCATCAATCCTGACATTAAGTTTCTTGCTGTTCTCATTTCTGCTACTTTCATCTTTCTTCAATTTATTCTCAATCCATTTTCTGTACTCATTAGATGGTTCATTCCATTCAGCAGATCACATAGTTCTTTCTCACTTTCACTCAGGATAGCAATGTCATCAACAACTTGTTTCATTGATACCCTTTCACTTTGAATTTTAATTCCACTCCTGGACCTTTCTTTTATTTCCATCATTGCTTCTTTGTTTTACATGTTGAACAGTAGGGGAAAAGACTACATCCCTGTGTTACACTCTTTTTAATATGAGCATTTCACTCTTGGTCATCCACTCTCATTATTCCCTCTTGGTTCTTGTACAGCTCCCTATAGCTTACACCTATTTTTCTCAGAATTTCGAACATCTTACACTATTTTACATTGGTGAACACCTTTTCGAGATCAACAAATCCTATGAATGTGTCTTGATTTTTCTTTCATCTTGCTTCCATTATCAACCGCAATGTCAGAATTCTCTTTCTGATGGCTTTGCGTTTCCTAAAGCCAAACTGATCATTCATTCAGATCCTCAATTTTCTTTTCCATTCTTCTGCATATTATTCTTGTCAGCAACTTGGATTCATGAGCTGTTAAGCTGATTGTGTGATAGTTCTCACACTTGTCAGCACTTTTACTCTTTGGAATTGTGTGGATGATATTTTTCTGAATGCCAGGTGGTACATTGCCAGAATCATACACTCTACAGACCAAAGTGAATAACTATTTTGTTGCCACTTCCCCCTATGATTTTTGAAATTCTGATGGAATATTGTCAATCCATTTTGCCTTACTTGATCTTAAGTGCTCCAAAGCACTTTTAAATTCTGATTCTAATGCTGGATCCCTTAGCTCTTCTAAATTGACTCCTGATTGTTCTTCCATCACATCAGACAAATCTTCCTCCTCACAGAGGCTTTCAATGTATTCTTTCCACCTATCCACTACCTCCTCTGCATTTAACAATGGAATTTCTGTTGCACTCTTAATGTTACCTTTCACTGAAGATTGTTTTGACTTTCCTATATGTTGAGTCTGTCCTTCCAACAATCATTTCTTTTTCGATTTCTCCACATTTTTCATGCAGCCATTTTGTCTTAGCTTCCGTACATTTCCCATTTATTTCATTCCTCAGTGACTTGTATTTCTGTATTCCTGAATTTCCCTGAACATTTTTGTACTTCCTTCTTTCATTGATCAGCTGAAGTATTTCTTCTGTTACCCATGATTTCTTTACAGTTACCTTCTTTATACATACGTTTCTCTTTCCAGCTTCTATGATTGCCCTTTTTGGAGATGTCCATTCCTCTTCAACTGTACTGTCTATTGGACTATTCTTTATTGCATATCTACAGCCTTAGCTGCTCCCCCTTCCCAGCCAAAGAAGTGCCTCCCTTCTTCAGCACCTGCCGGTGATTGGGCTCCCTCTCAGGACACCTCTCCTCCGTGTCTTTCAGGTCAGAAGACTCCTACCACTGGACGGCTACAAGACGCATCATCTGTGTGCCTGCTCTCTCTTGGTTCCAAATCTTGCAGATGTGTGTACTCCCTCTGTGTTCTGCCCGCCTCCACTTCCAAGAGAGCAGAAGAAGAAACATAAATCCCAAGACAAGGCCTTCCTGGTGGCCCCAGAGGTGCGATTTCCCCCCTTGCAACCTGAGTCTGACATCTTATTTATGGATGTCAGCCCATTCTTGTCAGTGATGACTAATGACAAAGTGACATGATCTCCTCTCAGCTTCTTATGTCTAACCTGGACTCCTGCCACACAGTAATCCACTGGGATTGCAATGGATACTGTCATCACCTACCAGGACTCAACACTTTGTCTCCTCCTGTTCTGCATTCTGTCTTGTTCTTCGAGAAACTCCTTTCGATGATGACCACTCACCAACATTTCGTGGATATCAGGCATTCTGTTGGAACCTTGCTCCCCCAGGGATAGCATCTGGTGGGGTCTGCACTTTGGTTCGTTCTGATGTCATTAGTGACTGGACCCCCTACATACTAACCTTGAAGCAGTAGTGGTTCGAGTGCAAATGACTCCGACAATCATCATTTGCAATGTCTAACTTCCTGTAGGTAGGCCACTTCCTAATGTTCCACTGTCAACCTTAAGACAGCAACTCCCACTCCCATTTCTCCTCCTTGGGAACTTCAATGCCTACCACCCACTGTGGGGGAGTGCCACTTCAATGGATAGGGGTCTCCTAAATGGCCAAGTTGATTTCTCTCTTCTCAATGATCATTTCCCAACCACTTCAGTTCTGGTCATGGCACCTTCCCTTCTATCGATCTCACGATCTCCTTCCCTGCCCTCATGGCTTCCCTATATTGGTCATCCCATGATGACCTTTGTGACAGTGGCCATTTTCTGGTGATTCTACCATTCCCATGCTGCTGCCAGACAGACATTGGGCATTCTGCAGGACCATTGGCCTTTATATAAATCTGCTGTGCACTTTGGCACATACCTCTTGAATTCCATTGATGCAATCATGCAAAGTGTCCCTGCCACTATTCTTCATGCTGCTGGAATTTCTGTCCTCCTACCCACAGGTTCCCCTCATTGTCGATCGGTATCCAGGGTCTTCAACTGCATATGGCTCATGGGTGTTTTGCCATCACAATGGCAAGACAGTATAGATATCCCCATGCTTAAGCCCACGAAGAATCCAACATCTCTTGACAGCTACCACCCAATTAGCCTGATGAATGTACTTCATACACTGCTCGAGAGGATGGTTTGCTTCAGATTATGTTGGGTACTCAAATCTCAGGGCATTTTTGTCCCTACATCAGTGTGGCTCCTAGGCAGGATGATCTTCAACTGTCCATTTACTCAGATTGGAAACAGCCATCTGACCAGTTTTTACCCACCGCCAGCACCTTGTCACAGTCTTCTTTGGCCTACGTAAGGCATACAACATGGCTTGGTACCATCACATTTTAGTTACCCTCCTCCATGACTGGGGCTTCCATTGTCCTCTTCCAATTTTTATCCATGAGTCTTTATCTCACCAACTCTTTTGGGTTCGAGTTGGTACTTCACTCAGTGCCCCTTGGGTTCAGGAGAATGGTATCCTACAGGGTTCTGTGCTAAGTGTCACATTCTTCCTCATTGCCATCAATGGGCTTGTGACCTCTGTTGGGCCTCTGGTTACTCCAGCATTGTACGTCAATCATTTTTTCATCTGGTGCAGTTCCCACTTGGTAGCATCTGCTGAGTTCCAGCTCCAAGACACCATCCGATGGGCCTCTATGTTGGCCTCCCGTGGCTTCCAGTTTTCTCCCTCCAAAAGATGGGTTATGCATGTTTGTCATCAACCCACAGTACACCCTGATCCAGAACTTTATTTAGGTGACCGATTCCTTGATTTTGTAGCACAGCCCATTTCTTGGGCCTTATTTTTGATAACAAGCTAACATGGCTGCCCCACATTCAGCACCTAAAGACTACATGTATGTGGAAGCTTAACACTCTCTGCCCCCTGGTCTATACATCTTGGAGTGCAGAACATTCCACTCTTCTTCATCTTTACCATACTTTGGTCTTGTCCAGACTGGATTATAGTAGTCAGGTTTATGGCTCAGCACCTCCTTCCAGTCTGAAATTGCTTGACCATGTTCACCATTGTAGGATTTGTCTGGCTATTTGTCCCTTTCCCCATAAGCCTATTGATAGTCTCTCAGACACAGGGGTTCCCCTTCTACACATACGATGGAGCCAATACCTGGTTTCTTATGCAATCGCCATTCACCTGTTCCCTGACTGTCCCAAGTACCCTGTGCTCTTTTCCAATGAGGGATGTCTCGCTCCTGACACCCACCCATGGGTGAGATTGCAGGTTAGCATGCATCTCACTTGCCTCTTTCAGGATCTCCATTTCCACTCACTGGACTGCACCCTGTGTCTTTCCTCCCATACCCCAACTTGGATGGTGCCTAGACCATGGGTTAGGAATGATCTATTCCAGGGTCCTAAGATCTCTTTGCTCCTGTGGTTTTCTGGCATCTTGTATGTGCCATTCTTGCAGAGTTCCAAGGTGTCACCATTTTTTACACTGATGGTTCTAAGACAATTGATAAGGTGCAATATGCTTTCATGACTCCTACTGATTAAGAATACAATTTATTGCCAGGATCATGTAGTGTGTTCACAGAAGAGTCCTCCTTTTTTTTTCAGGCCTCCCTCCACAGTGTTTTAATTTGTTCAGACTCAATGAGCAGCCTGCAGGCTATCGACCAATGCTACTCTCACCGCCCTTTGGTCTCTGCTATCCATGGCCTTCTCTCTGCCCTGTCTGTTCAGTTGGGCCCAAATCATGGATGCATCCCAGGGAATGAAGTGGCTGACCATTTGGCTAGAGAAGCAGATACTTACTCCCATTTCCTTTCATGATTCCAACTGAGGATATGCATATCTACATCAAATCTCTCTTTGCCCAAAAATGGAAAGACATCTCGTGCACTATGGCTCATAGTAATAAACTCTGCACTATCAAGGAGTCTACTACAGTTTGACACTCTTCCTTCTGCTTCTCTCAGAAGGAGTCAACTGTTATATGTCATCTATGCATTGATCATACCAGGCTCACCCATTGTTTTCTCCTACATAATGACCCACACCCACAGTGTGGTTGTGGAGCCAGACTGACAGTATCCCACATATTGGTGGAATGTCCATTTCTTTTGCCCCTTCATGCTAAGTATAATCTTCCTGATCTCCTAAATTTAATATTACCAGATGATTCATGAATGTTTGAACTGGTCCTCAGTTTTCTCCATGAAAGTGGTTTTAACTTCCAGATATAGGTATGGTTGTGGTTGGGACCTCTTTCCCAGTCTTCTCAGTATGGAGCCCCATGACCACTCCCTCTTTTTTCCAGTTTTTAGATGTTATCTCATCTTTTATGCCTTTTAGTGTGGGTGTTTAATCTGCATTATTTTATAATTTGACTCCCTCAACTGGATCCGTTCACTTTTTGCAGATCTTCTTTCTTCTGTGACTAACTTCAGAATCACAGGATTGATGACCTCGCTGTTTGGACCCAAAACCCCTCTCTATCAATCAATCAATAAGTAGTATGAAGCTAATAGTAGTATCATTGTACAGGTCTCCCAATGGTATTAGCTGTGTGTTCTTAGAAAAAAAACTTGACGTTCTTTTACGTACACTAACTGAGAAAAGATTTAACAACTATGACATTATAATAGTTGGTGGTGATCTTAATTCTGATTTTGACATGTCAACTGACAAGTGCAGTGTTAGTGATTTGAAAAACCTACTACAACAGTTCAATCTACAGTGTGTTAACTCTAAACCTACTAGGGAACAAGTGTGCTTAGACAATATATTTGTTAATTTTAAATGTTGCCAAGCCTATTGTGATGTAACAATGTTTTTCTTTTCTGACCACAAATCAGTGTCCCTAATATATGCTAACAGGGCCAGCTCAGTCAGTTTTAGTGGTGACATGGCCAATTCAAAAATGGTGATCACTAGACCAGCAGGCCAATGGAAAAATTGACAAGTTCAGGAAAACACTTGTAGATAGAGATCGATTCTGCCAGAGAAATGATGGTAATCTTTTTCTGTCAAATAATGAGTCAGTTAGATAAATTTTGAATGTTTCTTTAACTCATTTCTGCAAATATTTAATCATGGTATTCCCATTAGGAAATGTAAAGCAACAGACAGAGGTTGTAAAAAGACGGTGTCAAAAATGAAAAATTCTTGGTACACTCAAACACTGTCTGGTATAAAAGATCAGGTTATGATGCTGCTAGGTATGTACAATAGTACTAAGTCTGGTAATTCAAAATCTCTGTATGTAGGATGGAGAAATGATTATAAAAAAGCAGTTACTGAAGTGAAAAAGTCACACAATGCCTAGAACATTGAGACTTCCAACAATAAATGCAGAGCTGCTTGGACTCTCATAAGTAGTGTTTCCAAACAATCACATAAGGTCAAAATCAGTATCTCTCCACAAGAGTTTAAAAATGATTATTTTATTAAATCTATCAAAAAAGTAAGCAATGGCATCAATAGAGCTGATGCAAGTACATCAGAACTCTTAGAAAAAAAATTATCATGGTTCACCCTACAATAATATTCTCACTTTCTCTGAGGCTACACTTAGTCAAAAATAGTAAAGAACTTTAAGTCATTAGATAGTGCTGATATTTATGACATGTCTTGCAATTTGCTGAAGAAAGTCATTAATTCCATTATTTATCCATTGACTCATGGCATAAATAAATGTTTATCAGAAGGATACTTTCCAGAGATGCTGAATTGGTGATTCCTGTGTATACAAAGAGTGACAAAAACAACCCTGTAAGTTTTGGAGCAATATCAGTAGTTCCAGTGGTGGCTAAAATAATAGAATATATCATTTACCACCAGTTGTCTGCTCATTTTGAAAAACTTGGAATTTTTAATCTAGCATAGTATGGATTTGGAAAAAGACATCAACAGTAGATGCAGTAGACGCTGCAATTAAATATGTTCTCAAAGTGCTTGAGGAGAAGGGATTTGCTCATGTCACATTCTGTGACCTGAGTAAAGTATTTGACTATGTAGGACATGACATACTTCTACAGAAACTTCATTTTAATGGCATCAGGGAGAACAGAATAAAACTAGTAAAGTCTTATCTCCAAAACCATAGGCAAGTCTACCGAGATTCAAACTATCTTGGGAGTTCTGCAGAGATCTGTATTGGGACCATTTTTGTTTTTGGTAATGATCAATGGCCTACACTCATTTATAAGTTCCAATACAGTGCTGTTTGCAGATGACATTACCTTCTTAAACTACAACAATACCCTAAAGAAGTTAAAAGATTCTGCTGACAATACACTTGCCTGAGTGTCATATTGTTTCAGGTAAAATGGGTTTGTCCTGAATGAGAACAAAACATAAAAAATGGTATTTCATGTAAGGCACAAAAGTCCTTTTAATGATACCTGTTATATAAAGATCTTGGGGGTATACCTGGATGACAAATTTGTCCTGGGAGCAACACATAAAATACATTAGTGTTAAATTATCCAAAGTAATTATTAAGATGTGTTATGAAATGTGTACCAGAAGCTTATGTTAAAAGCATCTTACTTTGTACTTTTTCAAAGTACCCTGTCATATGGGCTTATTCTCTGTGGAAACTTAAGCCATGTTCAAAACATATTACTTCTGCAGAAGAAAACAATCAGAGTCATTACAAGCTCTCAGCATAAAGCACATTGTAAACCCTTGTACCCTGAATGTAAAATCATGACTATTATAAATCTGTATATATGCCAAATGTTAACCTATACAAAAAAGAATCTACACAAAGTAAAAAGTAGAAATAATGTTCTTGGTCACAATGAAAGAAATAATAATTCCATACATATGTCATACTATAGATTATCAAGGCAATCAATAGCTATGAGCCAGCAGGCCACAAACTATTTATTAAGCTTCAGCAGAAGGTACAAGACCTTCCAGAGTATGAATTTTGGGAAAAAAATTAAATAAATGGCTTGTTTCCAACCTCTTCTGTGAATTAAAAGAATTTTTTGACTGCAACATGGGATTGTAAGCTAACAACTGACATGGCCAAACAGTTCCATTTGCTAATGTAATGATTGTGCTATATGAATAAAAAAATTGTCTACTGGTGTAAAGGCCTAATGACAATAAAATTATCTTATCTTATCTTAATCAAATTCATGATCTAATACATCTGTTAGGGATCTTGTAGAATTGTCTGAAAAAATGGAAAAGAATGAAAACTCCAACTTACACAAAAATGTGAAACAGAGTTGCAAAAGCTTACACATTATTTCATTATTGCCCTAAAGTGTACTTAATTATGTACATAACAACAAAATTCTACAAAACAATTCTTTGTATTGTCAGATAAGTCTTGCATCTTATTATTATTAGCATTATTATTGGCAGTGACTGTAATTGTGTAAACTTGTTGAAAAGTGCAACTGTTATACAACAGAGACTATTAATTTCACACTTTCAAATTTATCCAAATTTAAACATTTTGTGAACACTCTGAATGAATATTCAAAAGCTGCCATTGTGGGTAGCAAAAGTAATCCATATGACTACCATCCATTGTCCATGACATCCCTTTGTTGGAGAACCTTAGAATAAATTCTGATTGTAAATTTGACGTGGAACCTTGAACAGGATGACCTCTTCCGGGAAAACCAGCACTGATTTCAAAAGCTTGATCATGTGATACTTTACTTGTGCTTTTGTCACATGACAGCCTAAAATCCATGGATCAAGGAAGTCAGGCAGATAAGTATTTGACTAGGAGTCAGACCAATGATTATTATCAAAAATATGACTGGATAGGGCGTATGTGAAATATGTGATATGACTGAGAATTTCTTAGCAAAGAGGATACAGTATCATGTCTTGGACATATGTGGTAGTAATTTGAGGTGTGCCCCAGGGAAGTCTATTGGAATGCTTTCTGTTCATGTTTCATATTAATGATCCCACAGATAACAGTAATAGTAATGTCAGACTTTTCACAGATGATGTAGTGACCTGCCATAAAGTACTGCCTGAAAAATGTACAAATATTCAATCAGACCTTCACAAGGTTTCAAAGAGTAGTAAAGATTATCAACTTTCTCTAAATAGTTCAGAAACATTAAATTTTGCATGTCACAAAACAAAAGAACTTAGTTTTCAAAATTTATGCAAAGAATGAGAACTTTAATGGTGATGAGTGGGAGGGTAAGATTACAAGTGGTGGCATCAGCAGTGATCTGTTGGCTGACAGTGAAGTTTTGTTTGTTGCAGAAGAAGAAAGGACAATTGTATGTCATTTACAGTTTGTAATATACATGTGGAAACTCCAGTCACCTTAAGAAAGAAAACCAGAGAGCTGCGCAACCAAGTTGTATCAACAGTGATGAATATTTCATATGATATTGACAATGATGGACCAGATCAATTGAAAGAGGACTTGACAACCATGAGGAAGGACATCAGAAAAGATAAGTACAAATCATTTGTGAAATCAATTTTTCTTGGTGGACTTGTGTGAATAGAGATAGAGATAGTGGTGATGTAGATGTGAAAACTGTAGGACCCAGCCAAGACACGTTTTATCCAAGTGAAAGTGTAGTCAGCAAAGAGACAGTGAAAACAGATATTTTGCAGTTGATTTTAGTAAAATTAGAGGAAATGAAGATGGGCAATAATAGCAAATTTAATGCAGTGATACAGTATTTAGTATTGGAAATAATGTAAATTTTCTAGATCAAAAAATTTAATTCACATTAATCTGTATTCAAACATGGTATTGCACGGTCCAACATCCCAATCAAAAGTTTTCCATCAGACAATTTACATCCAGTGGATTTTCTACACCAGTGTAGAGATAGTTTTGTGTCAGTCATGAGCGATGACCAAAAGGTGTCTTGAAGGTGAAGCTCTGTCATGGGTAAATCTAAATTTAAGTCTGTGGGAGACATATCAAAGTTCGAAAAAAAGTTTTTTAAATAAATTTTGGTCACAAGCTGAACAAGGGAGAATTAAAAGTGAATTACTGAACAGTCCAAATTATAGGAATAAGGATAGTACCCTGAAAGAAATTTGTAAGAGTAAACTTAAGAAATTAGCACACCTTGAAAGGCCATGTGATGAAACGACATAAATTGATGCACTAAAAAGGAGATCATCAGAAAAGTTGCAGTGGTATTTAGTACATGGACCTGACAATTGTCTAGAACATTTTTTATGATATGTAGAGAGGCTGGATAGGGCAGTAGAAAAAAACATGTACCATAATAATGGAAATGATAGAGATCACAATGGTAACAACTACAGAAACAGAGATAGTGGTAGCTTTAATCGAGGTCAACATGGTAATAGAGACAGAAACTTTGAACATCAGCAGAATAGGAACAGTGGAGGTAACTATAGGCAATAAATAGGAGAAACAATCACAGAGGCAATTATCTGGAAAACGGTGGTCCACCTCAATGAAGGTCCACAGTTTTGGGGTGACGAGGCACAAGTACAGGACCCAAGATTACATGTACATTTAGACAATAATAATAGTACTACTGATGTAGCACAGGTATATGAAGTTGATCAGAAGGAACATCAGATTTCTCATTTATGTTTTGATCAAAAGTTTTAGAATACTGTGTTTAATTACAATGATGTACATACAAACGACAAACCAGAATGTGGGAGAAATGATAATTTTGATGTAGTGTGTATTAATGATTTCTTCTCTTGGTCAGAAAACAGTGTCATTGATATATGCAAAACAGGTGATGACTGTATTGGATTTGAAATAGGTGGTATTTTTTATACAGATGTGAATGAGAGCTGAGAAATGACTGCAGCTGGTAAGCCTGAGGCTGGTAGCTTATTGCAAATGAATGTGGGTGAGGAATGTGACTTTGATGGTGATGAGACGTTGTGTTGTTACTGATGTTATTGATGGTGTAGTTTTGGAGGATAATGACAATGATGATGATGATGATGATGATGATGATGATGATGATGAGTATCAGGATTTTGTGAAGTTTATGAATAATGAAGTTTCAGAGTTATTTGCAAATATAGGTAAGGTAAGTGATGTTTGTGATAATGTAAGTGAGAGTCATGGAATACCAGTCCAGTCGAAGCAGTTTTTCATTAATATTATGCAGAGTAATGATCAAAACAGTAAAGGAGAGTTATGTGTAAGCCTAGAGAACAAAGGTGAAATTTTTTTGAAATTTGTTTGGGACCATGATAACATAGATAAATGTGCATTCTGGTATAAGTTAGCTGTAGTTAGTAACATTTGTGTCGATATTGGTGGAATGAAGTAAAAGAAGATCTAAGAAGGAAGTGTAATTTTGACAGTAATGTACTTCTGTAATATGGAATATTAATTGTGCTATGGAACCCATTCATTGTGTTCAATCTTTACCTGACATGTGTAGCTAAAGTAATGCTATGGTACCAGTGAAGTTGCCAAAACCTTGCAAAACAGTGTAGATGTAGCATTTGATGAAATTGAAAGTGATCTTTCACATGAAGTGTCTAATAACAGAGAATATAATTCAGATTTTGGATGTCCTTACATTAAGATTGTGGACAAACTCATGCTTAACTCTATTTTGGGTATCACTGGTCATCACCACTCTCTCTCTCTCTCTCTCTCTCTCTCTCTCTCTCTCTCTCTCTCTCTCTCTCTGTGTGTGTGTGTGTGTGTGTGTGTGTGTGTGTGTGTGTGTGTACTCAAGGATAGTGTACAACCATTGATTGAAGCTAGATGCTGTTCACAATTACTCTTTGCATATAATTGGACTTATTGATAGGATCATGGTTTTTATTCATTTTGATGTGTTGAAACTTTTTTGCTGGTTTGTACCCGGTATGGTTTGGTTTCGTGAGTCGGTCCCCACATCGTAAAACCAGGTCCAGATATTTTTCCATTATTTTGTTCTTTCTGAGTCAACACATAAGTAAATACTATGGTTTATATGGCTGATTGATTCCTACTCACGATCGAATATATGCTTCTGGCCTGTACCTGTCACCGTGAGTTTTTCAAGTCAGCTCATTTGTTGTATAATTAGGTTTTGAAGTTTTCTCTCTTCTCTTTTGAAGATCTTGAAGGTTTGATTGTACAGATCTTAACTTAAAATTTATAAATTCTAGTAATTTACATTGTCTCCATAATTATTTCTATAGCTTAGTGGTGTATGTTGTAGTTTTGACCTTGTATTATCTATCTTGTGACATTATGATCCACAGATCTGAAAATCTGAATACCATACCCTAATATATGTATAGATTATGATTTGTATAGTAGATATTTTTCTTATGTTCTCAGTATTATGTTATGTATCAGATACTTCTATAGACTCATCTGTGATCCTGGGCATCATTTTGTACACTGTTTGGCAAATCTTGTAGTCTATCACAAAATATTGTAAACATTGTCTTCAAATTTTGAGAGGGGGATATTGTAATGAGTCACTCTCCTCTAACACTTCCCTTTTTTATAGAAATAACTGATACCATGCATACTATCGATTCTTGCATAGGTTAATATTATCTTGGCTGTTTCACTGGGAGAATTCATATGATTTTCTGTATGATGTATTATATTTCAGGCTAAAATGTATAAAAAGAAATTAATGTGTTACAATTGACATCTACTAATGGTTAAAATTACTCTTCTTTCAAAAATATTTGAAATTACAAAAATATCTGGCATATTTAAAATTCATATTATTAAGTGAACAATCTAATGATAATTATTAAATTTGATTCTGGATTAATTTATAAAATAATGATATATTTTAGTGATGATTCACCTTTTGTTTTGTAAACTCTTGCTTTGTAAGTCTTTGGAATATTGAGAATACTGCAGAATGTAAGTAGTGGTGGGCATGCCTCTGAAGGAAGCACATGTGTTTTGCTAAACCTGCCAACAGTAATGTAATTATTGGTTTTGTGAATGTGTAAATTGTAAAGTCAATGTGATTTGGAAGAATGGGATAAAATAAAAAGATATTTACAGGAACCGGCAAATCTTCATCAGTTATTTAATGCAACGAGAACCAGCAATGTTGAATCAAAATTTCAGCTGTAAGAATATACCCCTTGACAAGACTTTGAGCCATTGACAGTGGCAACAAGATAATGAAGATAAGGAAATGTTATTATTTTTTATATCTTACACCTCTCGAAGCTTTTGAAAATAGTGAAGATACTAAGACAGTGAATTTAATAGTGATGTGTGGGAGGGCAAGATTACGCAGTGCAACCAAAGATGTGAACTGATGGAATCTTTGGAAATGCAAATTACATATCACAATCTAATAACCATTCTATGCTGTACAATTAGTAAAAAATCTCAGACTGCTTCTTCAAACAACTTCAGGTTAAGGTTGTATGATAAGAGAAAAATATACTGAAAATTGGTAATAAAATCATGCCAATAGCACACATTGAAACATATTGCCTCTTCCACAAGAAACTGAATAATGGAACTAGCAGTACAGCAATTATTAACATAAATATGAAGACTGGTACAGTAATAAAGTATTTCAGCACACTTTGAATACAAGTTAGTTCACCATATTGGAAATTATTCAAAGCTGCAGAGAATGATGCTTATATAGTAAAAGACAAAAGCCAGGCATCCCCTAGCAGCCCTCAAGAAAATTGAAGGCCATGCCCTCATTTATTTGTAAGATACTATAAATATTGGCATGTGGCCTCTTTGGTCCTCAATCAAAACATAAATTAGTAAAAAAAACATCCTTATTTTCAAAAATAAAAATTCAACAGACTTTCCTGTCATCTTTTGCTCCACAGTATTTTTTGTTTCAAAATGTGCTCATTGTGAGTTGGATCTTATGCCAAGTTGTTATATTAGTGGATACAAGTAAATTACACAGAGGCTTGTCAGAAATAAAACATTCACAGTTAATAATCACCTTGTGTACATGGCCATGTATGCAGTGCTGATAGATGATTCTTAAGCCTTATAAATTACAGTATACCTTCCTACCGTAAACAACTAAGCACAGCTTGGAACCTGGCCACTGGAAGGTTGAAGCACAGCAAAAACGTTCCCATATATGATGCTGGAGTAAGCACCAGTAACTCATTGAAGGCAGTGAAGGTATGTAAGGATGGCAGAAGGCAGCAGTCATTCAACAGTCATCACTTGAAAATGCCTGAGGGGCACTCAGCAGAAATCTCATGGATTTTAAACACTTAACAGTGTTGTAAGACTGAGAGAATTTGGTGTATTTTTCAAATACGTTAGAGAAACAATTACTCATGCCTTCATTATCATCTTTTTTGAGAAGGGGAATTACTGTATGAACACAATTTTCGATGGCAGTTGCTGGAATACTATCAGTGCCAGCTGAATAAGAATTTTTTAACTCTGTGAGGACTTTTGCAACATCATCTTCAGTGACTGTAGCAATGGATACTGACTATATATGTGTGTGATTTTTCTGGTCTGCTGATCAATATTTTGTGTTTGGATTATTTTTGATCAATTTTTAAGCTATGCTCATAAAGAATTTGTTGAATGTGTTCACCACAGCTTCAGTATTAGACATCAGTTAATTGTTGTGTTTAATTTCTAAATTTGTGGGTATAACTTTGTTTTTCCCTAATTCCCTTCTTATAATATTCCACAATGCTTTTACTTTGTTGTTGAATTTGACAATGTGCATCCTTCTAGTCTGCCTTATTGCTCTTCTTGTGACACATGTGCAGTGTTTATAGTATTTGGAGAACTAAAGGGAGACATTACTTTGTTTACCTAATATATGGAGAATGTTTTTATTTTTGCAGGAGGATTTTACAGCTGGTGTAATCTAGTTCTTGTTTCTCTTACTGTTATTTATGAGCACTGATTTTTGTGGAAATCCGTCTTCCGAATGATGGACTATGGTGTCAAGACATATATCAAATTTTATGTTGACATCGTTGACAGCAAACATCTCTGTCCATCTTTCTTTCCATAGGAGAACATTTAGTTTCTTTAGATTACCTTTAATGTAATACCTCTGTGAAGTTGCAGGTGGGGTTGAGCTTGAGGCATATTTGTTTATATCGATATTTTGTATAGCACTTTGTTGATGGCTGAATCTTGCATTGTACACATGTAGCATTTGGCTAAGTTTATTTCCAATTGCAAGAATTTGGTCTAAGGCTGTCTTGGATGATGGTGTTATTCTAGTGGGCTCCTGTACAAGGCCATGCAGACTGTAGATTTTGCAATGTTGAGCAATGTTTCCCTGTTTCTATTTTGGGTGAGGAGTCAATATCAAAGTCACCGCATATGACATCATGTTTCCACTGGCTGACTTTGTTTAAAACAAGTTGAATTTGAGCAGGAAAGTAAGATTACTGTAGGGGGAATGGTAAATTGTAACTACAATGAGATTTAAATTTGTAAGTATTATAGCTGCACTTTCAGAGATTTTGTCTGTTTCTGCTTCCTTTGGGGAAGGTAAGAGGGCTAGACTCAATATAATGTTCTGTGAAGATGTCAGCCCAACCATCTTCATCACTGATTTTGGAGCAGTGTTCACACAGTCTGAAATTTGGCAGTGGAAATTAACTTCATCACATTAGTGCAGAGCCAGCTCTGTAACACACACTATGGAGATATCACTGAGCTTACTGGTTAGCAAAATGTTTTTAGTCCTCAGTTTTGTTGGTTAAGGATTGGACACTGTGATAGTAAATTTTCAAATTTGTATTGAATTTATTCAGGGGGCTTGAAGTCATATTTATCACGTCACTGACATTCAGTTTAAATTCTATTGTATTTCATATACATTGACTTTGGAGCTGCTGTGCTGGTACTGTTGGTTAACCTTGGCTTCAGGCTCATCTTCTAATTGATTTTCTAACCTATTCACGTGTATAATACACTGTTGAGGAACCACAGTGCCATTTTTATGAACTGGTGCAATATTGTTTCATTGAGATGTCACCCCTTTTTTATTCCTTATTATGTTGTACAGAGAGGATAGTCTGGAGGTTGTCTCAGATTCCTGGTGAGCACTATCTATACTCATAAATGCACTGCTTAGATGCACTGCAAGTTAGTAGGGTGTCTGACTTTTTGGGGGGATCAGACTGTTTCCATTTGGTCTCTATGACTTCTTGATCCACTCTTATTTCTGCACTTCCATGATCTCCTGCAACACCATGAAGCCACAATGTAGCACCACTACGCGATTCATTGCTCCAGATTTGCAGGTGCACTGGTTGATGATAGCCAAACTTTACCTGACCTACAGGAAGTAGACTAGTGCAGAAGATGTGCAGAAGAGCAGTAGAGGCCACTGAACTGCTATTGGAGTGCAGCACTTATATTTGTGAACAACAATAAGCTGATTTTTGAGTGTAATCAACTGAGTTACTGTGAAAGTGTCCCAAGCTGGGACACTTCTTTTACCCTCTTAATCATCTGGCTTGTGTGGCTTTGTCCATTTGCTTTCAAGTAGGTGTTTTTGGTTTCTGCCTTTTGATTTTTTATTGTCTTTCAAGTTGTCAGGAAGATCAATCTATGGCAGATACCCTCCTTGCCACCTTTGTTTAGGTGAAACACATGTGCTATGATGTAGTTTCTTGTTACTCTCTCTATGCACAGCAATTCCTTTTTGGACACGTTTTGCAACAGTGAGTGAATGAATAGGGTGAGCTTTGCACAATCAGTTTTCCAGTTTAAATGGTGTACATTGCATCTCTCGGTGTACAATGGATAATAATATTCATTTTGTGACTTCGAGTGAGTGCTTGTTCCAATGGTTCTACCACAAGTTTCATCACTAGTGAAAAGGGTTTGTCTGTGTCATTTGAACTCCCCCCCCCTCCCCCTGTCCCCACCATGGCCATTACAACCAGAGTATCCCACCAATAGAAACTTAAAGTCAGGTCTCCTGCATTATTTACTGCCTCTTTTAGAGGAGCACCTGATTTTACTATGCTTTTTACCTGGTGTGAGGGTCCTAGTATACCTTTCAGTATTTGTGCACAGTCTCCTGCATGACTGTCATTTAATATTAGTGCTTCCCTTTCTTCCAAGAATTTTTACTACATAACGGTCTGTTGTTTCTTTTGTTTTTGTCTTGCATACATTCAGTGGCTGGTGCTTTTCAAGTTTCACTCATTGGCAGATTGCTCATACACGATGAGGCAGTTTGTTCACTGTGAATTATTTTTTTCTTAAATCTTGTACAGTGTTAAACTATATATTTTGCACCAAGTCATGTTACAGGTCTTTTAGCACTTTTTGGATCTGTTTCATATAGGTCTACTGACACATTATGTAGCACTTTGTTTACACATGAATTATTTAGGTACAGGCCTAAAATCACAAGTGATGCTAGATAACAATGAACTTCTTGCTATATATGGCACTACTAGCTTTTGAAAAACACCCAAACATACAGAAAAATTGAATCATTGGGAAAAAAATAAAGTGCTTTCTTTTTAGATCCAAAGGAAACACCACAATGTCCCAGTAAATGCTAGATATGTGTATGATGTATTTATAATATTTTTTTGATGATAAATTAATGGCAAAAATTATGGATAAATATAATATTTACAGCACACAGAAAGACCCATAAACCCATACAAAACATTTGATTGCACTGTTCATGGCATTCAGAAATTTGTAAACATATGTGCTTCAGCTCTTTGGCTCCTTCTACCCACAATTATCTCTGAAATGATCATATAGTTGTTGATTTAGTAAAATGAACAGTGTCTCAGGGATACTTTGAGAGTCTGCTGATCATTTTGCATTCAATGACAATATGAAGCGATCAGACCTTGATATTCGATATCATAGCAAATAGTACAAAATTAGGCCTATGATTGATCATGTGAATAGAAACTGACTTTCAGATGCAATGAGTGAGTGAGTGTTAATTGATGAGCAAATTTATGTAACCAAAGCAAGGCACCATATGAAGATGTATATGAAAGACAAACAACATAAGTGGGAGTATAAACTTTTTGTTTTTGTGCAGTATGTCAAAGTTTGTATCTCATGATGGAAACATAAATAAGGACAGTTGCTTCCTGACACATCAATAAATGAGAGAGATATGCTCTCAAGAAGTTTCACATGCCACTGCTACTGGAAGGTTACTTGCTTCAGAGCACAGCACCAAATTCAGACTTTCATTCATATGTAAATGGCTTGTTTCCAAATTAAGTATTTTATACTGTTCAAAGTTTAATAAAGTGATTTAATATTTTCTGTGTTTTAGTGCCCTTCCTACCTCATCAAGAAGTAAATCTAGGCTTGCTACAACATATTACAGTCACAATGAGGATGTCTTAAGTATATTTTAACATGGCACTAGAGGAAAGATGAACATACTAAGCAATAATCTAAATCTTGTGGGTTGTTGGAGTCCAAAATAATTAAGAAAAAAAATTAAAAGAGGCTCCAGTTTGCATTTTTCACTCTGCGGCAGTATGTGCCTCATATGAAACTTCCTGGCAGATTACAACTGTGTGTTGGACTGAGACTTGACGCTAGTTAAAATTAACAGGTTTGAGCAAAGTACACACTTAAATCTAGAATTGCTACTGGCCAAGGATCAAAAATTATTATATCTTAAGTGTAGAATAAATATCACCACAGTCTTAGTAAAAGGGGAAGAATCTCTGAAACTAGTATCCACAACTCCAGGTATACAAATGGCCTTTTAGTAACTTAATGATCAAATCATAGATTCTCAAGAACTTCACTTGGCCTCATGGAATTGTTTTTAGTACAGTTTTCAATCTAATTTAACAGAGGCAAGCATAATTCAATCATCATCTAAAATATTCTACTTATTTCTGGTAAAGGTTGTTGTGCCATCTAAAGAGCAAATAGCTTAATGGATGGGGGGAAAAAACAACCAATAGTGCCACCAAATAAAGCAGATCTCTTTCTGTGAGACTAAAACAGTGAGGAAATATGACTTAAAATTGGTCACAGCCCTCTAGGACTTAAAATTACATCATCAAAACAAGTTTTTGCTTCACTGAAAAACATTTTTGAAAAACATTTACACTAGACATAACCCAACTTCTCCGCGGGAGAGAGTTAAGCACATGCCACAAATCTTATCAAAATTATGTTAAATGGAAAATGGGGGAGCACAGAACAACTACAAAAATTAAAAAACCAAGTGAAAGGTCAGCACCAAGCTGCTTCAGATACAATCATCAGTAGGCGTTGGAGACACATCTCTGGAGAAAATACAAATGTCGGTCACAATAAACATAAGGAAGAAGAACCAGGCTTTTTCCTTGACCATGGAACCCAAAGAACACATTGATTTGGTGGCCAACAAAATCCTGTGCTGAAGGTGCTCCAGTCATCTACATCTAGTGCAGTGTGGAACATGACTAGAAGACTTCACTAAATCATGACAAATTCTCTGGTAGGAACTGAGGTACTGCATCAACAAGTACAGACATGTAGGACTAACCTGGCCCAGCACAGCACATCAACAGCCATACTGCCCTGCACTGAGAGAACTGAACTCCAATGCTCACGCCATAAAAAAAACGGTGTGCCGGAAATGCTGAGCAATTGCTCTGCAGAAAGTCCCTGTGTTCTACCCAACACACCATCCACCATAATCACCCAGTCGCAACTATCCACTCTGCCTTTTCGCATGACACACCTCCTCTCTTCCACCAGAGAGAAAAACCAAAGGCCATCTAAGCAGCAAAGAATGTGCTCACCTCACTGGGCACTAGCTATTGAAAACTGAGCATAGCCTAGCCTCCTCCCCCATAAGCTGTTGGGGAGGGAGGTTGGTAAGGGCAACCAAAACAAATCACTCAATATTAGCTGGTTTAACCTGACTGATATGTACCCTTTGCATGTCATCAGATGCTTCATCCTTCCCTTGCACCGTGAGTGGAGACCTCCAAGATGTGCTAGGGACCAGCAAAACATGGCATGAACTTACTGGATATCTCACCAACTGTGTCTTAATCTCCAAGGTTGTAAACATTGACCGCCTACCTTAAAATTCCATTTTGTGAGCCATGGCAGTGTTTGCTCTTGGCCTCTGCCAGTTATCCCTAAGAATCTTAAGTGTGGTATAATATCCACGATATATATATTTAAAAACAAAAATTCCAAGACTTACCAAGCGGGAAAGCGCTGGTAGATAGGCACAATGAATAAAACACACAAACACACACACAGAATTTCGAGCTTTCACAACCGGCGGCTGCTTCGTCACGAAAGAGGGAAGGAAAAGGAAAGATGAAAGGATGTGGGTTTTAATGGAGAGGGTAAGGAGTCATTCCAATCCCGGGAGCGGAAAGACTTACCTTAGGGGGAAAAAAGGATAGGTATATTCGCGCGCCGCGCGCGCGCACGCACACACGCGCGCACACACACACACACACACACACACACACACACACACACACACACACGCATATCCATCCATACGTACACAGACACAAGCAGACAAAATATGTCTGCTTGTGTCTGTGTATGTGCAGATGGATATGTGCGTGTGTGCGAGTGTACACCTGTCCTTTCTTCCCCCTAAGGTAAGTCTTTCCGCTCCCGGGATTGGAATGACTCCTTACCCTCTCCCTTAAAACCCACATCCTTTCATCTTTCCCTCTCCTTCCCTCTTTCCTGAAGAAGCAACCGTCGGTTGCGAAAGCTAGAAATTCTGTGTGTGTGTTTGTGTGTTTTATTTATTGTGCCTGTCTACCGGCGCTTTCCCGCTTGGTAAGTCTTGGAATCTTCCCATGTGGAAGTTTCTTTCTATTATATATATTAAAAACAAAGATTCCAGGCGGGAAAGCGCCAGTAGACAGGCACAATAAAATAACACACAAACACGCACATATCAAGGGTTTGTGTTATTTTGTGTGTGTTATTTTATTGTGCCTGTCTACCGGCGCTTTCCCGCTTGGTAAGTCTTGGAATCTTTGTTTTTAATATATTTTTCCCATGTGGAAGTTTCTTTCTATTTTTATATATGTGATGAGTGGAATATGAACGTGTGGAAAATTATGTAACACAATAATATTCACTCAATTATGTAATTATTTCTTAAAAAGATGACAATTATGTAAAAAAGGGACAATATTTGTCTCACATTCTTTTAATCTATGTCATTCTTTTGTTTTGTTTTGTACCCTTTTGTCGTCTTCTTCTGATGTACGTCGCCGACGCAAGTTGAGAATCGATTTGAGATCTGTTGAATGAAAATTTAATGTAAAATTATTGTAGTTTTATGTTCATTTGCTGGTAAAAAAAATAGAGCCACATGTGTTAAAACTATTTATGATTAATCATTGAAAACTCACTTCCTCTTTTAATTATAATTTTGTATTAATTGTTTCATCATAGCTACAAGATGCACAGCCATTGTTAGTTGCGGGATTATATAGCAACTTCGTCTATACTTCTGGTCGAAATATCAAGTGTTTGTGTTAAACTAATTTGCAAAACAGTGTTAATAATTTTTTTGGTGGCATCAACTTAAAAGATTAATTATTTATTGAGTTAAGGAAAATCTTAATTGAAAAAGAAATCCTCTATCTTTTGTTGGCCGCCATCTAACTTTTATCCAGCGGCAAATTTAAATTACTTGAAACTGCAAACAATATTCCAATGTGGAGGAAATAAATGTGCACCGGTGGTACTGAACTCTATTTATACAACAAAACAAAAATTAATCGAATCATACTGCATCTTCTAAGAACAGTGCTGATGGTATTTATTGTTGAACAAGATTTCATTGCTGATGTATGAGGCCAAAATTAAACTACGCACGAATCACGGAGAAAAATATTTCTGGTAGCATATGTCAGTGTTGTGTGCGGGTGGTATTCTGTGGTTTCTTTTCATGATCAATTTGCTAAGAATAATTAAATCCATTGAAGACAAAAATTATAAAATCTCTGATGTACGATCTGTAATTTTAGTGATATGAACATAACTTACAGTCAACATTATTACACTATGTCAGGTGGAATTCTTGTGCAATTTGAACAAAATAATTATCCGGGAGAAGATGCAGTATGAATATTGCATTATACATGTGTATAATATTGTCAGTATCATTTACAAAATCAAATCAATGCAACTGCTAAATATCAGAGTGAATTCAAACCACAGAATACCATAGAGAATCATATCATCCATATTCATTGCATTTGTCCATGTTGATGACACGCAAAACCGCCACACTGCCAGTGCTAAACGCAAGCATCAATGAAACCAGGCTCCTTTTTTTCCCAATATAGTATAGTCTTTCATCCCTCTTGCCTATAATTTTTCGAATTATGTGGAGAAACAATGATACCTCAGTACAGGCTATGATTACAATGAAGTGATCACTCCAAAACACATTTTTAAGGCTACTGCAAGCTCTCCCCTAGGGAGGAATCCTTGTACCCTTTCTGTTTGAATCTAGTGTATGTCAAGTGATCAAATGTGACAAAGTCTTTCGAAGTGTTTGTGAACCATGTAAATGAGGTGGAACTTGGGAACTAGTAGCATTTACCTCAGTGGATGTGGAAAACTGCCTAAAAACTAAATCAAAACCCATCAGGCAAATTCAATCCAGAGTGGGCGCTTTCTCCCAAGCCTGTTTGTCCTCAGCTACCTGAGTGTGAACAAACTTTGTACATATACTCTCAGATATTTTATGTTTTATAATCTATTCACAGCATAAATCAAATAACAGCCTCTGTGGCTGAGAAATCAGCATGCCTGACTGATAGATGGGAAATCCACATAGGAGTTCTGGTATAGCTAAGGGTCTGTTCTCAGTTGAACTGAAACATAGCCCATCAGACCTTCTCACAGCTGTGTAACTGTTCAAAGAAGAAATAGTAGGGGAGGGAATGAAGATGTGGCAAGAGAGAGGCAAGTGTTCTACAAGTGCTACATTACAATGGAACTTAATTTAGTAGCAATCCCGTTATAGCACTACGCATAGATTAACATTTTGTCTTACATTTGTCACATCTTACTTACAAGTGTTTAATTTATATAACTTCCACACTTTTACTAAAGAACATATTACACATGGAAGCAGGATAAAGTACATTACATATTTCTCTCATAAATCACACTACAACTAGACTGAGGATCCCTTCAGAGAACAAGAATGTTATAATTAAAATGTTTTCACACACACACACACACACACACACACACACACACACGCGCGTCTCAATACTAAGTTAAAACTGCTTTACCTTGACTACATTGGTTTGTCAGAAAATGACACCACACAGCAAAATCATGTAAATTAAACAAGCATAATGAGTAAAATAATCAGGTTGAATATTCTAAATAAATTTGCATGGGCTTTGCACCCATAACAATACATAATTAACTGTTATACAGAAGTGGTCAGGTATTTACGCTTAAGTGCCAAAGAAACCAGTATGGGCAATGCATACTCAATTACAGAGATATGTAAACAGGCAGAATACGACACTGTGCTCGGCAATGTCTATATAAGACAACAACTGTCTGGTACAATTGTCAGATCAGTTACTGCTGCTACTATGGCATATTATCAAGATTTAAGTGAGTTTCAACATGGTGATATAGTCGGCACACGAATGATGGGACACAGTATCTCCGAGGTAGTGATGAAGTGGGGATTTTCCCATGTGACAATTTAATGAGTATACCGTGAATTTCACGAATCTGGTAAAACATCAAATATCCGACATCACTGCGGCCAGAAAAAGATCCTGCAAGAACGGGCCAAATGACTGAAGAGAATCAGTCACCATGACAAAAGTGCAACCCTTCCACAAACTGCTGCACATTTCAGTGCTGGGCCATCAACAAGGGTCAGTGTGTGAACCAATCATCGATATGGGCTTTTAGAGCCAAAGTCTCACTCATGTGCCCTTGATGAGTGCATGACACATAACTTCATGCCTCACCTGGACCTGTCAACACTGACATTGGACTGTTTATGACTGGTCAGACAAGTCTCATTTCACATTGTGTTGAGTTGATAGACGTGTATGGGTGTGGAGACAACCTCATGAATCCATGGGATTGTTCACGCTGGTGGAGGCTCTGTAATGGTGTGGGGCATGTGCAGCTGGAGTGATATGGGAACCCTGACATATCTAGATACAACTCTGACAGGTGACATGTATGTAAGCATCCTGTATCATCACCTGCATCCATTCACGTCCATTGTGCATTCCAATGGACTTGGGCAATTCCAACAGAACAAGGAGACACTCCACACACTGAGAATTGTTACTCTTCTGAGTTTAAACACTTCCGCTGGCCACCAGACTCCCAAGAATATTATTAAGCATATCTGGGATGCCTTGTAACATGCTCTTCAGAAGAGATCTGCACCCCCTCATACTCTTACAGATTTATGGATAGCCCTGCAGGAGTCATGGTGTCAGTTCCCTCCAGCACTACTTGAGACATTAGTTGAGTCCATGCCTTATTGTGTTGCAGTACTTCTGCATGCTTGCAGGGGCTCTACACAATATTAGGCAGGTGTAGCAGTTTCTTTGGCTCTTCAGTATGTGTCAGTACAATGCCACTGATTCCAGGATGATTTTTTATTCTGCAGTTCGACCTCCCTGACAATTAAACCTGTTTGCTGTATCATGACATGAACCTAGGACCTTTGCATTTCATGGGCAAGTGCTCTACTGTCAAATATCCAAACATAACTGATGATTTCCCTTCACAGTTTTATTTCTGCCAGTACCTCATCTCTTACCTTTCAGACTCCACAGATGTTCTCCTGTATACCTTGCAGGGCTATCATTCCTGGAAGAAAGAATACTGCAGACACACATTTTAGCCACAGCCTAGGGGATTATTTCCACAATAAATTTTCACTCTGTGGCGTAGCTTGCTCTGATTTGAAACTTATTAGCAGATTAAAACTGAGTGCCAGACAAGGATTCGAACTTGACACTATTGCCTTTTGGTGAGAAGTGCTCTACTGACTGAGCTATCTGAATATGACACTTGACCCTACCTCATAGCCTTGCTTCTGCCAGCACCTCATCTCCTACCTTCCAAACTTCTAAGAAGTTCTGGAAACAATCCCACAGGCTGTGGCTAAGTCATGTCTTCATATTACACTTTCTTCTAAGAGGGTTTGGCCTCTAAGGAATGCAAGAGAGCTTTTGTGAAGTTTGGAAGACAGGAGATGAGACATAGGCAGAAGTCAGCAGAGCACTACCCACAATAGGTAAAGTTCCCAGGTCCAAGTCCCGGTCTGACACACAGTTTTAATCTGTCAGAAAGTTTTCCTGTCATTTATGTTTCTCACCATCTGATTTCAGTTAGTCTGAAATCCCAGTTAATGTTTCCACCACAGCAGCAATTCATGTGAGTATAGAGTTTGCACGGAAAAGCTGCAAAAAGTGAACTGGCAGATGCCTGAACACAGATCACAGTTATTCTGTGAAAACCTAGTTCAATAACCTTTGAATTAAGTAGATTCTCCTATGTTTCCCTTCAAGTAGGATTGCAATCAGAATAAACCAACTGCAGTATACAGAGCAATTAAAACATTCACTCTTCCTGCACTTCATACACAAATAGAATGGGGAGTAACCTGGTGGTTTGCAGGGTATAGAATTAGATAAAGAACCAATAACTGGTGGTCCCATCTACCTTCCAATTTCAATTTCAGTGATTACATGCTATGAATTTTGAATTATATAAACGAAAATAAACATGCATTTTTGGGAATTTTCAGAAGTTACCATTGTCATTCGCATAATCTGTGAGCAATTTATAGTATATCGGCATTTGTGATTTAGTTACTGTAAAAGATATTCTAACTAACATAATGTGTTACATTTAGTTTTCCCTTAAAGAGAAGCAGCCCTATATATTAATCTCCATTTAATGTAAATTAACTCTGTTTTTGAGTTTGCTAATAACTGTAATAATGCTAAAAATGTTTTAGTAAACTAGTAATTTTTACCACAGGTTTTTTTGTTGCCTTAATAGAAATCTCTTTTTTGCATTTGTTTCAATTCCTGTAGGGAATTAGCAACTTTTGTGCTCAACAGAGTCAAAGATAATCAGTGCAGTTAATTTAAAGTTATTTGTTCCTTGACTTGTAACACACTGCACCAGCCAAAATGCAGCTCCACTGTGAATGCTGTTCCTGAATACAGGATGAGTTGGTTGACATTCTTAAGCAACTCGAAATTGTGCTGACTACTGTCAAGTGATTGGCAGATGCTGCAAATTGATGTTTTCGAAAAGCTCCCAAACAATGTATAACTGTGATACCAGCACCAGAGGTATCACAAATACTATCCTCTCCTTAGGATCCTGTATCCTCTCCAGAAAGTACTGGATGTGTCATTACTTGTCCACTTGACTGTGAATAGCATGCTGAAGGCAGGTCTAGGTATCCTGCAGTACATGGTGGATGGGGACCAGGGAGGACTCAGGGTGTTGTACTAATATTCCTAACCATCAAGTCTAAAGTGCTGTCTTTCATTGAAACAGAGACAGTCTAACTCACTTCACCTTTCTTTGGGGAAACTTGTTTTTTCCGGTGTCAAGGGGAGACAAATGTAAAAGGGCAGAGGTCTATTAACAGTTGGCAGTTCAAACATACAACAAGCGATGGTACCCCTTAGGGTAATGGCAGCAAGGGACAGGGAAGGACACCAGGTGCAATCAGTGTGTATGCCTTGTGCCTCATTCAACATGCTGAAGAGGCTATTCCAACAGCCATTGAGGGAATAGGGCACAACCAACTGCAGACTGTGGTGCATGTTAAAAGAAATGATGCCTATTATCTGGGATCCGAAGTCATACTTGGTCATTCCAGCAACTGGCAGATAAGGTTGAGAAGACTATCCTTGTGCACAGAGTTTCAACAAAGCAGCATTATTCCCAGAATTGATTTTGGCCCTTTGGTTCTCAATCGAGTAGAAGAACTGAACTGAGACTTCGAAGGTTCTGTGACAAGCATGGCCTTGATTTCCTGGACTTGCACAATGGGGTTGAGGACTGTAGAATTCTCGTAAATGGGTCGGGTGTTGACTACACACCAGAGATCGTTACTCAGGTAGCTGACCGTGTGTGGTGCACACAAGTGTTTTTTAGATTAGGCAACTCTCCATCCAACCAGATAATGATAGCTGTAGGAAAGCAAGAAGTATCAAAGATTGGAAGAAATGCCTCCCATAGGTGAATGTATTAAAATCCTAATGGTTAACTGTGGAAGCATTCGCACCAAAGTGACAGAGTTTGAGGTGTTCATGAAAAGCAGTGAAGCTCAAATAATGCTGGGTATGGAAAGCTGGTTGAAAACTGGAACTGTTACCAGTGAGTTTTTTGGTGAAAACTTAAATGTATATTGAATGGATAGGCAAATGGGAAATGGAAGTGGTGTATTTGTTACAGTAGACAAGAAACTCAAATCCATCAAGACAGACTTTGAAGCAGCAGGTGAGATTGATCAGGCAAGACTCAATATCAGTGGTGGGCAAAAAAATGATAAAGAGATCCTTCTATTGCCCAGCAAACTCATCTCCTGATGTAACTGAAAACTTTAGAGAAAAACTCAGTTCACTTGTAAATAAGTTCCCCAATCATACTGTAATCATTGGTGGAGACTTTAATCAACCAACAACCAATAGGGAAAATTACAGTTTTGTTAGTGGTGGGTGTGACAAGACATGCTGTGGAATATTACCACATGCCTTCTCTGAAAACTACTTTGTACAGATATTTAGGGTGCAAGTATATTGAATATTTAGGATGTAAATATATTGAATAGACCTGACCTCTTTGAGAATGTCCACACCAAAACCAGTATTTGTGGTGTCTAGGAAGCCTACATAATCAGTTTGTTAGACAAACATATTAATGAGTTTTATTACGATAAGAAAAGAGACAGTACTTAACTTTTGCAACTACACAGATGTGTCACAAGCAAAGGGCAATGAATAAAATAAGCAATCTTCTTCAGTGTAAACAATTCCAAGTCTGTGCTACATAGAAAGTACAAGCGAAGTAACTAGTGTTGACCCTTTTATCCAAGTCTTTGAAAAAAGCACAGATCACAGTTATCTACATAAGAAATAGCTCAGTACGCAGTACAGTTGAAGATGCATGGACATGTCTGAAAAGAGTAATCACAGAAGTTGGAAAGAAAAACATAGGTACAAAGAAGGTAACAGTGAAGAAACAATGGGTAACATAAGAAATATTTCAGCTGATTGATGAAAAAAGGAAATACAAAAATATTCAGGGAAATTCAGGAATATAGAAACACAAGTCAGTGAGGAATGAAATAAAAGGAAGGGCAGGGTATGTAAGATGGCTGCATCAAAAATGTGAAGAAACTGGAAAAGAAATGATTGTCAGGAGGACTGAGCATATACAAAAGTGAAAACAGCCTTCGATGAAACTAAAAGCATGGGCAGTAACATTAAGAGTGCGAAAGGAATTCCACTGTTAAATGCAGAGGAGAGAGCGGCTATGTGGAAAGAGTACATTGAAAGCCTCTATGAGGGGGAAGGTTTGTCTGATGGGATAGAAGAAGAGACAGGACTAGATTTAGAAGAGATATGGGTCCAGTATTGGAACCAGAAATTAGAAGTGTTTTGGAACACTTAATATTCAGTAAGGCAGATGGGATACATAACATTCCATGACAATTTCTAAAATCATTGGGGTAAATGGCAACAAAATGACTATTCACATTGGTGTGTAGAATGTATTAGTCTGGCAATATATGATCTGTGTAATAACTTCAAGTTGAACAAATGTATGTCAAGGAAGACGCAATACATGAAAGCCACAGATCAAGTAAACAGAGTAAGACGTGTGTCACTTTAACAGTCAAATCATAAACGAGTCCAAGTCTAGCGGCCCCTGGCTCGCTGGCCGCTTAGGTGGCGCTGCTGCTGCATGGCTGGCAGACAGCGCCGCATGTAGAGGACATGCGTAACTGCGCTGCGGCACTTTGAAAGATCGGCGAGTTACAACACTTTTCCCCCCTTTGAAGTTTTTGCACAGGTCTTGATGTAGGTGGCCTGTAGATTGCTAGCACTCATAGGTGGTGTTTGACGGGCCGTAAAGTCTTGAGGAGGAGGCTCTCCGTACGGTCGGAAGTGCCCCCAATGATAACGGGTCGAGATGACAGGAGATGTTGGGGTCGAATCTGCTGGGGCCCCATGCACCAATCTGCCCATTGCGGCAAGTCCGGTTGTTATAACAGGAGACATGGGTGATGTGTCTGCGTCCGTAGGAGAAGGAGGCGAGTAGAGTTGCTCCGACAGATGATGGTCATCTACTTCCTGCACGGGCATGTCTCTTGGTGGTGTCAGTTCTTGTGCTGGCACCGATATGATGGTGAGAGGACTGTGTTGTGAGTAATGAGAGATTCCAGTACCCCGAGTGTCAGGTAGAGCTGAAGGTGGTGTAGCAGCATCTGGAACAGACATTGCCGGCACACGAGGCCGAAGCTGGTCCGAATGGTGTACTGCAACACCCATGTCCATCTGGATTTCATACAGGTGTCGGCCATGGTGTCGTAAAATGTGGCCAGGACTCCATTTTGGCCGCCTGCCATATCTCCGTACCCATACCAGGTCGTCGGCGGTGAACCGGCCAAGCAAAGGCATCTGCGGCCGTGAGGCAGAAGGCCACAGAAGATAAAGTAGTGTAAAGGGGTGTCGGCCATGTAAGAGCTCAGTCAGGCTGTGGTTGCCCATGGGGGTGAAACGGTAAGAAGCCAGAAACTGGAGAAGCGCATCATAAGCATTAGTCAGGAGTTTCCTCATCTGAGCCTTAAATGTGCGGACCAGTCATTCAGCCACACCGTTTGACTGTGGATGGAATGGAGGGGCCGTGACGTGCATGACGCCATGACGGGCAGAAAAATTTGCAAAATCGGAAGAGGAAAATTGTGGACCATTATCAGTAACATGAGCAGAGGGAAGGCCTTCCAAAGAGAAAATGCGAGCTAGAGCATTGGTGGTTGCCTTAGTGGTAGGCGACATGCAACGGACAATGAAAGGAAAGATAGAGTAGGTGTCAATAACGAGAAGCCAATAAGTACCTAAAAAAGGTCCCGCAAAGTCAGCACGAATACGCTCCCAGGGCTTCTCAGGCAAAGGCCACGGTGACAAAGTTGACTTCAGGGCGGCGGACTGTGACACACAAGGGGTGCAGGCAGCGACCATGTGTGAGATTTCAGAGTCGATGGTGGTCCAGTACACATGACAGCGTGCCAAAGACTTTGTGCGAGAGACACCCCAGTGTCCTTGGTGAGGGAGGCGCAAGACCGAAGCGCGCAAAGATGCAGGTACCACAACACATGGCAAAGCATTTTTGGTGGAAAGGAGGATAACACCATCCCTAGCCGTGAGGCGATAATACAAAGCGTAGTAGTTCTGTAATGGATCAGAAGTCTTAGAGGTTGGATGATCTGGCCAACCCTTCCGAATACAGCGTAAAACCTGGGCCTGGGAGATGGTAGGGTCAGAACCCATAGCCAGCTGGTTCCCGGTGATGGGGAACCCATCCACAACCCGCTGCTTGGCAACATCCAGGTGGAAACACGAAAGTTCGTCCCTATCGAATGCCAGATCAGGACCCATGGGAAGGCGAGACAGTACATCAGCATTTGCATGTTGAGGCATCGGCCGGAAATGAATCTCATAATTGAAAAGAGACAAGTAAAGAGCCCAATGCTGAAGGAAGTGTGCAGCCTTGTTGGGAAGTGATGTTGATGGATGAAACAAGGAAACAAGTGGTTTGTGATCCGTAACAAGATGAAATTAGAAACCATAGAGAAAAACACCAAACTTATCAAGAGCATAAATAATGGCCAAAGCTTCTTTTTCAATTTGAAAATACTTTCGTTGGGCATCCGTAAGTGTTTGGGAGGCATAAGGAATGGGTTGTTCAGAACCTTCAGAAAAACGGTGTGCAAGGACTGCACCGACCCCGTATTGAGAGGCATCCGTGGCAAGTTGATAAGTAGCCAGGCACGGGGCCTGTTTCAGCATAGTCTTCAATTTCTGGAAAGCCGCATTGCATGATGCGGACCAGTGAAAAGGCATGTTTTTATGCAACAGGCAAAGCAACGGCTGAGCCACCGACGCAGCAGATGGTAAAAATTTGTGATAGAGTGCTATTTTCCCCAAGAAAGCGTGCAGTTACTTAACAGATGTAGGGTGAGGAAGGCCATTGATCGCAGCGACAGATTGCTGAAGCGGACAAATACCATCCTGAGAGAGTTGAAACCCCAAGTACGTGATAGATGCGTGAAAAAATTTAGATTTCTGAAGATTACACTTAAGACCGGCAGTCTGTAAGACATGAAAAAGTGTGTGGAAATTTTGAAGATGCTCGTCAGTGGTGGAGCCAGTGACAACAATGTCATCCTGGTAATTCATACACCCAGGGACAGTGAGCAATAATTGTTCCAAGAATCCCTGAAAGAGAGCAGGGGCACTGGCAATCTGTGGTACTGATAGAGGCTGAAAGGAGTGTTAAGGACCAGAAACTGCCAGGAAGCAATGTCGAGAGGAAGTTTATGATAAGCTTCTGACAGGTCAAGTTTAGAAAAATACTGGCCTCCAGCAAGTTTAGTGAACAATTCTTCAGGTTGGGGCATAGGGTAAGTGTCGATGAGGCATTGAACATTTACAGTGGCTTTGAAACCGCCACAGAGATGAATATCACCATTTGGCTTAGCAATGAGAACGATGGAAGAGGACCACTCACTGGAAGTGACAGGAAGCAAGACCCCTGAAGCAGTCAGGCGATCCAACTCCCGTTTGACCTGGTCACTAAGGGCCACAGGAATGGGCAGAGCCCGAAAAAACAGGCCGAGCAGTGGGTTTGCCATGATATCAACTTCAAAGTCGTTTGCATGGTCTAACCCAGGAGAAAAAGGGACGAAAATGTCGTCGACAAGGAATCCAATTGAACATAAGGAATAGCATCAGAGACGATATCGACAGAGTCAGCTATGGAGAACCCAAAAACGTGAAAGGTATTGAAACCAAAAAGATTCTCCGCATTACTATGGTCGACCACAAATATGGGAACAGTGCGAATGACAGATTTGTAAGATACCTCAGCATCAAATTGTCCCAAGAGAGAAATCTTCTGTTTATTGTAAGTCCATAATTGTCTAGTGACAGATGACAGGATTGGAGAACCCAACTGAAGATACGTCTGAGAATTAATTATAGTGGCAGCAGAACCAGTATCCACCTGCATGCGAACATCTCAACCAAGTATTTGGACAGTGAGGAATAACTTCCCTGAAAGGGAAGAAGTACAATTGACAGACAACACAAAATCAGAATCAGCGTCATGTTCATGAACATCATGTATGTGGTCGGATTTGCAAACGGATGACATATGATCCTTTTTTTTTTGCACTTGTGACACATGGCCCAACATTGTGGACAATCTTCTCGTGAATGTTCTGTAAAACACCGTGGACATGAAGGAAGTTGCCATGGGTTTTGCTGCATTTTCTTAGAGGTGTGTTTACGGTTAGGTCGAGGCTGTGTTTGGGAGCATACTGCGCCCACATCGGACGGCAGGGACACGCCACACACTTCATCAACATCGCACAGAGGTTGTACTTCCCCAACGTCGCCCCATGCCTCTATTTGCACTCCAGCAGCACGAGAAATTTCAAAAGACTGAGCGATGGATAGGACTTCATCTAGAGTCAGATATGCCAAGTGAAGGGCATGTTGCCCAACTTCTTTGTTGGGCGGTGATCGGATAATAGCATCTCATACCATGGAATCAGCTTAGGATTCTTTGTGAACTTCAGTAACAAATTGACACTTTCTACCGAGGCCGTGAAGTTCAGCAGCCCAAGTGTGGATTGATTCAGTTGTTTTTGACAACGATAAAAGGCAACATGAGCAGCAAAGGACAAAGACGCAGGATCTTTCAAAGGAGCCAATTGTGACAACAACCGATACATTTGAGGTGAAATCCATGAAAGGAACAGAGACTTACATGTTTGTTCATCCGCGACATGAAATGCCAAGAAGTGCTGCTGAAGACATTTTTCGTAATCAGACCAGTCTTCCGCTGTCTCGTCATAAGGAGGAAAAGTAGGTAGAGACAATGACGAGAGACGCCCCGCATTTGATGCCGCGAAGAAATCACGAATCACATTTGCGAGAAGTGTTTGCTGTTCTATGAGACCTTGCAATAGTTGCTTTAAAGTAGCCATGGAAACATGTGGGTCAACGACGGAAAAGAAAAATCCCATCCTCATCACCAATTGTAACAACTTCAAGTTGAACAAATATATTTCAAGGAAGGCGCAATACATGAAAGTCACAGATCAAGTAAGCAGAGTAAGACATGTGTACACTTTAGCAGTCAAATCATAACTGAGTCCAAGTCTAGAGGTCGCTGGCTGGCTGGTGGCTTAGGTGGCGCTACTGCTGCATGGCTGGCAGACAGCGCCGCATGTAGAGGATGCGCGTAATTGCGCGGCGGCACTTTGAAACATTGGCAAGTCACAACAATCTGACTTTAGGAAAAAAAAAAAATTCACAAGACTGCAAGAGCTGTCAAGTGCGAGAAGTATCACACAATCATTGTAACAGCTCATGCATCCAAGTTGCTGACAAGAATAATTTACAGAAGAATGGGAAAGAAATTGAGGATGTGTTAAATGATGATCATTTTGCCTTTGGGAAAGGTAAAAGCTCCAGAGAGCCAATTCTGATTCTGCAATTGATACTGGAATCAAGACTAAAGAAAAATCAAGGCACGCTGATACACTTTGTTGACCTGGAAAAGGGTTGACTATGTCAAATGGTACAACATGTTCAAAATTCTGAGGATAATAGGGATAAGCTATAGGGAGAGATGGGTAATGTACAAGAGCCAAGAGTGGAAGACCACGAACAAAGTGCTCAGATTAAAAAGTGTGTAAGATAGGTATTTAGTCTTTTGCACCTACTGTTAGATCTATATATCGAAGAAGCAATGATGAAAGTAAAAGAAAGGTTCAGGAGTGGATTTAAAATTCAAGTTGGAAGGGTATCAATATGATTTGCTGATACATTGCTGCCCTCAGTGAAAGTAAAGAAGAATTACATGATTTGCTGAATGGACTGGACAATCTGAGTTCAGAATATGGATTGAGAGTAAATCGAATGAAGACAAAAATAATGAGAAGTAGCAGAAATGAGAACAGCGAGAAACTTAACATCAGGATTGATGGTCACTAAATAGATGATGTTACGGAATTCTACTACCTAGGCAGCAAAATAACCCCTGATGGGCAGAGCAGACTAGCAATAGCAAAAGGGGCATTCCTGGCAAAGGGAAGTCTACTAGTATCAAACATAGGCCTTAATTCGAGGAAGAAATTTCTGAGGCTATGTTTTGAGCAAAGAATTATATGATAGTGAAACATGGACTGTGGGAAAACCAGAAAAGAAGAGAATTGAAGTATTTGAGATGTGGTGCTACAGAAGTACGGTGGTTGTTGGGATGTCTAAGGGGGACTACCAGATAAGGTCATCAGTCCCCCATTCCAAAAACAGGCGAGACAAAAATTTACGGAGCAGGTAAAACCCCAAGGGGGAGGAGACTCTCCCCCCCCCCCCCCCCCCTCCCAGTCACTGAAAGAACACAAATGTTGCAGCGAACACTAGAGACAAGAAGAGAACAGATGAACACCGGACAGAAAGAAACGGAAGAAAAGAAGAGGGCTGGAGACTGGTTGACTGACCATGAGAACAAAAAAGGGAGAGAGTCAACCATCCGAATACACACTAAAATCTGCAACCAATCATGAGAGACTCGAGGACAAGAGACACAGAAAGCGAAAGGTGCAGGACCTCCCTAAATGGAACCATAAAAAGGACTACCATGGATAAAATTTAAAACGTTGTCAGCCATGGAGGCATCGTCGCATAAAACCAAAGGCAACGTGCCTGGGAGATTAAAAGACTGCCGAAGGATGCGCAGTCGGGGACACTCCAACAAAATGTGGGCGACCGTCAACCTGGCCCCACACTGACACAGGGGGGGAGTCCTCCTGACGCAAAAGATGTCCATGTGTCGGGTAGGTATGGCCGACGCAGAGCTGACACAGGATGACAGAGTCCCTGCGAGAAGCCCGCAGGGAGGACCGCCACACATCGGTCGTCTCCTTAACAGCCTGCAGTTTATTCGGCAATGTCAGGCTACGCCACTCATCATGCCACAGCCCAAGCACCTTACGGCGCAACACCAGCTGCAGATCATGAGCCGGGAGGCCGATCTCCAAAGCGGGGGCGTCGATCGCCCCTTTGGCCAGCCTGTCGACACGTTCGTTCCCCGGGATGCCAACATGACCTGGCGTCCAAACAAAGACCACCGAACGACCAGAGCGGGTAATGGCAGAAACAGACTCCTGAATAAATGATACCAGAGGAGAAGAGGTATAGCAGCAGTCGATAGTCTGGAGGCTGCTCAGGGAGTCCTGCAGATGACGATGGACGTACTTGAGCAGGAACGCATATGCTCAAGAGCGCACTATATGGCCACCAGCTCTGCAGTAAAAATACTGCAGCCAGCCGCCAAGGAGCGCTGTTCAACATGGGCAGCATGAGCAAAAGCGTAGGCAGTACAACCATCTACCAGGGAACCATGAGTGTAGACAGGCTCACAGCCTGAAAATGAAGCAAGGAGCGCAAGAAAACGGCGACGGAGGGCCACAGGCTGAACCGTGCCAAGTCCAGATGGACGAATGGCCGGGGCATACACCAGGGAGGCTTGGGTGCACGGACCCGGAAGGGAGGCAGAAGAGGGAATGACCCCAGTTCCGACAGCAGGGACTGGACACGGACAGCAATGGAAAGCCCAGACCTAGGTCGCTGTTCAGGCAGAGGGAGGACCAGAGGGAAAAGCAGGCGATGATTGGGATGGTCCGGCGAGCAATGCACGTGGACAGCATAGTCGGCGAGCAGTCGGTGGCAGAGAATCCGCAGCCAGGGAACCCCGGCCTCCACCAGTAGACTATCCACGGGGCTCGTACGGAAAGCGCCAGTTGCAAGCCGAACCCCATAGTGGTGTATGGGGTCCAACAACGTCAACACTGAGAGTGATGTAGACCCATAGGCCAGGCTCCCATAATCAACCCTGGACTGCACAAGGGCTCTGTACAATCGCAACAGCTTGCAGTGATCTGCACCCAAAGACGTGTGGCTCAGGCAGCGGAGGGCGTTGAGGTGGCGCCAGCACTTTTGCTTCAGCTGAGTAATATAAGGAACCCATGTGAGCCGAGCATCAAAGATGAGTCCTAAGAAGCGGCTAGTGTCCACCACTTCAAGTAGGTGGCCGTCGAGATAAAGTTCAGGATGAGGGTGGACCGTCCGATGCCCGCAGAAGTGCGTAGCTCGAGTCTTGGCTGCAAAGAACTGAAAACCATGAGTCAGAGCCCATGATGCTGCCTTGCAAATGGCTACTTGCAGCCTGCGTTCGGCGACTCCCGTAGTCGTTGAGCTAAATGAGATACAGAAGTCGTCGGCATATAAAGAAGGAGACACAGACAACCCCACGGCTGCAGCCAGACCATTAATGGCCACTAGAAATAAGGAGACGCTCAACACCGAGCCCTGCGGGACCCCATTTTCCTGTATATAAGATGAACTAGAGGTGGCACCGACTTACACCCGGAAAGAGCGGCGCAATAAAAAGTTTTGAAGAAAAGCTGGGAGCTGACCACGAAGACCCCACTCATGCAATGTAGCAAGGATGTGATGCCTCCATGTTGTGTCATATGCCTTCCGTAGATCAAAAAATACAGCAACGAGATGCTGACGGCGGGCAAAGGCCATACGGATAGCAGATTCCAGCCGCGCCAAATTGTTCACAGAAGACCGGCCCCGACAGAAGCCCCCCTAGGATGGAGCGAGGAGACCGCGCGACTCAAGGACCCAACACAAACGCCGCCCACCATACATTCGAGCAATTTGCACAAAACGTTGGTGAGGGTAATGGGACGATAGCTGTCCACCGCCAGAGGGTCCGCACCGGGCTTCAAGATGGGGACAATAACAACCTCTCGCCATTGCGACGGGAACACGCCCTATCTCCAAATGCGGTTAAAGATGGTGAGGATGTGTGTCTGACAGTCCTTGAAGAGATGCGCGTGGATGCAGTCTGGTCCTGGTGCTGTATCAGGGCAATCGGCGAAGGCAGCGAGGAATTCCCTCTCGCTGAAAGAAGCATTGTATTTTTCAGAACAACGTGTACGGAATGATAACGGCGTCCGCTCGGAGCACTCCTTTAGAGAGCGAAAGGTGGGGGGGGGGGGGGGAGTTGCAGTCACAGAGCTCGTTGCAAAGTGTGCGGCAAGGTGGTCAGCAATGGCAGCAGCGTCCGTGCAGACAGCGCCGTCCAGGGAGATTCCAGGGACACCCATAGGGGTCTGGTATCCATAAATCTGCCGGATGCGGGACTACACGAGCGAGGGGGAGACATGGGAGCCCAAGGATGAGACATCACTCTCCCAGCACTCCTGCTTACGCTGTGCAATAAGACGACAGGTCAAGGCACGGAGCCTCTTAAAGGCGATGAGGGTCTCCAGAGACGGGTGCCGTCTATGACTCTGGAGAGCCCGCCTACGGTCGCGAATAGCCTCAGCAGTCTCTGGCTACCACCAGGGTACAGCCTTCCTCCGAGATAGTCCAGAAGAGCGGAGGATGGCAGCCTCGGCCACAAAAATAATTAACGTGGTCAATACACGGACCACCTCGTCAATGTCACCCTGTGTGGGAGAAGCAATGGTGGCAGCGGAAGTAAAAGCCGGCCAGTCTGCCCTGTTGAGAGCCCAGCGGGGCAGGCGCCCAGAAGAATGACACTGGGGCAGTGACAAATAGATGGGAAAATGGTCGCAACCAAACAGGTCAAAATGCACTCTCCAGTGGAGGGATGGGACAAGTCCGGGGCTGCAAAGAGAGAGATCAATGGCCGAGAATGAGCCATGGGCCACACTGAAATACGTGGGAGCACCAGTGTTCAAGAGGCTAAGGTCGAGCTGAGCCAACACATGCTCCACGGCACGACCGCGGTCATCAGAGACAGTCCCACCCCATAGAGGGTTGTGGGCATTGAAATCGCCCAGAAGTAGCAATGGTGGCGGGAGTTGAGCCAGCAGTGCAGCCAAGACATGTCAGGGGCGCTCCCCATCCGGAGGAATGTAAACAGAGCAAACAGTAACAGCCGGTGAGAGCTCTACCCTGACAGCGACGGCCTCTAAAGGCGTCAGAAGGGGTACGGGCGAGCTACAGACAGAGTGGTGAACAAAGAGGCAAACTCCACCTGACACTTGTTGACAGGCAGCGCGGTTCTTGTAGTATCCTCGATAACCGCGAAGGGCGGGGGTCCGCATTGCTGGAAACCAAGTTTCCTGAAGAGCAATGCAGAGAACAGGGGAAACACTCAGAAGCATCCGGAGCTCAGGCAGGTGGCGGAAATAACCGCCACAATTCCACTGGAGAATGGAACCAGGAAGGGACTGGGAGGGCGTGAAGGCGACTAAGAGGCAGACGGCGCCTCAGAGCCAACGGCTGCCACCGGGGGAGAGTCAGCTGCGTCCATAGGAAAGGCCCCCGAGGGTTCCGTGAGGGCGAAATCCACGGCAGAGGCGAGGATCTCCACCTCATCCCCAGAGCCAGAACTATGTACAGCAGGCGGTACTGAAACCGCCGGAACGTCCTTCTTCTTGGACATGTTCCGTTCATTCTTTTCGCGTCTGTCCTTTGGGTTAGAGGGCTGGGAGAGCTTCTGTGAAGGAGCGTCAGAGGCTGACGACAATGCAGAAGCCCTACGACTAGCAGGTGGCGGAACCTTCAGCCACTGGCTGACATCCGGCTGGATAGGAGAAGAAACGGAGGAAGGGAGAGCCCCGAGGGACCCTTCCACGAGAGAGGAACCGGCAGAGGCAACGCCGGCAGAGAAGGATGGGGAGGGATTGAGCCCCCCGGTTTTTGAGCAGATGTCACTCTCGAAGTCTGCGCGGGGGGAGTGACAGAAGAGGGTTTGCCCCCAACAGCAAAGGGGGCAACAGAGGAAGGCTTGCCCCCAGACACTAGGGGGGCAGACAGAGATGCACGGCCCCGAGGGCCCACTGAAGGTGGCACAGATGAGGCGACAACTGCTGCCCGCGAGGGCGACGATAACATGGCTGCAGCATAAGATGTTCGAAGGGGAACAGGATACAACCTTTCTAATTTCAGTTTGCCTCACGATAAGTAAGCCAGTCCAGGGTCTTAAATTACATTATCTTCCACTCGTTATGAAGAACGGAGCAATCCGGCGAGCATGGAGAGTGGTGCTCCCCACAGTTGACACATACAGGCGGAGGCGCACATGGAGAATCGGGATGAGAGGGGCGTCCGCAATCTTAACATGTGGCGCTGGACGAGCAATGGGACGACATATGCCCAAACTTCCAGCACTGGAAGCACCGCATCGGGGGAGGGACGTATGGCTTGACATCACAACGGTAAACCATTACCTTGACCTTCTCGGGCAATACAGCATCCTCGAAGGCCAAGATAAAGACACCGGTGGCCACCCTGTTAGTCTTGGGTCCTCTATGTACACGACGGACAAAATGCACACCACGTCGTTCCAAGTCGGCTCTCAGCTCGTCGTCGGATTGTAACAATAGGTCACAATGGTAAATAATCCCCTGGACCATATTTAAGCTACTGTGAGGAGTGACGGTAACAGGGACTCACTCAGCTTATCACACAAAGAGCAACGTCCGTGACTGGGATGGGGAGGACGTCTTGAGGAGGATGGACCCATTCCTCATTTTAGACAACCCCGCCACTTCCCCAAACTTATCCTCCAGGTGTTCCACAAAAAACTGAGGCTTCGTTGTAAGAAAGGAGTCACCATCAGTCCTGCTGCAGACAAGGTATTGTGGTACATAAAGCTCCCGCTTGGCACTAGATCCGCGTCCCTCCCATGGCGCAGCCAATGAGGGGAACGACTGAGAGTCATATTGCGCAGCATCAAATTCAATTCTGCCTCACTTACAGACGCTGGTGGCCATGCGAGCACCAGCTTGGTGTGATTCATTGCACTTCATTGTGCCACATCCACCCAGATGCCACCTACTCCGAACGAGGGCTCTCCCCAAGGGCGCCACCCAGCCAAAGCAATGGGTACCTGGCCAATATTCCGTTGCCTGGAGTCCCCGTGCCCCAGACAAGATGGGCACATACTCCTTGGCATGCATGGGGAGGAAACAGCTCTGGCATCTGTAGAGTGATCCCTGCATGGTCAGGGGGCTACCACCAAGAGGGTACACGACGACCCCGCCACAACAGACTGGCTACCGTGCTGGATTTTAGGTGCTGAAAGGGTCCACAGTTGTCGTGGGTGTTAAGAAGGGGATTGCGCACAAGACGAGAAGGAGGCAACCCAGAAGACGTTGGATGTAAATCCCGTCACACAACAATAGGTAGCATGCAAGATGGTGGTGCATGATGGGCCAATAGAAAAACACCACATAAGGTGTCCTTCACCAAATGGCACACACTAACAACGGAAATTTGGAATAATGGAGGTCAAAACCAAGAGGGGACCATCACATAAGGCCGAAATGTTTGAGACTCCTTTTAGTCGCCTCTTACGACAGGCAGGAATACCGCAGGCCTATTTTAACCCCCGAACCCGCAGGGGGCTACAGAAGTATGTTGGAAATTTGGTGGACTGGTAAGGTAAGGGATGACGAGGTTCCCTCTATGGCTTCCTCTTGTACCATGGAAGTTATTCCCTGATGTCTTATCAGATGTTCTACCCATGTCTTTTCTTCTTGTTAGTGTTTTCAATATATTCCTTTACTTTTTGATTCTTTGGAGAACCTCCTCATCCCTTACCTTACCAGTCCACCAAATTTCCAACATACTTCTGTAGCACCACATCTCAAATACTTCAATTCTCTTCTTTTCTGGTTTTCCCACAGTCCACGTTTCACTATCATACAATGCTTCGCTCCAAACATAGCATCAGAAATTTCTTCCTCAAATTAAGGCCTATGTTTGATACTAGTAGACTTCCCTTTGCCAGGAATGCCCCTTTTGCCATTGCTAGTCTGCTCTGCCCATCATGGGTTATTTTGCTGCCTAGGTAGTAGAATTCCTTAACATCATCTATTTAGTGACCATCAATCCTGATGTTAAGTTTTTCGCTGTTCTCATTTCTGCTACTTCTCATTATTTTTGTCTTCATTCGATTTACTCTCAATCCACAGGTTGTCCAGTCCATTCAGCAAATCATGTAATTCTTCTTTACTTTCACTGAGGGCAGTAGTGTAATTAGCAGAGCAATGTGTACAAGTGTGTGTGTGTGTGTGTGTGTTGCACATGAGAGTTTTTTAGATTATGTAACTCTCCTACCCATGTCTTTTCTTCTTGTTAGTGTTTTCAATATATTCCTTTACTTTTTGAGAGTAATACAGATATTGCAATACAGATATTGGAACACATTTAGCACATAACTGAGGACATAGTATGCAAGTACTACTCTGAGCTGAAGAGGTTGGTACAGGAGAATTTTTTTTAAAAAAAAAGCATGCTCATACAGGATTTGTGAGGATAAGATTAGAATAATTACTGCACACAGAGAGGCATTCAAACAACCATTCTTCCTGCACTCCATATGTTAATCCGATGGGGAGAAGCTCTAATAACTTGTTGTGGTTGGCAGGAGAGCGAACCGTGTTAGTAAAGGAGGCCGAAATGCACGCGTTTTAGCTCACTCAGGCTGGCATGAGGTCTGGAACATGACAAGGGAATTAGAATTGATAAAAACGAACATAGCTGGTGGAATACTTAACTTTAATCCATTAATGGAGAACGTCGCTCTTTAGGGTACATGATTCACAATATCAAGAGTATGGATATTGGCGCCTTGCTAGGTCGTAGCAAATAACGTAGCTGAAGGCTATGCTAACTATCGTCTCGGCAAATGAGAGCGTAGAAGTCAGTGAACCATCGCTAGCAAAGTCGGCTGTACAACTGGGGCGAGTGCTAGGAAGTCTCTCTAGACCTGCCGTGTGGCGGTGCTCGGTCTGCAATCACTGAAGTGGCGACACGCGGGTCCGACGTATAATACCGGACCGCGGCCGATTTAAAGGCTACCACCTAGCAAGTGTGGTGTCCGGCAGTGACACCGCAACAACCATGATCCCAAACTACAAAAAAATTCCCACATTCCGAACTCACAATACATGAAAACCCCCACAAAACATCACAACTCATGAACAATAGACCCAAACAAATGACTACTTACACCAAAAAATTCTGACACTACACTCTAGGTTTGCCACCCCAATCTCTCTCTCTCTCTCTCTCTCTCTCTCTCTCTCTCTCTCTCTCTCTCTCTCTCTCTCTCTCACACACACACACACACACACACACACACACACAAAGCACTCCCGAACTACCCACAACCTACCAACCCCCTCCCCCCCCCCCCCAAAAATAAAAATCCCCCAACAAATAAAAACCACAAAATAAACGAAACTCAATCACACATTACAACTCAAAAAGAACTGAAACAAAAAAGATACTCTGCAACATAATCATAAAACAACCTCCTCTCCCCCAAGCCACCTTTTTAAGTCCACATTACCCACACACACCCTCCTCCCCCACATGGCAAACCCCTCAAACTAACCATCCTTGCCCTGTAAATCTTACTCACTGCCCTCAAAAAAAAAAAAAAAAAAAACACAAAAAATACAATAATCGTCAGGGAAACTCTTGTGACAGAAACACTCATCTAAATGAGATTGCAAGTTAGAAGAGAGCCCCTTGACCCTATGTCTTATTTTACCACCCCCTCCCCCAAACCCCTCTATTGTATTAGTACATGCCCCAGATTCATAATTTTTAAACTCTAAACTATGGTTTACAACTAAATGATCATAACCCCTCTTCCCCAACATCCTGTATGACTAAAAGGCATCTGACAATACAGTACTCTCCTCCTCTACATACTCTTCAATTACCTCCATCAATTCCCTCTTAGTACCCCCCTCAACAACTCTGTAAACATAATCCACATATCCACTCCCTGAAATAACAGCCCCCACACCCATAAACCAACCAGAGACTTACCCCTCCCACACTTTCTCTTCCCAAACTGTGATTCATCTGCCTCAACCACCACCCCAGGCCCACCCAACTTACTCCTATACTTCACATACTCCAAACACACTTCCCTACAAAAAGAAAACCAATCTAACACCATCCTATCACTCACTCCAGTCTCATGCAAACAAAAACTGATATAGGACCTATAATAAAAATAGAAAGTCATCAAAACAACCTCTCTCATGACCAACCTAGATTTCTTGAAGCAGGTACTGCATCAAATGGAATGGCAAAAGTTGTCCTTTCAACACTGCCACATATAACAGCCCTGGTTTGAGGTGCTGGAACTCTTCCAATCCTCATATTTTTACTGCAGACACTACATTTGACAATCTCTGCTTTCAATTCACACATCTGGAGAAACTTTATCAATGACATCATGTCTTCGCCATCTCCACCTGCAATCTCACACTATTGAACTTCATAGTCATATCCATACCTAACAAAAGGTGCCACACAATGAATTAAATGTCTTACTGCACCACAAACAGCGAACCAACAACCCCTACTGAAAACGCAAACACATAAACAAAAATGATAACTCACTGAAACCAATTTCAATCCTTCAGTTACAGACACAGCCAACAGAGGGCACCATGAACCAAAACACAATGACATCTACAAACACAACCAACTCATAAATTAAACTCCGTGCCATAATGACATCACAGACCACAACACCTTTCGTCATGGGTCAAAGCAGACGGTTGGTATCAGAAGCCACAGTTGACACAAAATTTGTTGTTAATAATCCGTCCCACTTCAAAAATAACAGTGAAGTGCATAGCTTCAACACTAGAAGAAAGTATGATCTTCACTATTCTGGGTTAATCTGACTTTGGCACAGAAAGGGGTGAATTATGCTGCCACAAAAACCTTTAGTCATTTGCCAAATAGCATTAAAAGTCTGACATAGCTAATGAACATTTAAAAACAAATTAAAAGAATTTCTGCATGACAACTTGTGACGAAGCAAGCTGAGATATTTTTACTTCCCCTTTTGTTTTGCCATCTGCCTCCTTAAAATTCATTTTTTTTTTCAATTTTAACTAATAACCATTAAATCTGCAATTTCATAAAAGAGAAAGGTTGGCCGTCAGTTTTAATTTTGTGCTTAGTTTTATGTACCAAATTGATTTTCTACTTTATTTTTACTATTACTGGTTAGTATCCTTCACTATAGGGTGAAATCAGTGATTATCGTAACTTAAATTCTATTGTTGATGTATAAGCTAATATAAATTGTATACTAATTATACACATTTGGGAGACAAAAAATAGCATTTTTAAAGTATTTATTTGGTTCTATTGGAAGACATGTTAGCAAAACCAGCCCTTAATTAATTCCAAAGTAATTAACAGTTTCGTCCAAAGTACTACTTGCATACTTATATTTGTTAATTTCATAATTTAAACAAATAATTTGGCCTAAACCTTGTAGTAGAAGTAAACGTTAAAAGAAACAAATTTTTTGATGTATTCAGTTAATTTAATGAGTTAAGTTTAAATTGTAATTTCTGTAAATTAAACTTTGAACAATATGTAGTTTCGGTACCTATTATTGTGGGGATATATACGGGCTCGATTTTTGGTCACGAGACAGTCAGTCCAAGGCCGAGTTTCAGATGAGGAACCTATGATGGTTAGAACAAAAACAACGCATCAACTTAACAACAAAATAAGTGTTACGCCAATAGGCCGTGTGTTAAAACAATGAAGCGTCAGTTCCATACATACATGATTATTCTGAAAGAACTGTGAATTATATGGTTATGATTTATTGCTCACAGATATTCAACAATAAACTATTGTAGCAGTACATGGATGTCCACCTGAAAACTATTAATGAGGCTTATCGAAAGTTAAACAGTAGTGCAGTGGCCATATTAAATGTGTATTGGGGGGGGGGGGGGGGGGGGGGGTGAAAAGTGAAAGTAAATAAATGTGAAACGCAAATGTGCACCTGTTGGCTACATCATTTAAAGTAGTCAGTGTTGTACTTCCACACTACAGTTTTCAGCCAATATCACAATGCAGTACGTTGACACAGAGGACAACAAACGAAGAAACAAAGCAGGTGAACATCGTCAAAGACTTCTTCTACTCAATAGATGAATGTTTAGATATTAAGTAGTAACTAGAAAAAAAAGTAAAGTGTAAAGAAAACTTATATTACAGTGACACATTCCTCATTATTACAAAATGTCATATTCATGATCTATGGAACAATTATTAATGTATGTATGTATTAAAATATTGCAGGTGCTTGAAAATGACCCATGGTTGACACTGGCCAATTATACAGATAATAAAAAGAATACAGCATACTTGGACTATGTTTTCATTCTCAGAACATGGTGAGGCTGTGGATCCCTACAAAAATAACGTAGCATAAAATAAAGGTCAAAAGAGGGAGAACCCAAAATCAACATCCTATGTATGAGCCAAGTTGTCAGCACAGAATGTATGCTGTATAATATGTCAGAGAAAAGATACAGTCAGATACTAAAACTGAGCACAGGAAAATGATAATTACTGCAATAACTTGGAACCCCATGTTTACTATGCATGTGCTCACAAAAGAGATACGAGCCCCAGGGGGAATAAACTAAAGATGATGATGTATGCATCACATTAGACAATAAATACAAATCCAATGTGACCGAGAGTAAGCTGGATTTGAGACTATTTTGGCAAGACTCAATATCACGGGAGAGCATAAGCAAATAAGCTGGTTCTTTTATTGACCACCAGATTTATCACCAGGTATAACCAAATAATCTAGAAACTTCTTCCGCTCAGTAATACACATGTTCTCTGATCATACTGTTATCTTTGTAGAAGGACTTTATCATCCAACAACAGAATGGGATAGTTACAGTTTTGTAAGGGATGAGTATGAAAAAACATCCTGTGAAACAATACTAAATGTTTTCCCAGAACACTACTTAAAAAAGATAATATAAAAACTCACATGAAAGAAATATATTACATCTAAAGGCATCAAACAGACAACACCGCTTTGATAACGTACACAATGAAACTGGTATCATTGACAAGCAGGATGGTGTAGCAACAATAATTAGCTAAGAAAAAAAGGTAACTAAAACAAGAAATATTTAAATTTCATTAAACTAGACAGTATCACCTCTCAAGGAAGAATGCTAAACATTTAGCGCTGGGCCGAAATATGTAAATGAACTGTGGCTCAAGTTCAGATTAACAACTGACCAAGCAATAGATAGAAATGCTAATGAGCGAAAATCATTATGGGCACTGACCACAGCAAGACTGAATGCCATCTAGTGGCACTGTGGGCACAAGACTCTGTAAGAAACATATATGAGTGAAGCAGAGGTCAATAGTGAAGCATTACAGCAAAGGTATGGACTTCAAATCGGTAAAGCCACTGACATAAGAAACTTTAACAAAGAGCAGTTAGTAGTGGCCAGGCACCTTGGAACAAGCATCTTGGAAAAAGAGAAGCTGGTCACATGTTCACATGCTATTATCATGATTATCTATGGACTGTGGTTGAAGAACACTGGAACCATGAAGATGTGAGATGATGTTGGACATCCATCCCTCTTCACAGAACATGGTCAGAGGCTTGCCAGTTTCCCCAAGCATGATAGGCGATGAAACGTGCCAGTTCTGACTAAAAAATGCACATACAAGTGTTTTGGGGCACACTATTCAGTGCACAGCACTGAACATGGGGCTCTGCAGCAGATGACTCTCAGTGTGCTCTCACACTGATCCAATATGGTCTGTTATGATTGCAATGGACATATGATCACAAGATTGGAACATGGATAAATGGGAACATGTAACCTGGTTGCACAAATCACGATTTTCTCTTGGCAGATTGCTGGTCATATCTTTGCTGCTTCCACATTTGTCCATGTATGCATTTTTTTGTGTAGATTCTGTCACAATAACAAGTATCCAGTGAGAAATTAATTCTGCAGGACATACTGATGATTCATAGAGTAAGTTGACACTCTACTTGTTGTGAAGCCAAGCAAATAAGCACCAACAAAGAAAACAGTAAATGAAGCTTTTATGAATGTTACTAACTGGAATGGCACAAATGGGCTAGCTTTAAACTTTGAAGAACAGAGCTCATCCAGTTTTGTACTGTGAAAAATATCCCACCTCCTGCAAACATTGTACATCAACAAGAAGCAATAAGCAGGGTAGATATTTCTAAGTTATTGACTGTGCATTATGATGGAAACTTATAGTGAAAAAACCATAAAGTAGACCAGCTAAAATGTTTATGCCCTTCCACTTTTGCCAGAAGAAAAATTTCCAATGTTGCATATATTAGAGTCACTAAGATAAGAGATTTTCACTGAGTGACGTCTTGTGGGATAATATTGTGGGGAAAGTCCTCATTTAGACCATAAGAAGTTATTGCACAAAAGAAAGTAATCAGAATTATGTGGGGGCTCAGACAAGTACCTCTTGAAGGCATCTCTTTGGGCAGCTGGTAATATCAAACACTGCCTCACAGTATATTTACTCACTTGTGACACTTAATGCCAACAATCCATCTGAGTTTGAAAGTAACAGAGATATTTACAAGTACAAAACTAGAAAGTAAGCTGATATGCATTACTCTTTAATGACTCTAACTATGGAACATGAAGGGGTGAAATATTCAGCTACTTGACATCTCGTTGAATCGGGTGTACTGCTGGTGGTCTGCATTTTTCTAACACAATATTTCGATGTTGTACCTAGGCGTCTTCATCAGGTGCTTCCTGTGACTGAACAACAGGCTGACTGTGTCCTGTATTTATGTCTGGATGGTGCCTGACGTCTAACAAAGACATCATGGTCAGCTTCAATGTTGTGTCTCTGTTCACTAGGATATCACACCAGGAAACATGTGATTTAATCAGTGAAAAATTTGGTGGAGCTGTGTTAGACCTTTTCAAGTATATCTTAACATCAACCTACTTCCTATGTGGAGGCCAATTTTATGAACACACTGAAGGGGTGGCGATGGGTAATTCCTTATCTCCAGTGTTGGCAAATCTGTTTATGGAGAGATTCGAGGATGAGGCACATACAACTGCTGCCTACAAACGGACCTGCTTCTTTAGGTATGTTGATGACACATTTGTCATCTGACCACATGGTCAGGAAAAACTGCACGAGTTTCTTGACCATCTGAAGTTGAAACACCTCAGCATTAAGTTCACAATGGAACTAGAAAATAATGGTCAACTTTCCTTCCTGGATGTCCTGGTGAAAAGGAAGTCAAATGGCACATTAGGCCATAAGGTGTATAGAAAACCTACACACACAGACTTATACCTACAAGCTGACAGCTGCCATCATCCGGCACAAAAGAATCGGGTGCTGAGAACACTGAGCCAAAACACTGTTCGACTCAGACAGCTTGGCAGCAGAGTTCGAACACCTACAGCAAGTGTTCGCAGACAACAGAAACTCAACAGGGAACATCCGCAAGAGGCTACATCCCTCCAGATGACCTGATACTGAGGGAGAAGAAGAAGAAGAAGAAGAAGAAGAAGAAGAAGAAGAAGAAGAAGAAGAGACTAGGACAGTAGCATTTCTACAGTATGTAGGACGTATATCTGTTAAGATCAGCAGAATACTATAAAAGCACAATATCAAGAGTGTGTTCTCCCCACCAAACAAGATTAGGATGCTTCTTGGAATGGTTAAGGATGGTCTGGGATTGAGAAAACCTGGTATCTACCATATACTATGTGAATGCGGTATTTCTTAGATTGGCCAGACCACGAAGACTGTGGACATAAGATGTAAAGAGCACCAAAGGCATACCAGGCTACAATAAGCCACTAAATCAGCAATAGCAGAACCTTGCTTGGAACTTGAGCACACCATGAATTATGATAAAACCAGGATCTTATCTCAGACCCCCAATTTTGGGATAGCGTCATCACTGAATCGATTGAAATCGAGATGACAGAGAACTTGATAAACCGGGAAGCTGGATACCAACTCAGCACCTTGTGAAACCCAGCTTTGGACCTATTACAAAACAACTGAAGAAAACACAAGACCATGAGAATGACAGGGATGCTGGAGAAAGTCAGATCGGTCACCAACAGCAAACGCATCCTGTTGACAGTGTGAGGAACACATCTGGGGGGTGCCGGCCTAATAGGAAACACCATGAAATGGCTGTCACTGGGAAAAACAATGGAAGCGGGTGTGGATGGAAAGCGGAACACCTGGCAACCAACTGCCACAGTCACTCTGGAGGAAGTCGGAATGGTCACCAACAGCAAACACAGCCTATCAACAGTTCTAGGAATGTGCCGGGTGGGTGTGGACCTAGTAGGGCACGCCATGAAACGGCTGCCACTGGGGAAAACAGTGGAAGCGGGTTCGGACGGAAGATAGAACATCCGGTGATCAACCTATACAGTCGCAGCGGGAGCAGACGGCATAGGGAACGCCAGACACTGTCCAGACATAAATACGGGACATGGTCAGCCTGTTGTTCTGTCACAGGAAGCACCTGATGAAGATGCCGAGGTACGTCGTCGAAATATTGTGTTAGAAAAACGCAGACCACCAGCAGTACACCCAATTCAAGATGTCACAAAATTGCTGAGGAAGTCTAAGAAATTATATTCAGCTATTCTTTGACAAAATGCCAATGGGAAATAAAATTTCTGGCAGATAGCAAAAGTGGTTGGTTGATTTGGGAGATGGGACCAAACTGAGGTCTTCACTCCAATTGGATTAGGGAGGATGGGGATGGAAATTGGCCGTCCCCTTTGCAGAAACCATCCCAGCATTTACCTGAAGCGATTTAGGGAAATCGCAGAAAACCTAAATCAGGATGGCTGGAGGCAGGTTTGAACCATCATTCTCCTGAATGTGAGTAAAATGTGCTAATCACTGTGCCACCTCGTTTGGTCTATCAGAAGTATTTTCAGCTGTAAAATCGAGATGTTTCTTCTTAAGAACTTCATCTATATGGTAAAGCAATTCTTAAAAAGAAATGATAAGTCATTTTTACAGAAAAGGCTTTAAATGGCCAGCATATGACATTCATTTAAACTGAACTTGAATAAACCGCAAACAGCTGTCAAGTGACAGTTTATTAACTTAAATAGCCAGCATGTAGCCACATAATAACAATTTTCCTTTGAACTGAACTTGAATAACCTGCAAACAGCTGGTATGTCATGATCTGTCAACAGCTGTTTGCAGTTTATTCAAGTTGAATTTATCATGAATTTTTTGTTTTAGTGATATATGTGTGGTATATGTTTGTTCTATTGACACATTCAACATCGTAATATTTATCTTTGATATTATCTACAGAACAAGTAACTAACTAATTTTGCTTCTTTGGTACATTCAGTGAGTGTGCCAAGCCTTTGCCCTTGATTGTATAGACCACAAAATTTCTAGTTGGCAAACTAAATGCTAAAGTGTTAATGACATCATTCTGGCACAGATGAACATAAATACATGGATGCAACAGAATAAAGGAGTCTGTCACAGGAATGAAACTAAAGTGCACTCATATAAATATTTAGCTAGGAGACATAGATCCAGAGAAACAACATTGTTTAATGCAAGTATAAGAATAAAAAGTGGTACCAGAACTCTTACTGAAAAGGCAGCCAAGGAAATACTTCAGAGAATTTAAGGCAAATTGATCATCATGAATATTGACACGAGCCAATACATACAGTCCAGTTCTTCTGTGAACTTCACAAGCTATAAAAATACAAGAAGTAGAAAGTGTTAAGTTTTGGAGATTGCAGATATATCACAACCTTAGTCTAAAACCTCAGTGCATAGAATTAATAAAGCAACATCGTTCAGCTGCAGTTGTATGCATGGTTATGTTACTACTAGAGATGATTTTAAAATGAAGAAATTAATTTATTCTGCACTTTCCATTTAGTAATGAGTTAACATATTATAAAATATTTTTTGTTGGAACTCATCTTACAGGAACATTATTTCCAGAATAAAGAAATTTATAAGAATTATATACTGTGTTTAATCTAGAATATCCTGCACAGAAATCAGCTAAATTGCACTTATGGTGATATTGGTGTTTGCATTGTTTATGGACACTGGCAATAAGATGTCAGCAGCTCTTGAATTGTGTGCTGATGATGTCAGTTTGTTGACACTGGTCGTAGTCAATCTTCATATGATTGACAAATAAAATTCTCTGAACCATAGGATTTCTTTTGGCAGAAATTACAAATTGACTGAATTTGTTTGCAATATAGAGAATGCTACAATAATTTTTTAGTAATCAGGTTAGTATGTGTAATCTGTATTGTGTAATAGATGATTTGTAGTTTTGAGACAAGACTATCCTAAATTATAATATTTTATGAAGCTACTGGTGTTGTATGTTGACCCACTGTGCCATATGGTATAAGGCAATATAAAGATAAAATTTACCATTGTTATAATTGATACAGCTTATTTAAAGAGACCAAAATTATATGCTAATTCATTGTGGCATACTGTACTTGGTTTGCAAAAAGTGATCAGTTAGTGTTACAATGTACTTTTTTGAAGTAGTTACTTATCCTCCTTGCAACATAATTAGGCAAGGATAATTGTAAAATAACTGTAACTATAAAGCATATGATGACACCAATTACATGAAAGCATGTTCAAAGGTGAATAAATATTCAATTCTATAGTAATCTACGAATTTCAAGGTAGCTTACTGATTTTTACATTTATTTTAAGAAGGAAAAAACGAGATGTGCTGACAGACTGAATGAATGTGTGTGTGTGTGTGTGGGGGGGGGGGGGGGGGGGGGGGGAGTAGCCTAATTGTGCTGACAGACTGACCTGAAGCTCAGCATGAGGTGTATGTTAATTTGGAGTGTAACAGCTTGGGCATGAGTTTGCAAAGCCAACAAATATGAAAGCTGAAAATGTGTTTGTGGTGACAGACAGATCTGTAGTTTATTCTGAGGCCTAGGTTAAGTTGGAATGTGGTAACTTTATGGTGAGGTGGCAAAGCCAACAAATCTCAATACAAAAATTATATTTCCATAACATAGTGTTGTGTAGCATAGCACAAAATAAACATTCGTCATTGCAGTAAACAACTTCTATGACTTCTTTCTGATTATGATAAAAATTCTAACCCCACAGTAGTACAGAAAGGACATAAATACCTGGATACACTTATATTCAACATGAGGTCACAGCACATTAAATATTATGTAGATAATGTACAGGAGATTAAGACTGAATAAAAGGAATTTCTGTTACGTGACTCCTCCTATTCCATTTTAAGATTATCTGCATGGAAAACCTAAAATTTAATGTTGCGAATATTTTATAATTACATTTAGCATTACCATACAATAGTTTTTTCTAATAATGGAGATTTATTTCACTGCATTGCTTTTAAAATAAAATGTATGTTTTTGCCTTCTTTCCAAAAACAGAAGATCACCATTTGTGGAATCTACAGCAAGTAGGGATATAGCTACTTTCGTCAAATTAAAAACTTTTCTTATGATTGTAACAAGCTACATAATTTTCCACTGCTCTGTACTACAGGAAGTTCTCTAGGTTATAAGATAATTAAATGTCTTATCTATGGTGCTGCTCCCTGTATCTCTTATTCTTTTAGAATATTAACTGAAAACTTCGCGCGTCATCGCATGACTGCTGACACATTACATATGCACTTTACTGAAAATCTTCCCATCCAGGCAAGCTTGAACTATTGGGTCTCAAACATTCCACCAAATACCTCCCCAACCCCAAGCTGTCCTCTCTTTACTTTCTATGTTATGAATTCCATAATCAGTTATGAGGTTGTAAGCAGTAATGTGTAATTTATGGATACACATCCTCATTTACCTACTGCTCGTATTTTATGATTTGTTAAGCACCTAAGATACACCACTATGCTGTCTAAATAAACCAAGTTCATGCTGCCTAAATCAACCAAGTTCACAGAATAGCACTTCATCTACAAATTTTTACCTACTATCTTAGTCACATATCTCAGATTATCTGGCTCCCTGTCAAATGCCACATCTTCACTGTAAATACTTTCCAGTAGACTCAGTTCCACAGATGACTGTAACTGTAAGAAAGGCTAATTCCCATTTACTTCACTATAATAGAACTACTTTTATAACTGTTCTAACTCGACTTCAGTACTTTCCTGCCCTTGGCACAAAACATAATTTACCATATTTACACACTAATACGTATGTTGGTGACTGTCACATGGATTGTGTTGCCTTAATTTATGTACTTCTGTAGATTGCTATACATTGAGACAGTTCGATATCATTAGTGACAAGACCTATACGAAATAAGGTCATGTAGCCTACTATTTGCCAAAGTGAACTACATCCCAAAGCGCTGTGAAATTGTAGTTGCGTGTGGTGCTTTTTTCTATAACTGATAAATTAGTAACTATATCCTTCGTTCTAACGTAAATCTGACGAAAGTATAAATTACAAATGTTTTTGTTTGATCAGCCGAATGTATACCAGCGTAGATAAGTACGGGAGGCCAACAAATTATTAGCTTTGTGTTGCATAGAATACGTAACAGGGCAGCTTTTGCTTACATGTCATGAGCATTACCGTGCACAACAGGAGCATCACTTTAAAAAAATGCATGTTGCGTACAAAATTACGTAAAACAGTTAATAGTCATAAAACTTTGGTGTTATTTTCGCATAAAGAATTTAAGACAAGGCATTTTTCTTATTTTGGCAGCATATTGTTGACGTTTGTAAGATTTCTTTTCAATTCATTCTAACTACTGTGTTTCACAGAAATCTAAGTATTGTGTTTGTGGCAGCACTGCGTAAAACAAGCGACGTTTTGCGAAAGACAGCACGACATCTACACATGTAAATACAGTGCAGTCAATAGTGAGATAACATCAATGAAATTTTTACTACAACTGAGGAAGATGCACTTCTGGCAAGCATTACGCAACTTGTACTGCGAACTGCACAGCTATATATAAGACATCTCTGCCCCTGCGAGTTCATTTGTCCGAATACTATTGCCGTCTACGGACACGTAAGTCTTGGTTGTGCGGTGTTACAAGTGTGTTTAAGTTCCGTCCTATAAACTGCACCTATATCTCTCTAGAAGAAGTTACGAGATGGAACCAAACGGTGTAAAACGGTCGTGGATGGACGAAAATTTTATGTTGGATGTTTTGCGCACAGCGAATTCGTCTGGCTTAACCATTGATAAATTTGACGTCACAACAGCTCTGTCGCCAGGCAACAACTACATCAGCGAAATCTATCGTGTGATTATTGAAACTTCAGACCACCAAGTGCGCTCTGTGATCGTCAAGTGTTTACCGACCGCGGAATACAACTTGAAGTTTATAGCCGATTCGCGCCTATTTGAGAAAGAGACACTATTCTACAGTGAAACGCTGCCTGCTATGTATAGTGTTGAAGATGCTCATTCCCTCAAGCTGGAACCACTGGCTCCTGAGTGTTTTTACAGCGAACGTGACAGTCTCTTACTTCTCGAAGACCTCAACGCTGTCGGGTTCAAAATGCCAGATAGGCTGCAGGGACTGAACCTTGACGAAACAGTTCTGGCAGTCGAAGCACTTGCGCGATTTCATGCGTTATCCATGGATTTACCTGATTTGGAGGAGCTGTACCCGGACACACTGTACTGCGGCAAGGATTTCGAACACGCGTCTCGGTACGTTGCTAACGGCGTTACAGCGCTTGCAGCGGCTGTCGAGACCTGGCCTGGGTTTCGTGAATTGGGTCTTCGATTAAGGGAAACAGCAAGAAGTGCGCATGCACGTGTTGTGGAGCTTCTGGAATCGAAAGAGTCACCCGTGCTAGTGTTGAACCACGGTGACTTCTGGACCAACAATATAATGTTCCGTCGAGACGCAGCGACTGGCCAGCCGGTCAACGTCCGCTTACTCGATTTCCAAATGTTGCGGTACGGATCGCCCGCTCTTGATCTACAGATTCTTTTTAACACTAGTGTGAAGGAGGAGGTACGCCATGATCTTAGGGATACAGTACTGAAACGGTACCACGATGCTTTCACTCGTGCCTGCAAACGAATAGGACGGGAGTCCCATTTTTCATTGGAGCAGCTGCATGCAGAAATGGAAAGAAATGCATTCTTTGGTTTTTTAAATGCATGTCTCATGTTGCCTGTGGTTTTAGCTGAGAGGGGACAGCCTCCAGATTTAGGGCATTTGGCATCCAATCCGGATGCAAAGTTGGACTGCCATTCTGTGTCGAGGTTTAGAAAACAATTTCAACGGATTCTTATGGAGTCGAGGGAACTTTTGTGATGCTAGTGTGTCATAGCCTTCAATTAAAAGTAATAGTACATATGTTCAATGGCATCTGCTTTCTGAATAAGTTACTAGCCCAACTGGCTACAAATTTTATTTATCAACATTACATTGAATCTGGAGATTTATCGCTTTGTGTTACTATGTTGGAAGATTAAAGGACTAAGTGTGTGCTAGGGTTTAACAATATGAACTAGTTAGTGCAAATTATTGCTTGTCACAATGAGGTTCCAAAACTGTTACACAAAGTACAGTAACTTCTATGTCTCAGCCTAGACTTGTTATTTATAATCTAGCCACACAAGTGAGGTAATTAATACCTATCTCTCAGCATGACAAACAAAATGACGACCTTGTAGTATGTCTCAGTAACTTCCAGCCAGACGTTTTTTTAAGGATTCAGAGAACATATTGTGTTTCGTGTTCTCTGCAATCTTCCCTAGACTGTGAATGTTGTTAAGTTATCATAGTGTTGAAAATTTTGCAGTGGTATGAATTTAGTCCACTTTTAGTTCACGAAAACCTTCTGATACTGACAGAAAACTTAAAAGGAAACACAAGGTAAGATTACAGCTTCAGTCACTATATAGTTTTTTAATGCTAGAATGCAATGACTGATATTTTTCATTTCCGGGATACAGTAATAGAGATTTTTGTCGTTATTCTTTCACTTTAGCAATGCCTTTGTATTCTGTTAGATTAACTGCAGTTTTGTTATAAGTGATTTCGAGTTTGTACTCATTGAGTAATACTCAAAGTTATGGCGTCATACATAGCCATTTTCTTTTTGGCAACAGGATTATAGAATTTGCAAAAATATTGCATTATTTCATGTACAGAACTAGACATAAATATGCGCAGCTTAATTTATAGCTAAATTATCATTAAAATGCTTATGCTTTGAAATAAGGTGGTATCATCCTGTAGTTGCATGATGCTTAAATGAAATTGTTAGAAATCATTAACATGATACCAGATGCCACTGAATCATTAACCTGTCTGAAAGTTCTGAAGAGAATAGAAGTTGGAGTTGTATTCCAGTACTTACAAGTTAACAACACATTCCAACTACCAGGACAGAAATGGCAATGAGGCAGAAATCTCTAAATAGAAACAGGAGCAGGTATGTGTAAAATACAGGAATGCATGAATGAGGCCAAGGAGTAGAGATTGAAGGGAGCAAGACAAAAGAATAAATTACAATTACACCTTACATGCACGTATAGACTCTGAATTTTCTAAATAAGCAAATAAAAACTGAATAATTAAAAACTGGGACATGACATTCCTGGCATTTCTGTCATGACTGTAAACAGGAGTAAGAAAGTGAAGAAACAGGAAAGTGAATGCTGAAAGTGCTGACTGTTAACCTGTATGTTAATATACAGTATCTGTAACACAAAGTAATGAGATGTTGAGGTATGGAGGACCTTTAACTGTGCTACCAAAAATGTCAGTGAGACTCTATGTATCTTCAGTTACCAACCATTAAAACAGTTTAAAGAAGTAAGTCTAATGTTAGTCTATAACAAATAACATTTGCAACAAACTACTATGAATGTTGCATATTCTTCTTGCCACAACTTTTTCATCTGCAGTTACCTGAAATATTTCAGGCATTTTTGCCTTCATCACAAATTTTTACTTATTGAATGAACCGGTTCACTTTTGTGAATGTAGATTAGTTTATTTAATTATCAAGCCTTTGACAAAAGCCTTACATTGTTCTCTCATGAAATTGGGGATTGAGTTACAGTAAGAAATTACAATGTAATCCAGTTAAACAGAGTAGAGATGTTTTAACTCTTACCGATGTGCTGTTATCAGTTCTGCTGAGATTTTAAAGATGTAACTTTACTACTGAAAACTGTTTATGTAATTTCTTATTTAAAAACAAGCAGTGTTTATTCATGATAGTGGAATACCACTTGCCATTGCGTGTAATAGATTTTGCCATCATTAAGAAAAATTTTATGACTGTGCTTTGTCTTTGATTAAGTTTATGATTATCTTGTTCCTTTTGGAACAAGCTTTGTTTAGAAGAGAAAATATTTGTCACTAGTTGGCATTGTACATTTAAGAATCATTAAGAATTTGAGTTTTCAAGGAAGCATACAATTACACACATTGCCAAGCACATCTTACAAACAGGCTTATACTATTTAATATTGTATGCAGATTTCAGTTCTGTATAGTACTGTAATGGTAGCCTACAAAAATTTGGGGCATGGGATGTGAAATTTCTGAATAGTGATGCTTATTTATTCTGAGTTTTTGAGTGAAGATAATGACTCCTGTTGTGTCTTATTAAGTAGTCAATTCTTATTATGTCTGATCCATTTCAGATGTCAGTATTATGTGAATAATTTAAATTTTTACTTACATCACCTTTGATGCAGTACTCATTTGTTGACTCAGGTTTCCACCATTGTTATTTATGAACTTGACTAAATATTAAATGATTTTAACATTATGAAGTGTACTTTTCTATCCTCAATCAAATGAGGATAAAGTGTGTAAATGCATTGCAATGAAGAATTTAGTTAGTCAAATCTTCAAGATGCATATGAATCCACACTATATAGTCATATTTAGCCAAATGAATGTTTGTGTATTTTTATGCCATCATGCCAAAATGTGAAAGAAGCTATTTGCCCTTATGGTTGTAAAACATATAGCCTAGTACTAATATCATTGAGGGCGTAAATACCTTAAATGCTATATATTTTCTCTGAGGAGACATTGATACATTCATTGGATTTGCAGAATGAGTAGGTGGTAGGCTCTGAAACAATAAACATAGATAAGTCCTCATCACACCAGGCATCAAATTAGGGCTATATAAATTCGCACAACCATGTTTTACTGGGTCTGTGTGGGTAGGGACTGCATCTTCATATCACCTGTGGAGTTTGTAACAGTCAGAAACACAAACAGAGAACAAACAAATTGTGGAATCTCAAGCTTTCAGAACTGGTAGTTCCTGTAACAGTCTACAGAATCATTAAAAATTGTTCAAAATGTGAATGAAGAGAAGTAAATGCGGAAGGTATTGATTCTGGTTATAAGTGTTATTACATATGAATTCACAAGGTATACGGAAAATTATTAGAATTTCCAACAGTGAAGGATGTGCTGTTTGGAAAGAAAAGTTATCTGCAGAAAAATGACACTTTTAGGGAGTGGTTTGTTACTAATTGTTTTCCTCTAAGCCTACAGGTTTTGGTGTGTAGCCTACATTTACCCTGAATGTCTCAAAGAGTTGGTTGTTTCTAAAATGGGGCACTTTCATGCTGCAGTATGTTTAATATTCTGTGTTCCAGTATAACAACAAGAGTCTCTTGTTTATGTCTTTTGTTATTCAGTGTGTCCGTAATATTAAGTCATGTGTACTGTTGGTAGCAATGATTGGACATATTTCTGTGCAGTAATTGTGGTGCAGTTTATAAAAGTGACAGTGTACTGTGCTTGTATTGGAACTCTTTATACTGAATGCAAACAAATTGTTGGTTTTATTAAAATATAATTATTTTTTTATGTTTTGTTTTTCATTTCAAAATTATTCATTTCAAAACAAGAATAACACACATGCTTGTAAGCCAGGTAAACCAACTAAAGTGGTCGTAAAGGTATCTACAGGTGTTGCTTTACAAAGACATATATGTTTATTGTGCTATTTTCAGTGAGAGGTGTAAAAGTGTGTTATCTTTTTTAATTACTAAATATCCTCTAGCTGAAATCTGACATCATTTTCCATAGACCATTAAATGTAATAGAAATATTACTAAATTCATTTTATTTTTAATGGTGGTTGACTAAAATGCAGTTCTCTTATTCCCATAATGTCTTGCAGTAAATTATTCTTTTACAAAACATTTACTCGTGACAAAATCGTAATAAATGTATTTGTGTCTCCTGCAGCATGTAATATTGCTTGTACTAGCAAGCAGCAATCATATAATTGTCTCTTACCCAATGTGCTCTGGTTAGTATTAATGTAGTTCTGTTTTCTGATGGCCAAAACACTTGAACACACTTTGAGTTGACAATAGAAATGTTTTACTGTGGTAATATTTCCTCAGAGATGTAAACATGCTTTACTAACATCCATATGTAAAACTGGAGATCAGCAAACCTTTTCTAATTATGGACTTGCTTTACTTCTTCCAGTCTTCAGAAGTGTTTGATAAAATATTGACTCATTGAACTTAGCAGAACTTGTTTAGATGCATATCAGTTTTTCTGGAGAGAAACGAATACAGTACTACACAAGTGAAGTTCTTAGCAGGGCTAAACAACAAAAATTATCCTGCTTGAATGCCAAAGCCTTTGTTTGTTGATCACAACTTTCTACTTGACAAATTAAAGTTTATGGCACTAATAACATCCCTCGTTCATGATTGCAGAAATCACAGGTCAGACTGTATCAGTTGCATGAAACTAACAGAATGGATGAGCATAATATGTGTGGTCATACAAGAAGAATATAGGGCTCACACTTGTTCTTCTTAATCTACAATGCCTTGAAAGTGTGGTTCATAAACTGCATTGCTTGTAGGTGACAGGTTTACAAATGAGGAATGAAAACTCAACCTTAGCAACTCAGATGGTAGTTAAACAGTTCTATGAGTGGTTACAGCAACAGTCTTTATCTCAAAAAGATAACTGTTATTCAATTTCTGACAAGCAGAAATAACCTGCTAGCACCAGCAGACACTAGTAGTCATACACTAAATGGAACACATCATGTAAAATTTGTTGGGATCCAGTGGCATAACAAGTTAAAAAGGATTCACCACATAAATGGACTAATCAAAAAGCTCAGTGTACTAAGTTTTGCCTTTAGGACCTTCTAGTATTGCGTTGACATTAAGTGTTCACTTATTTTGTATATTTAACTCTGTTCTCTGATGGTATCGTCTTCTGGAGCAGAGCACCTAATATCAAGTAAAGTATTTATTTGGCAGCATCGAACAGTAACAACATTGTCTAAATCAAATAACCACATATCTTACAGATACTTTTCAAAGATCATGGAATAGTTATGTGTACTTCCCAACGTATTCACTCCTTAATTGCTAATAGAAAAATTAAATTTGACTGAGCTGTGAATTACACTATTACCATACAAATTAAGTTTTCCTTCTCAAACATTAAATACCTCAGTCATTAGCCACTGTTTACGCAAATATTTCAGAAACCATTCTCTCTCTCTCTCTCTCTCTCTCTCTCTCTCTCTCTCTCTCTCTCGCTCGCTCGCTCGCTCGCTCGCTCTCTGAGAAGGTGGCAGCTTTTTAGCTGGTTTAAGCAAGAGTAATATAAGCAGTACACTGATACTGTATTGTGTGATTCAGTATACAAATTTAATTTCTGTGGGGTACATATTTTTTTTATTAATGTAGAGCTTTACTCTTTCTGCATCTCTGAATTTTCTGCCTATTGCTGGAATTTACAGAGCATTATGTATTAATCAAGTAATCATTGTAGAAGTAATAGAATGGCAAACAAGGGAAGAGAAGGAAAAATAATGCAGTCATTTTCCATTTCTTCAGTTTTCAGACATTCAGATTTGTATATGACAGAAAGACAACCGTGATCAGGTTGTTAGGCACTGAGCGCTACCTCATACTAAATGAAGATAGGAAAAGGAATCGACAAACACCATCTCTGGTCTTGTCTGTAAAAGCAGCCTAGCATTGTGAACAGATTTAGAGGAACAATCTAAAATGTAATGTTAGCTGTGATTTAATGGGCACCATGGAAATTTACATTAAATGCATATTACTTTCAAGGATTTTTGTTATTGGGAAGACTAGAAAAGGGGTAATTCCTTACTGATGGCTAGAAGAGTGGAATGCTTAACATGCATACCTCCAATAATGGCACCTTCACTAAAGCAACTTTTTGTCAGCAGGCAGAAGTACTCCAGTGTCGTAACTTCTTAGATTATGTAAGTACCTCTCACTGATGACAAATGGCTCCTTCTAGACAGTTGGAAATATGTGCACTGCCTCATTACAAAAACATTTTTAGATGGAAGGAGAATTCTTCATAATAAGTATTCCTTTCATTACTATTCACATTTCTTCTATCGGAGACAGATCTGTGGACATTGCTGGCCACGAGAGTACGTCAACATCCTGCAGACAGTCCATAGAAACCAGTGATTATTCTGCAATTTTTCTTACGATGTCTCCTTGTTTTTTTTTTCAGAAGGTTGACAGATTATATTTTGTGCAATTTAATACACCAGCTGATATGCTGTTTTGTTTGAATTAAGAACCCTTTCCTGAAGTGAACTATATAGGGACGGTCTAACATACTTTGCCACTCTTGTAGATTGAGTCCTCTGTAGTTAGAGGGAATACACACTCCTGGAAATGGAAAAAAGAACACATTGACACCGGTGTGTCAGACCCACCATACTTGCTCTGGACACTGCGAGAGGGCTGTACAAGCAATGATCACACGCACAGCACAGCGGACACACCAGGTACCGTGGTGTTGGCTGTCGAATGGCACTAGCTGCGCAGCATTTGTGCACCGCCGCCGTCAGTGTCAGCCAGTTTGCCGTGGCATACGGAGCTCCATCGCAGTCTTTAACACTGGTAGCATGCCGCGACAGCGTGGACGTGAACCGTATGTGCAGTTAACGGACTTTGAGCGAGGGTGTATAGTGGGCATGCGGGAGGCCGGGTGGACGTACCGCCGACTTGCTCAACACATGGGGCGTGAGGTCTCCACAGTACATCAATGTTGTCGCCTGTGGTCAGCAGAAGGTGCACGTGCCAGTCGACCTGGGACCGGACCGCAGCGACGCACGGATGCACGCCAAGACCGTAGGATCCTACGCAGTGCCGTAGGGGACCGCACCGCCACTTCCCAGCAAATTAGGGACACTGTTGCTCCTGGGGTATCGGCGAGGACCATTCACAACCGTCTCCATGAAGCTGGGCTACAGTCCCGCACACCGTTAGGCCGTCTTCCGCTCACGCCCCAACATCGTGCAGCCCGCCTCCAGTGGTGTCGCGACAGGCGTGAATGGAGGGACGAATGGAGACGTGTCGTCTTCAGCGATGAGAGTCGCTTCTGCCTTGGTGCCAATGATGGCCGTATGCATGTTTGGCGCCGTGCAGGTGAGCGCCACAATCAGGACTGCATACGACCGAGGCACACAGGGCCAACACCTGGCATCATGGTGTAGGGAGCGATCTCCTACACTGGCCGTACACCTCTGGTGATCGTCGAGGGGACACTGAATAGTGCACGGTACATCCAAACCGTCATCGAACCCATCGTTCTACCATTCCCAAACCGGCAAGGGAACTTGCTGTTCCAACAGGACAATGCACGTCCGCATGTATCCCGTGCCACCCAAGGTGCTCTAGAAGGTGTAAGTCAACTACCCTGGCCAGCAAGATCTCCGGATCTGTCCCCCATTGAGCATGTTTGGGACTGGATGAAGCGTCGTCTCACGCGGTCTGCACGTCCAGCGTGAATGCTGGTCCAAATGAGGCATCAGGTGGAAATGGCATGGCAAGCCGTTCCACAGGACTACATCCAGCATCTCTAAGATCGTCTCCATGGGAGAATAGAAGCCTACATTGCTGCGAAAGGTGGTTATACACTGTACTAGTGCCAACATTGTGCATGCTCTGTTGCCTGGGTCTATGTGCCTGTGGTTCTGTCAGTGTGATCATGTGATGTATCTGACCCCAGGAATGTGTCAATAAAGTTTCCCCTTCCTGGGACAATGAATTCACGGTGTTCTTATTTCAATTTCCAGGAGTGTATGATTACAACATGATGGTGCCTTATCAGGATCTCCTGACAATGATGATGGACACATCGTGAGGGTTTTATTTGATGCTTGTAAACTGAGAAGATTTTATTAAAGACGATGAGGAATGATTAAGCAATGTTAGTAAATATATGTTATCTGTGATCATTAGTTCGGTGTTGTGAACATAATTTTAAATAAACAGTTAAGACTTCTACTACAGTGGAAAAATGCTCTTGCGGGAGCACAAAAACAAAAAATTAATCCTCTTTAAAAGACTGTGATAGAAAAGTGGGGAAACAGTTGCTTCAGTCCTCATTCTGCCTTTCTCACCTAAAACTTTGGCATATGAACATATTTGTGCTCTGATAAAACACACGATTCTGAATCCTTTTATCCAGGCTCTTTGTTGTTATCATAGTCAGCATCTCCCTCTCACTGCCACTGTTTGTATACGTTTCCCTCTCCCACTATCTCCTTTTTCTCATATTGGCACTTTCTCCTGTCTGTCTCTCCCACTGTCACTATTTTCATTACTTTCTTTTGCTTTTCCTTTTTATTTATTTATTTATTTATTTTTTTTTTTATCCGTCAGTCTACTGACTGGTTTGATGCGGCCCGCCACAAATTCCTTTCCTGTGCTAACCTCTTCATCTCAGAGTAGCACTTGCAACCTACGTCCTCAATTATTTGCTTGACGTATTCCAATCTCTGTCTTCCTCTACAGTTTTTGCCATCTACAGCTCCCTCTAGTACCATGGAAATCATTCCCTCACGTTTTAGCAGATGTCCTATCATCCTGTCCCTTCTCCTTATCAGTGTTTTCCACATATTCCTTTCCTCTCCGATTCTGCGTAGAACCACCTCATTCCTTACCTTCTCAGTCCACCTAATTTTCAACATTCGTCTATAGCACCCCATCTCAAATGCTTTGATTCTCTTCTGTTCCGTTTTTCCCACAGTCCATGTTTCACTACCATACAATTCTGTACTTCAGACATACATCCTCAGAAATTTCTTCCTCAAATTAAGACCGGTATTTGATATTAGTAGACTTCTCTTGGCCAGAAATGCCTTTTTTGCCATAGCGAGTCTGCTTTTGATGTCCTCCTTGCTCCGTCCGTCATTGGTTATTTTACTGTCTAGGTAGCAGAATTCCTTAACTTCATTGACTTCGTGACCATCAATCCTGATGTTAAGTTTCTTGCTGTTCTCATTTCTACTACTTCTCATTACCTTCGTCTTTCTCCGATTTACTCTCAAACCATACTGTGTACTCATTAGACTGTTCATTCCATTCAGCAGATCATTTAATTCTTCTTTACTTTCACTCAGGATAGCAATGTCATCAGCGAATCAAATCACTGATATCCTTTCACCTTGTATTTTAATTCCACTCCTGAACCTTTCTTTTGTTTCCATCATTGCTTCCTCGATGTACAGATTGAAGAGTAGGGGTGAAAGGCTGCAGCCTTGTCTTACTCCCTTCTTAATACGAGCACTTCGTTCTTGATCGTCCACTCTTATTATTCCCTCTTGGTTTTTGTACATATTGTATATTACCTGTCTCTCCCTATAGCTTACCCCAACTTTTATCAGAATCTTGAACAGCTTGCACCATTTTATATTGTAGAACGCTTTTTCCAGGTCGACAAATCCTATGAACGTGTCTTGATTTTTCTTTAGCCTTGCTTCCATTATTAGCCATAACGTCAGAATTGCCTCTCTCGTGCCTTTACTTTTCCTAAAGCCAAACTGATCGTCACCTAGCGCATTCTCAATTTTCTTTTCCATTCTTCTGTATATTATTCTTGTAAGCAGCTTCGATGCATGAGCTGTTAAGCTGATTGTGCGATAATTCTCGCACTTGTCAGCTCTTGCCGTCTTCGGAATTGTGTGGATGATGCTTTTCCGAAAGTCAGATGGTATGTCGCCAGACCCATATATTCTACACACCAACGTGAATAGTCGTTTTGTTGCCACTTCCCCTAATGATTTTAGAAATTCTGATTGAATGTTATCTATCCCTTCTGCCTTATTTGACCGTAAGTCCTCCAAAGCTCTTTTAAATTCCGATTCTCATACTGGATCCCCTATCTCTTCTAAATCGACTCCTGTTTCTTCTTCTATCACATCAGACAAATATTCACCCTCATTGAGGTTTTCAATGTATTCTTTCCACCTATCTGCTCTCTCTCCTCTGCATTTAACAGTGGAATTCCCGTTGCACTCTTAATGTTATCACCGTTTCTTTTAATGTCACTAAAGGTTGTTTTGACTTTCCTGTATGCGGAGTCTGTCCTTCTGACAATCATATCTTTTTCGATGTCTTCACATTTTTCCTGCAGCCATTTCGTCTTAGCTTCCCAGCACTTCCTATTTATTTCATTCCTCAGCGACTTGTATTTCTGTATTCCTGATTTTCCCGGAACATGTTTGTACTTCCTCCTTTCATCAATCAACTGAAGTATTTCTTCTGTTACCCATGGTTTTTTTGCAGCTACCTTCTTTGTACCTATGTTTTCCTTCCCAACTTCTGTGATGGCCCTTTTTAGAGACGTCCATTCCTCTTCAACTATTCTGCCTACTGTGCTATTCCTTATTGCTGTATCTATAGAGTTAAAGAACTTCAAATGTATCTCGTCATTCCTTAGAACTTCCGTATCCCACTTCTTAGCGTATTAATTCTTCCTGACTAATGTCTTGAACTTCAGCCTACTCTTCATCACTACTATATTGTTATCTGAGTCTATATCTGCTCCTAGGTACGCCTTACAATCCAGTATCTGATTTCGGAATCTCTGTCTGACCATGATGTAATCTAATTGAAATCTTCCCTTATCTCCCGGCCTTTTCCAAGTATACCTCCTCCTCTTGTGATTCTTGAACAGGGTATTCGCTATTACTAGCTGAAACTTGTTACAGAACTTAGTCTTTCTCCTCTTTCATTCCTTGTTCCAAGCCCATATTCTCCTGTAACCTTTTCTTCTACTCCTTCCCCTACAACTGCATTCCAGTCGCCCATGACTATTAGATTTTCATCCCTCTTTACATACTGCATTACCCTTTCAATATCCTCATACACTTTCTCTATCTGTTCATCTTCAGCATGCGACATCGGCATGTATACCTGAACTATCGTTGTCGGTGTTGGTCTGCTGTCGATTCTTATTAGAACAACCCGGTCACTGAACTGTTCACAGTAACAGACCCTCTGCCCTACCTTCCTATTCATAACGAATCCTACACCTGTTATACCATTTTCTGCTGCTGTTGATATTACCCGATACTCATCTGACCAGAAATCCTTGTCTTCCTTCCACTTTGCTTCACTGACCCCTACTATATCTAGATTGAGTCTTTGCATTTCCCTTTTCAGTTTTTCTAGTTTCCCTACCACGTTCAAGCTTCTGACATTCCACGCCCCGACTCGTAGAACATTTTCCTTTCGTTGATTATTCAATCTTTTTCTCATGGTAACCTCCCCCTTGGCAGTCCCCTCCCGGAGCTCCGAATGGGGGACTATTCCGGAATCTTTTGCCAATGGAGAGATCATCATGACACTTCTTCAACTGCGGGCCACATGTCCTGTGGATACACGTTACATGTCTTTAATGCAGTGGTTTCCATTGCCTTCTGCATCCTCATGTCGTTGATCATTGCTGATTCTTCCGCCTTTAGGGGCAATTTCCCACCCCTAGGACAAGAGAGTGCCCTGAACCTGACTTCTTATGCCGGAAGTCTTTGGCCGCCAATGCTGATTATTTATCAAAATTTAGGCAGTGGCGGGGATCGAACCCGGGACCGAAGACGTTTTGATTATAAATCAAAGATGCTAGCCCTGGATCACAGGTATTACTGCTTTTCCATACCACTGTCTTATTGTCTGCCACTTTCACTGTCTCCCTGTCCCCACAACCATTAGTTTTCTCTCCCAATCAAATTGTGTCTTTCTTATTCACTTAGTCTGTTGTCTTTCTTTTCAACTACTGTTGTCTTCTCTCCAAACATGTTATTGGTGAGGGTTTTCCAGCGTTGTTACCCCTAGACCAAGAGACCTTAACATGTAAGTATAGGGAGTGAGAGAAACTGGACAAATTTCTTAATATACGGATACAGGCAGTAGGGGGGAAGATTGACAAAAGTCGACCCTCCTCCACCCCACCCCTCCCTCTCCCTCCAAACCCTCCTCCACCCCACCCCCCTCTCCCTCCAAACCAGTGACTGGCGGATATATCGTCTGCTCTCTTTCATTGCTGGTATTTGCACTTGTTTCTTTCTCTCCCATTAACACTGTCCCCTCTCTGACTTACAATGGCTCCTTATATCTTTCTCTCTCACTGCAATTGTTTCCTATATCTCATTTACACTGTCTCCTGTATTTACAGTACAGGGTGTATCAAAAAGAATCATCAGATTTAAAAAAAATCATGACTGTTATGTTGTTTGAGATGTGTGTGTGAACAACTTAGTGTTGGAAAGAGCAAACTCTTATATAGTTCCCATTATGTAGCCACATTGGCATCTGAAAGTGTGAGAATTTTTAAATCAAAGAATTACTGAATGATGGATCAGTTGCACTGCCTTACATTACTGGCCTCCAAGGTCACAAGACCTGACTGTCCATGATTATTTCTTGTGAGGCTTTATGTGCCGCTTTTACCAACATCAATGAATGAACTGAGATATCGCACAACAGCAGCTGTGAGAGCTGTAGTTCAAGACATGCTCACTGAAGTGTGGGAACAATTTGAGTACTGCATTGACAGATGCCGTGCATGTCAAGGGAGACATGTTGAACACTTATGAAAAGGTATGAAAAGAAAAAAAAACTTTTTGGGTTACCAATTCTTCAAAAAACAAAATTCACTGTATGCATTTATTAGTTTCAGAAATATAGATGTGCTAAACCAGATGATTCTTTTTTATACACCCTGTATATCCCACTGCAACTGTCAACTTTTCTCTTTTTTTCACGCTGCCACTGCCTGCACCATAACTCGGTAGCTCAAAAATTCTTGGGCTCATACTTATTCTTCCTCCTATACCTACGTGTCTAAAATTTCAGTCCAAAATGCTCTGTATGCCCTATACCTACGAGCTGAAGTTCGCTAGTCTGGGGAGTCAAGACTCATCCCCTCAAGCCTTTGTACGGTCTCCATTCATCTTTTTTTCCCTTCCAACTACCTCATCTTTCTCTCTTGCTCCTCTCTCTCTCTCTCTCTCTCTCTCTTTCTCTCTCTCTCTCTCGTGCGAATGCGTTCGTGTGCTAAAATTTTTCATGGGGAAGGCATTCCCCATTTTCCTGTCAAAGTATTTGAAAAAGAGGGACAAATTCGCCTTTATTGCCTTGCAGCTGCACACTTGCCCTATGGTTCCTTTCTTTTTCCTGCGAAAGCAGGACGTGCTTTTCATATAAAATGAAGTCTATAGGTCAGCAGATTTTTGACAGTTTACATATATACTTCAGCACACTTACAGACTTAGACACACATAAACAACAAATAAATACGCTTAAGGTTAGCACAAAATTATTTGCTTTACATTCTTATGAATACTTCGCTCATTGACCACAATTCCTTATAGTTAAAATTTGTTAGAAATATTTTACTGATTTTGCAGTCCTCGTTTTATACATTTTTCAGACATTTTAAGTTATTTTCAGGAATATGAAGACCCTCTTGAGGTCATTTTTTGTGGAAGCAGTAGCACTTTGGGCGTTTATCGATGTCAGCTGAAAGTACGGTGACAAAGTATTAACATGTGATGGAAATTTCACGCAACAGTCGGCTCATCCACATCCTCTATTCGTGTTGAGCGCATACCTGAAATACAGTAAATTTTGCCATAGTTAAAAAATGTGATTTGAAATGGTTAGTCACATGTAGTATTTGTGTGATTGCGCACCTAATTTTTAAACGTACATTAAACTACTGCAGAACGTACTGTTTTTCAAAATGGTCCCATATAGCATCTAAATGTTTTGGAGTCCAGTTGAGATTTTACTTTATGCGATGATAAGTTTTCTTATTTCAAATGGTTCACATTGATCCAACCTTTATCATGGCGAATTTTGCATGTCCCGGCCAGTTGTCACCATCGAACAATTTCCTCACCAAAACAGACTGTATAGGTATAAAGTTTTATTGGTGGCAAAATACTGACTAAAAGCATAGTTGGGTGAATTGAGAAATAGACTTGCACCCTACCAATGCAAGGGTTTGCTAGTTTTGCTACGCTGTTTAGATGACGTAGTAAATGGGAGGTGTAACGGTAGTTTTTCTAGCTGAAAGAAACTTAAATAAATGTTTAGGTGAGAACCTGTGCAGCCGACGGTTTTTCTTTTTTTTCCACATACCGTATACTGTGAGATCAAAAGTATCCGGACATGTGGCTGAAAACGACTTACACGTACGTGGCGCCGTCCATCGGTAATGCTGGAATTCAGTACGGTGTTGGCCCAACCTTAGCCTTGACGACAGCTTCCACTCACGCAGGCATACGGTCAGTCAGGTGCTGGAAGGTTTCTTGGGGAATGGCAGCCTATTCTTCACAGAGTGCTGCACTGATGAGAGGTAGCGATGCCTATTAGTGAGGCATGGTACGAAGTCAGTAGTGTTGCAAAACATCCCACAGGTGTTCTATAGGCTTCAGGTCAGGACTCTGTACAGGCCAGTGCATTACAGGGATGTTATGTCGCCATAACAACTCCGTCGTAGGCCGTGCGTTATGAACAGGTGCTCGATCATGTTGAAAGATGCAATCGCCATCCCCGAATTGCCCTTCAACAGTGGGAGGCAAGAAGGTGCTGAAAACATAAATGTAGGCATGTGCTGTGATAGTGCCACGCAAAACAACAAAAGGTGCAAGCCTCCTCCATGAAAAACACGACCACACCATAACACCATCGCCTCCGAATTTTACTGTTGGCGCTACATACGCTGGCAGATGACGTTCACCGGGCATTCGCCATACCCACACCCTGCCATCGGATCACCACATTGTGTACCGTGATTCGTCACTCCACACGAAGTTTTTCCACTGTTCAATGATCCAATGTTTACACAGCAAGCGAGGCGTCGTTTGGCATTTACCGGCGTGATGTGTGGCTTATGAGCAGCCGCTCGACCATGAAATCCAAGTTTTTTCACCTCCCACCTAACTGTCATAGTACTTGCAGTGGAGCCTGATGCAGCTTGGAATTCCTGTGTGATGGTCTGGATAGATGTCTGCCTATTACACATTACTACCCTCTTCAACTGTCTGCGGTCTCTGTCAGTCAACAGATGAGGTGAGTCTGCACGCTTTTGTGCTGTACGTGTCCACGTTTCCACTTCACTCTGACATCGGAAACAGTGGACTTAGCGATGTTTAGGAGTGTGGAAATCTTGCGTACAGATGTATGACACAAATGACACCCGCCGATCATCTGACCACGTTCGAAGTCCGTGAATTTCCTGGAGCGCCCCATTCTGCTCTCTCACGATGTCTAATGACTAATGAGATCACTGATATGGAGTACCTAATATGAAAAACTTATGTTTTTGGGGGTGTCCGGATACTTCTGATCATGTAGTGTAATAATATGGCATCTCAAACTGGTCTGTCTATTCATATAAGTTCTTACCTATTTTTCGCACTTTTAATCGTGTTACCGTAATGTTTCACTATTCGTTGCCCTATTGGCAGTTCTAGGCCTTCCCCTGACCTGTGGACCGATTAATCGAGCCATCTAAGTGATTCCTCATCAGCTCTTGTGAATGTTTATCTTTCTTAACTTTTTGAATCCTCTTTGTCGAAAGATGAAGTGTTTAACGTATCAAAAAAGAATTATTTAGGAAAATCTAGCATGAAATTAGCCTTAACACCATCAATTTAGATAAAGACAAGGGTGTATTTCAAATTCATTAAAAAATTTCTGGTATTAACAAATACTTACTATCCTGTTAAAACTACAAATAAATAATGTAATAAATTTATTCGTGTCAAAATGTATTGTGGATCATGTTTTCCCTGTAAGCAGTGTAAACTTGAAGCAATAGGAATTAAAATCCAAGTAACTAACAGCGAAGAGTTAATCCTTCATTCTGCTGAGGTATCAGTTAAAACAGACCTTTATGATTATTCAAATAAATTAGCAGAACAAATATTCAGATCTAAATTTTTGACTTGCAATTTTAGACGTTTTTTCCTGAAATGTATCAACACATCTTTCAGCTGAGCGACACGAAACAACCGCATTCTTTTTCTCATTTTGCAATTCCCACCTACTTTTTCCTCCGAACAATGTGTTGCCAGTGTGTGTGCAGGTACTAAGGACATGCATGTAAGTGACTTACATGCAGTTCTATTTGATCTGACCGAGTGAGGTGGCGCAGTGGTTAGCACACTGGACTCGCAACCGGGAGGACGACGGTTCAATCCCGTCCCGGCCATCCTGATTTAGGTTTTCCGTGATTTCCCTAAATCGCTTCAGGCAAATGCCGGGATGGTTGCTTTGAAAGGGCACGGCCGATTTCCTTCCCCATCCTTCCCTCACCCGAGCTTGTGCTCCGTCTCTAATGACCTAGTTGTCGACGGGACGTTAAACACTAATTTCCTCCTCCTCCTCCTCCTATTTAATCTGAGAAGAAATTTTTTACACCTTAGTTAAGTGTGCTACATGTGAATAGTCTCAAGACAACTTACAAGGGAATGGTCCAGTCCAATGTATCGAAATCCACCACGAAAATTTTTGTGCACGAAGAATACAGCAAAAAAAAAAAAGACTGTCAAAATTTTTGCAGCTAAGACGGACTGCAAGTATTTTTTAAAAATTGTTGAAGTTAGTCGTTTTTGTTACACGAAGAACTACTGCACACGCTGTTTGCTCTACCCTTCCTGCCTAGTGCGTGGTCGGTCGTGACAACAGCATGTAGCACTGCGTAGTGCTAATATCTAGAGCGACGCAGGCGAATTTGAAGCGCCCCAATCATACAACAAATGTCGCCATCATTAATTTTTTGAATAAGAGGCATTTCCGATCGACAGCTAAAATGTTGCATTTGTAATTCTTACAAAGGTGAATAGGAAAGGAACATAAAGCGAGACACTTTTTGATGTTACGAAAAATGGTTCAAATGGCTCTGAGCACTATGGAACTTAACTTCTGATGTCATCAGTCCCCTAGAACTTAGAACTACTTGAACCTAACTAACCTAAGGACATCACACACATCCATGCCCGAGGCAGGAATCGAACCTGCGACCGTAGCGGTCGCGCGGTTGCAGACTATAATAGCGCCTAGAACCGCTCGGCCACCCTGGCCGGCTGTTGTTACGTTACGTCCGTCCTGGTAGCTGAGTGGTCAATGCAGCGGAATATCATGCCAAGGGTTCCGGGTTAGATTCCCTCGTGGGTCGGAGATTTTCTCCGCTCAGGGACTGGGTATTGTGTTGTCCTAATCATTATCTCCTCCTCATCATCGACACGCAAGTCGCCGAAGTGGCGTCAATTCAAAAGACTTGCACCAGGCGAACGGTCTACCCGGCAGGGAGGCCCTAGCCACATGACGTTTCATTTCATATTACGTTATGATGACGTCCATCAATCGTGACTTTACTTTATTAAAATGAAATATTTCTAACCCATACAATTATTTTATAACAACTCCTGTTAACAAATCTTACGGCAATTTTTGAAAAAATGGTTCAAATGGCTCTGAGCACTATGGGACTCAACTGCTGTGGTTATCAGTCCCCTAGAACTTAGAACTACTTAAAACTAACTAACCTAAGGACACCACACACATCCATGCCCGAGGCAGGATTCGAACCTGCGACCGTAGCAGTCGCACGGTTCCGGACTGCGCCCCTAGAACCGCGAGACCACCGCGGCCGGTCACAAATTTTGAATAATATTTATTTTAGTAACAATTAAACAGTTCCTTTTTTATTCCCCGTAGTCGTTATAATAAGCTAAGTGCGATTTGAATGACGGAAACAAACATTTTCCTTACATCAGGCACACCTGACGAAAGAAAAATTGATGCTTTCAGGCTGGTCGGAGTAAGTACGTACTAGTTTAATGTAGAAGAATTGCGATGGAGTAAGAAAAGACTTTGTCGTTGCTCTGTGTGTTGTGGTGCATACAGAGCATAGCGCAAAAGGCGCCCAATGCAAGTTGATGATGCACAAATCCCTGAAATTTAAGAATACTGTTGTCCTGATAAACCTCAGATGACACGGAGCTACCGTAAGTTATACTGTATGACCATTACCTTAAAAATACTGTCCATAGTCGGAAAACTTCTTTATCGTGAGGCACGTTGGTTGTTCTGGGTGAAATCTGAATTATATCAACAGATTTTTCGTCGTCGTCCTGAAAGACAGAGGCATTGTTATGTTCACGCCCTCAGTCCAACAAAACAATGAATTAATTCTGCAAGTGGTAAGAAACCGTTTCGAATTAAATGTTAAAAGTTATTCTTTCCTATTTTTCTCGATTGTGATAGGCTGATTATAAGTTTATTGCCGCTATAGAGCCTTTTCCTTTAATTTGTGGTCCTAATATGCCTTGAGGTCGTTGAAGACAGATATAAAGCTACGAAAACAGTAATCTACCCATACTTATCATTTCCGTTGTTGTAGATGAATTTGTCATACCATTAATCGACGGCATTTCATTTGAAATGACGAAGTGCGGTTAACTCGCAATTCTTTCCGGAAACCTGGCTGGTGCATATGAGAAGCAGCGGATGTGGGGATAACAGTAAGCTTCATCTTCAGCTACAAATTAATGGCATCTATACTATACTTTTACTTGATGTAAACCTCGCTCTTTTGTCACTTCCTATACTATATGATTTCTTGATTCTGCTTGAGAGGCCGAAGAAGACTTTAAATCAGCAATGTTCATCTCAGTTGCGATTTGGAGGGCCCAGTCTCCAACGCTCCATTGCCTCTCATGAGCAGCCCTTAGGGTTCATATCTCAAGAAATTCCTCTCAAGAACTGTAGTTCATTGTTGTTATTCAAGTTTAGTGGTTTATTTTGGTTATTAAGTGTTGGGGATGCGGATAACGGGACTTTGTGCGCACCCAGTTCAGTAAATCTTTCAGATAGGTTTTCTTTCAGAGTTTTGCGAGTTTAATTTTTGCGCGTATTTATTACTTCTTGTAAGTATTATTTCCATGCAGTCGGATGAAGGAAAACCGGGTTTTCTCACTGACTCACATTAAGCGTTGGACACAATGAATTCAGTGTTATCTCCGTTATTAACACTTACGCTACCGCCAAAGCAAATGGTAATTATTATGGATATCAAATGAGCTGCAAGGTTGAGTGAGCAGTAACTGCAGACAGTTGTTTCAGAGAAACCAACAAGAAAAACTGACATTCGGTTCACAAATTACGATCGCGCAGAGCCGTGTTATCTTCTTTACCAATGCACCATCAACCAAGGACACGTGCCTGCCATGATGCACGTCGGCAGTCCGCCTGGCGAGCTACGAATTTGGCAGTTTTCAACAATGTTTTGAAATACTTGCAATGCATCTTAGCAGCTAACGTTTTTCTTTCGATATATTCTTTCCATATAGAATATTTCAGGGTGTGTTTTGACATGTTGGATTGGATTTAAGAAAAACAAAGAAAAACAAATTGCGGTCCTGAAACTTGATGATGGTGTTGGCACTTCTCTACTTGTTCTCCCTTCAATACAATAAATATTTCTCAATGATGAGTTACTTGGTGGATACATTGGTTGCAGAAGTGTGCATTTTATCTGTTCAGGGAACATTCCACATATAAAATCACAACATTATTCTGGCCATGCGTGGGTTCCAACGATTTCTCCTTCCAAGGAAAGAGTAACAAGCACTGAGACAATTTTAGGAGAATACGTTGGCGGGTGGGTGGGTGGGTGGGGGGGGGGGGGGGGTTAGGGAGGGTAAGTAAAATTTAATAGCCCAAAGAAACAGCTTGTGTGACTAAGTCTTTGTTCAGAATGAGTTGGGTCATAGGAAAAAAAAAAAAAAAAAAAACCCTTGTACTGCTTCACATGACATTTTGCCTTGACAGCCTCCTGTAAGCTTGTCAGGATATTAAAGTAGTATCTTTTGTGATGGTTTGCCCTTTGTGAGCATGGTATTTTAGCACCACATCATGGTAATCCCTGAAACAGTCAGCATCACATTGTCCGAAGATTGTTGGATCTTTACATTTTTTGGTGGTGAAGAATCTGCATGTTTCCACTGCATTCTTTGCTACTTTGTGTCGTAGTCACAGAAATACATCTGGCATTTATTTATTGAGACTAGATGACCTTTGACTTGTTAAAAATACTATTCAAGGAACTGAAAACTGATCCATAGGTGATTTTCACTTTTGCACTACAGATACTGCTTCGTTTGCAAAACGACGGTCTTCGAACGCTGTGGCCACCACTTTTCTTGCGATTCCCAGTTCTTCTGACAGTTCGTCCTTTGCCATTCTAGCCTGTTTGATAATTCTGGAAGCATCACATGTCACGTGGCGGTGTATTGCTGCCGGACACTTCCACTAATTCAGCATGGAGCTTTTTGTAACCTTCACTCTGCCCATTTATGACATGCAGTTCACCACAAAGCCCCATGAGGTGACTCCATGGCTCTGACATTGGGCTTGCATTTCAAAGGACCATATCTGTATGTCTAGATTTAGATTTCCTAAATCGCATAAGCAAATGATACGATGATTCAATTGAAATGGTTATAGCTGAAATCCTTTGTCATCCTTGCCCATAAATAGCTTGTGTATTCCATTTCTAATAACCCAAAACTTTTCCCAAAGTCCCATTTTGCAAATATATCCTCCTAGTGTCGAACACCACAGTTTTAATGATTATAATGTACAGATTGTTGTACAAAGATTCATTTTGTCGCTTGGTGCTAGCTAATCTAGAGCTAATAGAGAGAAATTCAGAATACAGAAAAAGAAGCCAGGAAAATACTTAGGGTGGAACGTGTTTCTTATAGATAATAAAGAACATTGCTAGGTAGTACGTAATCAAATGGGAGATCTGAGGAGGTTGTTATAGAATGGAATGAAATGGGGGGCAGCATTATACCAGTCAACAACTGACATCTAGGAGAAGAAAAACCAAGTCTCTTTCTGGGAAACTAACTACATCCAACTACAACCAAAATGGCGCGCTACTCGGTGGCAGTTAGTCTTGTCTTGTGGTACAACGATCCAACAGTAATACCCGTGCCTGAGAAAATTTCGCAGGTTGTAAAAATTTTCCGATTTATTTAATCTATTCAGCTGCTTCTACTATCCACGAAACGACCTTTCTGCACACTTGTTTAAGATCAGCAGCCAGTTTCCATCACTTTGCACGCGACGTTGTCAAACTCATGCTCTGCCTCTCGCCCCTTTCCCATTACCTACTTTGACATTACTTCCGCTCGTTTCTCCTACACTGTGCATCGAAGAAGTGCTTTATTTTATGCCTTCTTAAAACTTCTTCTTCATTTCATTCATTGTAACATACATAGTTTGTCTTCCTCTCACAGTCTATACTAAAATGATATCAGATTTCTAAAAATGTATGCTAAACAATTTCTCTGTACAGGAAGTATTTTTGTTCTATGAATGTAGTAAGCTGATAAAAGAGCTTCAAGCACTCTACAGTAAGAAATAAGTTAGAACTCTTGTAAGAGCTGTTCCCTGCTCAAAAATATTTTTTATCAAATCAGGTAACCTTGTCGTTACCTTATCTATGGCCAGTATTTCTCCAAGCGATTTCTGTCCTTACCGAAAAGAATAAAGACTTTTCTGTGAAGCGGTGGGACTTGAAGCCGGCTATTTATTGAAGTTAGTGCTGGTGCTGCTGTGAAGCTGCCTGGGAAGGCGCAACGAACACCAGTCTCCTTTGGAACAGATTCTGTTGCCTATCTGCAGCTGCTAACTAATTTGTTGCAACAATATAGAGCCAATGGTTTATCTACATGTTCTTACAAGCCTGGCCCCTAGTGGTGCGGTGTGCAACTACGCCTTGGCGCATATCATGTGTAGCGGAGAGATGCTCTCTCCACTGATATGTGTCATTTTCTTGTTTGTCTCGCAGTTTATGCACTGTTGTCTATTGCAACCCCAGATCTACTTATGAGCAACCCTACATATTCCATGCCTCATACCCTTGTAGCACATTACACTAGGGATCACAGGGTCCCGGGTTCGATTACCGGCCGGGTTGGGGATTTTTCTCTCCCCAGGGGCTGACTGTTTGTGTTGTCCTCATCATTTCATCATCATTATTCGTGATAGCGTCTAGATTGGATTGTGTAAAAATTCGACTGTGTGAAAACTGGGACTTTGTACTGGCGCTGAGGACCGCACAGTTGTGCACCCCACAAACCAGACATCATCATTATCATCATCATATTACACCAGTCTTGAGATCATTAATCGTGATATCAATGAGCGATCGGCGCTGTTGCTGTTGTCAGGGGGCTTCAGCTGTAGCTGCTGTCCCCGCACGGCGGACCATTCCCTCTCACCTTGCCCCTTAATACTTCATTACAATTCGTAGATACCTATTTAACTCTTTTGATCATATTTTATGTAATATACACATTGATTATATTAACTAATAGTGTTGCCATTTTAGTTTTTGTTATTAAAATTTCAAAGACAGCTGCAATAATGCACATAGAATCATCATAGCCAATCAGTCGCAGATCACAGAGTAAGGTTTATCAACCCTTTACCATGGTTTTGACGAATATAAATTTTATGTAAATTGAAGGTGGTAGGCGAAGAAAGGAAAGGAACTATTAATGTCAGCTGAATCGAGACTTTATGCAGAATAAGCAGTGACAATTGAAAATATGTGCCACACCAGGATGCGAACATAGGATCTCCTGCTTAGTAGGCAGTTGCATTAACCACTGTGCCACCCAGATAGTGTTTAGCGTACATGCGCAGGCTATCTTGGCACGCTCCCCAGCCAGCTATTCCCACATAGCGCCACCTATCAACAGTCACTGCCCATGTCCTCCATGCTCGTTAATTTTAGTTTTCTACTGGAGATAGGACGATATTGTGCATCTGTACTAAAGGTCATGGATTCATTGCTCATCGAGGCAAATCAGTTATATGAATGCGTGGTATCTGTTTATTTTTTCAGACAATCCGAAAGAACAGACACCACACATTCATATAAAATGTAGTATCAACGTCTGACACTAAATTTAACAGCAACACCAAATGTATAAGGAAGAGGTAGAAGGGACCGTATTAAGACTCCTCTGAGTTTCCCAAGTGATTTATTGTTTCCAGCCCTCGTTCCTCTCGGTCTGCATCACCGGGTCCTGCAATGCTGAGGACACCACTTCGCTGTCTGTGAAACGGCTTGGCGCAGAATTGCTGCCTCAGCGACCTGTGCAACGCCTTGCTGTGTGTCGGCCTTGTACAGCTACAGAGTCACGTCGATGTCAGGATGTGCCAGTAGCCGACTCAGCAGCCTTCACTTCTGCTGCCTTAGCACCACCCGCTGCAAGGCGACCCACGGTGCGCTTCCTTGCCAGCGCGGCGACAACGAGCGCCCACGATCCGGCATCCGAATATGTGGCCCTCTCCTCGGGATGCCTCTGGTGTGTGTTGGAAGCCAACAAGACTGCCTATAGTAATGAGCCGTAGCATGGCCCGCCGCTGGCTGGCTGCGGACCCCGCGTTGGCCCCAGGCGGTCGAACCAGTGACCCGCCGTGGACTGGAACACTGGTGCCCCATCTGCTGCTGCGTGTAACAGTTGGTGTGACATGCCCCGTCGTCCAGGAGAGCTGCCACTCTTGAATGCTTTGTTAGTGAACCGGCACCTATTTATATGTGGCTGTGTACCTCTGTTTTCCTAAACGCACCACTCTGCGTCACGTACTCGCAACACTTAGGTTGGCCAGCGGTCACCTTGTGCCCGCGACTTGTGCCATGCAAACTGCTGCGTGTACTTTTTCTGGTGGTTCTACGCCCCTGTGGTCTCTATTTTACTTTGCAACTGCTGGTGAGCGTAACTCACTGCAAACATGACCCCGCTTGGCTGTAACTTGCGTCCTCAGAAATATTGCACCAAAACTGACATTTCCTATCCCAAAGGGTAGTGCCACTACAAAAAAAAAAAAAAAAAAAAAAAAAAAAAAAAAAAAAAAAAAAAATTTGCCTTCTTCAGAAGGAAAATGGACCTACTGAAGAAATTATTACAAAATAGTAACAAATGTCAACCAGAGAAGGAATCAAATTCGATTAGCAACAGTTAATGTTTTTTTAGAAGAGCTATGCTCTCGTGAAATCACATTTTGACATAAACGGATATTGGAGCCATAAGATTCTTGTAAGTACAATTTAAATGTCACCTACACAGTTAAAATGCGTAATTGAAAATAATAGTCCAATACTGAAGGGTCTTGTCGTAAAACCTTAAAATAAAACTTACGTGACACTGGATCCAGCAGACGTTTAGTATCGCAAATACACGGCTAGGGACATCAGTCGCCTGATTAAGACGTGCAGGCCCTGGCATTAGTTACACTATTGCAGGAGGCGCTTATTTGTGCGAAAGAGTGTGCCCATAGTCGCTCTGAGCAGCCAAAGCCAGATTCAGCAAATCAGATGGTTAATAGCTAAAATAAAGAAGTAGAGGCAGCGCGGGGTAGCCTTGCCGTTAGGGGCGTCTTGTCACGGTTCGTGCCGCTCTCCCCGTCGGAGGTTCGAGTCCTCCTCGGGCATGGGTGTGTGTCGTCCTTCGCGTAAGTTAGCTTAAGTTAGATTAAGTAGTGTGTAAGCCTAGGGACCGATGACCTCAGCAGTTTGGTCCCATAGTCCTTACCACAAATTTCCAAAGTTGAAGAAAGGGGGCAGGGAGACTTAATGTCATATGGCATGTAAAGAACAAGCAGGTCAGGTAAACACTGCCACTTATTTGCATATGCATGCAAAAAAACAGCTAGTTTTTTCGTTCGAGGTTACATCACAGTACACTGTTAGCATTGTTCAAATGGTTCAAGTGGCTCTGAGCACTATGGGACTTAACATCTATGGTCATCAGTCCTCTAGAACTTAGAACAACTTAAACCTAACTAACCTAAGGACACCATACAACACCCAGCCATCACGAGGCAGAGAAAATCCCTGACCCCGCCGGGAATCGAACCCGGGAATGTTAGCATTGTCTCTGATTTTCAAACAGATTAGGTTACAAAAAGCTGTTGTTTTGGCACACTTTTTTTTCGGATAGAATCGCGTTGTTAATTGCCACAAGATGCAGAACCGTTATGAAGTTTGGCCTTACTTCCGTGATCTTTGCTTAAAGTTCCTACAAATAGGCCATAACGACAAGCCTTCTTCACTTTTCTTCATGGTTATAGAATTTTTAGGTCCGTACCTGGACATCAAATGCCGAAAACAATGTGACGCACTTCCTAAAACCACTGAAAAAATCGACTTTAAAGATTTTTAAGCGCTATTAGGGTTTGGGTGGTATTGTGGGCCCCTGATATTGATTGGGACCCCATCAGTATCCAATAAACGAAGCTGCGCATTATAATGGTGAATGTATCAATTAGAAGTACTACTTTATAGTTCCGCGTGCAGAGCACTAAGGTCATCTTGTTTTCACAGCCGACAAAAACTTTTACAGGTTGCGAATTGTGCCAAAATTGTTACATCTACACCTATATAAATACTCATTATGCTATTTCCCTTGTATTACACACATATCAAGGGTTATATTCCATTAGTAATATTGTACTTTACATTTAGCGGTTGACAATCAAAATGCTTCAAATGGCTCTGAGCACTATGGGACTTACCATATGAGGTCATCAGTACCCTATAACTTAGAACTGCTTAAACCCAACTAACCTAAGGACATTAAACACATCCATGCCCAAGGCAGGATTCGAACCTGCGACCTGATCATCATACATATTCGTCTTCAATTACTTACCTACTGAGGTACTGATTATCGTAGTATCCGTAGCCTCAGAGAACTTCAAGCGTACCTTCTCATTCCTTAGTACTCCCGTATCCCATTTCTTTGTGTACTGATTCTTTCTAACTAATCTGTTAAACTTCAGCCTACTCTTCATCACTACTACATTGTGATCTGAGCCAATGTCTGCTTCGGGGTACACCTTACAATCCAGTATCTGCTTTCAGAATCTCTGTCTGACCGTGATGAATCTAACTGGAATCTTCCTGTATATCCTGGTCTTTTCGAAGTCTACCTCTTCATCTTGTGATTATTGTACAGAGTATTTGCTATTACTAGCTGAAATTTATTGCAGAACTCTATCAGTCTTTATCCTCTCTCATTCCTACTACCAAGCCCATGTTCTCTCGAAGCTCTTTCTTCTACATCTTCGGCTAAAACGGCGTTCCAATCCCCCATGACTACTAGATTTTCACCTTCCTTTAAATACTGAATTACTCGTTTAAAATCCTCGTATACTTTCGCTATCTCTTTTTTTCTCCTTGCGACGTCGGCATGTACACGTGAACTATCGTTGTCCCTATTGGTTTATTGGTTTGCTGTCGATTCTGAACTTTTCTCAGTACCTTACTCTCTGCGCTACCTTCTCGTCCGTAATGAATCTTACTTCCGTTATACCATTTTCTGCTACTGTTGATATTATACTATACACGCTGACTAGAAATCCTTGTCTTCTTTCCACTTCACTTTATTGACAGCCAGTATATCTACAAGGTGAGGCAAAAGTCTGGTTCGCTCCTACAGAAGTCGAATGGTGTGAGGAATCATAATGGGTTCTGGTATGTGGTGTCTGTAGGTGGGGGTCCAATTTATTGGTGCTATGAGGACAGCGGCGGCCATCTTGAAATCCGCTGTCTTTGATTTGCGTTACGTGTCTCAGGTGGGAAGGGAGTCATGTGGCATTATCATTTTGAACTGCCTCTTCCTTAGAATTATGCATATAAAAATCTGTTTTAAGATATGTTTATGTGTGGAGGAGATATGAACTGTTAAAGTTTGGGAGACTTGTTAGAGTCAGCATTGCAGCATATGTTTAGTATAACATCCATGGACACACAATCAGAGTCCTTTTTTTTCCCCCAGTGGTGTTGCACACTTCACATGATCTGTGGTTCAACAGAGGCATACACCTCATCAACACGCTGGCAAACATAGACAACATTGTTGATTTTTACCTCAAACACAACTGATTTCAAATGTCTCCACGAATAAAAGTCAAGAGGTGTAAGATCAGGGAACCGTAGTGGCCACTCAATAGGAGCCTTCCTGCCTATCCAGTGACCTACAGACGCTTCATTCAATAACTATTTGACGTCAGTAGCAAAGTGGGGAGATTCTTGGTCCTATCGGAAGAAGGGTGGAAAATCACCCTGTTGATTCAACAGTGTTGGGAGCACATAATCACGGAGAAATTTAAAATACCTCTCTCCATTCAAGTTCACTTAAGAAACGCCGGACCCACGATTCTTATATCTCAAATGCCACACTAAACCATTACTTTTTCACCACCAGCATCTTTACAGGGATCCACCCATGAGGGGTTTGCATCTTTCCAGTAACAATGAAACTGTTTGTTTACTTCTCCTTGTACATAAAAATTGGCTTCGTCACTGAACTACACCTTCCATATGAAGTTTGGATTCCTGTTACACGGATCCAGGGCCCATTCTGCAAACTGCACCCGCCGATCTGGCTCACCCTCTGAGAGATGTTTTTGCAATTGTAACTTTTAAGGGTGCCATTTGGGGTGTGTGCAACGCACACAGGACTGAACGCTGACTGACATCGAATCTTGCTAATAACCGACGCTTACTGCAACGTGGAATGCCAGGCTTTGAAGTCAGCAGCAATCACTCTGGTACTTCGTCCACCACTCATTAACACAATTTCAATGCGTTCCTGCTGTGTAAGTGCCATTGTGGATCACCTCCAATGATAAACAGAACTGATCACTTCTGTGCAATTTGAAACTTTAACAGGTCATAACTCCTACTCAAATAAAGGTATCGTAAAGTAGATTTCACATTTGTATTCTTGAGAAAGTGGCAGTTCAGAACGATACGCCACAAGACCCCCCTTTCCCATCTGAAATACGTAACCAAAGTCCAAGATGATGGATTTCAAGATGGCCGCCATTGTCGACATAGCTACTATAAGTTGCGTCCCCATCTACAGGCACCCCATACCAGATGCCATTATGATTCCTCAGACTGTTCGACTTTCGTACCGGTGTATCGAGACTTTTGCGTCACCCTGTTCATTGAGCCTCAGCATTTCCCTGACTCCATCATGAAATCCGTTGTGACATACCCATTCTACTAGATTTAGGAGAACCCAATCGTCCTCCCACAGTCGGGGCTTGCTTCCTCTCCACTCCCCTCCACCCACATACTGAGGCTTGGCTCAGAGCGACATCCCTCTTCACTCTCCCAAATTTCTCCTCCAAATTTCCGCACACCCAAACTCCCTGTTACGCACTACTAAAATGCTACAACCCCATGATACACTTATCGCTGACAGCCTAGAACCATTAATCACTTCACTCATCTATATATCTATTTTTAGTTAATCAAGACTTCGCTCTTTATCTTGTTACGTAAGCAACAGATCATCTGTCTTTTATATTGTGTGAAACATTCATTTTCTATTCAGCTGTTTATATATTTTAAGCAGTCATCGAATCAGCCTTTTATTATCTAACTTATACAACAGACAACCTGTCTTTTTATTGTGTAAAACAACATTTTTATCGCCATTACAATAATATAATATGTTTCAAAATTTTTACTGAAGTTTGTCTGAAGAGCAGTGAATTCTATCCGCTGACAAGACCCCTCCCTCGCCATTATGGCCTGAGCGGGATGAAATAACAATACAGGAAAAAAAATGAAAGGAATATAATGTTGCTATTATGAGCTTCCCCGGTGCTGGCAATATGATCCTTCAGTATAAAAGGACACAGATTATAATCACTACAGAACTTTTGTTCACTTTTGTGTTACAGAAACAGTTAACGCCGAGGAGAACACAAAAAAGAAAGACTTGGGATAAACAGACATGATAAGAGCTATGTAGGCACTATTGAGCGAAGACTGTGCCTAAAAAGCAGCAAAATATGGGAAGGTCTGCAACAAGATTTCTACATTGTACAGTGTTATAAGAATATGCGTTTTAATGAACGTATCTTCTTTGTTTAGGCCGGCAGATGTGACCGATCGGTTCTAGGCGCTTCAGTCCGGAACCGCGCAACTGCTACGGTCACAGGTTCGAATCCTGCCTCGGGCATGGATGTGTGTGATGTCGTTAGGTTAGGTTTAAGTAGTTCTAAGTCTAGGGGACTGATGACTTCAGATGTTAAGTTCCCTTGTGATTAGAGCCATTTGTACCATTTCTTTGTTTAATTTTTTGAATTTACCCCAGGGGCTCATACTAGAAGTACATTTTTTTGGCAGACTGTATGAGGTTCTATGGTACACTTTTTTTTGTGACATGGGTAACACCTCAAACTGAATGACAAATAAGTGAAAGCCTGTCATAACATGAGGCTAACACGTTTGAAGTAAACAGAAAAGACATTGTGGCAGTAAAGAAAAAAATGTGGTGATTGTACCACATCTTCCTGTTAGTATTATGTTGGTGCGTGTTGATATTCTGGTTTATTTATAGATTGTCATTTTTTATTTGTAGTTCACTGTTTCTGTTAGAGCTTACATATGTTCGGTCATGTGGAGGTAGTGAATAGACCTGTGGGCGGTAGAAAATGGATTGCTACATGGAAAAATAGGAACATTACCGACGCATTCTTCTGTTTGTCTTCAGTAGAGGGGTGACAGCAGAAGAGGCAGCCAGAAACATTTGCACCTTGTATGGGCATAATGTCACTGGACAAAGCACGGCCAGAAAATAGTGTACTAGTTTGAAGGAGGATCGTTTCAGTATGTCCGTAAGACCTTCGGGACCTGAGAAAGATCGTTTAAATGCATTAATCCGTAATGATCCACGTTACTTTATTCGAGAACTGGCAAATGTGATGAACTGTGGTCATTCCATCATCGTGGAATAGGGATGTATGCAATGGAGAAGGTTCATAAATCGGGTGTACGGGTACTGCGTGGTCTAAGCCAAAATCACAAACACATGCACATCTCTGCCGCGCGGGATTAGCCGAGCGGTCTAAAGCGCTGCAGTCATGGACTGTGCGACTGGTCCCGCCGGTGGTTCGAGTCCTCCGTTGGGCTTGGGTGTGTGTGTGTTTGTCCTTAGGATAATTTAGGTTAAGTAGTGTGTGAGCGCATTATTGTGGCCAAGATAGATACGAAGCCCACACCTACTACAGTAGTACAAGTTTATATGCCAACTAGCTCTGCAGATGATGAAGAAATTGAAGAAATGTACGATGAAATAAAAGAAATTATTCAGATAGTGAAGGGAGACGAAAATTTAATAGTAATGGGTGACTGGAATTCGAGTGTAGGAAAAGGGAGAGAAGGAAACATAGTAGGTGAATATGGATTGGGGCTAAGAAATGAAAGAGGAAGCCGCCTAATAGAATTTTGCACAGAGCACAACTTAATCATAGCTAACACTTGGTTTAAGAATCATGAAAGAAGGTTGTATACGTGGAAGAACCCTGGAGATACTAAAAGGTATCAGATAGATTATATAATGGTAAGACAGAGATTTAGGAACCAGGTTTTAAGTTGTAAGACATTTCCAGGGGCAGATGTGGACTCTGACCACAATCTATTGGTTATGACCTGTAGATTAAAACTGAAGAAACTGCAAAAATGTGGGAAATTAAGGAGATGGGACCTGGATAAACTGAAAGAACCAGAGGTTGTACAGAGTTTCAGAGAGAGCATAAGGGAACAATTGACAGGAATAGGGGAAAGAAATACAGTAGAAGAAGAATGGGTAGCTCTGAGGGATGTAGTAGTGAAGGCAGCAGAGGATAAAGTAGGTACAAAGACGAGGGCTGCTAGAAATCCTTGGGTAACAGAAGAAATATTGAATTTAATTGATGAAAGGAGAAAATATAAAAATGCAGTAAATGAAGCAGGCAAAAAGGAATACAAACGTCTCAAAAATGAGATCGACAGGAAGTGCAAAATGGCTAAACAGGGATGGCTAGAGGACAAATGTAAGGATGTAGAAGCTTATCTCACTAGGGGTAAGATAGATACTGCCTACAGGAAAATTAAAGAGACCTTTGGAGAGAAGAGAACCACGTGTATGAATATCAAGAGCTCAGATGGCAACCCAGTTCTAAGCAAAGAAGGGAAGGCAGAAAGGTGGAAGGAGTATATAGAAGGTTTATACAAGGGCAATGTACTTGAGGACAATATTATGGAAATAGAAGAGGATGTAGATGAAGACGAAATGGGAGATACGATACTGCGTGAAGAATTTGACAGAGCACTGAAAGACCTGAGTCGAAACAAGGCCCCCGGAGTAGACAACATTCCATTAGAACTACTGACGGCCTTGGGAGAGCCAGTCATGACAAAACTCTACCAGCTGGTGAGCAAGATGTATGAGACAGGCGAAATACCCTCAGACTTCAAGAAGAATATAATAATTCCAATCCCAAAGAAAGCAGGTGCTGACAGATGTGAAAATTACCGAACTATCAGTTTAATAAGCCACGGCTGCAAAATACTAACGCGAATTCTTTACAGACGAATGGAAAAACTGGTAGATGCAGACCTCGGGGAGGATCAGTTTGGATTCCGTCGAAATGTTGGAACACGTGAGGCAATACTGACCTTACGACTTATCTTAGAAGAAAGATTAAGAAAAGGCAAACTTACATTTCTAGCATTTGTAGACTTAGAGAAAGATTTTGACAATGTTGACTGGAATACTCTCTCTCAAATACTAAAGGTGGCAGGGGTAAAATACAGGGACCGAAAGGCTATTTATAATTTGTACAGAAACCAGATGGCAGTAATAAGAGTCGAGGGGCATGAAAGGGAAGCAGTGGTTGGGAAAGGAGTGAGACAGGGTTGTAGCCTCTCCCCGATGTTATTCAATCTGTTTATTGAGCAAGCAGTAAAGGAAACAAAAGAAAAATTTGGAGTAGGTATTAAAATTCATTGAGACGAAGTAAAAACCTTGAGGTTCGCCGATGACATTGTAATTCTGTCAGAGACGGCAAAGGACTTGAAAGAGCAGTTGAACGGAATGGACAGTGTCTTGAAAGGAGGATATAAGATGAACATTAACAAAAGCAAAACGAGGATAATGGAATGTAGTCAAATTAAATCGGGTGATGCTGAGGGAATTAGATGAGGAAATGAGACACTTAAAGTAGTAAAGGAGTTTTGCTATTTAGGAAGTAAAATAACTGATGATGGTCGAAGTAGAGAGGATATAAAATGTAGAGTGGCAATGGCAAGGAAAGCGTTTCTGAAGAAGAGAAATTTGTTAACATCGAATATAGATTTATGTATCAGGAAGTCGTTTCTGAAAGTATTTGTATGGAGTGTAGCCATGTATGGAAGTGAAACATGGACGATAACTAGTTTGGACAAGAAGAGAATAGAAGCTTTCGAAATGTGGTGCTACAGAAGAATACTGAAGATAAGGTGGATAGATCACGTAACTAATGAGGAGGTATTGAATAGGATTGGGGAGAAGAGAAGTTTGTGGCACAACTTGACTAGAAGAAGGGATAGGTTGGTAGGACATGTTTTGAGGCATCAAGGGATCACAAATTTAGCATTGGAGGGCAGCGTGGAGGGTAAAAATCGTAGAGGGAGACCGAGAGATGAGTACACTAAGCAGATTCAGAAGGATGTAGGTTGCAGTAGGTACTGGGACATGAAGCAGCTTGCACAGGATAGAGTAGCATTGAGAGCTGCATCAAACCAGTCTCAGGACTGAAGACAACAACAAACAACAACAACAGTGTGTGAGCTTAGGGACTGATGACCTTAGCGGTTAAGTCCCATAAGCTTTCACACACATTATTATTATTATTTGTACATCTCTGCTTGCTCGTTATCAACTGGATCGTGAACAACACCGACCATTTCTATCCTGTATAGTTACTGGTGACGAGAAATGGTTTTTTGTATTACGAAACTTAAAAAATAAATAAAAAATGTACTTCTTGAATCTTGCCTACTCGTCGGATATGGGATGTCTAGGAAACCTGCTTTCTCGGATCGCTAGTTAATAGTTCAAGCAAATTGCATTAATGAGTTTTATTACGAAAAGTATAGTTTACAATACTTAACTTTGTCGTTATACACATGACTCGCAAGCAGAGGACGACATAAACAATAAGCAAGTTTCTTCGGTGTATACAATTCCTCATACAAGTGAAGTAATACAGTTGACTTCTATTCAGGTCGCTAGTGTTGGAGCTTCTTCACAACAGGACCACGGCCAGTCGGGCGCGGCGCTTACGTCCTCTTCACATAGGGGCCACTGCCATCGCGTTGTCGTCCTGGAGAGGTGTCGGTCAGTGTGGAATTGGCTGACGTCGTTTCACAGCCCCCTCTGCTCTCTCGTTCCCGACTGGCTTGCCGGTGCTTGACTTTCTGCCGTAACAGTACTAGATTTGTGTTGGGAAGTCATTCCACACCCACCTTATTCACCTGATCTTGTGCCCTCAGATTTTCACCTTTTCCGATAAACTGAAGAAACTGCAAGAGGGAGGGAATTTAAGCGGATGGGACCTGGATAAACTGACTAATCCAGAAGTTGTACAGAGTTTCAGGGAGAGCATAAGGGAACAATTGACAGGAATGGGGGAAAGAAATACAGTAGAAGAAGCATGGGTAGCTTTGAGAGATGAAGTAGTGAAGGAGCAGAGGATCAAGTAGGTAAAAAGACGAGGACTGGTAGAAATCCTTGGGTAACAGAAGAAATATTTACTGTAATTGACGAAAGGAGGAAATATAAAAATGCAATAAATGAAGCAGGCAAAAAGGAATACAAACGTCTCAAAAATGAGATCGACAGGAAGTGCAAAATGGCTTAGCAGGGATGGCTAGAGGACAAATATAAGGATGTAGAAGCTTATCTCACTAGGGGTAAGATAGATACTGCCTACAGGAAAATTAAAGAGACCTTTGGAGATAAGAGAACCACTTGTATGAATATCAAGAGCTCAGATGGAAACCCAGTTCTAAGCAAAGAAAGGAAAGCAGAAAGGTGGAAGGAGTGTATAGAGGGTCTATACAAGGGTGATGTACTTGAGGACAATATTATGGAAATGGAAGAGGATGTAGATGAAGATAGCCAGCCGAGGTGGCCAAGTGGTTAAAGGCCCTACAGTCTGGAACCGCGCGGCCGCTACGGTCGCAGGTTCGAATCCTGCCTCGGGAATGGATGTGTGTGATGTCCTTAGGTTAGTTAGGTTTAATTAGTTCTAGGTTCTAGGCGACTGATGACCTCAGACGTTAAGTCGCATAGTGCTCAGAGCAATTTGAACCATTTTTGTAGATGAAAATGAAATGGGAGATACGATACTGCATGAAAAGTTTGACAGAGCACTGAAAGACCTGAGTCGAAACAAGGCCCCGGGAGTAGACAACATTCCATTAGAACTACTGACGACCTTGGGAGAGACAGTCCTGACAAAACTCTACCATTTGGTGAGCATGATGTATGAGACAGGCGAAATACCCTCAGACTTCAAGAAGAATATAATAATTCCAATCCCAAAGAAAGTAGGTGCTGACAGATGTGAAAATTACCGAACTATCAGTTTAATAAGTCACGGATGCAAAATACTAAGGCGAATTCTTTACAGACGAATGGAAAAACTGGTAGAAGCCGACCTCGGGGAAGATCAGTTTGGATTCCGTAGAAACATAGGAATACGGGAGGCAATCTGCCCCTACGACTTATCTTAGAATCTAGATTAAGGAAAGGCAAAACCTACGTTTCTAGCGTTTGTATACTTAGAGAAAGCTTTTGACAGTGTTGACTGGAATACTCTCATTCAAATTCTGAAGGTGGCAGGGGTAAAATACAGGGACCGAAAGGCTATTTACAATTTGTACAGAAACCAGATGGCAGTTATAAGAGTCGAGGGAGATGAAAGGGGAGCAGTGGTTGGGAAGGGAGTGAGACAGGGTTGTAGCCTCTCCCTGATGTTATCCAATCTGTATACTGAACAAGCAGTGAAGGAAACAAAAGAAAAATTCGGAGTAGGTATTAAAATCCATGGAGAAGAAATAAAAACTTTGAGGTTCGTCGATGACATTGTAATTCTGTCAGAGACAGCAAAGGACTTACAAGAGCAGTTGAACGGAATGGACAGTGTCTTGAAAGGAGGATATAAGATGAACATCAACAAAAGTAAAACGAGGATAATGGAATGTAGTCGAATTAAGTCGGGTGATGCTGAGGGAATTAGATGAGGAAATGAGACACTTAAAGTACTAAAGGAGTTTTGCTATTTGTGGAGCAAAATAACTGATGATGGTCGAAGTAGAGAGGATATAAAATGTAGAGTGGCAATGGCAAGGAAAGCATTTCTGAAGAAGAGAAATTTGTTAACATCGAGTATTGATTTAAGACTCAGGAAGTTGCTTCTGAATGTCTTTGTATGGAGTGTAGCCATTTATGGAAGTGAAACTTGGACGATAAATAGTTTGGATAAGAAGAGCACAGAAGCTTTCAAAATGTGGTGCTACAGAAGAATGCTGAAGATTAGATGGGTAGATCGTATAACTAATGAGTAGGTATTGAATAGGATTGGGGAGAAAAGAATCTTGTGGCACAACTTGACGAGAAGAAGGGATCGGTTGGTAGGACATGTTCTGGGCATCAAGGGATCACCAATTTAGTATTGGAGGGCAGCGTGGAGGGTAAAAATCGTAGAGGGAGACCAAGAGATGAATTCACTAAGCAGATTCAGAAGGATGTAGGTTGCAGTAGGACTGGGACATGAATAAGCTTGCACAGGATAGAGTAGCATGGAGAGCTGCATCAAACCAGTCTCAGGACTGAAGACCACAACAACAACAACAACCGCTCTCTATCGAACAACTGTGAAGGAACTTTCTTTCCTGCTGAAAATGCGCTCCGAACATGGCTGGACGAGTTCTGCGTCTCAAAACCACGTGATTTCTACAGTTGCTGAGTCGAAAAGTTACCCCAGTGTTGACAGACTGTCGTAAATAGTGAAGGAGAACATGTTATTGATAAATGAAGTGTCTGTCATGTGTGCCTTTTTGTGTTTATTAAAGTTATCGCGAAACGCTACGAACTATGCACCAACCTGATATAAAAAAGTCGATGTTTTTAAAATAGCCGTCTGCAGCTGCGTGCATAATGTTTCAGTCTCGTCACTGTGTATTTAGTGGTTGTATTTGAATTCCACATTTATTATAAAGTTGGAATGTTTGTTATCAAATACTAAATCATTTTTTTGGTGAACGACAGGCACAAGTTTTTTACAAATTTACATCGACTTATCATCACATAACTCGTTGTTATCAATGTTTTTAGAACGACGTTGATAATGGAAATTACTATTCAGTATTTGTAACTGCCATTTTTGTTTGATAATAAATATAGAATTTAAATAAAAGTAAAGAAAGATTGCATAAAGCGAGAATCGAATTACCGACATTTAAGCTATCCTCACACGGGACGAGGTTGCTAACGTTGACGTGGACGTTGACGGGACATCTGACCTCACGAGAGACAAACGTCGTCGGCACACGGGACGAGCTGGTTAACGTGATCTGCGCTCTCAGCGTTCTCCAGCGGCAGTTTTCGAGTTTTCTTGGATCGCAAACCACGCAGTTTCTATACTAAAATGGACGTTCGTTAAACAGCTGCGTTATATGGCTTGTAAAACAACTTGTTGGTGGAGAAACACAACATAAAGTTATTCGTTAACTCAATTGAACTTTCATCCCATTTCCGACATGAAACTGAATATAGTTAATATATAGTGTTTAATATTCTCGATGTTGCGTTGACTATCAGCACTCTGAAATAACGTACGTCATCACATAGATTTCAAGCCCGAGATTCGTTCTGTAATTTCATTCAAACATGAGAGATGTTTTCGAAGCTGTTGACCATCACTGAAAAAGATATTTGCTTGCATGATACCAACATGAGCCATTCCTGAAACCCATAAATAGGTATATATTTCGAAAGTTTCATAATGGCAAAAACTTACACTGTATAACTTCTGTTTACTTTTAAACATAGGTCTTCTCAAGATTATTGATCTCCTACTATGGAAATCCTAAGGAAGCATGTAGTTGACTGGAGGGATACACGGCTAATTAGTAATTTATATTTGAACCAGAGAGCAAGAGTAAGAATAGCAGGTGTGATAAGTGAAGATCTTTATCAGCAACACTGTTCAATATCTATCTGGAGGAAATTATTAATGAAAGTTTTGATTGAAGGAGAGGAGTTCGTATTGGGGGTCGGAAAGTGGAGTGTATAAGATTTTGCAGAAGACATGGTTGTGATGGCAGAGAGTGCAAAATAGATGGAATAAATGTTAGATGAACTAAACACAAAGTTAGAAGAATATGGAATGAAGATTAACAAGAAGAAAATGAAAAGCACGGTAATTGGAGAAAAGGGGAGAAAATGCCTTATCAAAATAGAGGGAGAGGAAATAGAGCAAGTGAATAACTTCAGTTACTTGGGAAGTGTAATAATGGAAGATATGTATTGCTCAACAGAAATTAGGAAAAGAGTTGCAATGGCAAAAGAAGGATTCAAGAGGAAACAGAAATTACTTTGCGGACCACTAAGCAAAGATCTGACTTACCAAATGTTACATCTGGAGCGTTGCACTGTTTGGTGCGGAGACCTGCACGTTGAGGAAGAAAGATGAAAGAAGGTTAGAGGCACTAGAGATGTGGATATGGGCAAGAATGGAAAAAGTGAAATGGGAAGACCGAGTAAGGAATGAAGAAAGAAACATGCTGAAAGTCATGAGAAAGAGAAGACGGAACTGGATTGGACATTGTTTGAGGAGGGACTGTTTATTGAATGAAGGAATAGAAGGAATGGTGGAGGGAAAAAGGGGAAGAGGAAAAAGAAGATATCAAATGTTGGACAATATCAAAAGAGACAAATATTCAGAAATGAAAAGACTGGCTATGGACAGACGAAAGTGGAAAAGGCTTAACCCATGACAAGACCTGCCGCGAGTCAGAATACCATACTACTAAACATAGATTGGCAGTCACTTTAATATTTCTGGCCACTGGGGAAACATTCCAGTCCAGTCGTTGACTTTTGCAATAAGAATTGCAGCAAATACATTATCTACAATATATAACACCGGCTTTTGAGATAATACTTCTGTTAAATGGATAAGAAAGACTCTGAGTACCTTAAAAAACGAAAAGTGAAAGGAAATTTGGAACGAGGAGGACGCCGACCTGCTACATTTCCCTCCGTAAATCTCGAGCTCACGACGGTACCATCTACGCTACAGCTACGACATATCTACCAGGTCCGCCTACTTTGCTTACACTATGTAATGACTGTACATAAAACTGTCATTATTTGATATTTCAATGTAAACTGTACGAATAAGACGCGCTTTTGACACATCGTCATTGTGCCGTAACACTGAAACGGTATACATTTGCAGCAAACAAGTTACAACATTGAAAAAATCAAGTACAGGAAACCTTTACCTAACGACATGACATTTTATTATAACAAATCGTGACTAAAATAAAGCGTTTTTGAGAGATCCTTAATTTGCTGATGCTTTGGAACAGATTATATTCATAACGCGTACTCTATGTGAAAGAAAACCACCAAATGCGATGTTAAACGCCATACAATATGGAGGCTTTTATGTTCTACTTGTAACACGATGCTGAACCTCACTGGCTACGTTCCTGACCACGAGGTAAAAAGTGAAATGGCTCTTTCTTTATTTCACGCTCCACGGCGTATCGGAACGCGGAATTCCACCGGCGCCCACGAATTCCATACTGTGACGTCACCATCTCCATCTCCACGTGCATTTTTGTTTCCCGTTAGACGACGGCGTGCAGTATAAGAACTCTTCGCACCCACCTACGGGCGCTCTGTTAAAATTCAAAATCTTTTAGTCAGTATCGCTCGGACGTATTTTTGTGTCAACGAGACACTCGTTTATAGCCGCAGCTGCCTGTCGAGTGTGAAGTCTGTTTAATCTTTTTTTTTTTTTTCTGCCGTATGCGGCGACGTAGGTTTTCTGTCAGATCACTGAAGCAGATTTGTTTGTACGTATCTGTGCTTGCAATTTGTAACGTTTTGTCACCGCAAAACGTGCGGACTGACAAGGGGCTTCCTAAATATTCCGTGGACAATAGCGAGGAAAAGATCATATCATTGTGCTGCGCGCGCAAGTGTACACGGGTTTCTACGGATCAAGAGAGAATAATGCCAATTTAGGAAAAGTCTGACGAATGCTGTGAAACTAAGCCAAACTGAAGAGCGCATGACACACTACTGATGAAACGTAAAAACACAGGTACAGACAAACCGCCGTTGTTTGACCCTGCGGAAGTTTTGAAAGCTACAGATTTGGTATAAGAGATTTACCCGGTATTCGTGACGCCAGTATTGACTGTGGTGACAGCGAGCATTAATCTAGCAGACACGTCGATGTCTGATGTCTGTGCATTCTACACGAAGCAATTGCCATTTTTCTTGCAAAGCAGCTCTCAGCGCAAGAACGGTCAGGGCAGCATGATTCTCAGGTGTATGCCAGAATAGCCAAAAATTAGTGTAAAAGCCTGCATTTTGTACACAGTTTCGAGTGGTCATAAATTTTTAATAAATTTGTTCTAAAGTGCGAAATACTGAATTTCTTCCTAGAACGAACACAACTGCGGATTTACTGCCACCCCATGCACAAATTTCTGGTTGCTGAAAACATTCTTCACCTCGAGGGGGTGTGTATGATACAAGGATGAAGTTTATGAACAAGACCTACGAAGGGCAATCAAATGAGAAGAAGACAGAAAAAAAGTAAGTGCATTGTTTGTTACTTCAAAAGTAATTGTCATAACTGTAAATACATTTATCCCACTGTGAGAGAAAGCGGTCAATGCTTTCGTAGAAAAACGTTTGCATTTGCCTATAGAATCATGATTATAGCCAAGCCGAAACAAATGGATGGCAACGAACATCTTTCTTCAGGGCCCCAAAAATATGGAAACAAGGCGCGAGATCGGGATGACTGGAGAATGCGTAAGGGCTTCCCAGCGAAACTTCTGCACCGTAGTTGGATCTCCCACCAAAATGGTCGCCAACATATTGCCAAGGATGTTACGGGACAAAAGCACAGGGAAGTTGAAGAAGAAGAAGAAGTAGATGATGATGACAGTTAAGCCGAACACTGGACAGACAATGAAATTATTTAGATGCAGTCGAGATGTGCTTAGTTGGAAATATGACGTCGTTAATGGCACCGGTATCTCTGTAATTCATATTTCTGCGACTAGAGACCATGTGTCATTTAGGAAAAACCAAATTACACTTCATCTGGGTACAAAAAGAATTACTATGTCTTGAACGTTTCCGAAAATACCCCCCTTAAAAGAATTAGGGGAACATGACTTCGGGCGTCTACTGTACTCCATTGAGAAATAACTCAGTGCTGGGTATGTTACCAAATCATGTCTTTTTCTTTTAGGAATTGAGTACAGGACATAACATCATTCCATCCTCGATAGTTTACATAAAAAGAACTGAAATGTCCAAGAGGTGCCGTAAATAACGTGAGTCTGTGGTGGGATAGAACGACTGTCAAGCATGTCCCATATTTGAACAATTGGGTTTAAACCGGGTCTCACCGCTGGACATTGCATTACTTCAATGTCCAGGCTTCGCAAAACATCCCTGCTGACACTCGCCACAAAGGGCAGGCATTAGAAGGAATTCAGTTCCACCACCGTATGCAGTTGACACCACAGGGGCCAACAGGATCTGTTCGATTACTGCCTGGTTGTAAGGCGACTATGTATAACGACAAGAACCGTAAGGTTGTCAACACTGAAGCCTTCTCACAACATCACGTTCTGTACTACGTTTGGCAGGAACTGCTCACCACTAGACTATGCACACGAACACGGCCTTCATCATGCGTCAGAGGGTATCTGCACTCGTCTCTGAATAACATGTTTCGCCAGTGATGAAGCTGCGAATTGACATGGGAAGAGCAGAACGGAAGGCGAACTGCAAGATGTTGTGTCAATTGGAGTACTCGAACATGATGTCAGCTTGTACGGTCCCTTCTCGTAACCTGTTCATTACAATCTGGTCGCACATATCGGCTCCAGGGACCCTTCTGAGATCTTCTTCCAGTACTCTGGTAGTATCCGTTACGACGCCACAGTGCAGAAGTGGTCAGATGTCGGTCTTCATGTGGGCGGCTTCGTTCAACTCGCCCTGTGTACTGCCCTTCTCCATGTAGCGTGTCCACAGCCTATGGATGGCACGTGGAGAGGTATTGGTATCTGCAGCAACAAGACCTAAAAGTCCATTCTTCTTGGATTGGTTCAAATGGCTCTGAGCACTATGGGACTTAACATCTGTGGTCATCAGTCCCCTAGAACTTAGAACTACTTAAACCTAACTACCCTAAGGACGTCACGCACATCCACGCCCGAGGCAGGATTCGAACCTGCGACCATAGCAGTCGCGCGGTTCCGGACTGAGTGCCTAGAATCGCTAGACCACCGCGGCCGGCCATTCTTCTTGGATCAATCAGACCGGGCCTGCAATTTGCACTACATTCAGATGACCCATTGTATGTGCTTGTTTGAGTACAGTGTTCACAAAAGACAGCTGCCATCTGTGTACGTTACTAGAAAGCACTGGGACCACGGGACCCGCATTCGGAAGGACGACGGTTCAAACTCGCGTCCGGCCGACCAGATTTAGTTTTTCCATGGTTACCCTAAATCACTCCAGGTAAGTTCCGTGATTGCTCCTTTGAAAGGGCACGGCCGATTTCCTTCCCCCTCTTTGTCCCAGTTCGAGCTTGTTGTCCGCCTCTAATGCTCTCTATGTCGACAGGACGTTAAACTCAATCTTCCTTCCTTCAACACTGGGACACGAGTACTCGCATCCTTGTTAGGGGACACAATTCAATGCATAATACAGCCGACAGATGGCGAATGGCTTGAGTTGTTGCAAAGATACCAAGCTGTGCATTAAGACCACAGATACTGCCTGTGTCAAAATTGATTTGGCATGCTGGCCGGTAATACTTGTGTTCCCCTAATTCTTTCGAACAGTGTAAATGAGGTCAAAAGCTTAAATGAGGTACCCTGGATAATATTAAATTTTACACTAGAGGCGCTACTGAATTAGCGTTTTACGGGATTCGGAATTTCAGCAACTGGCGAGTAAGTGTTCACTACCGAAATAGGTTATGAAATGCAAATGCAGACTGTCGTGTCTCCATTTGAGTGCCACACACCGGCCGGAAGTGTGGAATTAGTGACCACCGCGATGGTCAGGAAGCGAGACCGCATGCTCGAGGCGGGCGTTGCCCCCCGCACCGCCCGGCCCTCGGGTTGTGGGGTATTTTTACCCAGACCGCGTCGTGTCTGCGACTGCCGGCGCGAGCATCCGGCAGACTAGTAGCCAGGGCGGCGGTGGCAGCGTCGGCAGATCCACCCACACTCCAGCATGTGAGTACCCTGCTCCGGCACCGGCACCTCAGCTCTCCCCCTAACTTACCTGCACCCGTGTCCAGCACCCTCTTTAACGCTGGCTGCTGCACAGTGGCTAACACAAGATGTGATGACATAATGGCTCTTGATGGAAAAACACAAAATATGCTCACGTGTTTCTTAACTATATTCCTCGAAACCAGTGGATCATTCAATACTTCTGTACCGAGCATGCCGTCATTTGCTCTATCCACGTCTCAGAAACAGCGAGGCGGATGTTGCCGTGGGTACAGTAGTGTTAATCGGGGAGGGTTCGAACTCTCCTAACAAACTTTCAGAGGCTGATCAGAGATGCTTGCTGAGAGTTTTGATGCAAGGAATGGTTGCTCTCCAGTGACTTTTCACAAAGTAATCCACCTGATGTGTTATCTATTGTTCTTCGAATAATTGCACTTATGCAAATGTGCGTAATGTGGAATGTTTGTCGGATTTGATCGCATTGTCCCTACTGTTGATGTACGTGCAAATTTCCTATTGATTGTGAGTGAACTACGTAACACTGTGGTTAAGACACAGGAGTGTTACTCAAGAGGAGTTCTCTTAAAAGCCTCATCAGTTTATTCAGATTGAGGTTTTCGTTGGTTTCACTAACTATATCAGGCGAATGCTAGGACAGTTACGTTGTAAAGAATATGACCGATTTACTTCCGCGTTCTTATCCCATCCGAGCTTGTGATCTATATCTAATTACCTCGTTGTCGATGGAACGATGCATCCTAACCTTGTTTCTTTTTTGTAAATCTCTTGTGATTTCTGAACATGTAAAACACTTGTGGTTAACATTTTGAACAAATCTTGCGAAGTAAGTTCTGCATTGTGATCTATTGCACGATACTTTGCGACAAGACAATTGTTGCAATATTCTCTTTTTTATTAAGAGAATTTTCATGCTTTGAAACTTTGCACATGATCAGTGCTAATCAAAAAGTTAACTTCATTAATCATTAACGCATTACTAAAAGAGTTAACTTCGTTAAACGTTAAAGCGTTAATTTACAAGTGATTTATCACAAGTCAAAGTTAATCGTTAACTCGTAACAGTAAACTTTATGTTGTCGCTGAATTGAAATGAATAATTTAATCAAACGCATTACCGTTGCTTAAACGAACATTTTTTGGTTGGGCAAGTTTAAATAGAAAATAAATAAAAAACAATTCAATCGTTTAATCATTTAGTTATGTAACTACTTAGTAATCAGTATAAAATCACAGGAGATAGTATGTCATTCTCGGTGTGAAATTCCCTTAGAAATATGTTGCTTTAATCGAAAATGCTCATATGCGACGCGTCTGCCCATGTTCCCGAAACTGAACATTTGCTGAGGTTTGAAAAATTTACCACCTTCTCAATCTCTAAGTGTTATATCAAATTCTTAAGGCTCCTAAGTGTGAGTCCTAATTGTCGATTTTTAGGCATGCATAGTTTACAATCGAAAAAGTATTTGTTCTCCCGATCTCCCGTAATATCATTATATCCATTGTGGACGACGAACTGCGACTGTGATTTAAACTGGCCTTTATCTGGTAATAAATACGCAACCAGTCGCTTTTTTACGTTTTTTTCAACGATGAACATGTTTTCGAGGCACTGCAGCGACTGGTTGCATATTTATTACCAGATGAACGCCAATTAACGTAATAATTTAAATGCGTCCACGGATTTTCATCAGTTATAGAGCTAGACTCCCATTCCACTATTTCATTTCCTCAGTCAATCCACTAACAAAAATTTGTACTTACCTCGAACACAGAAACCAACAACAATAAACAGCCAACACCTATAGTTATTCTCGGTCGCACTGGATTGTTTACATCAATAGCGCCCACCCCTGTATGGCCACACATCTACATGGCCTGAACTTGTCAGAACATGTTTTCCGCAGGCGATACGCTGTCTTTTTTGTCGTAAATAGAAGGTACCTAATTATCGATTAACGTACTCAAAGAAAGTTGCGGAAGTTAGAGTCCGTTAACGGTTTTCAAAATTATCTTAAAAGTTTTCAGTTACTCGAAAATTTAATTAATTAATGATTAGTTGATTAACGGTCTTGTGCCAACTATGCACATGATCGTGTCTTACCTTTGCAGAGTGCAAGCCTAGTGGTGAAAAGGCAAGGGAGCATTCAAATTGTCAACTGCGAGCACCAAGAATCAATGGAAACGTCATCTTACAAATACGATACACATCCCTTATCACAAACTTTTACCGCGGTGCCCAGATATTCTCAGTGCGGTACAGCCTCAGTGGTAAGTGGGAGGAAACACAATTAATTACTGTAGAGCGAATCACTAAAGATGAAGGGTTCTTCTTATCGACACTGTTCATATCGAACCTTGATCAACCTCCGAGAGCTCGTGGGCACAGTTCGGAATCGCACTGCTTTCTGCTGGAGTAAGGTTGACATCATCGTAAAATCATCCTTATAAAAATTTTAAGCGATTTAAGGAAAGTCATGTGCATTTGCTACAATATGTTCAAGTTTTTAGTAGCATGCCGGTGGAATCCAGATTTAGATTACAGTGAGACAGCAGATGTATTTTGATTTGAGTAGAATCCATAAACATTTACTGAGCGTCAAGCATACGCAAAAGAGATCCCTTCGGGCGAGACAGTCTACTTTGTGTCTGTGGGTGGTATGTCTTCAAGTTGGCACACAAATTTCCAAGTGGAACTGTCACTGCACGCATCGGCAACGATCATTTATTGCATTCACATCTATACTCCACAAGCCACATCACGGTGTTTGGCGGACGCTCCTTCCGGTAACACATAAGCTCTTGTTTCTCTTATTTATTCGTAATGGTCATTTCGCGAGTTGTACGTGGAAGTGAGTATTACGTTATCTATCTCTCCTTAGAAAATACGCTCTCTAAATTTTAACATTAGAGAAAAATTACCTAAATTGGACTCTTCCCCCCCCCCCCCCCCTCCCCACACACACACCTAAAGTGGGCCCCTTTGTTCTGCATTGTCATAGACTTTAGTGGAATCAAATGTAGATAGTAGTTTACGCTTCTACCACTCATTAGGGGACAGCACTCGTCGCCTTCTTGACTTCTTGCTTATCAGTTCGTCATTACATGTTCTGGCAATGGTAAAAGTCTTTGTCTTGTGCTACGTATTTCATTATTTCTCATAGATATAGGCAGATTAAGTCTTTCAACCTCTATGTGTTCTTGAACGACAAGGTTTAACATTAATGTTTATGAGTAAGCGGTTTCATTTAGGCGTTTGATTAAAAATTTATTGAGTTTACAAAATGTAAGCTATGGTTGCTTAAACTGGACCAGCTTCAGACGCTTAAGTCGAACTCCTCAGTTTTTCGTCTACACGATTTGTCTGTATTAGTACTCACTGTTACTTTCTTGGAATTCTCTTGCAAATTCCAAGAGGGGACGCACGAACGAAGAAAGTGGAGCCCGTCTCAAACAACGAAAGATATTGAAGGTATTGATGCAATTCGGAAAAAGGTGGGTCGGAAGAAGGCTAGTAAACAATTTAATATTCCAAAATCAATATCTATGAGGTAGCCCAGTATGAAGTACGATACACGTATTCTTCATGTTGTTGTGCCCTTGTCTCGCGTCGGTGCATGGTCGGCATGGTTATTAGCGGATATGGCACGGTTAATTTAACGGGTAACCGGATGCCCTTCCTGTCGCCATCCTGCTAGCCCTCGGCACGGGATATGTGTTTTCCAACTGTCTGTGTATAGCGTTATTTATCTGAAAGTGAGCGAAAGTTTGCCGGCCGGTGTGGCCGAGCGGTTCTAGGCGCTTCAGTCTGGAACCGCGCGACGGCTACGGTCGCAGGTTTGAATCCTGCCTCGGGCATGGATGTGTGTGATGTCCTTAGGTTAGTGAGGTTTAAGTAGTTCTAAGTTCTAGGGGACTGATGACGTCAGATGTTAAGTCCCATAGTGCTCCGAGGCATTTGCACCATTTTGAGCGAAAGTTTTCTAAATGCTTGCGAATCGTGTAATGGAGAGTTGACTGGTATTGGCCTAGTAAGATGTGGGAAACCGTCTAAAAACCACATCTAGGCTGGCCGGTATACCGACCTTCGTCGTTAAGCCGACGGACGGGTTCGATCCGCGGTCGGTGCACCTCCACGTCCTGAAAAGACGCTTTAGGACTAATAACTATCCAGGCGGGTGTATCCAGACACACATTAGCCCATCCTTCCTTCATCTTTACGACGTACAGAACTCTGGCGGAGGACACTTCAGCGAGATGTCTGAATCTCTGTGGACGAACGGCAGCCCATTATTCCTCAAGACCTCAAGAGACGAAACCAGGGAAGGTAATGATGGTGGATGCTGGGATGACGAGCGATGTCGACGTTCTTATTCTGGCGGTCTTCCACTAGGTTCAGGTCGGGACTGTGGCGAGGCCAGTCCATTTTAGGACGGCTATTATTCACTGACCATTGCCTCACAGATGCTGCTTTACGACAGGTTGCATTGCCATGCTGATGCAAACAATCATCGTCTCCCAACTATTCTTCTAATTCTGTGTGCAATAAACAATGTTTAAAATGCCTCCATATCCATCAGCATTCAGCGTTATCAAAGCACAAAAAGAAGATCACACCTTAATATGGGAAACACGCCCAAATCGAAACACCACCTTCATCGCACTTCACTGATGGCTGGTAACGTCCAGGCGTTAGCCAAACATGAGTCGGATTTCCACAGGGTATAACGTGATTCATCATTCCAAATCACCCGTTTCCACCTTACCCATTGTTTTTAACTCACAACGCACAGTCACTGTGCCAGCTGGACTGCTGATAGCACTTTGGCACTCAAGAGTGATTTCTTTCTAGGATTTCATCCGAACAGACCCCGCAATTCTCGACAGTCCCTGTCCGTCAGTATCTGAGGTCTGTCTGGTCTTGATTCGGCTATAGTTGTTCCTTCACGTTTCACTTCGCAGTCGCACCACCACCAGTTCTACATCTACATCTACATCTACATTTATACTCCGCAAGCCACCCAACGGTATGTGGCGGAGGGCACTCGACTTGAGCAGCTTCAGAACGGTAGCAATGTTTTGTTATATGTGTGACATCCTATGACTGGTCCATGTCTGAAGTCACTGAACTCTCCAGATCGACTCATTCTGTTGTTCCTGCATCTGCAGTGACATCACAACACTCGCTGCCTCCCTGCGTGTTCGCCTCTGATGACATTTACTAGTAAATTCCGCAATATGTAGGGATTTCCAGATAGAACAGTTAGTGAACATTTATGGGAAAAGGTTTTGAAAAAGAACAGGTTTATTATGGTCTTGCTACGGAAGCTTCTTTGCACTTACTCGCAATGGCTTGCAAAGAATAGCTGTACAGCTGGCAGAAAGAAGTAACATTGAGCATTCTCTCAAAGACAAAATATCTGAGAAAAAGTGGGTTACCCTTTTTCTTAAAAGCCGCAAAACTAAACTGTCTCAACAACATCGTGTAGCGGGGGTCTTGGTTTCAGCAGAGAAAATTCAGATAAACTGTGTACCCTGTTGGGAGATTTTGGAAAGGTAAATTAGCATCTGACAGAATTTTCAATGTTGATGAGAGTGACATTACTGTGGTACAATCCATTTTAGTGAAAGTGATTGATAGTAACAGTTAAAGACAAATGGCCGTCTTGACATCAGAAGAACATGGGGCACTTAACAACGATTGTTGCTTATGTGAATGCTAGTGGCAAATTCGTGCTCGCTTTAGTGATTTTTCCGAGCAGAAATATGAATGAAAAGTTAAAAAAAAGGGGCTCCAGTAGGAACAATCTTTGAAGTTTACCATTCAGATCAACCTTTTCACTCAGTGGTTTCGACAGTTCAGCGAATTTTCAAGTCCTGGAAAGGAAAAACCTATGCTGTTGTTTTTGGATGGCCAGGTTAGCCACTCACAAAATATTCATCTGATCGACTTGGCAAAAATAAATCACATTACTATTGCGTCACTGGCGACCTCACACATGTGGATAAACATTTATAGGTTGTTTAAAATTTATTTCAGGGAGGAAATCGCGCAATGGTTGAGGCACTGTAAATGTGCTGTCAGTGTGATTTCGATGTAAAGGACTTTTTTTGGGGGGAAAGCCTATATTAGACGCCAAAGGACTCAAATAGCAACTGTGTTTTTAAACAGGTACATGCCACCTAAACAAGAAGTTGTTCTCAGGTGCCCAAATACTGAAGAGGCAAGCAAAAAATGACATTCCTGTTTCTATGATTCTGTATTAAACAAACAAACAACTGGATTCGTTTCTTTCCCGACAACAGAGAAAAATGTGATAGGAGCAAAGCACAAGTTATTGCATAGTTGGACCCAAATCAGTCCATTGCCACTATTCATTCATTATTTAACCTCCTATATTCTTTCCCTTCCCCAATTTATACTTCTTTCTCCCATCTTCTCAAATATTACTTGTGTTACTCGTGGTTTCTTTGGTATTACTTTAATCTTCACCACTATCTAGGTGAGCATATCCAACATGACATCAGTTCTTCCCCAAAAAGTTTCTGCATTATCTCTCTTACTGATTATTCCCTTGAATTTGATTTCCCCACTTGTCTTTCAGTTCCGTGTTGTTATTTCCTAGTTTCTTCACATTACGTTTTGATTTCCTTCTACCCAATTTGTTGATTTATTTCAACCTTGTTTGCACTCCTTCTGTTAGGATAATTTTATCCGGTGCGATGTCTGTTCTTGGTTGTGTTTTCACATCACATACGCCACAAAAATTGCCGCCCCTCAAATTTCGGGACACGAAGAGGCTACCTATTTCGTCTAATACGGTAGTGTTGGCTCTGTTATAAGGGAGGTCGACGGTGGTCATGGTTCAAGTAACAGCACTGACCTTCGCGGATGATGTTTTAGGAGAGCAGTGGCCAACCGAAATCATAAATGGTAATCAAAACAGTCCCACGATTTTGCCACGTTAGCCGGTACGCGATCAATTGCCAAAAAGACAGCCTTCTATCTAATTTGCTGAAACCTAAGGACGGAAGTTTAAAACAAATATTGAAAGATGTACGGTGACATAGCATGTAAAATGGAATCATTGCACGATATAGTGACATATCATTGTCTCTTCAAAGGCGTGGGTTACTTATGAGCACTCCAGATGTTATTTTTATTGTGAGTGTTGTGGTCTTCAGTCCGGAGACTGGTGGTGTTACCCACGCTGGTCTATCCTGTGCAAGCTTCTTTGTCCCTGCGTCGCTACTCCAATTTACATCCATACAACTTAAATCTTCCCCCATGAACCATGGACCTTGCCGTTGGTGGGGAGGCTTGCGTGCCTCAGCGATACAGATGGCCGTACCGTAGGTGCAACCACAACGGAGGGGTATCTGTTGAGAGGCCAGACAAACATATGGTTCCTGAAGAGGGGCAGCAGCCTTTTCAGTAGTTGCAGGGGCAACAGTCTGGATGATTGACTGATCTGGCCTTGCAACGTTAACCAAAACGGCCTTGCTGTGCTGGTACTGCGAACGGCTGAAAGCAAGGGGAAACTACAGCCGTAATTTTTCCCTGGGACATGCAGCTTTACTGTATGATTAAATGATGATGGCATCCTCTTGGGTAAAATATTCCGGAGGTAAAATAGTCCCCCATTCGGATCTCCGGGCGGGGACTACTCAGGAGGATGTCGTTATCAGGAGGAAGAAAACTGGCGTTCTACGGATCGGAGCGTGGAATGTCAGATCCCTTAATCGGACAGGTAGGTTAGAAAATTTAAAAAGGGAAATGGATAGGTTAAAGTTAGATATAGTGGGGATTAGTGAAGTTCGGTGGCAGGAGGAACAAGACTTCTGGTCAGGTGACTACAGGGTTATAAACACAAAATCAAATAGGGGTAATGCAGGAGTAGGTTTACTAATGAATAGGAAAATAGGAATGCGGGTAAGCTACTACAAACAGCATAGTGAACGCATTATTGTGGTCAAGATAGATACGAAGCCCACACCTACTACAGTAGTACAAGTTTATATGCCAACTAGCTCTGCAGATGATGAAGAAATTGAAGAAATGTACGATGAAATAAAAGAAATTGTTCAGATAGTGAAGGGAGACGAAAATTTAATAGTCATGGGTGACTGGAATTCGAGTGTAGGAAAAGGGAGAGAAGGAAACATAGTAGGTGAATATGGATTGGGGCTAAGAAATGAAAGAGGAAGCCGCCTAGTAGAATTTTGCACAGAGCACAACTTAATCATAGCTAACACTTGGTTTAAGAATCATGAAAGAAGGTTGTATACGTGGAAGAACCCTGGAGATACTAAAAGGTATCAAATAGATTATATAATGGTAAGACAGAGATTTAGGAACCAGGTTTTAAGTTGTAAGACATTTCCAGGGGCAGATGTGGACTCGGACCACAATCTATTGGTTGCGACCTGTAGATTAAAGCTGAAGAAACTGCAAAAATGTGGGAAATTAAGGAGATGGGACCTGGATAAACTGAAAGAACCAGAGGTTGTACAGAGTTTCAGGGAAAGCATAAGGGGACAATTGACAGGAATAGGGGAAAGAAATACAGTAGAAGAAGAATGGGTAGCTCTGAGGGATGAAGTAGTGAAGGCAGCAGAGGATAAAGTAGGTAAAACGACGAGGGCTGCTAGAAATCCTTGGGTAACAGAAGAAATATTGAATTTAATTGATGAAAGGGAAAATATAAAAATGCAGTAAATGAAGCAGGCAAAAAGGAATACAGACGTCTCAAAAATGAGATCGACAGGAAGTGCAAAATGGCTAAACAGGGATGGCTAGAGGACAAATATAAGGATGTAGAAGCTTATCTCACTAGGGGTAAGATAGATACTGCCTACAGGAAAATTAAAGAGACCTTTGGAGAGAAGAGAACCATTTGTATGAATATCAAGAACTCAGATGGCAACCCAGTTCTAAGCAAAGAAGGGAAAGCAGAAAAGTGGAAGGAGTATATAGAGGATCTATACAAGGGCGATGTACTTGAGGACAATATTATGGAAATGGAAGAGGATGTAGATGAAGACGAAATGGGAGGTAAGATACTGCGTGAAGAGTTTGACAGAGCACTGAAAGACCTGAGTCGAAACAAGGCCCCCGGAGTAGACAACATTCCATTGGAACTACTGACGGCCTTGGGAGAGCCAGTCACGACAAAACTCTACCAGCTGGTGAGCAAGATGTATGAGACAGGCGAAATACCCTCAGACTTCAAGAAGAATATAATAATTCCAATCCCAAACAAAGCAGGTGCAGACAGCTGTGAAAATTACCGAACTATCAGTTTAATAAGTCACAGCTGCAAAATACTAACGCGAATTCTTTACAGACGAATGGAAAAACTGGTAGATGCGGACCTCGGGGAGGATCAGTTTGGATTCCGTCGAAATGTTGGAACACGTGAGGCAATACTGACCTTACGACTTATCTTAGAAGAAAGATTAAGAAAAGGCAAACCTACGTTTCTAGCATTTGTAGACTTAGAGAAAGCTTTTGACAATGTTGACTGGAATACTCTTTTTCAAATTCTAAAGGTGGCAGGGGTAAAATACAGGGAGCGAAAGGCTATTTACAATTTGTACAGAAACCAGATGGCCGTCATAAAAGTCGAGGGGCATGAAAGGGAAGCAGTGGTTGGGAAAGGAGTGAGACAGGGTTGTAGCCTCTCCCCGATGTTATTCAATCTGTATATTGAGCAAGCAGTAAAGGAAACAAAAGAAAAATTTGGAGTAGGTATTAAAATTCATGGAGACGAAGTAAAAACTTTGAGGTTCGCCGATGACATTGTAATTCTGTCAGAGACGGCAAAGGACTTGGAAGAGCAGTTGAATGGAATGGACAGTGTCTTGAAAGGAGGATATAAGATGAACATCAACAAAAGCAAAACGAGGATAATGGAATGTAGTCAAATTAAATCGGGTGATGGTGAGGGAATTAGATTAGGAAATGAGACACTTAAAGTAGTAAAGGAGTTTTGCTATTTAGGAAGTAAAATAACTGATGATGGTCGAAGTAGAGAGGATATAAAATGTAGACTGGCAATGGCAAGGAAGGCGTTTCTGAAGAAGAGAAATTTGTTAACATCGAATATAGATTTATGTATCAGGAAGTCGTTTCTGAAAGTGTTTGTTTGGAGTGTAGCCATGTATGGAAGTGAAACATGGACGATAACTAGTTTGGACAAGAAGAGAATAGAAGCTTTCGAAATGTGGTGCTACAGAAGAATACTGAAGATAAGGTGGATAGATCACGTAACTAATGAGGAGGTGTTGAATAGGATTGGGGAGAAGAGAAGTTTGTGGCACAACTTGACTAGAAGAAGGGATAGGTCGGTAGGACATGTTTTGAGGCATCAAGGGATCACAAATTTAGCGTTGGAGGGCAGCGTGGAGGGTAAAAATCGTAGAGGGAGACCGAGAGATGAGTACACTAAGCAGATTCAGAAGGATGTAGGTTGCAGTAGGTACTGGGACATGAAGCAGCTTGCACAGGATAGAGTAGCATTGAGAGCTGCATCAAACCAGTCTCAGGACTGAAGACAACAACAACAACAACAACAACAACTTAAATCCAAAGCTGCTTACTTTATTCAAGCCTTGGCGTCCCTCTGAAGTTCTTTCCCCTCCACTTCCCCCGTTCTGCTTCCTTATATGCTTCGTACCATTACCAAACTGGATATTCCTTAATGAAAGTTGTGACGAATTTCTGATGCCGTTAAGAATATAAATGCACCCAACACTGGATCGTGCGAGAACGTAAACTGTATCACATTGACAGTCGAAAGTGAAAACTTGGTTTTCAACACCAACGTTATGTCCAGTGAAGCATGTGAGTGGTGATGGATGAAAACGACCTTTCCTCTGACATTACGGTCATATTTATTCCACACATTTGAGTATGACGCAATGTAGTTACGTCCTCGCTTAAAACACGCCACTAGAGCCAGCAGGCAGGAACACTGCGAAAACTTCAATGGCTTAAACCGTCCAGTTAGGTGTGAGCAAAAACTACTGTTTCCATTAAAGTACGTATTTTAGTTGGAGATCATTCAGCAAGTTTCAACACGTGATGTTTGAGTCCAACCCACTCTAATCACTGCATTCCATTTCATTTAGAAACTGTTTTTAACTGGCGCACATCAGTGTCACTCATGTTCGTATTTATGTCGTATGATTCACAATCTGTATAGGATACCTACCATAACGATATGTTTAGAGCCAACGCTCACGCTTGAAGTGGGATTCGAATGCGAGAATGCGATTTATAAAGCAGTGAGACTACCGGCGCAACACGATGTACGGAGACATTCATTCTGCTGATAAGGTATGAGCGAATGCTGCTAAGATGAAGCGCTGTAGGTTGAATCTAATGTAATATATTGACGATGTAATGACTTTCACACTGTTAAGCTTAAGGCTATTGGAAGTCAGCAAGAGCACTCCAAGATACGAAATCAGAGACACATCGCAGAGAACAGGCAAAAGTTGTAGCGTTTAGGTTATCAGAGGAAAACAGTAATAGTAGAGACCTGCGAACTACAGACGCTGTGGGCAGCTATCCCAGGGGAGAAGTTCCACTTCAGAGAATTAATTTGCAACTCCATCCACCGCAGAGACGCTGGCGAAAGGCGTCACGGTAGGAGATGGTCACTAAAAGGCACATCTAAGTATAGGCAGCAAGCTCGATACTTGCTCCTGGGAACCGGAGCGTCAGTGAGATTACACAGGTTAAGGTGCTACAGCAGCAGTCCCTACTCACGAGAGCCTTCAGCGTGGGGCCAAGTGATGTAGAACACTGTTGTCGCTAGCAATAATAGCAAGGACACTGACGTTTAGCTTTCAGGTGAACGCTGTTGCTACCAAACTTTGAGTCTGACACACCCCTACGTACTAAGTACCAGAAAGGGAGGACTTTGAATGTGGTAGGTTAGAGGCACCATGGAGTTGCAGAGCTACTCGTCAGATAAGCCGAAGCCTGTAAAGTGCCGACGGATTGGTGGACCTACTATAGGAAGGGAGAAATAGTGCGCCGCTACACTCCTTTAAAAATCCATGTTTTTGTATCCAGATAGTGCTCTCAGTCAAACTGTTGGGGTGGCCAATCCCCTGTCGTCCATCGCCAGCCTCGGGTAGGCTCCGACAAGTCTGTTTCTCTCATTTTAAGTGCTGTTCTAGAAGTTCGTGCTTTATAGTGCTGCTATTGATTACTACTTCTGTTAGTTCTCTCTCCACAGACTCAGACACTGGCTTCAGCTGTGCAACCAGTTGCATCCTTTGTTTGTTCTTCATGTTTATAATTAGAATTCAGTGTATTAGTTAGTCTGATTGCTAATAAATAGTTTTAATTAGACTCCTGAGTATCTTTGAGTCTCTTGCTGTAAGCATCCTATCGAGTATCAGAATCCGCCCCTGTCCTAGGTGCCTTGCGATACTATTTGGAGCTGTTCCATGTAATCAATTTGCTTTCTCTGAAAGTTTGTCTTTCTGCATTTGTTCCTAAACGCTGCCGGCTGGAGTGGCCGAGCGGTTCTATGCGCGTCAGTCTGGGACCGCGCAACCGCTACGGTCGCAGGTTCTAATCCTTCCTCGGGCATGGATGTGTGTGGAGTCCTTAGGTTAGTTAGGTTTAAGTAGTTCTAAGTTCTAGGGGACTAATGACCTCAGCTGTTAAGTCCCATTGTGCTCTGAGCCATTTGAACCATTTTTTTTCCTAATCGCTCGGAAATTGCAGACTGACCTGTACGCCCTGTCTTCCCCATATCCCATGTCAGGACATGACACTAACAACAAGCTATGCAACAAACTCAGAAACCCAGAAACAGATAATCATTAACTTATAGTGGCATGTTTTACCGGTAAACGAAAAATTAATTTGTGGATGGCAGTCCAGGTGAAATGATCTAGTCTCTGGTTTTCGATCCATATTACATGGAATCACAACAGTTGCGTCTTTTGCTGCTTTTCCTATTCCAAGAATTTATCAGATTACTTTTCTTCAATAATGTTCTATGTACGAACCCTAGCAATTGTGTCATTCTGTAAGTGCGAGGAAACCCTTGATTTTTTAAAGAATCGAAATCTCATGTAAAAAAAGCTTCAAACGTCAGATTACTTTACGAATCAGTTCATATGTTAAATGTTTTGATGTTAAACATGTAACCGCGACAAAGTTTGACATTACGCTTGAAGTACGTTGGAAGTCGCTTTATATTCCCACTATCAAGCACTGGAAGAATATTCTCCGCGTAACTTACACTTCATTTCATCCAAAAGCAAGTTTTTCACGCGTCTCACAGTTTATGAGGTAGTATCTCTTGAACGATGTGTCATAAAATCGTATAATTTTCCATATCATTCAAAGATATATGTGGATATTACGTGCAAAATGTTTTGCAAATAGAGTTAGTAGTGAAGAAGTAATAAACTGAAATGTATTGCCTAATGTGGGAGTTTTGCTGGATGAACACCGAAATACAGTAAGCAAAATTTTTTTTTCCTTTCATTATCTTGTGGGAGATATCAGCCTGGAACAGTTTTAGCGAAGGTTTCAAATTATGCTTAAACTTTGCTGGAAGTCATTAAGTGCGCCCATTCTCAAGTAGCGGATGACTATACTCTGGGTATTGGTAAGTTATGCTGCCTCAAAACATATGTTTACGCAGTTTCTAATTCTGTAATATTTGTTTTACTGTTTTAAAGCGCTAACACATGATAAAACCACTGAATGAGTAGTTTATGATAGTATTTTATATTCATATATTCGGTCAATAATTATATCAAATATATGAAATCAAATTTTGTTGGTCTGGAAGTCATTTAATAGGCAACCTGCCACTGTAATATATACGCTATGTTAATCTCTTAGCCCTATAGATGCAGTTTGTAGTGTGGCTCCATGGAAGAATGATATAAATTGCTAAAAAAAGACGTTTCGCTCCATCTGTATGTCTACGAATATGTGTAGACAGAGCAGGAAATAAGAGAATAAGCCATATGAAACTAGTGTCAAAAAAAGCAGTCTATTAGAAAGTGTACTCTTATGAAATCAAAACCTGTTACTTGATATCATTCAGTACTAGTCAGATCAGTGCTAGATATAGCATAACTCCACAGTCTGGAGGAAGCGTTGATTCCGGATTTAATAGCGAGTAAAGGTGGCTTCAAACGGGCAAGCCCTTTTCCCCCAGACCTCACGAATATGCGGCTTCCAGGTCAAATGTCTGTCAAGAGTTACCCCTAGGCACTTAGCCGTCCGACACCAGGGGATGGGGCCTCCCATGATTCGCAACGGCTGAAGATCTATTGGCACTGTACGTCGCGCTGTTACGACAGCCTAGCTTTTCGCTGCATTGAACTAGAGGCACCTAGGACGTGGCATGCCGCCTGTAAAGTGAGAAGAAAGACGTCGATTCTTTGGGAGACTGCGGTGTCATCACCATAGCGATAACCCGTGTGAGTGCGATACATCGGCTGTATACAGGGAATAGAGGAGGGGGCCGAGAATCGACCCCTGCGGCACTCCCGCACGTATAAGCCTAACAATTGAGATGTTGTCTTCGGAACGAACGTGGAAAGGCCGGCCACGCAAGTGGGACGCGATGAGTCTCACGTGAGGCGTAGGAACGCCCAGTAAAAAAGTTTCCGGAGGAGGCCCTCGTGCCACACGCAAGCAAACGCCTTGAAGACGTCAAGGAGTACCGTTCTGATTGCTACCAACCCTCCAGCGCTCACATCGCATCTTCGACAACTCGCAGTAGCTGGTTTTGCTTGCAGTGGCCGTGCCGGAAGCCTAACTGCTCTTGGGGAATTAGCCCCTTCCTGCCCACATGCTCCAAGAGCCGTTTGATGTTGATTCTTTCGAATACTTTAGACAGAACGGGGAGCAGAATTATCGTTTTGAGGAAGCCTGGCAACCATCTCTGCGTGTATTGAAGCAGAACGTAATTGAAAGCATTTGTGATAAGCTTCAGTGCATCAGGCGGAAATTGTTTCACCATAAGAGCTTCCACCTGGTCGTAGCAGCAGGCCTTTTTGATATTTAAGGAGCGAAAAAACAAACAAAAAACGGGATCATCCTCTATAGGAATAAAGTTGCCCTCAAAGCAATCAACCAAGACATTGGCCTTGGCTCCAGATTCTCAGACAACCGACTTGCAGAGAGCCATATTCAGTGCGAAACATAGCTGCTTTGTCAGCCCAATTGTGATTTCGGTGATTTTCCACCGCCACTGTCATTTCACGACGCAGCCGATTTAGTTGGCGTTTGGTAGCAGGATTGAGTGTAATTTGCCACGCATGGAAAAGCCTGTTCCTGTCTGAAATGGCCTGCAATATTTCAGGGGGGAGCTGACGTGATCTGTCAGGAGGCTCTTGTGTACCCCTGAGCGTGGTAGCATCTACTGCCCGGAGAGTGTTCACTGTAAGCTGCTGCAAGCTCTCTTCTGTGCAGACGATATTCAGGTGTGCGATGGCAGCAAGAGATTCTTGCAGGTCCTCTCTCAACTGTTCCCAGTTTACCTTATCTAGAAGCTGACATCGGTTTGATGTCCACACATCGATAGTGTCTATATAAAAAATGACCGGCAGATAGTCAAACGAGAAAGCCACTTGACCTGTCGCAAAAGTGAGCTTCCGACTCCCTTCACCACCGCGACGTCGAGCACGCCAGGGCGGCTGCGTGCATTGTTTGGATACTGCGTCGGGTCGTAAGGCCCTAGAACTACCGTATTGTGCTGCCGAACTACGCGTAGTAGACGCCGACCATTGGTGTCTCTTACCCAGGAGTGCCATTCAGCTTGTTTTACATTAAATTCTCCCGCGACAAAAAAATTACAGTAATGTTTCAAAATCTCTTGGTTCTAGTACTTGTCGGGTGGCCTGTAGACTGAAACGAACATAATCAGGCCTGACGTTGTTTCTGCTGCAACACAGTGGTCTCAGTTGTTGCTAGTTGTGGGAGCTGCACAACATTATGTTTGAGCGAGGTCTTAATGTAGACGGCCGTACCGACCCCCATTGTATGCCTCATTGCGTTGACAGGGGTGAGGCCCTGCGATGACGCACTAAATCAATCAATTGGTCCCAAGCCTGCTCAGTCGACTTCACATCAGCAGATACCGCAAGACATTCCATTCCGTCGTTTCTTTGACTCCTGGAGGAAGGTGTCCAAAAGGTGGGAGCCGTACGCTCCTGAATTACCTTCTTAAAACAGGAACAAATCACCTTAATCCTGAGTGTAGAGGTGGAGAAGAACTCTGCCTCGACACTGCACAGGCCTCTAGTTATTCTGGATAGCAATAACAGGCGTCCGGCATGATGCTCAAAACAGGACAACTCATCTCCCTGTGGACCCCTTGGACTACGCTGCTGAGGAGTATATTGGTACCTGGCTGCCCCTATACTTTTCTACGACAATTATAAGGCGTCAGACGTATCATGCGTTAATCAATGAAGAGATTCCGACGACATTGCTCTAGATTCTCTTCCAGACCTTTCCTTCCCCAATTCTTACCTGTACCTCGGTCTGGAGGGGGGCGGGGAGTATATAATGTACGGCTAGATATCAAATTTATCGAGTGCGGACGGTTGCATCAGTCTCGTTCGACAGAGACCTCTGTCACGTATTGATCTGGTTGTGACACTAAAATACACCAAATGTACAACTCTGACATCACCGTTTGAAGTAAAACGGAGTCATATTAATTATATTTTACTCCTCGTTGTCTAGAGGTGGTCGCATGTGACAGTTCGATAAACAGAGTATCTACATCAGAATTTTTACACTCAGTTTTCAAAACGTACAAATGGTTCAAATGGCTCTGATCACTATGGGATTTAACATCTGAGGTTATCAGTCCCCTAGAACTTAGAACTACTTAAACCTAACTAACCTAAGTACATCACACATATCCCTGCCCGAGGCAGGATATGCGACCGTAGCGGTCGCGCGGTTCCAGATTGAAGCGCCTAGAACCACTTGGCCATGCCGGCCAGCACACTCAGTTTTCTCAAAGCTCAAAACAAACTAGTCTACGTTGCTATTTTCTGCACCTCGTACAGTTTGCCTTGGTAAATGCACAGGCGGTTATTACAAAAGTGTCCGTCCCTGTAGCTGAGAGGTCAGCGCGATGGAATGTCATACCTAACGGCCCGCATTCGATTCCCGGCTGGGTCGGAGAGTTTCTCCGCTCAGGGACTGGTGTTGTCCTCATAATCATCATTTTATCCCCATCGACACGCAAGTCGCAAAAGTGGCGACAACTCGAAAGACTTGCACCAGGCGAGCGGTCTACATGACGGGTGGCCCTAGCCACACGGCATTTCCATTACTAAAGTCTGGTGGCGGGGGAGGGGGGGGGGGGCTGGGGGCAACGCGAGTTCTGGCCATTTCGACGGCTCTTGCTCTCCGTTGTACGCACGTCGACATACCGTCACACTCTCTGCCACGCCCACCTAAACTATAAAATTTATTTCAGGCAATAGTCACATATATGGTTTAATGCCTGCACTGAATGATTGCATCAAAGCAGATGTGTTTATGGGCTATTGGTAATGACCAGTTAGTTGAGACTGACTCATAAGTTACAAAGTGTAAGTGAACATTGCCTGAAGTAAACTGACTGGCGCTCTCCGTCAATAACATGGCGGACTGGAACGGCTAGCTTAGTCGCGCTTCTTGGGTGTAACATCACCTCTCGCAGATACCTCTAAAATTGTTGCGTGCAGTTCTGCTGTCTTCTTCTCGAGATACCTACGAGCCATATTGTGTAGATAGCGGGAATCAGCTGCTGTTGTTGACCTTGAATGACCACAACAAAGCATATATTATCACGTCTCGTGACAAATGATTAAGTTTTCTGTTCATTAACTAGACGGCCTACCGTCGTCGACACGCTGTTGAAACCATATGGCGACACTTGCTATTTGCATGTCTCCTGTAGTTAAATATCACTCTTTGTTGACTACAAAACGAATCATGACCACACTAGTACTTCCAGAATGAACTTTTCACTCTGCAGCGGAGTATGTGCTCATCTGAAACTTCCTAGCAGATTAAAAGTGTGTGCCAGACCGAGACCTGAAACTCAAGATCTTCACCCTTTGCAGCCAAGTGCTCTACCGACTGAGCTACCCAATTACGACTCAGAACTCCCTCTCACAGCTGCACCTCCGCCAGTATCTCGTCAAGAAGTCTTGGTAGTTGTGGAAGTAAGGCTGCGAAGTGGGCTTCTGAGTTGTGATCGGGTAGCTCAGTTGGTACAACACTTGCCTATGAAAGATAGAGGTCACTAGTTCGATTCTCGGTCTAGCACACAGTTTTTCTAGCTGTTTCTCGCGCACCGCCATAATTACATGCTTGAATCCGAAGCCCTCTAGCGACAGAGGAATGCAACTTGAGCCAGTGGAGCGGGAAAGTCGACCGAATAATATGCAAGACGTGTAATACCGCAACTGAGATTGAGTAAAGAATAAAAAATTGCCGGCCGTGGTGGCCGAGCTGTTCTAGGCGCTCAGTCCGGAACCGCGCGAATGCTACAGTTGCAGGTTCGAATCCTGCCTCGGGCATGGATGTGTGTGATGTCCTTAGGTTAGTTAGGTTTAAGTAGTTCTAAATTCTAGGGGATTGATGACCATAGATGTTAAGTCCCATAGTGCTCAGAGCCAGCCAATAAAAAATTCGGAGACATTACTTTTCCAGTACGCTCTCGTACTTAAGAGATTTTCGTTTTGTCCCGAGAGCACGCCTACACCATTTGTGGCCTCTGGATATCGGGTTGTGTTCTGTCGGCAAACATGTATCTTGTAATTGTTCCCTGCAGTCTGTTTCGTCTCAGTGTACGTAGAGCTCGCCTCGGCTTGCAGCGTTCACATTAGGAAAAAAAACCTTTAGTATCTTAAAATTTTTCTTTTTTTAAAATTCAGTCTTGATCACACCACGTATGTTACAAGAACATAGGTGACCGGTTTCGGTCATATCATATGACCATCATCAAATCCATGGCATCCTTCGAAGATCGTAGATGGAGCACTCTTCTCAGCTGCTGTGATTTCAACTGGTCAACAGCTGACACCACAGCAGCTGAGAAGAGTGCTCAACCTACGATCTTCGAAGGATGCCATGGGTCTGATGATGGTCATGTGATATGACCGAAACCGGTCACCTGTGTTCTTGTAACATACGTGGTGTGATCAAGACTGAATTTTGAAAAGAAATTTTTTTATCACTGTTCCAAAAATGTTTATTAAATTGTTTTACGGTCTTATTTCGTATCCTCACATACACCTGTGCTCACTCTACCTTCTTTTACTGATAAGATGGTAAAGAGAAAATGAAAACTAAAGAGCAAAAAGAGAGATGTAACCACTACGCATGTCAGGTCGAAGTATTACCTGAGAGTCTTCACCATTCTGTGACCCACGGTAGCGGCTGAATGTTCCGAATGGTGTGCTGAACCCCTTTTAGCTGGGTAACTTCCAGTGCCGACAACTCTTCTTGTCGTAAAGTAGCACGGTCTATCATTGACATGACATTTCGAGGCATCTTAAACTGAACACTGTATACAAGCCGCACTATCACCTTCACGAGTGCAGACACAGTGCGCTTGTCTAAATTGCATAGACTATGTTTAGTTTTCCCTCCATTAGACAGGTTGCTGTACTTAGCGATTTCCTGTAGTCAAATACACTACTGGCCATTAAAATTGCTACACCAAGAAGAAATGCAAATGATAAACGGGTATTCATCGGACACATATATTATACTAGAACTGACATGTGATTACATTTTCACACAATTTGGGTGCATAGATCCTGAGAAATCAGTACCCAGAAAAACCACCTCTGGCCGTATTAACGGCCTTGATACGCCTGGGCATTGAGTCAAAGAGAGCTTGAATGGCGTGTACAGATACAGCTGCCCATGCAGCTTCAACACGATACCACAGTTCATCAAGAGTAGTGACTGGCGTATTGTGACGAGCCAGTTGCTCGGCCACCATTGATTAGACGTTTTCATTTGGTGAGAGATCTGGAGAATGTGCTGGCCAGGGCAGCAGTCGAACATTTTCTGTATCCAGAAAGGCCCGTACAGGACTTGCAACATGCGGTCGTATATTATCCTGCTGAAATGTAGGGTTTCGCAGGGATCGAATGAAGGGTAGAGCCAAGGAGTAACGTCCACTGTTCAAAGTGCCGTCAATGCGAACAAGAGGTGACCGAGACGTGTAACTAATGGCACCCCATACCATCACGACGGGTGGTAAGCCAGTATGGCGATCACGAATACACGCTTCCAACGTGCGTTCACCACGATGTCGCCAAATACGGATGCGACCATCATGATGCTGTAAACAGAACCTCGATTCATCCGAAAAAATGACGTTTTGCCATTCATGCAATTAGGTTCGTCGTTGAGTACACCATCGCACGCGCTCTTGTATGTGATGCAGCGTCAAGAGTAACCGCAGTTATGGTCTCCGAGCTGATAGCCCATGCTGCTGCAAACGTCGTCGAACTATTCGTGTAGATGGGTGTTGCACGATCCGTTACAGCCATGCGGATAAGATGCCTGTCATCTCGACTGCTAGTGATACGAGGCCGTTGGGATCCAGCATGGCGTTTCGTATTACTCTCCTAAACCCACCGATTCCATATTCTGCTAACAGTCACTGGATCACAACCACCGCGAGCAGCAATGTCGCGATACGATAAACCGCAATTGCGATATGCTACAATCGACCTTTATCAAAGTCTAAAACGTGATGGTACGCATTTCTCCTCCTTACACGAGGCATCACAACAACGTTCCGACCAGGCAAAGCCGTTCAACTGCTGTTCGTGTATGAGAAATCGGTTGGAAACTTTCCTCATGTCAGCACGTTGTAGGTGTCGCCACCGGCGCCAACCTTGTGTGGATGCTCTGAAAATCTAATCATTTGCATATCACAGCATCTTCTTCCTGTCGGGTAAATTTCACGTCTGTAGCACGTCATCTTCGTGGTGAAGCAATTTTAATGGCCAGTAGTGTCGTTGTTCAGATAGAGATTTCTTATACAAAAAACACACACTATGCAAATCACAAAAGTGGTGCAAAACCTTCCTCGGGCAGTTTATAAGCATAAGAAAATGTACAGCAATTGAATCTTTTGTGGCATCTTATCCAGGTCACAAGAAATTCATTATGTCTAAAGGTCGCACCAGCTGCATGACACTTATTTCTAAAGTTTTGTTACGTCGGAGTGTTATCTGGCCACTTGGCCATTTTCAGCGGCACCCTGGAAGTATTTCATATGTATATGTCACACGTACGATCTTGTTACCCCAAGGACAGCATCCACCTCGTTCTTAGCGCCCTTGGTTACAGACGCGACTAAACTTAACTGAACAAATAAAGAAAGAAATACAATAATTACGATATGAAGTGACGGTTTAGAGATCTTTAGATCAATTCTTCAGAGCATGGCGAATACGTTTATGTACTTTAACGGCTTTGTCCAGTAATGAAGAACTCTATTCAGAGCCTTGCATCCTGCTTGTTTAGGCCTTTGCTTGTTCTCTCAGTAACTAGCTGACGCACGGGTCGTTGGAACACCTGCAGTGGGGTGACAGTCGTTGATTACAGCAGACCGGCTGAGTACTACCTGTGGACAAAAGGAACGCTAATGAACCAGCGGCCGTTTGTGTACGCCTCGTGGCCTGTGCATCGTGACGCCCCCGCTGCACGTGACACCTAGGAATTGGTGAGGGGAAGGGGGGGGGGCGCTGACGCAAGACTCTGAAGCTGTGATGACATGAGGCGTGGGCGTGCAGCGTGACGCACGGGGCGCCCCCCGGAATCGATAGCTTCCTCTTCCTGCAAGGATCTTTGCAGCCAAGTGCCCAGGCAGCACACCAACGAGGTAACTGCCGTTCACCAAGGGGAATTTGCTAAACAAAGCGCATTCTACACAACGCGTTTAGTTGAGTTAAGGAACAACTAGGCTAAAATACGCATAGTAAGATAGCTCTCGCCGATACAAGTATAGGCCTACCATTCGTTTCGAAAACCACAAGACAATTTTCCTGTTTTTACTGGCGACAGAAAGCCGCTTTTCTGTGCAAGTTGTCGTGTTATCCAGCTAAAAGCAGCATTAATGCCTCAGTTACAAGAAAACTCGTATTGCTTAATACAATGCACCGTAACGTCCTATAATATTAAGGTGCCCATTAGCCCAGTTTTCTTCTGGATAGTCACGATTTTTGTACTTCTATCACGAATTTTTTCGAAGGTACTTCTCGGACGACTATTAGCCCATGTTTAACAATTATGAAACGATTTATCCAGAATTAGATGTTTATTTCACCTATGTCATTATATTTTATTATTACCAGTACCCTCTAACATTGTAATATACGATTACAATAATGTACGAGTACATTGCCGTTGGTTTTGGCGTCACCAGTGTAGTGTAAGTTGCGCACAAGGAATAGAACTGATTTCTAACACGATCATCTGCATGCGGGAAATTATATCAATTGTATTGTACGTAGTTTAACACTATAGCCTACTGCATCAGTTTAGTTGTTTTCCTGTAGCGAGAAGCGTACTTCCCGGCGTGAATGAGGTCAAAAAAGTTTTCAGAACTTGGAATTCCTCAGTCGGATTCTCTTAAATCAAATACTTGGATGGGATGACAGTGAAACTACTCCATCATCTAAGAAGGCACCAATAAAGCATGAATTAATGTACCACTTTTTTTTCAATGTCAAAATTTGTAATGTGTCCTGAATTAGGGTCTAGAAAATATGGTGACTTTATATAACATACGCGAGCGACCTTGCAGCACTGGTAACACCGGTTACTGTCAGATGGCCAAAGTTAAGCACTATCGGGCTTGATTACCACTCAGGTCGATGACAATCTGGACCTGCCGAGAGCTCTTTGTAAGGGGGTTCATCTACCCTCTGTTAGGCCAATTGAGGAGCTACTTGGATGAGGAGTCACGAAAACTGGCAATGAATGGGAGAGCGGGATGTTGACCACATCCCCCTACTTATCGACCTCCGGTGACGCCTGTTCGCTGAGGATGACACGGCGGTCGATCAGTACGGTGGGGACTTCCAAGACCTCTTTAGACAGAGTTTGTATAGCATATAACATTGTCTTTTTCCTGCAAATGCTAACTGTGCTAACTCAGCAAATCTCCTTCAGTGGCACAAAGCTTCAACATGAAGTGCACCTCTCCCCGTATTTTATTTCTTCCCTTGTAGATTGTCACAAACAAAGAAAATTATGTCTTAAAATATGGCCTATCCAATCAGATTTTCATTTGATGAAGTATATTTGTCAAGATAAATTCCCTCTCGGCATCTCGTTTCAAGACCCATTGGTTATTTTGTATGTAAGTTTTATCATTTCTATTATTCTCGAACACCAGCTTGGAAAATTATCTAAATACACTTTTTTTGTAGTTTAATGGTGCAAAAGGGTGTGAGTGAGTTGTTCTCTGGTGGATGTGCAGAAGATGAAGGCAGCCATGGCAATAGATAATTTATTGACTTTGAAGTTAGACAGGAGTTGAGAGTGTGGACACACAGAATGCGCTAGTGGTGGTGGCCTATGAATTACATGCGCTGGCGATGATGTGCTGATGTCAGCGCTTCTTGTCTACGTGGCTCGGCAACTACCTCATCATCTGCGACTTTCAGCTCCCTCATACTGCTGTGTCAGGTGGTGGCGCCTCTGCTCTCACACAGTGGTGGAACGAGCCAGTACTCAGATCAGCAGCAGCCGGCAGTGTTGCAGAATCGAACCTGGGGCCGGTGGCTGGGGACAGGAGGTCAGTGCTGGTCCTAGGGGCTCGGGGCTGACAGGTCCTTAGTTTGACCCACGGGGCTGACAGGTCCTTAGTTTGACCCCGATCCTATGAGGCTGTGGCTGGATCTCTCGGACTTGCAGTCCCGTCAGTATGGCGGAATAACTTTGGCGGTCTCACAGCTGAAGCACAAAGCAGGCAGCGATTCAGAGCCCAGCTGTACCGTGCTCAACCTGAGCATGTGGCTATCTTTTATACACGAATGCGCGGGTCTTGTTGTGAGGTTATGGGCGTGGCCTGCCGAGTGCCACTGCAACAGCCCTAATGCTGACTGTTTCCCCAGCACTGGGCTGTGGTTGCAGAGCTGCTGGCCTGGCTAAATGCTGAGTCAGCACATGCCGGCAAACATCTGTATATTGGTATCTGTATTTGCAGTTCATGTGTTAGCCGACATAGGAGACATAAAAATGAAAAATCTTGCTTACTTTGCCTACTTTCATTCCATAATGTCATATGGCATAATACTTTAGGGTAACTCTTTAAGCCAAACAAAAGTTTCAGAGTCCAAAGGCGTGTAATTCAAATTATTTGTGGAGTAAATTCACGGACGTTTTGTAGAAACCTCTTCAAAGAACTGGGTATACTAACTACTGCCTCTCAGTATATTTACTCCTTAATGAAATTTGTCCTAAATAATATATCTCTTTTTCGAACAAACAGCTCAGTTCATACACACAGTACCAGGAACAAAAATGATCTGCACAAGGACTTAAAAGCACTTACTTTAGTTCAAAAAGGGGTCCACTACTCAGGAACACTCATCTTCAATAATTTGCCAGCAAACATAAAAAAATTACTTACAAATGAAGATCAGTTTAAAGAAAGCCTGAAAGACTTACTAGTGGCCAACTCCTTGTACTCCATTGACGAATATTTTAATAGAAACAAATTATGTATTGTATATACTCATACTATTAGTATTGTTATTTCAGCTCAAAAAAAGTGACATGTTCCACATCCACGAGGATCTCCTCAGCACGAATCTATGGAATGAAAAACTAATCTAATCTAATCTAATCATCTGCTTCTCGCTTGAGTCCGTGTCATTACAATAGGGTTCAAGCATCTGACTTACACAGTGCCAAGCTCCATAAGGTTAATCTACCCTGTTTTTTTCAGTGTGACATTAGTCTTGCTAGTCATCAGAGATCTTCCTGTTGTGAGCCCTTTTCTGGTCATAGTTACTCGATATCGAATTACATTGGTATGGGTCACTTTGTATGACACTTTCCAGAAGTGTTAATTGTTTATTCTTTTCTAGATCGATCACACACTTACACTTAAGCGTATATCATTTGGTAAAGCCATATTAATGTGACCATCGCTTATGTTAATCATCAGCGCGTAATAATCACACAAAATCGGCAGGTAGCAGCACTAGCAGATGAAGGTAATATAAAGCATGTCGGGGAGACGCAGAGAAAGAGTGCAGTCATTGTCATAATGCGGAAATGGGGTGATTTATCTGACGTCGAAAAGGGTGGAATTATCCGAAACAGCTAAGTCTGTAAACTGTTAGCGTGCCGCCATGGTTGAAGCATACCATGCATACCGACATGGCGCTATCCAAATCTGGCGCCAAGGAAAAGCGGCTCACCACGAGCCATAGAGAACAGGGCTGAACGACAGTTTCAGTGATGTGTGCGGGCAAATTCACAACTGACTGCCCAGAATAACCAAGGGGCTACCAACAGCTTTTCCTAAACGACCGTTCAGCAGAGGTTGATGAATGAGAGTATCTGTGGCAGGCGCCCGTTTTTTGCATCTATGTTGACCGCTATCATTGGCATTTCTCTGTATCTCTGTTTTTGAATATGCATGCCTCCATGGGTTTCTTTGGTACTTCAGTGTACTTTATGAGGCATTCAACAAATGTATCGTAGTCTCTCTATAAACTCACTATACTAAATTTTTGTAGTAGGGCAAGGCCTGCATTGTCCCACTCTACATTGTTGCCGAATTTATTCAAGATCTTGGATCCAAGATAGTGCCGACAGATATGGTAACATCGCAATGATATCATGGTGGGAAGGTCAATTGGGCCACGTACACTAACCTAAGAAAATGGCAGGAATAAAGCTCACTTAGGCTGCCGCCACTAACCTAAGTCACCCGAAAAAGATGGTCGCGTGAAACCCAGCTCGCGCTATTCGTCCACGAGACTAAGAGGGCCATAGACACGGGTTCACAGGTAGATGCCGTGATTCTTGACTTCCGCAAGGCGTTCGATGCAGTTCCCCACAGTCGTTTAATGAACAAAGTAAGAGCATATGGACTATCAGACCAATTGTGTGATTGGATTGAGGAGCTCCTATATAGCAGAACGCAGCAAGTCATTCTCAATGGAGAGAAGTCTTCCAAAGTAAGAGTGATTTCAGGTGTGCCGCAGGGGAGTGTCGTAGCACCGTTGCTATTCACAATATACATAAATGACCTGGTGGATGACATCGGAAGTTCACCGAGGCTTTTTGCAGATGATGCTGTGGTGTATCGAGAGGTTGTAACAATGGAAAATTGTACTGAAATGCAGGAGGATCTGCATCGAATTGACGCATGGTGCAGGGAATGGCAATTGAATCTCAATATAGACAAATGTCATGTGCTGCAAATACATAGAAAGATAGATCCCTTATCATTTAGCTACAAAATAGCAGGTCAGCAACTGGAAGCAGTTAATTTCATAAATTATCTGGGAGTACGTATTAGGAGTGATTTGAAATGGAATGATCATATTAAGTTGATCGTCGGTAAAGCAGATGCCAGACTGAGATTCATTGGAAGAATACTAAGGAAATGCAATCCGAAAACAAAGGAAGTAGGTTACAGAACGCTTCTTCGCCCACTGCTTGAATACTGCTCAGCAGTGTGGGATCCGTACCAGATAGGGTTGATAGAAGAGATAGAGAAAATCCAACGGAGAGCAGCGCGCTTCGTTACAGGATCATTTAATAATCGCGAAAGCGTTACGGAGATGATAGACAAACTCCAGTGGAAGACTCTGCAGGAGAGACGCTCAGTAGCTCGGTACGGGCTTTTGTTAAAGTTTCGAGAACATACCTTCACCGAAGAGTCAAGCAGTATATTGCTCCCTCCTACGTATATCTCGCGAAGAGACCATGAGATTAGAGCCCACACAGAAGCATACCGACAATCCTTCTTTCCACGAACAATACGAGACTGGAATAGATGGGAGAACCGATAGAGGTACTCATGGTACCCTCCGCCACACACCGTCAGGTGGCTTGCGGAGTATGGATGTAGATGTAGATGTAGATGTAGACCACTACCTTTTCCTTGGTGGGAAAAGACTCAGCCTGTGCTGGGGTGCTGGAAAAGATGGACATAAGTCTTTATTTTGAATGCAGTGTTTATTTAAACAATTTAAGTTGCCATAGGCAATAGTTCCATCCAGTGTGTTCACCATGAGGTCAGGAGTCCACCTGATGTAGTACACAGTATTGCGATCAGAGGGTACTGTCGTCCCATGATGGTCTAGGGAAAAATGGCGGGGAAAGAGTCTGTGTCCAGCTTCTGGAGAGAGGATGGAGAGTCCTTTATTTATTTTGGAACAGTTCATTTAAGGATGGATGTTACGTAGTTCATTTATTGCAGTGATACACAACACTCACTCTGATGTGCTTGGGGCCGCAATACACAGCCTATAGACCTGCAGACTACTCGTAAATCACCGAAATAATGCAGTACGCTGATGTGCAGACACACAAACAACTTGTGAATTGTAAAATAATACATGTGTGACGATCTGCAAAGACGCACACCAAATGTAAACTTTCGAAATATTGCAGACCAGCGAAGTACTCGTAGATTACCGAAATAATGCATGTAAAACGCTCTGCAGACACCCTCACTAGTTGTAAACTGTCGAAGTAATGCATTGCACAACTCATAGACATGTAAACTACACGTAAATCATCTAAATTATGCGTGGCACAGACTAAAGACACGCAATCAACTCGTAAATTGTCAAAATAATGCTTGTAAAACGCTATGCACACACGCTCACTAATTATAATCTGTCGAAATAATGCATTGCACAGCCCACAGACATGTTCACAAACTAATGCAACAGACACATTCACTAAGCGTAAAATGGTCAAAATAATGCATATACAACACTGCAAACACGCCCACAATGTTTATACAGCTGAAAATAGTGAAGAGTACCAACATTCATTGCATGCAAAAACACTTTCGAACTATCGTTAAGAAATTCTACCACGACGTATCAGCAAAGAGTTCCCAACAGAGGCCCCTAGGTACTCATGTCATGATGGCGTGACCACTTAGGTCGAGCCAGCTAGATGCCTCTGGGCTGCACACATGTGTTTACCGTTGCTGGCGCAATGATGCATAGCCTTTGTACCTGTGGTCCAGTGAAGACTTAATTGCCAAGGGACGCACCATATCAAGCATAGCTAAAAGGTTGTCAGTGTTATACTGTGGTCGCAGGTCTATGTAAATAATTGCCAAGTCTCCCTCTGGACACACTATAGTCATCTTTTGCAATGCTTCCCAGAATAACACAGGATACAATCTTCATAGGGATCCTAATGGGACAGCCCATCCATTATATATCAACCTTTCGTCACTTTTATTATTGCTGTAGCAGTATTCGTGATATCTCAGCTTGTCTGCATGGAAATTCTTGTCCTAACAGGATCTGTTTACGAAAATAACCCAGAATAACGCCGAATGCATTCCTACTGATGGTCCTAACTAGGCACCCCATCTATCACATGTTACCCTTCCTGGAAATCGTGATGTCATGCTTTCAACAAACATCTCCAAATCGGCCAACGTCCTCATCGCGATGTAGACGCTCCTATTTCCCAGCACAAAGAATATCTTTTAAATGAATGGAGCCATCTGATTTGGCTTTACCCGCCGAACTGCTGTTGCTGGGGTGTGGTAGCACTGTCTGCCATTTTTGTTCTGCAGACGAGACTTTCAACAGCCTAACTATACTGCACTGGCAATTAAACACTGCAGAAGTGGTCTACACATCGTCAGAAAGACACTTGCTCAGTTACACTTCTCTGCCACTGAAGATGGAAGCTGGAATACTGCTGCGTGAAACTGATCTCCAACCTGTCTATATACCACCATGTGCCGTGTCGATGTAGTAAACATACAATTCGTATCCTGCGCCATACAAAATCGCCCCTTTTGCCTCATGCATTTATCTATCGACCGCCAGACACTTGTACATATGCCACAAAGACTGCCGGCATGAGCACATGGACCATATATACGCCTTGCAGCACCAGATATTTCCCACAAGGTCGGGTGGTCATCCACTGCAGCCATGGTCACAAGTCATCCACCCCCAGACACACACTGGGGTGACGTGTGAACAGAGTGCCCTCAGTGGACTGAGATCACTCTCTGAACTGTTGTGTGAAGGCTGGGTCGGTTCCCCTCGGCACAAAGGCGTTACTGTTTCTGGCCCTGACCTACTTTCTTGCTGGCTATCTAAACCCATCTCCAGACTCAGGGATTACAAGAACATACGTATTTTCACATGTTTTACAAGAATATTATACCATTTTCGCAATTATTCTCGAATCAATCACATAGCAATACCACTTTCGCAATATTTCTCGATACCAATCACATAGCAATACTGATTGCATAGCTGTGGGCTGTGCAATGTATTATTTCGACAGTTTACAATTAGTGAGCGTGTCTGCAGAGCGTTTTACAAGCATTATTTCGGTGATTTACAAGTACTTTGCAGGTCTGCATTATTTCGAAAGTTTACATTTAGTGTGCGTGTTCGCATACACGAGTTGTTTGCTTGTCTGTTCATCAGTGAACTGCGTTATTTTGGCGATTTTCGAGTCGTTTGTAGCTCTGTAAGCTGTGTTTTGTGACCCCAAGCACGTCAGAGCGAGCGTGTTGTATCAATGCAGTAAGTGAACTGTTCCAAAATAAATAAAGCACACTCCTTCCTGTCTCCAACAGCTGAACACAATTAAGTCCTATTACCGCCATTTCTCCTCCAGACCCCCCCCCCCCCCCCCCATGGAACGACAGTGCCCTCTGGTGGCAATACTGTGTACTACATCAGGTTGACTCCGGACCTGATGGTGAGCGCACTGGATGGAACTAAACTACTGTCTATGACAACTGTTTAAATAAACACTGCATGCAAAATAAAGACTTATGTCCATCCTTTCCAGCATACCTCCCGCACCCGGGTTCCCGGGTTCGATTCCCGGCGGGGTCAGGGATTTTCTATGCCTCGTGATGACTGGGTGTTGTGTGATGTCCTTAGGTTAGTTATGTTTAAGTAGTTCTAAGTTCTAGGGGACTGATGACCATAGATATTAAGTCTCATAGTGCTCAGAGCAATTTGAACCATTTTTTTCCAGCAGACCAACAGAGCCTGAGTCGTTTTCCCGCCAATTCCAAGGAAGAGATGGTGGTCAGGTGACTTAGGTTAGTGGAGGTAGCCCAAGTGACTTTTTCTCGCCATTTTGTTAGGTTAGTGGAGGTGGCCCAATTGATCTTTCTTCTGCCAAAATTTTAACTTCCCGCCATGACATCATTACGGTGTTGCCACTTCTATCGCTGCCATCTTGGATTCGCCTTCTTTAGTAAATTTGGTAACAATGCAGAATGGGGTAACACTGGCCTTGCCTACTACTAATATTAGTCACGCCCTTAAAAAAGTGCATTGGTCACTTTGTTGTGCTGTAGAGGACATGTAACTGACATCATACGGTCAATGTTACCACCTACTGACGACATAAGCCAAGGCAGTGAAGTGGTGCCTATCTACCAGTCGGTTGTATGTTACAAGTGCAGAAAGCTGGAATAGCAGAAAGGATATATCTCGTTGTGATTTGTCCATGACCACGTCGTAAATGAAGCTATCTGGTATGTTGGTGTATCAGTGTGGAATGTCCAACGTGTCTACAACGCTTTACGACATGCAGCCATTAAACACAGCGTAAGAACATTGGTTGGAAAAAAATCCTAACCAACTCTGACCAAAGACGAGAGTCGTGCCTTGCTCATGTCATTGGCTTCAAAACCCGATAGGTGGGTTTAAACCTGATTCTTTTTTTTCAAATGTAATGGGAAAATATTTCGATCCCTTGAGGTTTTTGTTAAAAGTTTTTCTCTGTAAGCCCTACCTGTATTGCTACTGTATTTTCTTGACGAATTTGTTCACAAAAATCGTTCATAGTCATCCTTAATTCAAAAAATAATATATACACACAGAAGCTCAAATAAATTTGTGCTCAGAAGAATGGAGGCCATATTAAAAAGTTTCATAAAGTGGATGCATTAGAAACAGCTGCTTTACAGCACTAGTATTTATGATTTCTTTTTACGTTGATGAAAGAAATGCTTACTAAGGACCGCCTCCAGCAGAGTACGAGACGCGGAATTTATATTCTTTCAGATGCAGCCTATTTACGTACGAACATTACGTTTTTTAACACATATTGTCATTTCTGTAACATGGAACTAGTTAACAGGTTGGTACAAAATGTAACAAACTTTGCATTCTAATGTCTCACAGTAGACAGTGAGAAACGTGCGTGATTGTGCCTGTATTAGTAAGGGAATTAAAAGTTAGTCAGTAACGTCTTCCGACCCCGTGCAACAGACATGATTCAGGCACGCAGACAAACTGATGATGTCATAATTCGACATACACATTACACTCGCTGATAGTACAGGGAGGGACAGAGAGGAATCATCGGCATGCAGTGTTGATAAACAAGTTGCATTTGAGCGCATTTTAATTCGTAATTCAAAAAGAAGGCAGTCGTGATGTTATCCGATACTCTTCCTTGTATCCTATCCAATAATAAGAGAAGTGTGAAAAGAATGTAATATCTTTGTGTAATCATGGATTTCGTTAAACATCTACGTCTGTAATTTGCAAACAACCGTGAATTCCATGGCTGAGGGTACATTCCATTGAACCATGTATTCTGCTTTTTTCCCGTTCCATTCATGTACCTAGTTCGGGAAGAGTGATAGCTGTCGATTTCGACATTTTACTTGACAAACTTAGCAGCCTAAATTTCTCGCCAAGTGCTGTGCAATGGTTTCCCTCTTACTTGACTTGCCGCCAACAGTGCGTCACGTCCGGCGCCATAAAGTTAAAATGGAGACCGGTAGTATCAAGTGACTCCCAGGTTTCGGCATTAGATCCTATATTATTTTCATTGTACATACATGATGCATCATCAGTGTTGTCCTGCTGCAAATACCACATGTACGCTGACAAACAGCACATGGACACTGACGACCTCCAGTTTTATCTAAGTGTACAACCAATAAACCTGAAGACAGCTATCGAGAATGTCAATACCGACCTGTTTACACTATGAAACAGGGTTAAAGCTCAATTCATCCAAAACTCATTTGGTACTGGTCATCTCTTTAGCCCAAAATATTGGACATCCCTACCATTTGTAACCTTAAACGGGACAAATATCAACTTCTCTCCTTCAGCAAAGAGCGTAGGAGTAACTTGCACTGAGCACTGTCCAAGAAGGCATCCGTATCTCTCCATGTCCCACAAAAATATAAAAAGCTCTTCTCTCTTGACCTGAAAAACAAACTTATACAAACACTAATTCTTTTAATTATTGATTACAGCGAAGTTACCTCGTGAAGTCTTTCTCAGGAAATCTCACAGCGCATGGAACTGGTTATAAATGCCCATGTTTGTTACCTGCGATACTCAACTTCTTGATCATATTTCAGCATCATATGCACAGCTGTCGTGACCGCGTGCAGACAAGCGCAGAGGTTTCCATACCCTCTTGTCTTCTGTACTGTCTTATCAATGAACACTGTGCCTCATATCTCTCCTCGACCTTTAACGCTCTTGTCTGAATAACATGTCAGGAACACCCGTTCCCATCGGAGCAAAGTCCTTTCTGTTCCATTCCATCATTCATCCACTTTCTCGAAATCCTTCTCTGTAGCAGGAACACGAGTCTGGAATAATCTCCCGCATTATATTACGAAGCTGAATACCATCTCCAACTTCAGAAGACAGTTAATGGCATCTACTAAAGCAACAATAAGAATAACCATTGTCACTGTACTCTTTCGTTACCCTCGCACGTGCTTCTTTCCAACCAGATCTTCTTTTCACTGTATTCTTAGCTGGTGCGGTCTCCTTAAATTTCCTGTTCCCAGAGCTCGTTACATCAGAAAACTTTTATTTAGTACACCTATAAATTCTTTTTATGTCTGCCACTGTCATTATTGTTATTATTGTCCTCATTATTATTACTATCATCACTATTGGCGGCAGCAGCTGCAATAGTACAACTGCTATTAACTTCATTAGTTCGTAGTATTCAAACTGAAAAAATTGCAAAAGGTAGAAATTAAGGAATTGGGACCTGGAGTAGCTGACAGAACCAGAGGTTGTCGAGAGTTTCAAGGGAGTTTTAGGCAACGATTGACTAGAACAATGGCAAGGAATACAGTAGAAGACGAATGGGTAGCTTTGAGAAATGATATACACCACTAGCTATTAAAACTGCTACAACAGGAAGATGACGTGCTACAGACGCGAAATTTAACCAACAGGAAGGAGATGGTGTGATATGCAAATGATTAGCTTTTCAGAGCATTCACACAAGGTTGGCGCCGGTGGCGACAACTACAGCGTGCTGACATGAGAAAAGTTTCCAACCGATTTCTCATAGACAAACAGCAGTTGAACGGCGTTGTCTGGTGAAACGTTGTTGCGATGCCTCGTGTAAGGAGGAGAAATGAGTACCATCACGTTTCAGACTTTGATAAAGGTCGGATTGTAGCCTATCGGGATTGCGGTTTATCGTATCGATACATTGCTGCTCGCGTTAGTCGAGATCCAATGACTATTAGCAGAATATGGAATCGGTGGGTTGAGGAGGGTAATACGGAACGCCGTGCTGGATCCCAGCGGCCTCATATCACTAGCAGTCGAGATGACAGGTATCTTATCCGCATGGCTGTAACGGATCGTGCAGCCACGTCTCGATCCCTGAGTCAACACATGGTGACGTTTGTAAAACAACCATCTGCACGAACAGTTCGACGACGTTTACAGCAGCATGGAATATCAGCTCGGAGACCATGGCTGCGGTTACCCTTGACGCTGCATCACAGACAGGAGCGCCTGCGATAGTGCACTCAGCGACGAACCTCGGTGCACGGATGAATCCACGTTCTGTTTACAGCTTCGTGATGGACGCATCCGTGTTTGGCGACATCGCGCTGATCGCACATTGGAAGTATGTATTCGTCATCGCCATACTGGCGTATCACCCGGCTTGATGGTTAGGGGTGCCATTGGTTACACGTCTCCGTCACCTCTTGTTCACACGGACGGCACTTTGAACAGTGGACGTTACATTTCAGATGCGTTACGACCCGTGGCTCTACCCTTCATTCGATCCCTGCGAAACCATACATTTCAGCAGGATAATGCACGACCGCATGTTGCAGGTCCTGTACGGGCCTTTCTGGATACAGAAAATGTTCGACTGCTGCCCTGACCAGCACATTCTTCAGATCTCTCACCAACTGAAAAGTCTGGTCAATGGTGGCCAAGCAACTGGCTCATCACAATACGTCGGTCACTACTCTTGATGAACTGTGGTATTGTGTTGACGCTACATGGGCAGCTGTACCTGTACACGTCATCCAAGCTCTGTTTGACTCAATGCCCAGACGTATCAAGGCAGTTATTACGGTCAGCGGTGGTTGTTCTAGGTTTTGATTTCTCTGGATCTAGGCATCCAAATTGCGTGAAAATGTAATCACATGTCAGTTCTAGTATAATATATTTGTCCAATGAATACCCGTTTATCATCTGGATTTCTTCTTGTTGTAGCAATTTTAATGGCCAGTAGTGTTTTCAAGGCAGCAGAGGATTAAGTAGGTAAAAATACTATGCCAAGTAGAAACCCTTCGAAAACTCAAGAGATACTGAATTTAACTGATGAAATGAGAAAATATGAAAATGCAGCAAATAAAGCTGGCGAAGTGGAATTAAAACGCCTAAAAAATCTGATTGACAAGAAATGCAACATGGCTACGCTGGAATGTCCAGAGGGCCAATGTAAGGATTTAGAAGCATATATCACTAGGGGAAGATAGATATCTAATACAGGAAAATGAAGGAGGCCTTTGGGGAAAAGAGAAGCATGTATGAACATCAAGTGCCGACATGGTAAACCAGTTCTCAGCGAAGAAGGGAAAGCAGAAAGTGGACCGAGCGAGGTGACGCAGTGATTAGCACACTGGACTCGCTGTTGGAACGACGACGGTTCAAACCCTCTTCCAGCCATCCTGATTTACGTTTCTCGTGATGTCCCTAAATCGCTTCATGCAAATGCCAGGATGGTTCCTTTGAAAGGGCACGGCCGATTTCCTTCCCTAATCCGATGGGACCGATGACGTCTTTGTTTGGCCCTCTCCTGTAAACAAACCAAGCAGTCTGTAAGGAGGGGGGAGTATATAGACGGTCTATGCAAGGGAGATTAACTTGCAGGCAATATTAGCGTTTGTAGACTTAGAGAAAGCTTTTGTCAATGTTGACTGGTATAATCTCTTTAAAATTCTGAAGTTAGCAGGCGTAAAATACAGGGAGTCTAAGGCTATTTACAGCTTCTACAGAAACCAGACGGCAGTTATTACAGCCGAGAGGCGTGAAGGGGGAAGCAGTGGTTGAGAAGGGACTGGACAGGGTTGTTGTCGTTGCCGATGTTATTCAATCTCTACAACGGGCAGGCAGTAAAGATAACCAAAGAAAAATTTGAAGTAGGAATCAGCGTTCAGGGAGAAGAACTAAAAACTTTAGGGTTTGCCGATGATTGTAATTCTGGCAGAGAAAGCACGACTTGGAAGAACTGTTGAATGGAACAGACAGTGTCTTGAAATGAGTATAAAAGATGAATATCAACAAAAACAAAATAATGATAATGCAATGTAGTGGAATTAAATCAAGTGATGCTGAGGGAATTGGATTAGGAAACGAGACACCTAAAATAGAAGATACGTTTTGTTATTTGGGCAGCTAAATAACTGATGATGGTCGAAGTAAAGACGATATAAAATGTGGACTAGCCATGGCAGTAAATGTACACTCCTGGAAATTGAAATAAGAACACCGTGAATTCATTGTCCCAGGAAGGGGAAACTTTATTGACACATTCCTGGGGTCAGATACATCACATGATCACACTGACAGAACCACAGCCACATAGACACAGGCAACAGAGCATGCACAATGTCGGCACTAGTACAGTGTATATCCACCTTTCGCAGCAATGCAGGCTGCTATTCTCCCATGGAGACGATCGTAGAGATGCTGGATGTAGTCCTGTGGAACGGGTTGCCATGCCATTTCCACCTGGCGCCTCAGTTGGACCAGCGTTCGTGCTGGACGTGCAGACCGCGTGAGACGACGCTTCATCCAGTCCCAAACATGCTCAATGGGGGACAGATCCGGAGATCTTGCTGGCCAGGGTAGTTGACTTACACCTTCTAGAGCACGTTGGGTGGCACGGGATACATGCGGACGTGCATTGTCCTGTTGGAACAGCAGTTCCCTTGCCGGTATAGGAATGGTAGACGATGGGTTCGATGACGGTTTGGATGTACCGTGCACTATTCAGTGTCCCCTCGACGATCACCAGAGGTGTACGGCCAGTGTAGGAGATCGCTCCCTACACCATGATGCCGGGTGTTGGCCCTGTGTGCCTCGGTCGTATGCAGTCCTGATTGTGGCGCTCACCTGCACGGCGCCAAACACGCATACAACCATCATTGACACCAAGGCAGAAGCGACTCTCATCGCTGAAGACGACACGTCTCCATTCGTCCCTCCATTCACGCCTGTCGCGACACCACTGGAGGCGGGCTGCACGATGTTGGGGCGTAGCGGAAGACGGCCTAACGGTGTGCGGGACCGTAGCCCAGCTGCATGGAGACGGTTGCGAATGGTCCTCGCCGATACCCCAGGAGCAATAGTGTCCCTAATTTGCTGGGAAGTGGCGGTGCGGTCCCCTACGGCACTGCGTAGGATCCTACGGTCTTGACGTGCATCCGTGCGTCGCTGCGGTCCGGTCCCAGGTCGACGGGCACGTGCACCTTCCGCCGACCACTGGCGATAACATCGATGTACTGTGGAGACCTCACGCCCCACGTGTTGAGCAATTCGGCGGTACGTCCATCCGGCCTCCCGCATGCCCACTATACGCCCTCGCTCAAAGTCCGTCAACTGCACATACGGTTCACGTCCACGCTGTCGCGGCATGCTACCAGTGTTAAAGACTGCGATGGAGCTCCGTATGCCACGGCAAACTGGCTGACACTGACGGCGGCGGTGCACAAATGCTGCGCAGCTAGCGCCATTCGACGTCCAACACCGCGGTTCCTGGTGTGTCCGCTGCGCCGTGCGTGTGATCATTGCTTGTACAGCCCTCTCGCAGTGTCCGGAGCAAGTATGGTGGGTCTGACACACCGGTGTCAATGTGTTCTTTTTTCCATTTCCAGGAGTGTATTTCTCAAGATAAATTTGTTAACATCGAACATAAATTTAAACTTTTTGGAACACTTTTCCGGAAAGTATTTGGAAGGAGTGTTGCCATGTGCGAAAGTGAAACATGGACGATAAACAATTTAGACAGGAAGAGAGTAAAAGTTTGCCTAATGTGGTGGTACAGAAGAATGCTGAAAATTTGTTGGATAGACCACGTATCTTATGAGGAGATACTGAACAGAACAGGGGAGAGAAGGAATCTGTGATCCAACACAGCTAGAGGAAGGGGTAGGTTGATAGGACACATTCTGAGACAACAAGGGATCACCAATCACCACTTTAGTACTTGAAGGAAGTGAGGGGGGGGGGGGGGTAAAAATTGTAGAGGGAGACTAAGAGATGAATACAGTAAGCAGATTCAGAAGTATGTATTATGCAGGAGCTATTCAGAGATGAAAGTGCTTGCACAGGATAGAGTAGCAAGGAGATCTCATCAAACCAGTCTTCGGACAGAAGATCACAACAGCACCAGTTCATAGTTAGTATTCTTTATTCATATTGCCACTTTAGACACTGAAATCATTTTAATACTATTTGTCATTTTAAAATCGTTACTTCTGAGGTGACATGATGTAAAAAAGGTATCGTATAAGTGAAACCCGAGTCAGATGCCAGATCACGTTTAGCAAATATATGAAGTAAATAACTGCTTCTATGCGCACTGAAATTAGTTTAATATTGTCTTCGTGTTCGCTACGGAAGCGACGAGTACATTCCTGGCTTAATACTGGTTTTTGAAACTTTGTAAGTCGATTTCCGCGGGATGGTTTGAGTCTGTCTGCTAAGAGTCTGTCACTCCAATTTTTCAGCATTTCAGTGACGCTCTCCCGTGGGTCAAACGAACCTCTTACCATTCACGTTGCCCTTCCTTGTATCCGTTCAGTATTCCCTGTCAGTACTATTTTATATGAGTTCCACACACTTGAGAATGTGCAGTATTCTAGGACGGGTTGCACGAGTGCTTCTTAAGGAATCTCCTTTGTACACTCTTTACGGTATCTTACCAATGAGCTGAATTATGTCAGCAACATTACCTACGGTTCAGCGTAGACGATCGTCCCATATCGTACTAATGTTTCTCATTGCTATTAGGCGAGAATGTTGTACGCAGAGGATAGCGTACCTGGCAACACATTACTATTTTTAGTCAGTACTTCAGTGTAGTGACTGATTTTAGAATCACATGAAGGAATGCTCACTCGTGAGAGATTCGGACACTGTATTTAAGATAATTCGCGTTTATTGTTTCGTCTCAATTACACATTTTTAATTAGACCAAAGAAGATGGCTAGCTGACGCAACTACTTTGATCCGAAGATGATCCCGAGTAACCAAAGCGCGTAACCTAATGAAAAATATGCAGCTGAGATGGAACAATGAATGAGAATTGTTAAAATTTGTAAATTCTTCGAGTTCTACAGATTTAAGTGTTGTATGGTATATTAAAACCATTTCCAATATTTTTCAATTTTCTCAATTTTTGTCTGTATTTCTTCCGTGACTACATTTCTTTCGCAAAGAACAACCGTCTTTTGAATATATTATTAATTCTTCAGTTACAGAATTTTATGGGAAGCAAAATTCTATGATTCTGAAAACTAATTATATGACGTGTGGACAGTGAAGCCATACTTGGTCGTTCGAACACAATTTCGGACCTTGACACTGAAGAGGATTTTACCATGGGACGTGCGATATTTGCAAATAAACTGAGTTTAGTTAATTTTCGCAAAAAAATTACCTGTCTTGAAAATGGAAATTTGTGGTAGTTTGCAATAGTTTCGCTTTCAAAATTTATTTGACTTCTAAGTGGCTTCTGATAACACTTCTAATCAATATGCGTTCACTTACTGATTGGTGTGTAGTACAGTAAAAATGTCAACGTATACCTATGTAATCATAATACTGACAAGACTTTATCGATTGCAACGCTTTTGAATTTCAATAGAACATTTGTTCCTAGATCATGACCATATTGTATCTTAGAAAATGTTTTCACATTTGTGAAAACCTTAATTATCTGGAGTAATATTTAGAATTTCAGAAAAGGGACTGCAGCACATAAAAACTTAATGCTATTATGTAAAATGGAACAAGAAAATATATTAAAGTTGTATTATAGAGGCGAAAATTTGAAAAGTGTCCTAAGATGCAATACTCTCCCCTCTCTCATTACCAGAAAAAAAAAATGTTGCACTGAATTTTGAGAGTAGCTGCCCGTCTGTTTTTGGTCTTTCTAATAATCCACTACGGTTCTTCGATATGCTATTTTAACGTAAGTGCTATTATTCTAATTTGTTAGACGCTGTCTTCAGTTCCACCAATTTACTTTTGCCACTTCTTTTGCTTCAGCCATCTTACACAGTCATGTTTCTGTATAACACAAACATTTCACTTTGTCTACTTTATCTTCGTCAGTTTTTATTATTAGCAGGATGCTATCCTCACTTTCGTCTTGCTTGACTTACAGCAATCAGCATCCTGTGTTGAATATACCATCCATTTCATTTAACAGTTTTCTGGCTCTTTCTCATTTTTGAAGATCGTTACTGGCAATGTCGTCTGCTAATTTTATTGCTGATATTTGGGCACCTTGCACTTCGATTCCTCTTCTTTCATTTTTTAGTTGTTTCTCATGTATATAAGTGAAACAACTCTGACGCTAACTGAAAATCTCGCCTTTTACTCTCATTGACGTAAACTTGCTTTTCTTGATGTTCGGGAAAAAATGCAGAGACCTTGATAATATCGCTTATATCTTCCAGAAGAGCTCTGGAACAGCCAGGAGACATCCACACAGTGAATGTGTGAGTAATGGTGATATAAACGTTTCCAAGTTTGAAAATGCAATAGATTTTCATGGACGTTGCCCTTCCATGTCTTTTGTAAGTGATCTCTCTGGCACTGAGTAGACAGAGCCCGACCCCTCGCGGTAATCTGATACGCGTCTGTTCCGCCTACACGGTGAGGCTTCACCGCAGCGGGCAACACACACACACACACACACACACACACACACATACACCGGTTACGTGCCTCGCTGCGACTTTCTGGACTCTGAAACTACGTGCACAATCGAACACTCGACAACTAATCTCCCCCAGCTTTTTTTTTTTTTTCACACCGCATGTTTACTGACGAACGCTGATTAACGTGGGTAGCAAGCACGCTAGCTGAAACAGCAAGCTCTGTCAGCAGTTACCGGACACGGATCGCTTGACGAGGCAGCAGTGTTCGCTGAAGCCACTTCCGCGTGCCCAGCAGCACGCATTTCTTGCTGCATCATCGTTCCTACATCAAATCGGTCTTGCTGAATTAGATCTCTGTGGTCTTACTTCCTAAATTCTGCAGTTGCTTGTTATTGATCGTGTAATGAAACTGATCAGTGATACATTTTTTCTTTAACACACTTCCCGAAACATTCAAATAAATATACTGCCTGATCCGCTGACATTCTCTAAAGATCGCAGAATTTTGGTTTTTACTTGTGACAAAACAACAAGAAATAATTATTTCATTTATATTCAGTTACAAAAATGTCCAATAAGGAATTATTTCAGACTGAAAGTTAGAATCACTAAAAATTTGCATTAAACATACGAGTATGCCTATAACTTTCGAAAAGCCTTTCGAAATTATTATTATTCCTATAATTTTTATGGTTATTTGAAAATATTTATAACGTAAATAATCTATTTATTAATCACATGTGATTTTATCTTTGCATTTGTAGATCGATATAAAAAGCTATATATTTGTAAAGAGAGATAAGCATAGCATGTCTTCTTTGTCAAAATTTTTAGCGTGTGTAATATAGCAGTTCTAAGTTGGACGTTGTAAGTTGCTGTTTGAATAGGTTGTTGGTTGCCATTGTTTTTGAAGGCAGACATTTGTATGGAAAAGTTGGTAACTATTTATGTGATGCAGTGTGGTGTTGTAAATAAAAAACAGAAATTATATATACTGTCTCTACAATTATTCATTTGAAAGTTAAAACATGAACTGAAAGATTGGATCTCTTTCTTGAAACAGGAATCATATAAACAGACACTAAACAAATAAAAAGAACTTCGAGCAAACCACCATGAAGAGACGAGACAAATAACTTATGTTTCGTTCAAATAGTGCTATTTTGGAACATTACAATAATTCGCTTCTCACTTTACATTGTCTAATCGCATCCTTCAGAAACACCGGCTGACATCGGTCTTGGCAAATGAAGAGATTTCTACATCTACATGACTACTCTGCAATTCACATTTAAGTGCTTGGCAGAGGGTTCATCGAACCACAATCATACTATCTCTCTACTATTCCACTCCCGAACAGCGAGCGGGAAAAACGAACACCTAAACCTTTCTGTTCGAGCTCTGATTTCTCTTATTTTATTTTGATGATCATTCCTACCTATGTAGGTTGGGCTCAACAAAATCTTTTCGCCTTCGGAAGAGAAAGTTGGTGACTGAAATTTCGTAAAAAGCTCTCGCCGCGACGAAAAACGTCTATGCTGTAAAGACTTCCATCCCAACTCGTGTATCATATCTGCCACACTCTCTCCCCTATAACGTGATAATACAAAACGAGCTGCCCTTTTTTGCACCCTCTCGATGTCCTCCGTCAATCCCACCTGGTAAGGATCCCACACTGCGCAGCAATATTCTAACAGAGGACGAACGAGTGTAGTGTAAGCTGTCTCTTTAGTGGACTTGTTGCATCTTCTAAGTGTCCTGCCAATGAAATGCAACCTTTGGCTCGCCTTCCCGACAATATTATCTATGTGGTCCTTCCAACTGAAGTTGTTCGTAATTTTAACACCCAGGTACTTAGTTGAATTGACAGCCTTGAGAATTGTACTATTTATCGAGTAATCGAATTCCAACGGATTTCTTTTGGAACTCATGTGGATCATCTCACACTTTTCGTTATTTAGCGTCAACTGCCACCTGACACACCATACAGCAATCTTTTCTAAATCGCTTTGCAGCTGATACTGGTCTTCGGATGACCTTACTAGACGGTAAATTACAGCATCATCTGCGAACAGTCTAAGAGAACTGCTCAGATTGTCACCCAGGTCATTTATATAGATCAGGAACAGTAGAGGTCCCAGGACGCTTCCCTGGGGAACACCTGATATCACTTCAGTTTTACTCGATGATTTGCCGTCTATTACTACGAACTGCGACCTTCCTGACAGGAAATCACGAATCCAGTCGCACAACTGAGACGATACCCCATAGCTCCGCAGCTTGATTAGAAGTCGCTTGTGAGGAACGGTGTCAAAAGCTTTCCGGAAATCTAGAAATACGGAATCAACTTGAGAGCCCCTGTCGATAGCGGCCATTACTTCGTGCGAATATAGAGCTAGCTGCGTTGCACAAGAGCGATGTTTTCTGAAGCCATGCTGATTACGTGTCAATAGATCGTTCCCTTCGAGGTGATTCATAATGTTTGAATACAGTATATGCTCCAAAACCCTACTGCAAACCGACGTCAATGATATAGGTCTGTAGTTAAATGGATTACTCCTACTACCCTTCTTGAACACTGGTGCGACCTGCGCAATTTTCCAATCTGTAGGTACAGATCTATCGGTGAGCGAGCGGTTGTATATGAGTGCTAAGTAGGGAGCTATAGTATCAGCGTAATCTGAAAGGAATCTAATCGGTATACAATCTGGACCTGAAGACTTACCCGTATCAAGCGATTTGAGTTGCTTCGCATCCCTTAAGGTATCTACTTCTAAAAAACTCATGCTAGCAGATGTTCATGTTTCAAATTCTGGAATATTCCATTCGTCTTCCCTGGTGAAGGAATTTCGGAAAACTGCGTTCAATAACTCCGCTTTAGCGGCACAGTCGTCGATAACAGTACCATCGGCACTGCGCAGCGAAGGTATTGATTGGAGACCATCAATGTCATGGTCTGCACATCCGCTTGATACGAATATTTTTGATTTTCTTCTCTGGCATACCTAGAAAATTAGATTATTTAGCGGACGTTTCGTACCCTATTTCAGCACGTTATAATAACCAGGTACTGGTAGTAATTAAAGAGGAGTGGAAAGGCATCAGGACCTGATAAAATACGTGTAAGAGGTCTACGAACATTATGCGAAAGAACTTGCTCACCTTCTACCAACAGTATACCGCATACCGCTGGAGCAACGAAGATTCGTAGCGACTGGAAAGAAGCGCAGATCATTCCCGTTTTCAAAAAGGGTCGTAGGACAGATGCATATAATTATGAAGCAAAATATCTCTGTCATCAATCTGTTGTAGAATTATCGAGAATGTTTTATGCTCAAGAATTATGACGTTTTTGGAGAACGCAAATCTGTTCTATACAAATCGACATAGGTTCCGCAAACAGAGATCTTGCAAAATTCAGCTCGCTTTGATTGTATATGAGATCCGTAGCGTTGTAGACTACGGCTCTCAGGGTGATATCATGTTCCTTGAGTTCAGGAAGGTATTTGATACCGACCCGAACTGCGGTTTAGTGAAAAAAATTAAAAAAAGAATGAGTTTGCCGAGTATCGAACCAGATTTGATGACGTGGTTGTATGTAAGAAAGTAGCAACGCAAAAAGACAGTATCGATTTGCAGAATGACCTGCAGATGATTGATGAATGACACAGGCTTTGCAGTTGACTCTGAACGTAAATAAATGTAACATACCACTCATACATACGGAAAGAAATCTACTACTTCACAACTACACTGTCGATGACAAATTGCTGCAAACAGTATGTACCGTAAAATATCTATGAGTAACTATCCACAGCGACCGTAAGTGGAATGACCACATGAAATAAATAGTAGGAAAAGCGGATGCCAGACTGAGATTCATAGGACGAATCATAAGGAAATGTAACTCATACATGGAGGAAGTGGTTTACAAGGCACTTATTCGACTGATTCTTGAGTACCGTTCACCTATGTGGGTGGGGTCCTTACCAGCCAGGACTGACAGAAGAAACAGGGAAGATCCAACGAAGAGAGGCGCCTTTCGTAAAGGGATGTTAAGTCGGCACTAGAGCGTTACAGAGATGATCACGAAACTCAATTGGCAGACGCTGCAGGAGAGCCATCGTGCATGACAGTGAGGTTTTCTGTCGAGATTGCGAGAGAGCACTTTCTGGGAAGAGTCGGACTACATATTACTTTCTCCTGCCGGGAAAATTCGAGAAACTGGAGCTAATACAAAGGCTTACGAGAGCATCATTCTTCCCACGCGTTTCGCGCTGAAGGTGGATCGGTTAGTGGTACCGGAAGTACCCTCTGCCACACACTGTTAGGTGGCTTGCGGAGTATGATGTAGATAGGTGTAAAAGAGCATCTAGTAGCGCGTACATACTTGTATACAAGCAAGAATTCGACATTTTGAACAATTTCTCTATCAGTTTTATAAGTTGATGGCAGTGTAAAAATATGTCTGTGAGCTAGCCATTACAAGCAGAAAATCTGGTACTGTCAAAATTATTTCAATAGTTGCTCAGATAGTGGAATTTTTGAATATATGACTGCAGTACACTTTCCTTCTTTTAGAGAGAGGATACAACCTGCAAACATTCTCCAACTTTTTTGATATATCCTGCATGTATTAGAAAATTCATGATGCATCAGATTACACAAACAATACGCGGGAAATAAAAATGAATTCATGGGGAAAGAACCTTATATGTTTAGGTATTAATTTTTGGAAGCAATGTCTGAGAGTGTACATCTGCAACAAAACTTTTTTAACGATTATGGGAAAACAAGAAAAGAAGATAGTCGGTGCGTTTCAGATGTGGTGTTCCAGGAGGATGCTGTAATTAAATGGACTGATAAGAAATGAGGAGGTTCTCCGCAGAATCCGCGAGTAGGAGAACAGATAGAAAACATTGCCTAGATAAGTACAGGGTGGCAGGGGGAGTGTAACGGCCTCATTGTGTAGATTCCATTGTACCAGAGGGAGCCAGGAAGGGAAAAGAATGTAGGGAAGACAGAAATTAGTATACGTTCAAGAGATACCTAAGAATGTTGGGTGTATGTGCTACTCTAATGCGAAGAGATTGGCACAGAAGTTGTGGTAGGTTGTGTCAGTCATCTGACCGGGTGACAGTTTTCGAGTCGTCAAGGATCCAACCGACATCATCTATTTTCCAGTGTAGGGGGGGGGGGGAGGGGGGGAGGGGGGGGGAGGGGCGCTGTAGCCGACGCCTTCCTATTAACAAAGGCAGTCGCGGCGGTCGTCTGCTGACAAAGCCCATTAATGTCAAATTTCCCCGCTCTGTCCTGACGGATACGCTCGTCGTACGACCCTCATTAATTTCAGCGGTTATTTCATTCAGTGTTGCATGTCTGCTAGCACTGACAACTCTATGCAAACCGCATTGCTCTCGGTCCTTACGAAAAGACCGCCGGCTACTGCGTTGTCCGTGTTGAGAGGTAATACCTGAAATTTGGTGTTCGCTGCACACTCTTAACACTGTGGATCTCGGAATACTGAATTCCCTAACATTCTCCCAAATGGAATGTGCCATGCATGCAGCTACAACTACATTTTCTCGTTCAAAGTCTGTTAATTCCCGTCGTGCGGCCACAACCACGTTGGAACCCCTTTTCACATGAATCATCTGAGTACATACAAATGACAGCCGCGCGGAGTGGCCACACGGTTTGAGGCACCATGTCACTGATTGCGTGGCCCCTCACGCCGGAGGCTCGAGGCTTCCCTCGGGCTGAATGTGTGTTTTGTTCTTAGTATAAGTTAATTTAATTAGTGTGTAAGTCTAGGGACCGATGACCTCAACAGTTTGGTCCCTTTGGAATTCACACACATTTGAACAAATGACAACTCGCCAATGCACTGCCCTTTTATACCTTGTGCACGCGACACTACCGCCATCTGTAAATGTGCATATCGCTATCCCGTACGTTTTGCCACCTCAGTGAGTATGTCTCAGTTCTGCTGCCATAGGCGCATGATACAAAGTATGAAGTGTGTGTGTGTGTGTGTGTGTGTGTGTGTGTGTGTGTGTGTGTAGCGGGTGGCCTATGTGAAGAAGATCAGTAATAATAGTAATGAACTTTTAAAAACATTTAGTTTCTTGACCGAAACGAAATTGAACTCTTTTGTTTTCACTCCTCAGACAATTAGCTTTTAGCCCTTCGGTAGAAATTAGCCTCAGGTGCACAGAAACAGGCAAAGTCAGAAGCGCTGATGTCACCAGTTTGCAGAAATTGCGTCATTTCTTCAGAACTGCAGCGTCACGAGGAACTGTGGCTCGGCGTGTTTCCGTAATGGAACAACTTGTCGTTTTGTTGTCAGTTCCGCCTCGATTTTCACGGAACTTCACTCAAACGCTTCAGGCATCAGATTTTAAATGTTTAGTGTGGTATGAAAGAAGTTACAGGCGGCAAAAATGTAAAAACGAGGAAAACTGGATAAAAGTGTTTCTGCTAATCCTTTCAGGGGCTCTGCTACCGACATTGGTATGCCGTAGTAAACGGTACCCTTTACGTATCGCTGCTTCTCTGGAACTTTCGAACATGAGCGCGTCATTTTCCGGCGGTAGGATTGTCTTGCTGTTACGATCATCACTGCTCAAGCGTTACCTGTCACGAGAGGAGGGACAGAGTCATTATTATATTTTAGTGAGGAACGGTCGCGTGTGGTTGCGTCACATCAAAGTTTCTAGAACAGTTTGTTCAAGTGATGAATTATGAGCATGAAATTATTACGTCGAATGGTACGGCAATGGTGCGTAATGATACGGTTTATTCGCGGAAGGTGAGCGTAGTTACCTATGAAGTGAGTGGACGAAACAGTACCACCGTCTTTAGTGGCTTCCGCTGATAGAGCATATTATATGAGCAGGCCGCCAAGGAGAGTTACAGAGCGAAAGATGCAACTGGAAAAGCAATACAGCGATCCCAACCTCAGCGTGGAAGTGGAATACTTTTAATTGTTAATACGAGCATGATTATGTCTAGACATTATTAGGGAGTGTGTTACTTGCAGAGAGTAAACTGGCGAAGTAAAATGATCTGTAGTGTTATCCTTTCAAAGTAACATTTCCCTACATAAAATATTGAGGAATTTTAATACTCATAAAGCAAAGAGAAACTCAGTTGGGAAATAAATATGTAGACATGAAGAATAAAGATGTAGAATGTTATTAACTTACGTTTTCACATTACAAATTTGGAGGCCTTAGGGTTCACCACGCCATCGTAAAACTAGACCAACAGGAGCTCGCGTAAAGAGGCTTCTAAACGATCATTCTTCTTGTGCTCTATTCGCGAGTAAAACGCGGAGAAGTGTGCAGTAACAAATACACTCTGTCGCGTACTTTATAATGAACTGCACAATATACTTGCAAATTTTATCAAACCCTATACACCACACTAGCGACACCAAAAGTGTATTGCTGTCCTTTGAAGAGAAAGCGTACTTAAAAATTACTTGTAGAAGTGTGTTTGCCACTGGCTCTAAACACATTATCTCTTGATGTGCAGGACTTGTGAACATCACCTACAAGCGAAAAATTACCCTCGAATGGCGCCGACACAATTCACCAAAACGTCATGTGAAATAGGCTAAGTATGCTTGTCAGTCTCTGTTATTAGTACTATTTACCTAAGGAAACCGAGGCTAGCCTTCCGAGGACAGGACCTCCAGTGCAAGGACAGCGTCACGGCCCGCACAGGCGTCTCTACTGACCAGCAGCAAGTGGCCCACGGCTACCGTTGACGACGTAATTGGAGGCTACCCAGCCGGGCAATAGCCACTAGGAGCACCGTGACTCACTGGTTCTTTATGCTCCTTTACTGCCTCTGGAATCTGTCCCAGAGACCTATCACCGGATTCTTCATGAAACTTTCTTGTATAAAACCTTATCTCACGAAAGAATTATAGAAGATGAAGCATTCACTACTGAATTTGGAGCTTCAGGATTCGCAGCCCGAAAAAAATTTAAATCAACCCAGTGCCAAAGTAATGGTTTTCAAGTATTTAACAAAACGGCCGGTTCTTTGAGGAATAATACATGGTTTTCCGAAAGGTACAACTTTGATCACGTGTATTTCGTGAATGGGGATAGGTAGAAGACCGGCCGATGTGGCCGAGCGGTTCTAGGCGCTACAGTATGGAACCGCGCGACCGCTACGATCGCAGGTTCAAATCCTGCCTCGGGCATCGATGTGTGTGATGTCCTTAGGTTAGTTAGGTTTAAGTAGTTCTAAGTTCTAGGGGACTGATGGCTTCAGAAGTTTAGTCCCATAGTGCTCAGAGCCATTTGAGCCATTTGATAGGTAGAAGGGTGCGGTTTGTGGTGTACTGTTCATACACACCTTAAGTTTTAGTAGCAGTTTAACTCTGCATATTTAAGCAATACGAGGGGCCTTTGAAAAGTCCGTGCAAAAATAAAAACTACTTACGTGTTTGGGGTAAACCTTTTTTATTTTTCGACATAGTCTCCTTGTAGAGTTATACACTTTGTCCAACGCTGTTCTAATTTCTTGATCCCTTCCGCATAATAGGAACTGTCCAAGTCTGCAAAATAACTAATAGTTGCTGCAATCACCTCCTCGTTTGAATAAAATCTTTGTACCGCCAGCCATTTCTTCAGATTAGGGGAACAAATAATAGTCCGAGGGGGCCACCAAGTCTGGAGAATAGGGGGGAATGTGAAACGAGTTGGAATCCTATTTCCATTAATTTTGCGACCAAAACTGCTGAGGTGTGTGCTGGTGCATTGTCGTGATGGAAAGGGACTTTTTTGCGGTGCAATTGCCGGCGTTTTTCTTGCAGCTCGGTTTTAAAACGGTCCAATAACGGTGAGTAATATGCACCTGTAATAGTTTTACCCTTTTCCAGATAGTCGATGAAGATTATCCCTTGCGAATCCCAATAACCATAACCTTTGCGGCCGAAGGAATGGTCTTCGCCTTTTTTGATGAAAATTCTTCTTTGTTTGGTCTCAGGAATATAGTAATTTATCCGTGTTTCATCCACAGTGACGAAACGACGCTGCGGATTCTTCCTGAACAGCTGCAAACCGTGCTTGCAACGTCACACGATTCCGTTTTTGATCAAGCGTGAGCAATAGCGGAACCCATCTTGCGGATGGCTTTCTCATGTCCAAATGTTTATGCAAAATATTACATACCCGTTCATTCGAGATGCCCATAGCACTAGCAGTCTCACGCACCTTAACTCTTCTGTCATCCATCACCATATCATGAATTTTATCACTGATTTCTGGAGTCGTTACATCCACAGGCCGTCCAGAACGTTCAGCATCACTTGTGCCCATATGGCCACTCCGGAAATTTGTAAACCACTTATAAACTGTTCTGATCGAAGGTGCAGTCACCGTAATGTTTATCAAGCTTCTCTTCAGTCTTCTGAGGGCGTTTTGCCTTTCATAAAGTAATGTTAAATTGCCCACGAAACTCTTTTTCGTCCATTTTTTGACAATCACTCGACTTCCTTGATTCACACAAATGTCGAACACAAAGAAATAGATAAATGTGGCTGAAAATTGGTGCGTGTTCTTTCCAAAGATGCTACTAACTTAACATGATACGCGCTAGTGGTGCCATCTCTCGGACTTTGCACAGACTTTTCAAACGCCCCACTTATTCCAGTTCCTCACCCGTCCCCATTAACGTATGTAACTGCTGCTCTTATGCGAGCTCGCGGTTCATCCAGGTCCCGCACCGGGATCTGTAGACAACATCCTTCGCGAAGTCCCAAAGATAAAAACCTAGTGTGCTTAGGTCGACAGATCTTGGAAGACAGGAAGTAGGTCTTCCTCTGCCAATCCAGCGGCTTGGAAATGTGTTGTCCAAAGCCTTCCTAACTGAAGGCCAAGTGAGAAGGAGCTCCTTCCTGCTGGATCGTGACGTCAGGTCGCTTTTCTTAGAGTCGTGGAAATGCAAATCGTGGCAACATGTCCAGATAAACAGTCGAGGCTACTGACGCCACCACACGGACATGAAGCACATCTGTGGTGTATTAATAATGACTCTTGTTGTCACTATTAAGCTTAGAATTTTGTTTTTCCATAAAGATTTGTTCATTTTGTTTCTGTAAAAATTCCCGGAGGAAAGTAATAGGCCTACTGTAAATGTGTTTCGAAAGGAACTACGGCTTCGTAAGTGTGAGCTTGTTTCTGATTACATGTGGCAACATTCTGTATCAACGCAGTTTGCAACGGATACATAAATATTGAAAGAATTTCTGCCTTTGTTGGGAAACATAGGACGGCATTTTCTGTTATTCAGATTATATATATATATATATATATATATATATATATATATATATATATATATATATATATATGCGAAATATACGATATTGTTATCTGAAACATGACACAGACTCCCCCGAGTAACCCTTCTCTACAGATGCCCAACGGGGTTTCACGGAACAATATGACCTTCCTTTCTAACATTTCCCGGAGCATCGCTATTAAGCCATGTATCGCATGGGCCATAATCTACCTCTACATCTACATGGATACTCTCCTAATCACATTTAAGTACCTGGCAGAGGGTTCATAGAACCACCTTCTCAATTCTCTATTATTCCAATCTCGTATAGCGCGAGGAAAGAATGAACGCCTATATCTTTCCGTACAAGCTCTGATTTCACTTATTTTAGCGTGGTGGTCGTTCCTCCCTATGTAGGTCGGTGTCAACAAAATATTTTCGCATTCGGAGGAGAAAGTTGGTGATTGAAATTACGTGAGAAAATTCCTTCGCAACGAAAACCGCCTTTCTTTTAATGATGTCCAGTCCAAATCCTGCATCATTTGTGTGACACTCTCTCCCATATTTCGCGATAATACAAAACATGCTGCCTTTCTTTGAACTTTTTCGATGTACTCCGTCAGTCCTATCTGGTAAGGATCCCACACCGCGCAGCAGTAATCTAATATAGGACGGACAAGCGTAGTGTAGCCAGTCTTCTTAGTAGATCTGTTACATTTTCTAAGTGTCCTGCCATTAAAACGCAGTCTTTGGTTAGCCTTCCCCACGACATTTTCTATGTGTTCCTTCCAATTTAAGTTGTTCGTAATTGTAATACCTGGGTATTTAGTTGAATTTACGGCTTTTAGATTAGACTGATTTATCGCGTAACCGAAGTTTAACGAGTTCCTTCTAGCACTCATGTGGAAGACCTCACACTTTTCGTTATTTATTGTCAACTGCCACATTTCACATCTTTCAGATATCTTTTCTAAATCGTTTTGCAGTCTGTTTTGATCTTCTAATGACTTTATTAGTCGATAAACGACAGCGTCATCTGCAAACAACCGAAGACAGCTGTTCAGATTTTTCCCCAAATCGTTTATATAGATAAGGAATCTCGGGGAACGCAGGAATCACTTCTGTTATACTCTATGACTTCCCGTCAGTTACTACGAACTGTGACCTCTCTGACAGGAAATCACAAATCCACTCACGTAACTGAGACGATATTCCATAAGCACGCAATTTCACTACGAGCTGCTTATGTGGTACAGTGTCAAAAGCCTTCCGGAAATCCAGAAATACGGAATCGAACAGAAATCCCTTGTCAATAGCACTCAGCACTTCATGTGAATAAAGAGCTAGTTGTGTTTCACAGGAACGATGTGTTCTAAAACCATGTTAACTCTGTCAACAGACCGTTTTCTTCGAGGTAATACATAATGTTCGAACACAATATATGCTCCAAAATCCTGCTGCATATCGACATTAATGATATGGGCCTGTAATTTAGTGGATTGCTCCTACTGCCTTTCTTGAATATTGGTGTGACCTGTGCAACTTTCCAATCTTTGGGTACGGATCTTTCGTCGAGCGAACGGTTGTATATGATTGTTAAGTATGGAGCTAATGCATCAGAATACTCCGAAAGGAACCTAATTGGTATACAGTCAGGACCAGAACACTTGCTTTTATTAAGTGTTTTAAGTTGCTTCACTACTCCGATGATATTTATTTCTGCGTTACTCATGTTGGCAGCTGTTCTCGATTCGATTTCTGGAATACTTACTTCGTCCTCATTTGTGAAGGCATTTCGGAAGGCTGTGTTTAGTAACTCTGCTTTTGCAGCACTGTCTTCGATACTATCTCCACTGCTATCGTACAGAGAAGGCATTGTTTGTTTCTTGCCGCTAACGTACTTCACATACGACCAGAATCTCTTTCGATTATCTGCCAGGTTTCGAGACAAAGTTTTGTTGTGGAAAGTGTTATAAGCATCTCGTATTGAAGTCCGCGCTAAATTTCGAGCTTCTGTAAAGATACCCAATCTTGTGGATTTTGCGTGTGTTTAAAATTTGGCATGTTTGTTTCTTTGTTTTTGCAACAGTGTTCTAACCCGTTTTGTGTACCAAGGAGGATCAGCTCCGTCGTTTGTTAATTTATTTGGTATAAATCTCTCAATTGCTGCCAATACTATTTCTTTGCATTTAAGCCACATCTGGTCTACACTTGTATTATTAATTTGGGATGAGTAGAGATTGTCCCTGAAGAAGACGTCAAGTGAATTTTTATTTGCTTTTTTGAATCGGTATATTTTTCGCTTATTTTATATTCAATCTCGCTAAGACGGCCTTCCAATTGTGAATAAAGTGGCCTTAAAGTTTTCGACATTTGGTACAAGAGTAATTGTGTGCTGTAAGATAAAAAAAATAAAAGACAAAAAAGACGTACCACGAAAGAATTATCCGAATGGAATGGTAATTGGTAGATATGACTTACATGTACAGAAGAACAAATGACTACGATTTCAGAAAAAAATTGTTTAATGTGTTCAATAGAAAGAGCTTCACAAAATGAACAAGTCAATAGCGCGCTGGTTCACCTATGGCCCTCATGTAAACAGTTATTCGGCTTGGCATTGATTTACAAAGTTGTTCGATATCCTCCTGAGAGATATCGTTCCAAATTGTGTCCAATTGGGGCGTTAGACCGTCAAAATTTCGAGATGGTTATAGGGACATTCCTACAATGCTGCAATCGTTACCAGCTGGTCGAGGTACGGTTGGCAAGCACGAAGACAATCAGAAGAAACTCTCATCGAGTGCGGGCAGGCACTACTTTCTTGAAATATAAGCCGAGGATGGCTTTCAAAAAAGGGCATCAAAACGGGACGTAGATTATAGTCGAAGTATAGCTTTGCTGTATGGATTCCACGGATGAAAAGCAAGGGAATATCAGTAACTGAAGTAGACTTGTCTTCAGTGATGAGTAGTGTGCCGGCCGCGGTGGCCGAGCGCTTCAGTGCGGAACTGCGCGACTTCTACGGTCGTAGGTTCGAATCCTGCCTCGGGCATGGGTGTGTGTGATCTCCTTGGGTTAGTTAGGTTTAAGTAGCTATAAGTTCTAGGGGACTGATGACCTCAGATGTTAAGTCCCATAGTACTCAGAGCCATTTGAACCATTTTGAGTCGTGCTTCGAAGTGAGCCGATGACCAGCGAAGACGTTTCTGGAGACGTCTCAGTCAGCGTTTGGATACCAAACAAACTGTCGCCCTCTATACAGCCCGACAACCAGGAATGATGGTCTGGAGAGAGATTTCTTTTCATAACAGGACCTCATAGCTTGTTATCCGCGACTCTGTTAGAGCAGAGCGGTACGTCGACGACATTCGAGGCCCCGTTTTATTGCCCTTCATGGCAAGCCACCCTCGGCCTATATTTCAGCAAGATAATGCCCGCCCGCCCGCCCACGGTGAGAGAGTCTGTTGTTTGTCATTGTTGTTTCCAGACATTATCTTCGTCAGCAAAGTTATCGGATCTTTCGACAGTTGACAACGTTTGAACGTTTGGAGCATTATACTCAGGGACCTCAGACATCTCGGAATTTTGACCATCTGACGCGTCGGTTGGGCTGAATTTGGCACTATATCCCTGAGGTGGACATCAAAAAACTCTATCAGTCAATGCCAAGCTGAATAACTGCTTGCACAAGAGCCAAGTGTTCAGCTGAATTTGACACTATATCCTTGAGGTGGACATCAAACAACTCTATCAATGAATGCCAAGCTGAATAAATGCTTGCACAAGGACCAAGTGTTGGGCTGAATTTGGCACTATATCCCTGAGGTGGACATCAGAGAACTCTATCAACCAGTGCCAAGCTGAATAAGTGCTTGCACAAAGGCCAAGTGTGGACCAACGCGTTTTTGATTTGCACAGTTTGTGAAGCTCTTTCTCTTGAGTAAATAATTCAGTTTTTCTGGAATTTTAATCATTTGTTTAGCTGTACTTGTACATTACATCTACCGATTTCCATCCCATTCCGACAATTCCTTCGCGGTGCGTTGTCTTTTTGGTCTTAGAGTGTATTTACATCCGAGGCTGCAGCGCCAGCGAACATGCTCGGATGCCCGTAAAGGTGGGACGTCTGACTGTTAACTGTGCGCACGTGCTGACGTGCTCCGCTGCGCTGTGTGCAGGATCGCAGGTCCTCGCGTGGTGAGGGTACGCCAGGCGGCGCCCAGCGGCGGTGGCGCAGGGGGCGTGCCGTGTTGCGGCTGCTGCCGCTGCTGTAGCTGCCTGCACTTCGCCTTCCTCTCCACCACAGCCGGCAAGATCAAGGTCGCCGAGGCCGTAAGTACTCATACCCTTTCATTATGTATTCGAGCTTTATCAGCATCATAAAATTTGATTTTGATTATTGGATAAATTAAAAACTCGTATTGCAAACCCGCCAGGAGCCGCTGACGAAATACATCATTACAAACTATCGGTTTCGATCATTTGATCATCTTCAGATGTCATAAAACTACACTGCCTGATAAAAGTGAAGCACCCAGAAGACACTGCCGGATGTCAATGTAACTTCCTAAACGTACTCGTACATTCCACTGGCAGTTATGTAAGATTAGAGTTGCAATTCTCTGTGACTGGTACAATGGCACCAGAATGTAATAGTGATAATTAACCGAAACCCTCAGCTGCCGACAGGTGTTGTTGAGATACTTAATGGGCAGAGCCAAAAGTGTGTGCCCCGACCGGAACTCGAACCCGGGATCTCCTGCTTACATGGCAGATGCTCTATCCATCGCGCTATTCATCTGTGTCCTCGGTGGCTCAGATGGATAGAGCGTCTGCCATGCAAGCAGGAGATCCCTGGTTCGACTCCCGGTCGGGGCACACATTTTCGGCAGTCCCCATTGAGGTATATCAACAACACCTATTGGCAGCTGAGGGTTTCGATTAATTATCATTTATTCTAGAGAAGCTACAAGGCCATCGATGGTATCTGTTCTTTCGAGAACAATTACTATCTTCATATATAGAATGCAACAGTGTTTTTCGTGTTTAATGTTGTTATCACTCATGGTAGAATATATAAATGGCATTAATAGTGTCAGGTGTTGGTTGATCACTGTAAAGTAATGCTGAGATGCCAGATAATCCGGTGACGCAGCATTATCAGTGCCTGACAAAGTTTCAGAAGAGCTCATTGTTGGTTTTCATTTGGCTGGCTGGTCAAGTCGTGCAATATCCAGAATTGTGTGGCATTGGGATGGGACAGTGGTCCGATGTTGTACTGCAATGGAACTTGACGCCATGCATATTTATCAATGTTCCATTCTACGACGTCTGGCCACCACATCTACATGCCCATGATTACTCTCTAATTTGCAATTAACTGTCTGACAGAGGGTTCATCGAAACACTTTCAAGCTATTTGTCTCCAGTTCCACTCTTGAAAATGGCATGCGGGAAAATCGTGCACTTAAATTTTTCTGTGCAAGCTCTGACTTCTCATATTTTATGATGATGGTTGTTACTCCCTGGGTAGGTGGGCACCAACTGAATGTTTCCGCAATCAAGAGAAGATGTTGCTGTGAGGAAAAATGCCTTTTTTATAATGGTTGCCACCGCAATTCACGTATCATGTCCGTGACATTTTCTGCTTCTATTTCGCGATAGTACAGAATCAGTTGCTCCACTTTAAACTTGATTTTGCACTCGGGAGGATGACAGTTAAACCCCCTGGGCCGTCCTCATTCAGGTTTTCTGTGATTTACCAAAAATCACTTTAGGTATTTGCCAGGGTGGTTTCTCCGAAAGGACACAGCCGATTTCCTTCCCCATCCTTCCCTAATCCAAGCTCATACTCCATCTCTAATGATCTAGTTGTTCAAAAATGGCTCTGAGCACTATGGGACTTAACATCTAACCTAGTTGTCGACGGGACGTTAAACACTTATCTCCTCCTCCTTCACTAAACTTTTTCGATGTTCTCCGTCCGTCCTGTCTGATCACACACTGCACATCAATACTCCAGAAGACGGCGGACAAGCATGGTGTAAGCAGTGTATTTAGTAGACTTTTTGAATGTTCTGTTTTAGCGATAGACCGCAGTCCTTTTCGTTTGCTTTTCCCACAGAATCATCTGTGTCATCGTTCCAATTTAAGTTGTTCGTAATTCTAATATGGTACCACGCTGTGGTCGACGTCGGAGACAAAGTCGTATTGCATCAATAATCTTCCCATCATTCACGTACTGCTTCCCGCTGTGTGGATCCTTCGTTGGGCCAAGCAGATGTGAAGCGGGAGGTGCCAGATCCGGGATGTAGTGTGGAGAGGAAGAACGGTCAAATAAAATTTTGTGAGCTCCTCTTCAGTTTATAGATTTATGTGAAGCCTTGCATTGTCATGAAGAAGGAGAAATTCGTTTGCAGATTTGTGGCGACGAACACGCTACAGTCGTTTCTTCAGTTCCCGGAGAGTAGCGCAGTGCACTTCTGAGTTGATCGTTGCACCATGAGGAAGGACATCAAACGGAACAACCTCTTCATAGTCCCAGAAGACCGTCGCCGCGGCTGTACTAGCGGAGGATGCGGTTGTGTAAATTTTTCATCGGAGGAGAATTGGTGTGGCGCCACTCCCTGGTCACTCGTTTTGTTTCCTGTTCGAAGTTATGAACCCATAGTCCATCACCTATGACGATGTTCGACAAAAAAGGAGCCTCGTAACGAACAAGCAAATCCGCACAGACGGTCCTTGGTTGCTCTTTATGGTGTTCTATTATCTTGAGCGGAACCCAGCGGGCATATACCTTTGAGTACCCAACTCAAATGTGTCAGCACTACCAACAGAGATGTCCAGTTGAGCATCGGGGTGCTTGATTGTGATTTGTCGATCACCTCAAATGAGTGTCATCACTAGAATTTTAAACTAGGTACCTAAAATAGGTTCTGTCACTTACAAATATAGTTTATAAAAATCAGAGAATACTTGATCAAAATCTGACATTTTATTGTCTAGAAAGATAAACAGATTATCAAAAATGCACATTATATTATTTTCCATGTCCATAATTACAGTCACAGTAAATAACTAACACGTTCTCCAGATTTTCCGTTGAGAAATTGCATCTCTTGTCTGCTAATAGCATCTTATGTGTCGAAAATAAGCGTTCCAAGTCAACAGGTCACCGGAACAAATTTAAATGACGGTATTAAGGGCAATGAGACCGCACACTCATGTTCTGTTGATTTACTTGCTAAGATGTCAGCCGCTATGCAGAGGGTGGTCAATCCCGGGTTTCTTTTGTAGCAATGTCGTAAGTTTGTCACCTACTTTCGTACCAGTAGGACCTCTTCTATGAATGGCAGTTACCATGCTCATTGTATTTTCATATAAAGTATCTAAACAGTTCTTTCTCAGTGTGGATTCTGTTTGAATGCTGTGGTGACAGTATTTCTCCAGAAAACTTTTGAACTGGCTATTTTCAACTGCATTGAATGGTATGTTTGCTGCAACAATGGCTCGACACAGGTCAAGATGAAATTCGTTTTTGTTTGTTTCATTTGGTTTAGTTGTAAACGTTTGTTTCGAGTTTGATTTATTTTTTTAAATTTGCCTGGTGTTTAATCCCTGCGAAATCCTGACTTAATTGCGACCTCTGCTCAGAACGTACCTAAAAGTAAAAATAAATGAGAAATACTTTGTGGAAGAGTTTACGTACGAGATCTACTTAGCAAAATTAACCTACATTAAGGGATTAGAAACAATATTTTTGCATTTACATCTGTCTGGTAAAAGTTAACTCGGGAAAAACAGCGCCATCTCTGTTCTCTGAGTGGGCGTAGCAGATAAAAGGTTAACATTTTACTTACGTCTTTGTTGCACACATTGCACTCTTCTGTCTGTAGAGAAATAAGGAAATTCCTGTAAGTACTGACGAACCAGGGATGATTTGGAACTGGCTACTTTCGGCATGCTTGACTTTCCACAAATCCCCTGTCGCTGTGAATTATCTCACCACATCCAAGCATCACGCTGACCGACTGAATGAAGACAGTGCAGGTGTTTTAAAAAGGTTGTTCCGACAGGGCAGGTTTGCGCCGAAGGCAGATCACAAGGCTCCTCCTTGCCCTATTTGACGATTCGCAGCAAGCGACAATGCTCTACGGCAAGGGTTCCCAACAAAATTTTCTCGAGGACCCCCCCTCAAAAATGGTTCAAATGGCTTTGAGCACTACGGGACTCAACATCTCACAGTATCAACTGCCTAAAAAAGCCAAATTAAGAGTCTTCTTATAGCGTTTTCTATTTTTTGTACTTAGAAAAAACGTTCAAATATTAATTATCGAAAAAATATTGAGCTTAAAAGTTTTTCAATTTAGCCACCATTGACATTGCTCAATTTTTGATTACTGCTCAAAATCTTTGTCTTTGAAATATATTTAACATATTTTTGATTCTAATAGCATCTTGCAGACACCTCTGGCACAGCTCGCGGACCCCTGGGGGTTCGCGGACCACCTGCTGGGAAGCACTGCTCTACGGAGCAGGGAGAGCTGGAACGGTCTGGCGTGTGCTGTCGTCTCACTCATGACTGGCGCTCATGCATGCAAACAAACCAGTTAACTACTATTCTACACTCCTGGAAATGGAAAAAAGAACACATTGACACCGGTGTGTCAGGCCCACCATACTTGCTCCGGACACTGCGAGAGGGCTGTACAAGCAATGATCACACGCACGGCACAGCGGACACACCAGGAACCGTGGTGTTGGCCGTCGAATGGCGCTAGCTGCGCAGCATTTGTGCACCGCCGCCGTCAGTGTCAGCCAGTTTGCCGTGGCATACGGAGCTCCATCGCAGTCTTTAACACTGGTAGCATGCCGCGACAGCGTGGACGTGAACCGTATGTGCAGTTGACGGACTTTGAGCGAGGGCGTATAGTGGGCATGCGGGAGGCCGGGTGGACGTACCGCCGAATTGCTCAACACGTGGGGCGTGAGGTCATCACAGTACATCGATGTTGTCGCCAGTGGTCGGCGGAAGGTGCATGTGCCCGTCGACCTGGGACCGGACCGCAGCGACGCACGGATGCACGCCAAGACCGTAGGATCCTACGCAGTGCCGTAGGGGACCGCACCGCCACTTCCCAGCAATTTAGGGACACTGTTGCTCCTGGGGTATCGGCGAGGACCATTCGCAACCGTCTCCGTGAAGCTGGGCTACGGTCCCGCACACCGTTAGGCCGTCTTCCGCCTACGCCCCAACATCGTGCAGCCCGCCTCCAGTGGTGTCGCGACAGGCGTGAATGGAGGGACGAATGGAGACGTGTCGTCTTCAGCGATGAGAGTCGCTTCTGCCTTGGTGCCAATGATGGTCGTATGCGTGTTTGGCGCCGTGCAGGTGAGCGCCACAATCAGGACTGCATACGACCGAGGCACACAGGGCCAACACCCGGCATCATGGTGTGGGGAGCGATCTCCTATACTGGCCGTACACCTCTGGCGATCGTCGAGGGGACACTGAATAGTGCACGGTACATCCAAACCGTCATCGAACCCATCGTTCTACCATTCCTAGACCGGCAAGGGAACTTGCTGTTCCAACAGGACAATGCACGTCCGCATGTATCCCGTGCCACCCAACGTGCTCTAGAAGGTGTAAGTCAACTACCCTGGCCAGCAAGATCTCCGAATCTGTCCCCCATTGAGCATGTTTGGGACTGGATGAAGTGTCGTCTCACGCGGTCTGCACGTCCAGCACGAACGCTGGTCCAACTGAGGCGCCAGGTGGAAATGGCAAGGCAAGCCGTTCCACAGGACTACATCCAGCATCTCTACGATCGTCTCCATGGGAGAATAGCAGCCTGCATTGCTGCGAAAGGTGGATATACACTATACTAGTGCCGACATTGTGCATGCTCTGTTGCCTGTGTCTATGTGCCTGTGGTTCTGTCAGTGTGATCATGTGATGTATGTGACCCCAGGAATGTGTCAATAAAGTTTCCCCTTCCTGGGACAATGAATTCACGGTGTTCTTATTTCAGTTTCCAGGAGTGTATAAGTAGCCGGGAAGACGAGAAGAGTAGTTTTAGTCACAAAAAATTTATTTGACTGGATTTTTAAAAATAGATACAGTCAGGTTCTAACGTGAAATTAGGTATTTTTAGGATTTTTAAAAATGAGTTACAATCAGTTTCCAACATGAAATTAGGTATTTTAGATACTATAAAATTAAAATTTTCGATAAAATATTTGCGTAATTCTTAGCTGGGAAGTCCGCGAGATAACGTTAGTCATAACAAATTTTATTTAATTGGATTTTTAAAATTTACGTAGAATGAGGTACTAACATGAAGTTAAATATTTTTAGGTGCTATAAAACTAGCGTTTCCGATCAGAAATTGGCGTAATCCGTGTATGTACAAGTTTTATTGCCTTTATTTGATGAGGAACAAAATAGGTTTTTACCCTAAATCCGAGGCCTAGTCGTCACGTTACAACACTGCAGGGGTAACTGCTGTGTGCTGCCGGCCGGCACGCAGGAGATGGGACAGGTTTGCGCGACCATGTTGCGATGATGACGGGCGCCTCACCCAACGACTCACCGTAGTTTTGTTCACTGACAGGTCTCCATAGATATTCTGCAAGCGCCTATGAATATCTGCGATACTTTGGCTTTCCGCGAAAAGAAACTCAATAGCAGCTCTGCTTCGAACGCACCTCCCTTACAGGGGCCATTTTGTAGGCCACATATAGTGCCGCCGCCTATGGGAATTTCATGAAACTGTAGGGGTTGAAACGGCAATATTCCACGACGTCCCACAATAAATTCTGCATTTCTTCTACCGAACTGGCCGAGGAAAATAAATTGTTGTGTTACTACTGAACGCCTCTCTTATTTTCCTCCAGTGGATATCAACAGCGCAGTGTCAGTAGCGAAACACACTCTAGGCGTCTGCAGACTTCGAGTGTCTTGTGTTTAGAGCGATTACTGAGACTAGCGAACATGGTACCCCTAAAAGTTGAAAACTATTAATGATTATAAAGAATCCGCATAGATTGCAAATAGAAACCCGATGTTGACCTAGGTTTCGGAACACACTAAAACTGCAAACTGCCTAAAGAGGCATGGTCCAACATTAATAAAGAACGCCCAAAAGCGCAAAACACTCGCATAAAATGTAAAACAAACGGTACATGTGTACCATTTCAATAGCTGTACTTAGCTCAAACGTCAGAAGTTTGCTTCCTCAGCCGGCTGGGTAGCCGATCGGTTCTAGGCGCTACATCTGGAACCACGCGACCGCTACGGTCGCAGGTTCGATTCCTGCCTCAGGCATGGATGTGTGTGATGTCCTTATGTTAGTTAGGTTTAAGTAGTTCTACGTTCTAGGGGACTGATGACCTCAGAGGTTAAGTTCCATAGTGCTCAGAGCCATTTGAACCAATTTTTACTTCCTCACCCCAGCCAACGTTCGATAGGCCGCGGGCTCTCAGGTAAACTGAGGTGGTGCTGGCAGCTAGGCTGTGAGAAAGTCAGAAAGGAATGTGCATGCTCAAATTGAGAAATCGTCTTCTTCCATGTGATTGGCATAAAATGTGTTGCGAACGTGATCCGATGACAGGGTCAAAGGCGCAGGAAGTTAATGCGTGTGTATGTATAACGTCCTAGCTCGAGGACGTGCATAGGCTGAAACTGTATATGTGGCATAGCAAATTCCACGGATGGTCGAAACGCATGCACGCAGGACAGACAAAATACCATCATCTAGAAGCAGGCTAAAAATATGGGTGATAAATAACCCACTTAGCAATTACTTGGGATCGGTGATAGTATTTGATGGACACGCTTGGATAAGCGTGTAAAGTTACTACATTAAATTCTAAGCGCTATTGACCAGAAAAGGGTCAAATTAGTGTGACAGACTTAATGTAATTGCGTGAAAGGACGTACAACGTCGCTTTCATCGCCCTTATTATCTATTGACCGACAGAGGTCAAAGTAATTAGTGCTATCAGGTGTTACCAAAATGGTATGCAAAGTTATGTGTATATGCGTGAAGACACGTTCGACGTCACTTCAAGATTTTTTAAAACCTAGGTCAACATCCGGTTCCTATATACAATCGAGGAGGATTCTTTATAACCATTAAATTATTCACGATTGCTGACGCGCTGCAATGTTAGAAGTTCTGAAATTGTTGCTCGAAACAGTAAGTCATTAAGCGTTTCCGTTCGGGATATTTAAACACCCATGGCTGTTTATCTACTATATCACTATACAAAGGAAAGTCGTAGTTTAAGGTTGTTACCAGAAATCTCGGAAAGTAGTTGATTTACTTCAGATTTTTAAACTTAGCCTAATAAATGTTTGGATGTTCACACACACACACACACACACACACACACACACACACACACACACACACACACACACACGGTGCCTGTATACTGGATGATTCTTATTAAGGTTTAAAAACCTCCGAAGCGGCATAGATGACGTCACCAGATAAGATACCTCGCCGCACGTGCAGCGGTTGAGCCTATCTGTCTGTAGCACCTGATCATCCCAACCCAATGCAAGTGTCCTCGTCTGTCTGGCTTCGTGCCTACTTGCACGACTTTGTCACCTGGGGCTTACGGCTGTGTCTTGCATTCAGTAGGCAGCATTTTTTTCACTTCGTGAGACAATTATGTTTTTACACTGAGATACTAATTCATTCACCTGTCTTGCTGTCTCCGCTGGTTTATTGCGAAGTACACTACAACTACACTGTATTGCGCCATGAGTAAATGAGTATAAACTTCCAAACTGCGTCTTTACCAGTAAATGACCTACGTTTTGTTTACTACACAGTGTCTGTAACCGAAAACAGAAGGGGAAAAATAAAAGAAACACAAATTTAGAACAGATTTTGCATCGCTACAGCGAGGACAATAATTTTGTAACTTCCACGGGTACAACGGATCACGTTTACAAAAGATCCTCGAAATTTGCACCGTTTTTTTGAAATCAAGTATTGCTTCGCACAGTCATCCCTTCACGCTCGGACTCGAAAATACTTTCAGTTTTTTGGATGTGACTTCACGTGCTCAACATTTGTCTTCCACTTTTGGGGTATTTCCCGACATTTGCGGCTCCATATGCCTTATATTAAATGACTTGTCTCATCGTCATATAAATCGCTACAGGGTTTCTTAAACGTTAGTAAGAATCATCCTGTATTTCTGCACATATGATGTTACAAAATTTCAGGGATGATGGAGAAGGATAAATGTATCGATTTGAGGTAAGGCACCAAAGTCCGGAAACGAAGAAGTTGAAAGCTATAAGCGGACAACGTTCTAACACCTCTGACAGAGGGCTGCATGTACTTCTGCTGTTGTTGCTAATACTGTAGGGTACGCTGCTCTTAGAGGTGGCAGCACGAACCAAACAAGGAAAAAATGTCCCGTAAACATGGGCTCCAAAATCCATATCTGAGGCGTTATTAGCACTGTTTCAACTTCGCTACTGTGAAAGACATCTCTCCTCTGTTCAGCGAGTGCTCATAGCTCTTGCTGTATGCATTTCAGAGCTCATGTTTGTTAGATATTTTTCTTGTTTTGGCCCGTGTGAAGTACAGACGGTAGCAGAGTCAGAATGGGGAAGGTGTAGGCACATTTATTTGGTCCAAGCCTTGATGAAACAAATTTATTATTTAACAATAATTGATTATACATCCAATTTAATAAAATTAACAATTTGAAAGGAAATTTTAGCAATATTTTTTTTAAAAAACATTCTCTAGAGGAACATGCAGCCCCACTCTGAAACATTACATAAAGGTACTGTTAGTAAAAGGTATATTATATCGTACAATAGTCCCACATGTACAAATATTGACAATTACCCCAGAAAAATATTGAACTTCTGATTTGTACTACATGTTAATCAAACCTTAAAAAATCCAATTTTGCAAGAGTGCAACAAATTCCCTAGTTCCTGCTAAAAAAATGTGGCAATCTTAATGAGTTTTTTTTTTTTTTTTTTTTTTTTTTTACCTCCGGGTGATTTCACTTAAGTTTGCGTAAACCCTACACAAATGTCAATGTCATGTGACATTAGCTCACCTTTCGTGACAAATACACAAAATTTTTAAATTATTTTATAAACGACTGATGACATGAGTAAACATTGTCAAGTTTTCAATTTCACGAGGTTGTGTTATCTACCAAATTTTCATTTAAATACTCCCTCCCCCCCCCCCCCCAAGTGTTCCAAAACCAATTCAGTCAGTCTCGAGAAGAAATACAACTTAATACACAAATATGGCAATATCAAGAAACAGATGGGTTAGTAGATTTAGGAAAATTGCAATTTAAACGCACCAATTTTAACAAGTCTAATGTAATAATAATTTGGACAGAACTTTCATAAAATGATCGATGATAGTGGACACCGTGCCATACACTACGAAATAAATTAAGAATTATTCACAGTAGACACCTGGCACATAATGATATTCTCTGAAGTATTTCAAATCACAAAATGTTGGCTACAAGTACCAACCCCATAATAAGGTAACGATCATGAAATATAATAAAAGTATATGAAAATTTCGGCCTTAGCCAGGTGACGAGAACCACACCAATGCAGTTTCCTGTTACACTCTAGTGCTAGGTCCAAGAAACAACAGCTGGTCATGGAGAACCACGTTACGCAATCGAGCATTCCGTCCTCCCCACATGCTCGCAAACAGCCACACTCATGGCAGTCCGGCGCGCACCAGTTGACTCCTCGCCGCATCCGTCCTGTCACCATATACCGACCGAGCCGTCCTCCCAAAACTGTTGCTCCTTGCACCAGCGCCAACAGCGCTCAGCGATCACGGCCCCTATCGCTGCGGCGAAAACAAGTGAAATAATCTCGCGGGTAAATCAAAAATGCTGAACCGTGTCACGGCTCAGCCCGCGCTGCCATTTCTGAACAGTTCCCTACCCTGCAATCTTAGCGGTAGCGGTACATGTATTCCACTGTCAGAGGTATCAGAACGATTTTCCCTTACAACTTCAGACTTGGTCGTTTCCGGACCAGGATCCCTTGATCAGATTGATACATTTATCTTTCTCCATCATCCCTCCAAGTTTGTAACATCATCGCGGCGTCACCCTGTATGTACATACATTCCCCCTGTGTGTACATACATTCCCCCTGTATGTACATACATAAGCGCCGTCGCCTGTCGTTTCGACCCTCCGTAGCATCGTTGAATGATGTGTCCGGACAAGGGTTCCTACTCTGATTTTGTTCCTCAACACATCTTTCGCACCTCGTCGAAGTTTGTCGGTGACATTTTGAAACAAACTGCATTTATCAGGAAATTTTATGACCAAAAATCTCAACAAATTCTTGAGCAGCTTACTTCAAGTTTTTACCCGAAAATCTAATAAACATCCAGACGGTCACAAGCTATATAATTTTCTAAACAACAATGTATGGGTTTATTATTGAAACCGACTGTGATGTGCTCTGCTGTGAAAATGTGCGGTTTGTTTTCTGTCCGTCGGTGGACGGGGAGGGGGGTAAAAAGATGATGAGCAGAGACATGGAGCTGGAGGAGGAGATGGACAATGAAAGCTGGAGGAAAAGGTGAACAGAGAGAGGGGGAGGATGAGATGGAGAAAGAGAAGGGGGAGAAGGAGATTCGGTCGTATTTGCAGTTGCGAAGAATTGTCTGGTTGGCTAGTTCAGTACAGACACAGAAAACTGCAAGTAATCATTTTTTTAAATACTTATTTCAAGCTCATCTTCAGATGGTGCCCAAAAAGTTACATGACCATTTTATAACGCAATGCTGGGTGGTAGAAAAAGCATACAAAGCAGAAGATATCTCCATTCCCTGTTACACTGTAGAGCGAAAAAAAACTGATACACCTTCCTAATATCGTGTAGGACCCCCATGAACACGCAGAAGTGCCGCAAAACGACGTGGCGTTACTCGATTAATGTCTAATGTTAGAGGGAATTGACTCAATGAATCCTGCAGGGCTGTCCATAAATCCGTAAGAGTACGAGGGGTGGAGATCTCTTCTGAACGGCACGTTGAGAAGTATCATCCCAGATATGCTCAATAATGTTCACATCTGGGGAGTTTGGTGATTAGTGGAAATATTTAAACTCAGAATAATGCACCAGGAGCCACTATGTGGGAGTGTCGCATTTGAGCTGGAATTGCCCAAGCCCGTCGGAATGCACAATGGACATGAATGAACGCAGGCGATCAGACAGGATGCTTACGTACGTGTCAATTGTCAGAGTCGCATCTAGACCTATCAGGTGACCCATATCACTCAAACTGCATACGCTCCACACCATTACAGAGCCTCCACCAGATGGCCGCTATCGACAGGGGATCTCAAGTTGATTCCGTATTTCTAGATTTCCGGAAAGCTTTTGACACCGTTCCTCAGAAGCGACTTCTAATCAAGCTGCGGAGCTATGGGGTATCGTCTCAGTTGTGCGACTGGATTCGTGATTTCCTGTCAGGAAGGTCGCAGTTCGTAGTAATAGACGGCAAATCATCGAGTAAAACTGAAGTGATATCAGGTGTTCCCCAGGGAAGCGTCCTGGGACCTCTACTGTTCCTGATCTATATAAATGACCTGGGTGATAATCTGAGCAGTTCTCTTAGACTGTTCGCAGATGATGCTGTAATTTACCGTCTAGTAAGGTCATCCGAAGACCAGTATCAGCTGCAAAGCGATTTAGAAAAGATTGCTGTATGGTGTGTCAGGTGGCAGTTGACGCTAAATAACGAAAAGTGTGAGATGATCCACATGAGTTCCAAAAGAAATCCGTTGGAATTCGATTACTCGATAAATAGTACAATTCTCAAGGCTGTCAATTCAACTAAGTACCTGGGTGTTAAAATCACGAACAACTTCAGTTGGAAGGACCACATAGATAATATTATCGGGAAGGCGAGCCAAAGGTTGCGTTTCATTGGCAGGACACTTAGAAGATGCAACAAGTCCACTAAAGAGACAGCTTACACTACACTCGTTCGTCCTCTGTTAGAATATTGCTGCGCGGTGTGGGATCCTTACCAGGTGGGATTGACGGAGGACATCGAAAGGGTGCAAAAAAGGGCAGCTCGTTTTGTATTATCGCGTTATAGGGGAGAGAGTGTGGCAGATATGATACACGAGTTGGGATGGAAGTCATTACAGCAAAGACGTTTTTCGTCGCGGCGAGACCTTTTTACGAAATTTCAGTCACCAACTTTCTCTTCCGAATGCGAAAATATTTTGTTGAGCCCAACCTACATAGGTAGGAATGATCATCAAAATAAAATAAGAGAAATCAGAGCTCGAACAGAAAGGTTTAGGTGTTCGTTTTTCCCGCTCGCTGTTCGGGAGTGGAATAGTAGAGAGATAGTATGATTGTGGTTCGATGAACCCTCTGCCAAGCACTAAAATGTGAATTGCAGAGTAGTCATGTAGATGTAGATGTAGATGTAGATGTAGATGAACAGCCCCTGCTGACATGTAGGGTCCATGCATTCGAGACGTTGTCTCGATACCCGTATCTGCTCTATACAATTTGAAACGAGACTCATCCGACCAAGTAACATGTTTCCAGTCATCGACAGTCCAATGTCGGTATTGACGGGCCCAGGCGAGGCGTAAAGCTTTGTGTTATACAGTCGTCAAGGTTACAAGAGTGGGCCTGCGGCTCCGAAAGCCCATATCAATGACGTTTCATTGAATGGTTCGCATGCTGACACTTGCTGATCGCCCAGCATTGAAATCTACAGCAATTTTTGGAAGGGTTGCGCTTCTGCCACGTTGAAAGATCCTCTTTAGTCGTCGTTGGTCCCGTTCTTGCAGGATCTTTTTCCGGCCACAGCGATGTCGGATTCATGATGTTCACCGTACAATCGTGAAATGGTCGTACGGGAAAATACCCACTTCATCGCTACCTCTGAAATGCAGGGTCTCATCGCTCGTGCGCCGTCTATAACACCACGTTCAAACTTAAATCTTGATAACCTGCCACTGTAGCAGCAGTAACCGATCTGACAACTGCGCCAGACACTTGTCTTACATAGGCGCTGCCGACCGCAGCACCGTATTCTGCCTGTTTACATATCTCTGTATTTGAATAAGCATGACTAAACCAATTTCTTGGCGCTTCAGTGTACATGTTTCGTGTTATGTGGATGTAATTTTGTAGATGACGCACCCCAGAGGAATCCGCAAACAAAGTATGTAGCACTGCAGTAATAAAATATGGCGTAACATGGTCATGTTTACGTCTTGATAAGAAGGCGTTACGTGGCCCTCGGCCAAAAAAACTGGAAACAGTGCTGTAATTCTTATCTTCGCTAGCGATCTAGCACCGCTTCTCTGCGGTTCAGTATAGCGCCAAGGCAGAGAACTGTTGGTATGCCTCCTGGGATTCTTCCACTTGCTGGTCCCTTATCACGTTACGTGACAAGCAAATTCACTTGCTGAATGAAGCCGGCGGGACTCAAGTGCCCCCGCCCCTCGGCGCCTGATCATCGTGACGTCAGCTTCCCAACTGGACTTGGGCCGACCCTCGCCACGTTTTATCTAATCTGTTGCGCTTCTCGCTGCTTCGTGATGTTTAACCCACTTGACGCTTTACGACTGTCCCCGGTGAGCAGTGACGTAACAGCAGATAGTACTCACGCTGGACGGTCCCACAAGCACGTACAGGCTAGCGGTGCCGGCTGTGGTGGAGGGGAGCAAGGAAGGTGTAGGGAAAGGGGAGGTTAATAATTCCACAATCTAATAAAGTCTTGCCTCTTTTCAAGTCTACTCACGTACGCTCTGAACCGATATTAACGACAGGATACCCGTCGCAAATTTCTTATGTGTGGCAGGTGTGGGCAGTTATGTTTTCGACAAAAGCCTTCCTTTATCTCCCACCATCCTCCTTCCCCTGCAACACAGTCTACACCGTTTGAGGAGCTGGAATAGACGTTTCCAGCTGATTTCATCACATAAACTTGATACAGGATAAACATCATGTAGCAGTGTTGACTAGAGACTTGCTGACAGTTGGTCATTTAGGATGACATAAAGATTTAGAGCAATGCTTGTTTTGCTAATTAGTCACAGGGTGAAGATAATTAAAGGTTATTTCACCTCCTCCAGATCTACTTGCCTTGTACAAAAATTATACTTGCATGTCTTTTACAGGTTACTTTCGTCAATACACCGCAGCATATTTTGCTATATCTAAAAGTACGAGTACATTCTCTTACATATGACATGAAGGGGATTTGATTGCTTATGTGGGCATACACTGCATGCCTCCCTAATTGTTTCGAATGATGTACCTTATCACTTGTGGTATTTTCCCATGTAGCTTCTATCGATGGGTAAGGTGCTGGACTAGTATCAGGAAAGAATGAGTTTCAAATATCTGTCCACGCATCCGGAGAAGGGTTTTCTATTCTTGTTATAAATTAACTAGCTGACAAACCCGGCATTCTACGGATGTTCAGTTCGGCCAGTTTTCTGTTAGAAACACAAACAAAAAATGAACCATGTTTGTAACGTAACAATGAAAAATTTTCATTTTCTTCTATTCGTGAAAACAACTGTGAAATTATGAGACAGTCGTACGAAGAAAAATGTATAACGTAAAAATGTATATGTACAATCTGAAAATTAGCAAAAAATTGTATGCAAAATGTAAATTCTCTGTAGTGTTTATTTGATTAACTTGATTGTAAACGGTATTTCTAGTTACATGAGTAAGAGCTATGATGAATAGCGTTAATAGCAAAAAGCTAAAAAATTGTAGCGTCATGCATGACACGGCAGCTCTCCACGCATCTCAGTGTTTATGACGTCACATCTCCGGCTCTCTGTGATATGCAATGACATAATTTTATAGATTCAGTCAACGACAAGTGTGGATAATGAAAAATTGTGCGAATAGAGTTAGGAGGAAAGAAGTAATACATTTAAACGTAATGCTCAATACGACAGTTTTTCACGCTTCTCATTGTTTATGACGTCATGTCTCCTGAACTCTGATATGTAGGTGGTTATGACCCCCACAGTGATTGTTGATTGACAGAAAAGGATTTGTGTATCAAGTTTGATTGAAATCGGTCCATTAGATTAGGAGTGGATGTGGAACATACACATATACATACTTGTTGTTGTTGTTGTTATTGTAGTCTTCACTCCGAAGACTGGTTTGATGCAGCTCTCCATGCAACTCAATCTTGTGCGAGACCATCTCCGAATAACTAATGCAACCCACCTCTTTATGAACCTTCTCACTGTTTTCATCTCTTCGTCTCCCTCTACGGTTTTTACCACCAACACTTCCCTCGAGTACTAATTTGGTGATACGTTGATGTCTCAGAATGTGTCCTGTCAACAGATCCACAAATTCCTTGTCTCTCCAATTCTAAGCAGAGCCTCCTCATTAGTTAAGCATTCTTCTATAGCACCACATTTCGAAAGCTACACTCCGGACAAATACCTTCGGAAAAGCCTACCTAACCCTTAAATCTATATTCTATGTAAACAAATTTCTCTTGTTGAGAAATAATTTTCTTGCCACTAGGAGTCTACATTTTATAAGAGCTCTACTTCGGCCGTCGTCAGTGATTTTGCTGACGAAATAACAAAACTCATCTACTATTTTAAGCGTCTCGTTTCATAATCGAATTCCCTTAGCATCGCCTGATTGAATTCGCCTGCATTCCATTAACCTTGTTTTGCTTGTTCCATAAAAACACGAGAGAACAGCCGGATATCAGTAATGTCCTGCCACGATGTTTTGCTTGTTGATGTTCATCTAACATCCTTCTTTCAAGACACTATCCAATTCCTTTGCTGTCTCTGACAGGATTGCAATGTCATCCGCAAACCTGAAAGTTTTTCCTTCTTCTCCCTGAACTTTAACTCTTGCTCCAAATTTTTCTTTGGTTTCCTTTACTGGTTGTTCAATGTACATATAGAATACATACATACATTTTATAATATGTATTGATTTCGGCAAACGTCAGACTAGCTTCTTCTTAAGGATCACAGCCAATTTCCTGCTTCTTCCTTGTACGCTCTGAATTCATGCGTTGTTTCTAATAGCCTAATAATAGAATGGACATGAAAGCATAAACTTCCTTCTGCCCGCAAGTATTCTGTGGAAACGCAGGAGAGGACGGCAGCGACTCTACGTAGGCGTATAAACAACCGGTTTATTAGCTCCAACAAGCTGGAGGCGCGGTTAAATTAACTGCTTATATTGCTCGTTGATCTCGTGGCCTTCCTTCAAGTGTTTACTTGTTTAAAATCCAATGTAGATTAATCATCCCACATACAACAAGCTACGTACACAACTGACGAGAGTTAACAACGACGAGGGAAATCGATTGCGTCTATAGTTAAAAAACTGATTGTGCTCTGGAAACGCCGCCACATAGATGTAGATAGCAGGCGCAGTAGCCGGACTCTGTTGTAATGACAGTGCTCTTAGTGTGATTTCGGTATGATATCATTGCTTCACTTTACTTGGTGCCAGGTGTCTTGACCTGCGACCTCTTTTCGCATCGAATCAAAATGGAGGCCGCATAACAGGCATGTATAAAGTATCTCACTTAGCTTTTCCCGAAAATTACTTTATGTTAATTCCAGCACTGTTCGTCTAGTATGTTGCGGTCATCTCTACGTTCCAACCGCACCATTGTTACACACAACAAAGAAGATATTAACAGTTGTAAATCTGTTACAATCTTCACATATCGACTCTATTGGTACACAATTGATGTGTGTCATGTGTTAAGAGGAATTGAGTACTTTTCAAAAGAACATTTTAGTTGAGGTGCAGTGACATTATTTTGTAAATTTATTCATTGTCTGATGCAGTCGAACTAGCTTTAAGGGAAATGTTTGGTTTCCGGAGGCATTCTCAGATCATAAAATATGTGGTGTGGTTCAATCCCAGTTGTGTGCAAGCCACGTTTTCAGTGTTCTTCTTCCCACACGGAAACCATAACCATACTAAATTGAAGCATATTCAGTTTCAAAATATGCAGGTTGGGCCCAAAGTCACGAAAGGTTATAGCCGTGTTTAACTTTTTATGTATAATTAGTTTCTATTGGTATTTCACAGACTTAAAAACCTTCCTCTGGCAGAATCTGAAACAAAAGAAAGGAGAGAAGAATAAACAAAAAGACTTATTCATACTTGCACCAGAGTTCAAGATAAAGAGTCACAATCAGTACTGCGTTCAGTGCTAACAAAGCTCCAAGAGGTTTTCTGCAACTTCGTCAGCGCCACCAAGCTGGTGGCATGTGCAAACATACAAATGATTGTATATTGCGCATATGGACCGAAGAAACCCATTAAAATTATAAATGAAATCGTATTTCGGACCTTATTGTGGTGCTATAAATTCTAGCAGCTTCAGTTACGTTTGGCATACGTGAAGGAATGTTATTGTCTATCAATGACAGAGAACAGCGCACACGATAAAGTGATGATCCAGCAGTGGTAAGCAAAAGTGAACAGGAGTTAAGCTCTGTGATAAATCTAATGGGACACGTATTAGCAGTGATTCAAGACATGCGCATAAATAAGAAGCAAGCGTCACAAGTGGACATGCTGAAGGACTAAACGTTACAGCAGGGAAAGACAATCTTCAAGGAATATCCACATTTTGTTCTCTGCGAAGCAGAATATGTAAGCATGATGTGCATACACAAGGCAAAGAAACAAGGATGAAGTTAAAAGACCATGTGTAAGAAGAATCCCCATGAACATAAAAATCGTATCCAACTCTAAATGTAATTAGATGAGCCTGAAATCTGCAAAGAATTTCATGAACTACAATCGGCACAAAGCATCAGAAACCACTTGCCAGGCACGCGAATATACTCATAACCGGTTCGTTTTGAACTTAAACACCTCAGCTTGCAATTCACTTCTCAAACGGCTTTCGGCGATACTTTAGATTGTATTTATGCTGTTACATATTGACATTAATAGGAGAAGATATTGCTGTTCTATATTGACATTAATAGGAGAAGATATTGCTGTTATATATTGGCATTAATTGGAGAAGATATTGCTTTAATTGTGTTTCTCTGTTCGTATTGGGAAAGTCCCCATCACATTTAGTGACTGGAAATATGGAAGTAACAGTATGAAAAATAGCAAATTCTCAGTGCATGCATGCCGTTCTTTTGTTATTACATGGTAGCCGTCTGGAGCGTTCGCACTGTTTCACCTGCCAAAATGTTATGTTTTTCTGGTCTGTGGCGTTTCACGACTCCTTTGTGTAGACTATGGTTATAACCGCTTCGTCACTTTTGCCCCACCTTGTATATGGAAATGGATACCAGAAAATTCTATTTGCTTTCGATAACGAATAAGTCACATCAAAATAAAACAAAACACAACTTTTAAAATATCTGTCTTTCAACATAGTTTTGCTGTTCAAAACATTTCGAAAAGAAATATAGTTCAGAAACCTAATATTCTGTGTAGGATAAATCGAAGTCACTCTCAGACGGTAATGAAATAGATGTCAAAGCAGATAAGCATCTTGACTGATAACAAGTACGTCTAAAGGCGTAGTTCATTTCATTACCAAATAGTAAGAACATGGTTTACAAACCTCTTTGGAATACCATTTCAAATAGCCAACCACGGAACTGATGCCAGACCTACATATTAACCTTAAGAGGTAAATATATTGTGTACTTACAATAGAATTATCTGTAAACCAGAAACAAGACATCTAATGTAAAGTATCAAATAATATGTATAAATGTTTTGTGTTCCATCTTCCCTCATGCAGTTCCAGATTACTAAGATTTATTGTATGGACATTATTCCCTCTTTACCGTATGCCATTATAGGGCAGGGAGGATTGAGCTAAATCTTTTCCCTTACATCGATTTAAGTATTTACAACTAGCTTTATCTAGGTACGTTAAATAGTTCTGCCGGAGACATCATGCTTTTAGGATTTTCGGGCATGGGTATGTGTGTTGTCCATAGCGTTAGTTAGTTTAAGTTAGATTAAGTGGTGTGTAGGCTTAGGGACCGATGTTCTCAGCATTTTGGTCCCATAAGACCTCACCACAAATTTAAAAAAGATGTTTCATAGAATTTTTTGTTGACTTATAAAGTATTCTGGTGTACAACGTTTCAAGAAGTGTAACTGAAGACATGAATGAAGAGCTTCCTTCACTAACACAGGAGGTATTGTAAAGCAATTGTGCAACACGCTGAAACTTTGACGCTTTTCTGTGTGAGTGAAGGGTTCTGAGGAGCGAGATAATGCATGATGCTCTCAATGAGAGTTACATCATATATCGCTTTCGGAAGGAGTTTCCAAAGAGCGAGTTAAAGTCTGAAGCTCTCGAGTTACAGCGAGTCTCGTCTCATGATCTTCTGAGGATTCTTGAGACAGCATAATCCTCAATCTTTTAGTCGTTCTGGCGAATTCAGAAACACTCGATCATACAAAAAGCGATGTATGTGTATTGTAGCCAAGTAAATTCAACGTTAATTTTGTATTTGTAAAAATAAGATTGGGGTGCTTAATTGTGTCACTGACGTAACGTATATTCAGTGTTGGTTTTATATTTGTAAAGATAAGATTGGGGTGCTTAATTCTGTCACCGACGTCAACTTCTGAAAATATATCCGTCACAGAGCTAAAAAAAACAAAAAAAAAAAAAACTGACAGCTTCATCTATTTGTTCCTTAGTGTACTACATTGGATGATAGTGTCACTAAGGTAAACATCCGAACTACTGAGCTGAGCAGACGATTTTAGATAAGACTTTGAATGACAATACCTTTCTTCTCTGTGTTAACAATTTGATGAACTGATGCCGCAAGCTATGCTCAAGTTACTACCTGTGAAAACTTCACGAAAATTCTTCCAGCAAGTTTGGAGATACGCGTGTACAAACGTACAGAGTCGAACGTTTTACAGTCTTATCATTAGTATAGATAAATATAGGTGGCTGGCAAATTGTGTACTTAACATTTTGTATTGAAAACTATGCCTTAATCGGTGTAAACATACATGCTGGTAATCTTACATACATTTAAAGTCACTGTAATAGCTCGGCTGGAGTACAAAAACGGATCATAGAAGTAACTTGGGGCATTCGTGTGCGATAGGAATTGAGGTGCACTCGTAGGGAACGTCCTGATGATATGGACACTGTTATGTTACTAGAAGAGTATGAGAAATGAAATACAAGAGGTATGGATGTACGGAGAAAAAGAGATGTATTCAGATCACTTTCTCTTAGTTGGAAAAATGATGTTAATAGCAAAATGGTATAAATTTGCTAAAAGGGAATCAGCTTCTTCCGAAGAATTAGTCAAAGCGTATTTGTTACAAGAGGAGATCATTAAAAGAGTGTATAAACAAAAACTTCAGGAATATCTAATAAAAATTCCAACTGAAGATGATGCAGAGGCAGAGTGGGACAACAAGAAAGACTGCATACAGTGGTCAGCGTTTGAAGTAGTTCGTAAGAAGAAAAAGTTAAGAAGAAAGAATGGTTAAAATATGGAATACAGAAACTCAAGAAGCTATGAAGGGAAAACGAAGGGCTCATCAACTCCTGCTATAAAACAGAACCCAAGAAACAAAGCAACTCTGTAAGGAAATGTGGAACCATGCTAAGCAGATAATAAGGAAAGCACATTAATTGGTTACAAATAGCGAACAATGATGTACATCGAAAGCAGAAACTTGTATATAAAATGTTAAAAAACTTAAATTAGTCAGGGAGAGATGACACTAGAATTAATGTAATTATAGAAGAACAGTGGCTACAACGTTATAAGCATTTATGGCATTGTGAAATTGCTGAAATAAATACACCATATTGCAGCGAGACAGTTGGTTCAGTAAGCTTAGACGAGGTTTAACAGGTTCTGAAGAGTTTGAAGAATTGCAGAAACTGTGACCTTTGTGAAATAAATAATGAACTTAGAATTATGGAGGGGCACTGTGAGACCTACAACGGTTCCTTTTATTTCACGAATGCTGGCGAAGCTATAAAATCCTCGATGTTTCGAAAACCGCCGAAGTAATTTCCATTTTTAAAAAGAGCCAAAGAAATGCATGTGACAATTAGAAGGGTATAAGGCTGACGAATACAGTTCATAATACTTCATAATAAACAGTTACTGAAAAAGTAACATATGCATGCTAGGGAGAAGAGCAAGATGGGTTCAGATAAGGACTCTCATGCAGCGGTAAAATTTTTAGCATTGATAGAATTTTAGAGAAGCGACGAGCACTCTTTGAGTTCGCAAGACTTTGACTCAGTCATCAGAAGAAGACTACGTACGATAATGGACAACGCAAATAGAAGGGGGAAATACGTCGTATGCTCATGGGTCCGGAAACAAATTATATCCATGTTAGAGCTCTTTATAGTACGTCAACCGTTCGAAACACACAGGAACATAGAGTTTTTAGTTCCGTATTTTTCAGGCTGGCTTCAGACAGCCGCGACAAAAGGCCGGACGACAGTGGTGCAGCGTGGCAAACAACTGTCTGTGCGGGTGCAACGGTGAAATACCGTTCTCTGCGTCCCAGGTCATTGAATCACAGTCACGCAGGTTCCTAGAATAGGATGTAGCTCGTTCAAATCAAAGACGTTAAAGAAATTTTCAGCTACAGGAATGGGATGACATCAAAACGCACCTCAATGCATTAACGTCCCGCAGAAAGTCTCTTCGGAGCGCTTTACATCGTATTAGACAGGCTAAATGAGAAGAGAAGCAAAAACGACAGGAAGACTAGAGTTTAACTTCGCGCCGACGACGAAGTCAAAAGCCACGAAGCCCAAACTCAGATTGTACAAACGCTGGATGGAAAATGAACAGTCGCTGTTTCGAGAAAGCCGTTCTTTCATATGTGTCAAGTGATTTAGGGAAACCGCGGAAATATAGAGCTGGATGACAGAATGGGAATTTTAACTCCGAATGTCAACATATTGAGTAATTGCATCACCTCGCTCGGTAGTCAATAATTCAGTACAACAGTAGGTAACCTGAGAGTCTGAATAAGACAGCTACTGAAGACACAACTGTTAACGACTGTGTATGTTAGTCGTACCAAGTAGCTGTTCCAGATGCCGCTGATGGAGAATGCTGAATTCATCACGTTGCTGTCGTGTTTCTTCAGGGAATAACTCTAATACACGCTCGTGCCTTTATATGTTTTTTAATTTATTGTCGTGGCCAAACAGAAACGTCCATACGAGCTGCGACCATGCCACGGCGCCCTCACAAAGGGCTGTAGTGCACTAAACCGCCGGTTAACCGCCCCCGACATCCAGCAACTTGGTCGCAAACACTCCTTGAATTAACGAAGGCTTCAGTACGTGCCCACGTCACGGCAGCCGTGGGGCTACTGTGGTCTTGTAAACGGGCCAGGATTCGCTGTAGACATTCTTCTTTCCTACGGCGTGCCCCACATTGCTGCATGGTCCGCATGCTTGCTTGTTTTACGCCACAACTTACTGTTGAACGCATCGTTGGCATTAAGTCACTTGCACACACTCCTGGAATTTGCCGGACCATCGTTTCTTGGGACGGTCGCGGACAGGCATATAGACGGGATTATTTATCGGGGGATGGACAAATTAGACAGCTAGTTTTACGTATTGTGATTTTTGTATTATAACATAAACATACTACTAGCCATTAAAATTACTACACCAAGAAGAAATGCAGATGATAAACGGGTATTCATTGGACAAATATATTATACTAGAACTGACATATGATTACATTTTCACGCAATTTGGGTGCATAGATCCTGAGAAACCAGTACCCAGAACAACCACCTCTGGCCGTAATAACGGCCTTGATACGCCTGGGCATTGAGTCAAACAGAGCTTGGATGGCGTGTACAGGTACAGCTGCCCATGCAGCTTCAACACGATACCACAACTCATCACGAGTAGTGACTGGCATATTGTGACGAGCCAGTTGTTAGGCCACCATTGACCAGACGTTTTCAGTTGGTGGGAGATCTGGAGAATGTGCTGGCCAGGGCAGCGGTCGAACATTTTCTGTATCCAGAAAGGCCCGTACAGGACCTGCAACATGCGGTCGTGCATTATCATGCTGAAATGTAGGGTTTCGCAGGGATCGAATGAAGGGTAGAGCCACGGGTCGTAACGCATCTGAAATGTAACGTCCACTGTTCAAAGTGCCGTCCGTGCGAAGAAGAGGTGACGGAGACGTGTAACCAATGGCACCCCATACCATCAAGCCGGGTGATACGCCAGGACGGCGATGACGAATACACGCTTCCAAAGTGGGTTCACCGCGATGTCGCCAAACACGGATGCGACCATCATGATGCAGTAAACAGATCCTGGATTCATCCGAAAAAATGACATTCTGCCATTCGTGCGCCCAGGTTCGTCATTGGTACACCATCGCACGCGCTCCTGTCTGTGATGCAGCGTCAAGGGTAACCGCAGCCATGGTCTCCGAGCTGATAGTCCATGCTGCTGCAAACGTCGTCGAACTGTTCGTGCAGATTGTTGTTGTCTTGCAAACGTCCCGATCTTTTGACTCAGCGATCGAGACGTAGCTGTACGATCCGTTACAACCATGCTGATAAGATGCCTGTCATCTCGAGTGCTAGTGATACGAGGCCGTTGGGATGCAGCACGGCGTTCCGTATTACCCTCCTGAACCCACCGATTCCATATTCTGCTAACAGTCATTGGATCTCGACCAACGCGAGCAGCAATGTCGCGATACGATAAACAGCAATCTCGATAGGCTATAATCGGAGCTTTACCAAAGTCGGAAACGTGATGGTACACATTTCTCCTCCTTACACGAGGCATCACAAGAACGTTTCACCAGGCAACGCCGGTCAGCTGCTGTTTGTGTATGAGAAATCGGTTGGAAACTTTCCTCATGTCAGCACGTTGTAGGTGTCGCCACCGGCGTCAACCTTGCGTGAATGCTCTGAAAGGCTAATAATTTGCATATTAAAGCATCTTGTTCCTGTCGATAAATTTCGCGTCTGTAGCAAGTCATCTTCGTGGTGTGGAAATGTTAAAGGCCAGTAGTGTACATATTCGATTAACCATTTCAAGGGTCAGACAGGCGGCATCTATTGATTTCACACAAGTTTTTGAATACAGATACTAAACTTGAGTCTATTCTGTTCTGTTCCGAAATAGCCCATGTTACCATGTTGCACCTTAATTTTTCCTTGTGTGGCTAAGTATGGCACTGAGACTGGAGAGCAGGAAGCTAATCAGATTGAACCTGTCGTCGGGTGAGCTATTTTCAATTACACAGAAGTCTTAGCGCAAATACAGATTTAGTAATATAATATCCACCATCTACTCTGCTTTACAATTGAAGCTTCATATAGTTTCGTGGATCTTCCTCTGTTGTTTTTCATCAACTTCTTTTGACCTGATTCTTCTTTCACTTGACTTTCAATCGTAATCAAGAACAAATAATATTAAGAAAGCATTTTGGTACTAGATAATTTAAAAAGTTTTTAGTATGAGCCCAAACTTTTTTTGTGGGAGGCGAGGACCAGTTCCTTGCACCCCCCCCCCCCCCCCCCCGCTCCACTCCCCCCCTCCTCCCTCAACAAGCGTGCGGGCCTGGTCATGGGTTCGCCTTCTCCTGCGTTCGTGGTCGTTGGTTCTGGTCATGTGTCCGTACCGCTGAAGTCGCTTTTGTCTTTGATTTGTCACTGCTTATTGTCACTTCTACCCGTTCCCTTACAGGTTTCTTTCTCAAACACTCCAGTCTTATGACTGCCATTAATCTGGGCAAAATTTTCATTTCAAATCCATGCAATGCTTGTTCGTATTTTATTGTTGTGCAGCAAGATTCTGAGCGATTTAGAGCCACTGAGAGGAAATATCTATTGGTTGTTCCCTTAAGATGGTTGGCTACTTCCTTATCACATGGCACGTAGTAGGCCATTTCAGCCACACAGCGTTAACTCCTGCTCGAGCGTCTGGAAACATCCCGCAATCGAACTTATAAGAGGGCCGAGACATTTAACCTGTGTAGTTTTGCCCAGTAATTGATTCTTTACGATGATGAAACGACAAATGTACGTCCACATTCCACACACACATCTTTCTTAATGTTTAACATCAAAACGTTATTTCTTAAAAGATCTTCCAGCTCAGAGTCCCATTTTCCAGATCTTGGCGGGTTTACTATACGCAAAACACATCAGCATAAGAAATCGTCCAAGGGTATAATGTCTCAATATCTGCTGTCGCTCTGTTCATTTGCAAATTGAATAGGAGAGCAGAGAGTATAGACATTTGGTACACATTCTGCATATTCTGAGGATTGTTATTTTCGAGTAAACGATAAATTTCCATTCCTTTAGGAGAAACTGATTTGGATTTCAAATTTCTTTGTACATTTGCTCGCTTCCGACGGCTTTGCGTGTTCTGGATTTTCAGGTACAGCAGTTCATGACATTCGACATGTCTTGCAGTAACCGAAACGGTTACGCAATGCAGCCACGCCGGACACTGCTAGTAATGGGCCTATTTGGACTACCCCTCTCGTAATTCTTGTTTGAGGTAATCTCCTACAAGAGGCACGACATCCATTCTCGTCAGAAGGGCTGTACCAACAATTCTTGCCAGGATTACGGCCTCTGGTTTTCACTGGGCTTCATTCACGTCACTAGCTATTAAAATTGCAATATAATTAAGGTCACGTGGAACAATCGTCAGACTGGCATAAAGGGTACAACTTGCTTGATTAAACGAATGAACAGAATTTAACGTAACAGAAAAACATGCTCTGCGGTGACTAAAGCCATGGGACAACTCCTAATAGCCGACCGCTGTGGGCGAGCGGTTCTAGGCGCTTCAGTACGGAACCACACGGCTGCTACGGTCGCAGGTTCGAATCCTGCATCGGGCATGGATGTGTGTGTTGTGCTTAGGTTTTTTTTTTTTTTTTTTTTGGTCATCAGTCTACTGACTGGTTTGATGCGGCCCGCCACGAATTCCTTTCCTGTGCTAACCTCTTCATCTCAGAGTAGCACTTGCAACCTACGTCCTCAATTATTTGCTGGGTGTATTCCAATCTCTGTCTTCCTCTACAGTTTTTGCCCTCTACAGCTCCCTCTAGTACCATGGAAGTCATTCCCTCAGGTCTTAGCAGATGTCTAATCATCCTGTCCCTTCTCCTTATCAGTGTTTTCCACATATTCCTTTCCTCTCCGATTCTGCGTAGAATCTCCTCATTCCTTACCTTATCAGTCTACCTAATTTTCAACATTCGTCTGTAGCACCACATCTCAAATGCTTCGACTCTCTTCTGTTCCAGTTTTCCCACAGTCCATGTTTCACTACCATACAATGCTGTACTCCAGACGTACATCCTCAGAAATTTCTTCCTCAAATTAAGGCCGGTATTTGATATTAGTAGACTTCTCTTGGCCAGAAATGCCTTTTTTGCCATAGCGAGTCTGCTTTTGATGTCCTCCTTGCTCCGTCCGTCATTGGTTATTTTACTGCCAAGGTAGCAGAATTCCTTAACTTCATTGACTTCGTGACCATCAATCCCGATGTTAAGTTTCTCGCTGTTCTCATTTCTACTACTTCTCATTACCTTCGTCTTTCTCCGATTTACTCTCAAACCATACTGTGTACTCATTAGACTGTTCATTCCGTTCAGCAGATCATTTAATTCTTCTTCACTTTCACTCAGGATAGCAATGTCATCAGCGAATCGAATCATTGATATCCTTTCACCTTGTATTTTAATTCCACTCCTGAACCTTTCTTTTATTTCCATCATTGCTTCCTCGATGTACAGATTGAAGAGTAGGGGCGAAAGGCTACAGCCTTGTCTTACTCCCTTCTTAATACGAGCACTTCGTTCTTGATCGTCCACTCTTATTATTCCCTCTTGGTTGTTGTACATATTGTATATGACCCGTCTCTCCCTATAGCTTACCCCTACTTTTTTCTGTATTTCGAACAGCTTGCACCATTTTATATTGTCGAACGCTTTTCCCAGGTAGACAAATCCTATGAACGTGTCTTGATTTTTCTTTAGCCTTGCTTCCATTATTAGCCGTAACGTCAGAATTGCCTCTCTCGTGCCTTTACTTTTCCTAAAGCCAAACTGATCGTCACCTAGCGCATTCTCAATTTTCTTTTCCATTCTTCTGTATATTATTCTTGAAAGCAGCTTCGATGCATGAGCTGTTAAGCTGATTGTGCGATAATACTCGCACTTGTCAGCTCTTGCCGTCTTCGGAATTGTGTGGATGATGCTTTTCCGAAAGTCGGATGGTATGTCGCCAGACTCATATATTCTACACACCAACGTGAATAGTCGTTTTGTTGCCACTTCCCCTAATGATTTTAGAAATTCTGATGGAATGTTATCTATCCCTTCTGCCTTATTTGACCGTAAGTCCTCCAAAGCTCTTTTAAATTCCGATTCTCATACTGGATCCCCTATCTCTTCTAAATCGACTCCTGTTTCTTCTTCTATCACATCAGACAAATCTTCACCCTCATAGAGGTTTTCAATGTATTCTTTCCACCTATCTGCTCTCTCCTCTGCATTTAATAGTGGAATTCCCGTTGCACTCTTAATGTTATCACCGTTTCTTTTAATGTCACCAAAGGTTGTTTTGACTTTCCTGTATGCGGAGTCTGTCCTTCTGACAATCATATATTTTTCGATGTCTTCACATTTTTCCTGCAGCCATTTCGTCTTAGCTTCCCTGCACTTCCTATTTATTTCATTCCTCAGCGTCTTGTATTTCTATATTCCTGATTTTCCCGGAACACGTTTGTACTTCCTCCTTTCATCAATCAACTGAAGTATTTCTTCTGTTACCCATGGTTTCTTCGCAGCTGCAGCTACCTTCTTTGTACCAATGTTTTCCTTCCCAACTTCTGTGATGGCCCTTTTTAGAGATGCCCATTCCTCTTCAACAGTGCTGCCTACTGCGCTGTTCCTTATTGCTGTATCTATAGCGTTAGAGAACTTCAAACGTATCTAGTCATTCCTTAGAACTTCCGTATCCCACTTCTTTGCGTATTGATTCTTCCTGACTAATGTCTTGAACTTCAGCCTACTCTTCATCACTACTATATTGTGATCTGAGTCTATATCTGCTCCTGGGTACGCCTTACAATCCAGTATCTAATTTCTGAATCTCTGTCTGACCATGATGTAATCTAATTGAAATCTTCCCGTATCTCCCAGCCTTTTCCAAGTATACCTCCTCCTCTTGTGATTCTTGAACAGGGTATTCGCTATTACTAGCTGAAACTTGTTACAGAACTCAATTAGTCATTCTCCTCTTTCATTCCTTGTCCCAAGCCCATATTCTCCTGTAACTTTTCCTTCTTCTCCTTCCCCTACAACTGCATTCCAGTCGTCCATGACTGTTAGATTTTCGTCCCCCTTTACATATTGCATTACCCTTTCAATATCCTCATACACTTTCTCTATCTGTTCATCTTCAGCTTGCGACATCGGCATGTATACCTGAACTATCGTTGTCGGTGTTGGTCTGCTGTCGATTCTGATCAGAACAACCCGGTCACTGAACTGTTCACAGTAACACACCCTCTGCGCTACCTTCCTATTCATAACGAATCCTACACCTGTTATACCATTTTCTGCTGCTGTTGATAATACCCGATACTCATCTGACCAGAAATCCTTGTCTTCCTTCGACTTCACTTCACTGACCCCTACTATATCTAGATTGAGCCTTTCCATTTCCCTTTTCAGATTTTCTAGTTTCCCTGCCACGTTCAAGCTTCTGACATTCCACGCCCCGACTCGTAGAACATTATCCTTTCGTTGATTATTCAATCTTTTTCTCATGGTAACCTCCCCCTTGGCAGTCCCTTCCCGGAGATCCGAATGGGGGACTATTCCGGAATCTTTTGCCAATGGAGAGATCATCATGACACTTCTTCAACTACAGGCCACATGTCCTGTCGATACACGTTACGTGTCTTTAATGCAGTGGTTTCCATTGCCTTCTGCATCCTCATGTCGTTGATCATTGCTGATTCTTCCGCCTTTAGGGGCAATTTCCCACCTCTAGGACAAGAAAGTGCCCTGAAACTCTATCCGCTCCTCCGCCCTCTTTGACAAGGCCGTTGGCAGAATGTGGCTGACTTCTTATGTCGGAAGTCTTCGGCCGCCAATGCTGATTATTTATCAAAATTTAGGAAGTGACGGGGGTCGAACCCGGGACCGAAGACGTTTTGATTATGAATCAAAGACGCTACCTCCCGCCCCCTTTTTTTTTTTGGAATCTCATTTTGTTCGTTATTGTTCGTTTCAATTGTTTGTGGCGGACGTCACCTGACGCCCATTGAAGTTCGTTATTGATCCATTCACTCAGTTTTTTTTGTTACAGAGGGCAGCTAACCCTCTGACCGAACACGCTGAGCTACCGTGCCGGCGCCCTGAAACTCTCTCCCTAGACTTAGGTTAGTTAGGTTTAAGTTGTTCTATGTCTAGGGGACTGATGACCTCAGATGTTAAGGTTCATAGTGCTCAGAGCCATTTGAGCAACTTCTAATATCGTGTCGGACCTCCTTTTGCTTGACGTAATGCAGCAGCTCGACTTGGCATGGACTCAGCAAGTCGTTGGAAGTTTCCTGCAAGAATTTTGTCACATGCTGCTTCTACAGTCGTCCATAATTGTGAATGTAAGGCCGGTGCTGCAGAATTTTTTGTACGAATTGACCTTTCGATTATGCCCCATAAAAGTTCCGGTCAGTGGTGGTAGGGTGGACAAAAATGAGAAAAAATTTCCAAAAAACCAGGGCTCCAAATTGCATACCTGAGGAGCTATGACCATTCTTTCATCTTTGCTAATATGAAACACATCTCTTTTACTGAGCAAGTGTTCATAGCTCCTCAGAAATGCAACTTAGAGCCAACGTTTATTGGACATTTTTCTTTGTTTTTTCCACCCTACTACCACTGAATGTTACTAACCCCACACTCTTCGCAACACAAGAACTGGTACATGTATTCAACTGCCAGAGGTATCAGAATGGTTTTCGTTTACAACTTTCAACACGTTCGTTTCCGATGCAGGGATCCTTACTTCAAATTAGTACATTTATCGTTCTACATCATCCAAGAAAGTCTGTAACATCATCACGGAATCACCCCGTGTATATGTACATTTAGAGACACCCGCGCCTATAACTCTGACGCTCTGTAATCTCGTTGGATGACGTTTCCGGACATGGGTTCCTATTTAAAATACGATGTACTCACTCCCCTCTACAAGTGCTAGAAGTCTGTAACGGGAATTTCCGACCACCTTGTATATCTCTCTATCCCATGGCTTGTCGTCTCAGTGTAGTTAGGAGTAACACCATCTACATTCTGTATCAAAGGAGACATTGCGTACAGGTTTCGAGTCGAGCATTCGCGTCTGAATATAATTTGTTTGTGAGAAGGTCGCGTTATGCCTTGCATACGCAGGAGAAATGTGTACCAACAGTTATCGGAATGCGACAGAAGCGGGGTCGATCGAGACCTATCAAGACTGAGATTTACCATTTTGCGTTGGTCGGGAACCGGCGATTGTCATGCGAACATGCAATCGATGGATTCAGATGGTCCATACTCAACGCCATGCAGGATATCAACTGCCACTCGTCTCCCCCCCCCCTCCCCCCTTCACACGGCAGCTGCGTGGTCAGCGCGACAGAATGTCAATCCTAAGGGCCCGGGTTCGAATTCCGGCCGGGTCGGAGATTTTCTCCTGTCAGGGACTGGGTGTTGATTTGTCCTAATCACCATCATTTCATCCCCATCGACGCGCAAGTCGCCGAAGTAGCGTCAAATCGAAAGACTTGAACCTGGCAAACGGTCTACTCGACGGGAGGCCCTAGTCACACGACATTTGCATTATTTTTACTGCCGCACGTAATTTATAGCGGCTGACAGGGCAGGCATTTTATCCGCCTGGTCATGCAGGATAGTACAATCACGTAATGTAACTTGAGCCGGGATTTTTTTTTTTTTTTTTTTTTTTTTTTTAAGCAAGACAAATATCCAGCACCATGGACTACATGGAAGAGCGGTGTTGGGACTTCCCTTTACACGGCAGCACAAAGAGGCTCGTCTACAGCGGGCCGTCCAAACACAATAATGGTTCCACAAGTGGCACCACGTCGCCTTTCCTCAGGGAGCAAGTGCAGATGAGATGAACGCCGCTGCAGATGGGTGCTGGTGTTGGCAGGTGCTGGGGGCCGTGTGCCAGGGCCTGCTGGTTCGCTACGGGCTGCAGCAGTCGGCGCTGATCGGCAAGTCCTTCTACAGCTTCCTCACCACCGCGTCCGCCTGCCTCCTCACCACCAGCGTGCTCCTCGCCTCCTACCTGCTCTCCGAGAAGTCCTTCAGCCTCGTCCGATCGTCGCTTTTCGTGAGTACCGCCTGCTGCAGGCTATTATGTGCACTAAATCCACTTACTGTTGACTGTAATTACTGGAACGTATCTTTTTCGTGCTGACAGGGGTAAGTTGTTGGGGGAGTAATTACCCGATACATATTTTAATGTAGAGATTGTTTTTAGTGGTCTCTTCAGTCCCAAGATTGAGTCGGTACAGATCTCCACTCTAATTTAACCTGTTCAAGCCTCTTCATCTCTGCGTAACTACTGCAGTCTACATCCATTTGAACTTGTTTACTGTAGTGAAGCTTTTGTTTCCAGAGTGAGATTTTCACTCTGCAGCGGAGTGTGCGCTGATATGAAACTTCCTGGCGGATTAAAACTGCGTGCCGGACCGAGACTCGAAATTGGGACCTTTGCCTTTCGCGGGCAAGAGCTCTACCATCTGAGCTACCCAACCACGACTCACGCCCCGTCCCCACAGCTTTACTTCTGCCAGTACCTCGTCTCCTACCTTCCAAACTTTACAGAAGCTCTCCTGCGAACCCTGCAGAACTAGCACTCCTGAAAGAAAGGATATTGTTGAGACATGGTCTAGACACAGCCTGTGGGATGTTTCCAGAATGAGATTTTCACTTTGCAGCGGAGTGTGCGCTGATATGAAACTTCCTAGCAGATTAAAACTGCGTGCCGGGCCGAGACTCGAACTCGGGACCTTTGCTCTAGAGCACTTGCCCGCGAAATGCAAAGGTCCCGAGTTCTAGTCTCGGTCCGGCACGCAGTTTTAATCAGCCAGGAAGTTTCAAGCCTTTGTTTGTCTCTAATTTGTTTGCCTCCCCTCTCCCCACCCCCATGGCTCTCTATACATACACTTCACCATCGAGCGAGGTGACGCAGTTGTTAGCGCATTGGATTCACATTCGGGAGGACTGCATCTGGCCATCCTGATTTAGATTTTACATGATTTCCCTAAATCGCTTCAGCGAAATGCAGGGGTGGTTCCTTTGAAAGTGGACGGCCGACTTTCTTCCTCATTTTTCCGAAATCCGACGGGACCGATGACCTCGCCGTTTGGTCCCCTCCCCCAAATCAACCAACCGACCAGCACTTCCTTAAGATTAGATTAGTTACATTAGATTAGTACTTGTTCCACAGATCATGAATACGACACTTCGTAATGATGTGGAACGTTTCAGGTTAATAAAAGGTGTCTATACAAGATATTACATTACACAAAATATTACATGACACTTAATACTTTTAATTTTTTGTGGGAGTTGGGGAAATTACCCACTTACTACATCCAAAAATTCACCTAATGAGTAGAAGGAGTTGCTATTAAGAAATTCTTTTAATTTCCTTTTAAATGCTATATGGCTATCTGTCAGACTTTTGATGGTATTAGGTAAGTGGCCAAAGACTTTTGTGGCAGCATAATTTACACCCTTCTGAGCCAAAGTTAGATTTAACCTTGAGTAGTGAACATCATCCTTTCTCCTAGTGTTGTAGGCGTCTGTGTACACTGCTATTACTTTTGAATTCGTTCGGATTGTTAAAAAAAAATATCATAAGTGAATATAAAAAAATGTGAGGCTACAGTGAAGATTTCTAGCTCCTTCAATAAGTGTCTGCAGGATGATCTTGGATGAGCTCCAGCAATTATTCAGATGACACGCTTTTGTGCAATGAACACTTTTTTACTCAATGATGAGTTATCCCAGAATATGATGCCATACGAAAGCAGAGAATAAAAATAGGCGTGTTAAGCTAATTCACTCAGCTGAACTCAAACGTTTCAGCAGATCCTCAGTGTGTTTTTTCCAGTTCAACCCCTCATCAATGCATACACCTAGAAATTTTGAATATTCTACCTTAGCTACCGATTTATTAATGGTGTCATTCCATTTACTGTGTGGAACTGTATATACTGTGTTTTGTCAAAGTTTAATGAGAGCCCATTTGCAGAGAACCACTTAATGATTTTCTGAAAAACATCGTTTACAATTTCACCAGTTAATTCTTGTCTTTTGGGAGTGATAGCTATACTTGTATCATCGGAAAAAAGTACCAGCTCTGCATCATCGTCAATATAGAATTGCAAGTCATTAATTTATATTAAGGACAGCAGAGGACCCAAGACCGAACCTTGTGGCAGCCCGTTCTTGATTGTTCCCCAGTTTGAGAAATCAGCAGTTTTTGGCATATTATGTGAAGTGCTTACTTCAATTTTTCTGCACTCTTCCAGTTAGGCATGATTTAAACCATTTGAGCATTGTCTCATTCATACCACAGTACTTGAGCTTATCTAGAAGTATTCCATGATTTACACAATCAAAAGAAATCAACAATTCCTAGATGCTCCATTGAGTACCCGGTCCAACAATCTCGTCTTTTAATCGCGTTATGTAGTAAAATTCTTTTCTCTCCAGTTCGATTCACTACGCTTTCAGTAGTTATCTAATCTATTCTTCTAATCTTCAGCGATCTTCTGTGACAACATTTTTCAAAACTCTCCCTTGCAGTCTGTGCTATTTATCGTCCACAAAAAAATGGTTCAAATGGCTCTGAGCACTATGGGACTTAACATCTGAGGTCATCAGTCCCATAGAACTTAGAACTACTTAAACCTAACTAACCTAAGGACATCGCACACATCCATGCGCGAGGCAGGATTCGAACCTGCGACCGTAGCGGTCGCACGGTTCCAGACTGTAGCGCCTAGAACCGCTCGGCCACTCCACATTTCGCATGTATGCAAGGCTACATTGTACGTACCAACTCTTTCAGAGTACACTTCTTAACATTTAAAAATTATGTTCGATGCTAAAAAATTTCTTTTTAGAAACTTCAGTACACAGTATTAATGTTCCACAATAATATTTAACGGTTCGTCATGAAGCGGTTTTCGTTTTTATAGGCCATCATCAGATAACTTAACACTAAACAGACAGTCCACACAACTTCAGCGAGAGTTCGTAGCTGTACAAAGATTTTACGACTATATCGATACAAAAACACAAGAATAATATAATACCCAAAGAGTCTGTGAGCAAGTAAATCTTATATTACAATATATTAAAAGATTAAAAATATATTAATGTCTAAGCCAAGTAAGCGAGTAATGACACACACTACTATGTTATGTGGACCAAACTGGTGAACGTGATGACGGGCCGGAAAAGGGCGGAGGGAAGGAGGGCAAAGAGAAGAAAGAATGGAATGTCGGTGTAGACCATTGTAACAGGCATATTATGTAATGGTGAGACAAACGTTAACTGTAGTAAGAGTGGGTAATGGAACTGTATTTGGTCAATAGTCAGAATTTCGAGTAACGTTAATTTTCTGCCTTTGGTTTCAGTGTGGAGAAAATCACATTTAATATAATAAAAATGACGTTCATGCAAAGCATGTTCAGCAAAAAAATAATCTTTCTTTTTCAGTCTCCAACTCCTTTCATGCTCTCTCTAGTAATTACAACCCTACCTGATATGATTTGCTACACACATTGCAGGAAATCTTATAAATTTCACTGTTTTAAAGACGGAATCTTATATTTATTGCTGAAGAATGTAGGCAACAGAATTCCTAGTGCAAAAGGCTTGAGTATATTTTCTGGATTTCGGTTTCTTGCCAAGTACCTGTCAAGTCCTACCTACATATTGCATGGTGGCCCATTTGATATCAGAAGGACAAAGAAGCGCAGTTACCTTCCGTCTCCTCCTTTTACTGAGTATGTTGCCAATTAGTGTAGGACTATAACCACTTCTTCATTCTGTTTTTTAAATTATCTTCAACTCATTTTCAAAATATGGTTTCGTTTAAGGCATAGACAGTAGGCGTTGGACCATAGAGTATTACTTGCTTTTGCCAGTATACATTTTAATCGTCTCTCCTTTGGTCATCTTCACTTACTTTACTATTCACATAACGAAACACTTCTATTACTTTTAGTGTCTAATTTTCTAATCTAATTCCTTCGCCGGATTCTGAGTTAATTCGACTGTATTCCATTGCCCTTTTTCTACTGTTGTTGATGTTCATCTTGTAATCTCATTTCAAGAAACTATTAATTCCATTCAACTGCTCTTCCAAGTTCTTCCTCATCTGCGACATATCACCATCGGCAGATCTCGAAGCTTTAATTTCTTCGGCCAGCCCTTTAATTCACGTTCCACATTTCTCCTTGGTTTCCGTCACAGCTTGTTCGACGTACAAACTGAATAAAACTGGGGGTGGTCTACAACCCTGTCTCATGCCCTTCCAGTTACATCTTCCCTTCCATTTATTTCGGCTCTATTACAGCACTCTGGTGTCTGTATAAGATGTCGACAACAGTTCACTCCCTGTATTTAGCCCCGCTCCCTAGAATTTCTTGTTGGGGAATGATATGGATTAAGTAACTACGATTTACTTTTTATCATAGCTGCGTTTCACAGTTAAGTAAAATTTGTTAAAAGACTGCATAGTAACCACTGGCTGTAGAAATTATTTATTTTCACTATTGAAACTTCGACGACCTTAATGCCGTTATGTAAATGGTACACTACAAAAGCTGAAAAATAAAGAACAGAGTGTATGTATAGAATGATATTTTTATGCCATACACACCGTAACACAAAATTCCAAGAAATAACTCATCACTTACACTGTGCTTCGGCACATGTAAAACTTTCAAAATTTTCTGACTTGCAGACATGTCAGACATGACATCGTCGTATCTGAGCTTATTAACTAAAGGAATACAGCAACAGTAAAAGAGCGCGAGGCTACGTACGTCGTTAAAGTGGTATAAATTACATAAGCTCTTACCCTTGTTACCGTCTAGAACATAAATACAAACAAACCACTGCTCTTGGACACTGTTTACATGATAACTGACGCAGCTGGGGCAAAAACATATTCACAGGACGTATTTCCTTTGCTCTTCCCAGAGATTGTACATTCCAGAAATAAGACTTGTAATCACAGTATTTCAATATCATATTACACTGGTTGACTGAATACAGTAGTCTAGTCGCGCCGGGTAGCCGTGCGGTCTAAGGGGTCCTGTCACGGTTCGCGCGGCTGCCCCCGTCGGAGGTTCGAGTCCTCCTTCGGGCATGGGTGTGTGTGTGTGTGTGTGTGTGTGTGTGTGTGTGTGTGTGTGTGTGTGTGTTGTCCTTAGCGTAAGTTAGCTTAAGTTAGATTAAGTAGTGGGTAAGCTTTAGGGACCGATGACGTCAGCAGTTTGATCCCATCGGATCTTACCACAAAATTTCGAATTTTCCAAACAGTTGTCTGACGTGTGCGGGTAGCCCTGCGTGTTAAAGGAGCGTTCCCGAGATGGGGTGGCGCCACAGCCTCACGTCATCCCGCCCAGCGCATTATCGACGAGAGTCGTTCAGCGTGCTGGCCAGCCAAGATGTGCTTTTTAGGCGGTTTCCCACATCTTACTAGGTGAATACTGGGCTGATACCTAAGACCAGCCTCTGTTACAATATTCTAAAATATTTAGAAAACTTTCACTCTTTTTCAAATGAATAAAACTAGATGCAGACAGTTGGGGTACACATTAATCCGTCCTGGAGGGTTATGGGCTGGCGACAGGAAGGGCATGCGGCCACACCTTAAACTAACTGTGGCTTATCCCTTAATAACCACTCTGACCCCGTGCTGATGCTGAACAAAGGGACAAGAAAAGAAGACAGAGCGCATTTGGTTCAAATGGCTCTGAGCACTATGGGACTTAACATCTATGGTCATCAGTCCCCTAGAACTTAGAACTACTTAAACCTAACTAACCGAAGGACATCACACAACACCCAGCCATCACGAGGCACAGAAAATACCTGACCCCGCCGGGAATCGAACCCGGGAACCCGGACGTGGGAAGCGAGAACGTTACCGTACGACCACGAGATGCGGGCACAGAGCGGAGTATTCAATGCAATGATACAGTAATGTGGTACAAAAGGGCGGGATAGAAAATCTATTTGTAACAAAGTGACGTAAAAATACATGGTATCTGTCGTAATAATCTCACTCTTCACTTCACACGCGTATACAGTTTTCCCTATATTTTTTCACCCACACACCTCAGACCTATAGAACAGATTTCTCTCTTCCCAAATCTCTTTCTTCAGTGCAGGTTTTTCAGGATTTGAGTGAAAGAGCTGTGCTTTTTTTTTTAATAAAAAGAATGTCATGACTTCTGCTATGTGCTTTTGTAAGTGTATATTTTTGTCTTTGACCTTTTACTCCTCCAAAATTAATTTAAACAATTGAATCAACAGTCTTCAATTTTGTATGTAGGATCAACAGAGTTCATCCTCTTTATAGTTTTTAAAAGCATCTGTAAACTTTTCACTTGTACTAAAATTTGTTTCATCTTTGCCCATATCTTGCAAAGCTCTTGGCAAAAGAGCGGAACGTTGTACCGCTGACAGCCCGTCTACTGTCGATATAGGGCGATGGTGATGACATAACAGCCAAGGAAAAAATATAAATTGTACCAGATAAGGATCACAAAATGCTTAATTAGCATTAACAAGCATTGCTCGCAAAAGTACTGATTTAATGAAGCAACCAAAAAAGCAGTACAGCGAAATGAGATAAAAGTATGTGATGAGACCCCTCGCACTTAACTACAGAACTTGTATTTTTATCTTCTTGTAATATGTGAAACATAAAATGCAGAAAGGTGTGTAAATGTAGTCATGCAGTTCCATGTTACTTTGAATGTTAAGGAGAAAGGTTTATTTGAGTTGCACTTTTAAAGATGGTTACACAATATTTACAGAGAATTGTTAAAATAGATTACATAAGATAAAACACGAGCATTTAAAATTAATAAAAAACAAAAAATTGAAATGTGTGGGAATGCACATGATTCTCCCTCGTTATGACATAAAACAATACAACACAATAAAGTACAGCACTTCATGAGCACCGTATAGTTATAAAACCGGAAAACACGTTTCTTTTCAAATTAGTAATTCAATAACATAAGTGTACGATTTGTTTGTCTTCTCTAATGGATACCCCGAAGCGGTCCACATCCCAGCAGGACATCCCTCTTGTTGTGGTCCACAGGACAGATAAATAAATGTATGTATGAATAAATGGACGTACGAATAAATAAATGCACGACCGTGATCAACTTTTCAGAGCTACTATTTTTAATTTTCTGTTGCAGGTCAATACTAGGCAGGAAAACCTTATCAAAATTTAAATGATAATAAAATCAAGATCCTAAGCTGTCGACAGGCGTTGATATACATCAACGGGGAGAGTTGAAAATGTATGCCCCGACCGGGACTTGAAACCGGGTTCTCTTGCTTACATGTCATTCATATATACTTAGCAAAATTGTTTCACTAATGCAGAAAATCGACCTGAGTCCATGGATAAGCGGTTCCTTCACCGAAAGTGTCTCAGTGGAATTACGTCGCGTGAGTTGCAAAGTCCTGAGGCGCTTGGACTAAGAAAGGACATACCTTCGCAACTTGTTGCTATTAAGAAGAGAGCGACCGGATTGGTAGTTTGACTGATTTGGTTAGGCTCCGTTTTCAGACATCCGGTACAATGAGATTATAAATATCATCACATCACATATAAGTTCGTATTTCTTTTTTAAAAAAGTAGGTTGCAAAAATGCCGTCAGATGTGCTACCTCAGTAGAAGTTGTATGAGTCTGCGAAAATATGTGACTGCCAGGAGCGAAATAGCGTGAAACGGCGGAGCACAGGCTTTTCGCTCTCGCCTACCGTCACGAAGACCACTGAATCAGTATGGTACTAACCCTACGGCTATAATACACACGGTGGAAACAGTATAGAGCTAGGGAATGTGGCTAGGAAGTTGAGGAGACGCGCTAATGTTGGTCGACGGTTACAGGTAAGTAGTCTGAGTGTCGACACCGTGTGGTAAATTCTAAACCTATTCACTGTGTCTGAGAACGTACGCTACTGTTGACGATGACGTGTCACATTGAATGAGGTTTGGTACCTGGCTCGTGAGAACTGGCTTACGTGCCAGCACCATGTTATTTTCTCTCTTATCGATCTCCGCCATTATCGCCGACACAAAGACAACAGTAAACTTTATAAATGCTCACCACAGTCACGTATTCCGTGCTTGTTACTCATATATTGTGAGATTTTCTCGGGAAAAGTGATTGAATCATCTCAAGATGCTTATCAGGGAATTATGCAGTATGAATACTCAGCTCTAGACCAAATATCAGCCTGGTGCAGACGTGGCAGATAACTCTTAATGTAGAGGGGTGCGGAGGTGTGCACTTTACGACACGTAAGAGCGTGGTATCCTTTGCTTAAAGAACTTAGCGAGACACAACCAGAGTGACTCGTGTCGTCGGAGCAACAATGTGTACAGGGCGAGCGAATAGTCCCCGTAACCCCTAGTATCGAATGATAATTGCTTTGATTCTTTTTAGCACAAGTCTTTACTTACATATTACGTGACCACCCTATTGATATGTTCCCCATCATGCTGTAACACATTTCCATACGCCTCCATGTTATTCTTGATATATTTTTGAGCATGTCCAGTGTTATAGTGCGAAATGCATCCTCAACAGCAATGCGCAGTTCTTCGTTTGTATAATGACGACGTGCAGATACATGCGCCTTAATGATTTCCCATAACGAGTTGTGAGGTGTGGTGAGGTTAAGACATCTAGGCGATCATTTCGAGGGAGCTGGTGTTACTGACTATCCACCGTCCTGGAAAGTGTTCATTTGCAACGCTGCAAGAATATAGTCAGGAGGCGCTCAGTCTTGCTGCAATGTTCTGTGAGTCCCCTTTCCTCAAGCTGGGATATTATTCACATTTGTAACATGCGTAAATACACTCCTGGAAATGGAAAAAAGAACACATTGACACCGGTGTGTCAGACCCACCATACTTGCTCCGGACACTGCGAGAGGGCTGTACAAGCAATGATCACACGCACGGCACAGCGGACACACCAGGAACCGCGGTGTTGGCCGTCGAATGGCGCTAGCTGCGCAGCATTTGTGCACCGCCGCCGTCAGTGTCAGCCAGTTTGCCGTGGCATACGGAGCTCCATCGCAGTCTTTAACACTGGTAGCATGCCGCGACAGCGTGGACGTGAACCGTATGTGCAGTTGACGGACTTTGAGCGAGGGCGTATAGTGGGCATGCGGGAGGCCGGGTGGACGTACCGCCGAATTGCTCAACACGTGGGGCGTGAGGTCTCCACAGTACATCGATGTTGTCGCCAGTGGTCGGCGGAAGGTGCACGTGCCCGTCGACCTGGGACCGGACCGCAGCGACGCACGGATGCACGCCAAGACCGTAGGATCCTACGCAGTGCCGTAGGGGACCGCACCGCCACTTCCCAGCAAATTAGGGACACTGTTGCTCCTGGAGTATCGGCGAGGACCATTCGCAACCGTCTCCATGAAGCTGGGCTACGGTCCTGCACACCGTTAGGCCGTCTTCCGCTCACGCCCCAACATCGTGCAGCCCGCCTCCAGTGGTGTCGCGACAGGAGTGAATGGAGGGACGAATGGAGACGTGTCGTCTTCAGCGATGAGAGTCGCTTCTGCCTTGGTGCCAATGATGGTCGTATGCGTGTTTGGCGCCGTGCAGGTGACTGCATACGACCGAGGCATACAGGGCCAACACCCGGCATCATGGTGTGGGAAGCGATCTCCTACACTGGCCGTACACCTCTGGTGATCGTCGAGGGGACACTGAATAGTGCACGGTACATCCAAACCGTCATCGAACCCATCGTTCTACCATTCCTAGACCGGCAAGGGAACTTGCTGTTCCAACAGGACAACGCAAGTCCGCATGTATCCCGTGCCACCCAACGTGCTCTAGAAGGTGTAAGTCAGCTACCTTGGCCAGCAAGATCTCCGGATCTGTCCCCCATTGAGCATGTTTGGGACTGGATGAAGCGACGTCTCACGCGGTCTGCACGTCCAGCACAAACGCTGGTCCAACTGAGGCGCCAGGTGGAAATGGCATGGCAAGCCGTTCCACAGGACTACATCCAGCATCTCTACGATCGTCTCCATGGGAGAATAGCAGCCTGCATTGCTGCGAAAGGTGGATATACATTGTACTAGTGCCGAAATTGTGCATGCTCTGTTTCCTGTGTCTATGTGCCTGTGGTTCTGTCAGTGTTATCGTGTGATGTATCTGACCCCAGGAATGTGTCAATAAAGTTTCCCCTTCCTGGGACCATGAATTCACGGTGTTCTTATTTCAATTTCCAGGAGTGTATTACACGTGTGCGATGAGTAGTCTGTGTATTTTGAAATTATCTGCACAGGATGAGATGGAATCCCGCTTAAGACACCTAACCTCTGGAAGCCAGAAATGGCATCACTTTCACTGGTACCTCCTAAGAACGGCGCTAGCAAAGGGATACACACATCTGGAACTAAGAGTCGTTCTCTGGTAGAAGAAGTCATTCATTGAGTAACGAATCGTGTTAACTCTGATCAATTTATGAGACTTACTGTTACTTTCCTCAGCTTTCCTACTGGACACAAACTTTTTGTGCTCAAAGACTCTGCTGCTATGTTATTTAACGGACTGTGAGATAAGCTCAGCACCGTGTGCACGCTAATCTTCTCCAACACGTCTTTATTGCTAAACCGCTATCACTGGACCCTGCGCCAGTTGCAGGTTGCTTTTCTAACGGCTTCCAGGGGCACAAAAAAAAATATTTTCAATTTTTCGCGTAATAATTGTACGAATTTGAAAATTTAAAATGCTGTCATAATATACTTATCAAGAGGTATAGTTTTATGTTACCCAGTTCTAAACAAAGAAGGGAAAGCAGAAAGGTGGAAGGAGTATATAGAGGGTCTATACAGGGGCGATATTCTTGAGGACTATATTATGGAAATGGAAGAGGAGGTAGATGAAGATGAAATGGGAGATATGATACTGCTTGAAGAGTTTGACAGAGCACCTCTGGTGATCGTCGAGGGGACACTGAATAGTGCACGGTACATCCAAACTGTCATCGAACCCATCGTTCTATCATTCCTAGACCGGCAAGGGAACTTGCTGTTCCAACAGGACAATGCACGTCCGCATGTATCCCGTGCCTCCCAACGTGCTCTAGAAGGTGTAAGTCAACTACCCTGGCCAGCAAGATCTCCGGATCTGTCCCCCATTGAGCATGTTTGGGACTGGATGAAGCGTCGTCTCACGTGGTCTGCACGTCCAGCACAAACGCTGGTCCAACTGAGGCGCCATGTGGAAATGGCATGGCAAGCCGTTCCACAGGACTACATCCAGCATCTCTACGATCGTCTCCATGGGAGAATAGCAGCCTGCATTGCTGCGAAAGGTGGATATACACTGTACTAGTTCCGAAATTGTGCATGCTCTGTTTCCTGTGTCTATGTGCCTGTGGTTCTGTCAGTGTTATCGTGTGATGTATCTGACCCCAGGAATGTGTCAATAAAGTTTCCCCTTCCTGGGACAATGAATTCACGGTGTTCTTATTTCAATTTCCAGGAGTGTATTACACGTGTGCGATAAGTAGTCTGTGTATTTTGAAATTATCTGCACAGGATGAGATGGAATCCCGCTTAAGACACCTAACCTCTGGAAGCCAGAAATGGCATCACTTTCACTGGTACCTCCTAAGAACGGTGCTAGCAAAGGGATACACACATCTGGAACTAAGAGTCGTTCTCTGGTAGAAGAAGTCATTCATTGAGTAACGAATCGTGTTAACTCTGATCAATTTATGAGACTTACTGTTACTTTCCTCAGTGTTCCTACTGGACACAAACTTTTTGTGCTCAAAGACTCTGCTGCTATGTTATTTAACGGACTGTGAGATAAGCTCAGCACCGTGTGCACGCTAATCTTCTCCAACACGTCTTTATTGCTAAACCGCTATCACTGGACCCTGCGCCAGTTGCAGGTTGCTTTTCTAACGGCTTCCAGGGGCACAAAAAAATATTTTCAATTTTTCGCGTAATAATTGTACGAATTTGAAAATTTAAAATGCTGTCATAATATACTTATCAAGAGGTATAGTTTTATGTTACCCAGTTCTAAGCAAAGAAGGGAAAGCAGAAAGGTGGAAGGAGTATATAGAGGGTCTATACAGGGGCGATATCCTTGAGGACTATATTATGGAAATGGAAGAGGAGGTAGATGAAGATTAAATGGGAGATATGATACTGCTTGAAGAGTTTGACAGAGCACTGAAAGACCCAAGTCGAAACAAGGCTCCTGGAGTAGACAATATTCCATTAGAACTACTGACAGCCTTAGGAGAGCCAGTCGTGACAATACCCTACCATCTGGTGATCAAGATATATGAGACAGGCGAAGTACCCTCAGACATCAAGAAGAATATAATAATTCCTGTCGGTTCTAGGCGCGCAGTCCGGAACCGTGCGACTGCTACGGTCGCAGGTTCGAATCCTGCCTCGGGCATGGATGTGTGTGATGTCCTTAGGTTAGTTAGGTTTAAGTAGTTCTAAGTTCTAGGGGACTGATGACCACAGCAGTTGAGTCCCATAGTGCTCAGAGCCATTTGAACCATTTTTGAATAATTCCTGTCCCAAAGAAAGCAGGTGTTGACAGATGTGAAAATTTCCGAACTCATAGTTTAATAAGTCACAGCTGCAAAATACTAACGCGAATTCTTAACAGACGAATAGAAAAACTAGTAGAAGCCTACCTCGGGGAAGATCAGTTTGGATTCCGCAGAAATGTTGGAACTGAGGCAATACTGACGACTTATCTTAGAAGAGAGATTAAGGAAAGGCAAACCTATGTTTCTAGCATTTGTAGATTTAAAGCTTTTGACAATGTTGACTGGAATACTCTCTTTCAAATTCTGAAGGTGGCAGGGGTAAAATACAGGGAGCGAAAGGCTATTTACAATTTGTACAGAAACCAGATGGCAGTTATAAGAGTCGAGGGTCATGGAAGGGAAGCAGTGAGACAGGGTTGTAGCCTCTCCCCGATGTTATTCAATCTGTATATTGAGCAAGCAGTAAAGGAAACAAAAGAAAAATTCTGAGTTGGTATTAAAGTCCATGGAGAAGAAATAAAAACGTTGAGATTCGCCGATGACATTGTAATTCTTTCAGAGACAGCAAAGGACTTGGAAGAGCAGTTGAACGGAACGGACAGTGTCTTGAAAGGAGGGTATAAGATGAACACAAAACAAAACGAGGATAATGGAATGTAGTCGAATCAAGTCGGGTGATGATGGGGAATTAGATTAGGAAATGAGACACTTAAAGTAGTAAAGGAGTTTTGCTTTTTGGGGAGCAAAATAACTGATGATGGTCGAAGTAGAGAGGATATAAAGTGTAGACTGGCAATGGCAAGGAAAACGTTTCTGAAGAAGAGAAATTTGTTAGCAACGAGTATAGATTTAAGTGTCAGTAAGTCATTTATGAAAGTATTTGTATGGAGTGTAGCCATGTATGGAAGTGATACATGGACGATAAACAGTTTAGACAAGAAGAGAATAGAAGCTTTCGAAATGAGGTGCTACAGAAGAATGCTGACGATTAGATGGGTAGATCACATAACTAATGAGGAGGTATTGAATAGAATTGGGGAGAAGAGGAGTTTGTGGCACAACTTGACAAGAAGAAGGGATTGGTTGGTAGGACATGTTCTGAGGCATCAAGGGATCACCAATTTAGTACTGGAGGGCAGCATCGACGGTAAAAATCGTAGAGGGAGACCAAGAGATGAATACACTAAGCAGAATCAGAAGATACTGGGAGATGAAGAGGCTTGCACATGATAGAGTAGCATGGAGAGCTGCATCAAACCAGTCTCAGGACTGAAGACCACAACAACAATTTTATGTTGAAAGTTTAACACAGTAAGACAAATATTACAGTTACAAACTGTGTATATGCGTCGAGGCGGCGTACATCGCTTTAAACAGTACCAGTATTTGAGGATAAGAGTATTTAGTGACTTCCGACAAACTGTACACATAATTTCAAACCTTTGCGTAACTTTTCTCGCTGATACCCGTCACAAAATGTAGGTGAGTTTATCGTCTAATGCTACTACGCTACTACTTTCGCATCAGGCATGACGTTTTAGATTATTAATTCTTTACCACCGACTATATTCTGAAAGTAGTTTGTACGTAGTATCCACATATACCACCCAATGTACCTGCAAAATGGTATTGTACATCACATATTTCGGGAGGTGCGACTTCATACACATTGAGATACGTGGGAAACCAACTTTTGCTTAAACTGGAGAACAAATTACTCAGACTGTATTAATCCAGTAATCGCAGTGAGAGCGCTTAGCTACTTCCAACGAACTTTAAGCGAAATTTCGAACTTTTCCTATATCTTTTCTCGCTTACAATTTTACGTTAAATACGAGGGTTATTCTCAAAGCCATTTCCGATCGCTCTCGAAATGTAAACCAATGTGACAGACAAAAATTATTATTATTGTTTGTATTATTATTATTATTTTGCAGTAGTAAGCTACAACTTACAGCTATTTCTCTTTATAGTTGCCGCTCCGACTTAGAGATTTGTCGTAGCGAGCAGAGATGGAACTCAGGACGAGTCATTTATGGGCTGTGTTGTGGGTGATCAAACACTTCCCATCGAAAACGCTGCAGGAGTATCTTCATACCCTGCGGAGTGCGGCCGAGAATTATGAAGAATGGAAGGCGTGCCTGTTATGTGGGCTGCACGACATCAGGCGAAATCTCTCACCAGGTCCACATATTTGACAGCAGACACTATTTTCTAACCATCTTTACGTGTTCACTGTGCGCTCAGAATTGAAAAAAGGAACATGCCGCGATCGACGGGCGCACTAGATAGAGATGCTACCCTACATCTATGCAAAATTTCATCTGATTTTCACAGTGGTTTCCATTTCGCAGCCAATCGGATCTTACTTCACGAGTAGTCCTCGTATTTAACATACGAGGGTCGTTCAATAAGTAATGCCCCACATTTTTCCCTCAGAACGTACTTATTCTTAAGTGTCAGAATTTGGTGACGACATACATCAACATATCTTGTCCATGTTCTATTTTTCTATGTAGTCTTCACCACGTTCTATGGCCGTACGCCAACGTTGTGGAAGGGCATGTATTCCCTGCTGGCAAAAGCTCTTGTCCTGTAGCCATGTTTTCACTGCATGACTGACACTCTCGTCATCTTCAAAGTGTGTTCCTTGTAGAGAATCTTTAAGCGTCCAAAAGAGATGAAAATCCGAGGGTGCCAGGACTGGGCTGTAGGGTGGATGAGGCAATGATGTCTAACCGAATTTGGCGATGTGTTTCCGGGTTCTCAGACTTTTGCGTGGGCGTGCATTATCGTGCTGGAGCAAGGTTTCTGCTTGATTCTTGTCCGATCGAACAAGTTGGAAACGGTTCTTGAAATTATTCAGAGTCTTCACGTGCACCTCTGAATTGATAGTTGACGCTCTTGACACCACATCCACGAGAATGACGCCATTACAATCCCAGAAGACTGTCACCATGACGTTTCCAGCATAGAAGGTTGTCTTGAATTTTTTCTTTTGTGCTGAATGAGGATGATAGCACTCCATGGACTGTTTGTTTCCGGCCCAAGGAGGTGTAACCAGCTTTCGTTGTCCGTAACGATACGTGACAGAAAGGCCTCTCCGACGGTCTCAAAACGCACCAACAAGTCAGATGAAATGGCCTTTCTTTGAATCTTGTGGTCCGCAGTGAGTATTCGTGGAACCCATCGTGAGAACCACTTTAGCTATACGGGAGTCTCCATCACAGTAGAAGCACTTCCAATGCTGACCGACAGCTGTAGAGCCAATTGTCGAGTTGCGATGCGCCGGTCGGCACGAATAATGGCATCCGCACGGTTCAGCACGTCTGGAGCAGTGGCTGTGACAGGACGTCCCGAGCGTGGCTGATCGTGGAGCTCTGTTTCTGCATTTTCAGAGGCTGTGACCTTCTTTACCCGTCGCAGAACTGTGCTCCTATCAACTGCACTATTGCCATATACACTGCACACAATCGTTTATGGATGTGCACCACGGTTTATTTTTCTGCACACAAGAATTCAATAACAGTATGCTGCTTGTAACTTGAGTTGTATGTAGACGTCATTTTGAAGCTGTACTATGGCTCTGCCAGCTGCCACAACGATTCGAAACTTCACCGGCGCACAGAACAAACATCAACAAGGACGTCTGTCTATGTATATTAATGGCTTTTCTTTTTTTAAAAAAAAATGGTGGGGCATTACTTATTGAACGTTTCTAAAGCAGTGTGACGTTTGAAGTTGTTTTGGCATCTACATGGGAGCTCGATTATTTAAAGAATTTGGAGTTTACTATTCGTAGTATATTGTGAATTGACTTTCAGAAAAGTATGTTATTTAGTGCTGTTTGAGATTGCAGTTTCTCATATTGTCAGTATTCATTATGCACTTGTTAGGATGATGTGTACGTCAACGTGACAAACACACAGAAACTGTAGCAACGTAGATAAGCAGATTTGCGTAACATTTACAATTTTCATAATAGTTTATAGCAATTTGAACTGTATTTTTATTCAAAAAGTCAATAATATCCCTAGTAGTCTCGAACTAGGCAAACAGCCTCTTTATTACACAATGCGTACAAACTCACATCCTTCCGATCTGTGAATATTCGTATTCATTTATCGTGTTGCGTCTGCTGAAAGGACAATATTTCATAGCTGCACGGTGTTTTAATCCAGAAATGACAGTTTAGATTGGGACACTATCCTAAATGGGAGCGCGTGGAAGCACTAAAATTCTGAATCACAAATATGAGCTCTATGAAAAATTACTGCTCTTCTTCAGATATGAGACATGTTTTTTGACTAAACTAGTACTATTTTAGTAAAAATTAGCAGTTATGTTTGTTGTGATCTTTAGAGCCTGTTTCGTTTAACTGAGTAGGTTTTCTTTTCTTTTTATGAATAATTTCAATACAATACTAACTGAGAAGATAGAAAAGAAATCGAATTCCACGTAGTAAGACAACATTGACACGACTGAAATCCGACAACAAGGTGTCTTTTGTTCAACAAAGTTTTACATGTGGTTACTACTCACTGATTCATGTAACAATGAATTGTGTTCTTCCAGAAACACTTAAATCTGTCTATTTCCAACCGTTACAAAAAATATACATTGTCCTGAATCAACATCACTACATTTACTGCAAAAAAAGACTCTTAACTAGAGTAAAATACATCTTTCTATTCATATGTTGTTCACCAATCTTACTACAGTTTGCACTATCGGGAATATCAACAAAGTAAATACTAACATATTTAATCAGCAACCATTCAGTAAATGGCAGCAGTTAATATGGTGTCAAAATTTTAATAAAAACCACTAAAATGTAACTGCGACAATGAAACTGTGACAGATTTTTGTCAATAATGGATAATTTAGTGGACATCTTGGTTGTAGAGGTCTGCGTTTTGGTTTTTCCATCTTGAAAATCAGTTCGTCCACATTTTGCAAATGCCTGACATGAAATGATTTCTTCGTCCAAGGATTGAGGATAAAGCTACTGTGTGCCACGATATGAGAAAAGGAAGGTTGAGGCACAATTTACTAGCCGAGAGAAGCGGCATGTGTGACTGTGTACTGTGTGGAGACCGTCGGACAGCTATCCACAACAGTTCATCATGAAGCCTTCCGTGATTTCGTCAGGAGATACAGGATGTTCCATTTATCTGATCACCGCTCGCACGGCACAATAGATGGTGGGCAGCGAGCACTCCGTTGCCCGGCGAATCAGATGCCTTGTCGACCTTCTGCTATCGCAGTACTGAATTTAAAATATATGCAAATACATTTTGTACTCACCCATATTATACAAGAAATGCTGGAACTGCCTACCAACGTTTTCCATTCATTTCGGACTTCTACTCAATACATGACATAATTATCTTTGAGAAACTGTATTAATTTACTCATGGATGTTATCCGCCAGTTCCTATAACGTGTGCAGATTTGTTGTGTACACTTTATCATATAGTGCTACCTGCAAACTGAAATCGCGTGTGGTTAAATCGGGACTTTGAACAGGACGGATAATTGTTGCTAAAGACTGTCATGGAACACTATCGTGAACTGCGAGCAAAGAAACATCGGCTGTCTGAACCCTGGCCGAAGCCTGTTGAACGAACAAGAAGTCGCGTTCTCTTTCACTCGATTCATTAAAAAAAAACTTACAAAATGTTTTGCACGTATGTCACTGTTAACTGTGACAATAATAAAAACTGGCCCTATTATTCTGCACTACTAACTGTGCGCCATGTTTCTATTTCCTGATCGTAAAAGGGTTCCTGAGCCAACGGCCTTGCCGCAGTGGTCACACCGGTTCCCGTCAGATCACCGAAGTTAAGCGCTGTCGGGGCGAGCCAGCACTTGGATGGGTGACCATCCGGTCTGTCCAGTGCTGTTGGCAAGCTGGGTGCGCTCAGCGCTTGTGAGGCAAACTGAGGAGCTACTTGATTGAGAAGTAGAAAACTGACAACGGCCGGGGGGAGCGGTGTGCTGACCACATGCCCCTCCATATCCGCATCCAGTGATGCCTATGGCCTGAGGGTGACACGGCGGCCGGTCGGTACCGTTGGACCTTCATGGCACGTTCGTACGGAGTTTAGTTTAGTAAAAGGGTTCCTCACGACAATATGACTCTGTATGCACATATGAATCGTAAATAAACACTGTTACTGTTACACTCGTAAAGTTTGCTTCAGTGTTCGAAGACACTGGCCGAGAAGGCTAGTACTTTTTTTAATTTTTTTTTATAGTGGACATTAACAAGGAGACGCGGGATCCAGTCGACTGACTTATGCGGCTGTGGTGGCGCCTTCAGTCATCAGATTAATGGAACATCCTGCATTTGCTGGATGACGGTCAGGTCATCGCGCTTTTCAGCGTGAGCGTGTTTCCACTGATTGCATAAGTCGATTGTCTCACTAAACTCCACTGGCCAGAGCAGATTTCTTTCGATTCCTCTAGTGACATGCAATAGTACAGTGGTGCGGGCATTTCAGTGTACACCACAACTGCAACACGTACGTATCTGCAAACAAACAAAAAATTAATTACATAACATACAGATGGCAGAGTCACATAAGACGTAAAGCCCCTTTTATTTTCGTGAGCCAGCCGCTGTAGCCCAGCGGTTCTAGGCGCTTCAGTCCGGAACCGCGCTGCTGCTACGGTCGCAGGTTCGCATCCCGCCTCGGGCATGGATGTGCGTGATGTCCTTAGGTTAGTTAGGTTTAAGTAGTTCTAAGTCTAGGGGACTGATGACTTCGGATGATAACTCCCATAGTGCTTTTTATTATGATAGTACGCTAAGAGGCGTGTACTTTGGTGTGTGAGTAAGAGTCTTAACAGGGAGACGCGAGACCCAGTCGACTGACTTATATTTGAAGCATGGAAGATATTGAAGCATGGAGTTTTTTTAAATGGAATGATATACCTTTTTTAATGACACTCGGAAGCGCTGAAAAGCCGAGAACAGCGATGCAATGCTTGTTAATTTTGAGGTTGAAACTGTTCGCAAATGACTGAGAAATGCACTAAAAACTAAAATTGGAAATTAGTGTTGCCAGAGTGGGCAGTTCCGGTGTAAATAACGCGAAGCAGAGCTCTCATGCCAGGCTTCGTTATTATACGCATCAAGACAGGCCTATCGCTACTGATATAAAAATTCATTTCATACAAACAAATACCGCGACAGTTATGATTTTTGTGTATCGATGTTCAACATATGCTACCTTCTGACGTACCAAATGGGGCTAATGGAGCTTAAGAAAAAGATTTCATGTGTGTGAAGGTATCCAATTTTTTTGTGGAAACAAGTACAGTTTCATAAGGTAATTTTCCATTTAAATCCTCCCTATCGCTGCTTGATTTTGAAATCCAAAACAGAAACGTCGCTCGTTCACGCTTCGTACTGCTCAACAACTTTCTCACAGAAAAAATAAACTAGTTTTTTAACTTCCTCAGATTTAAAGTAATAACAATACCTGACCTCCTCGTGCCTTGAGACTCTTGAATGCTTCTTAAAAGCAAAACGCCTGCTGTTGGACAAATATCTATAAATACTGCTCGAAATTGTTATTAAACTGAATACACTTAAAATAAACATTTCAATCAGAATGACTGACGACATGTCACCATTCAGCATTTACGTTGCCGCGCGACAAAACTGAGCTGGGCAGCCGTCTTGTTGGAACCACTGAAACTGTCACTTATCCACTGGTACATCTTCTAGAAGAAGAGGCCCGCATCTCGTGGTCGTGCGGTAGCATTTTCGCTTCCCGCTCCCGGGTTCCCGGGTTCGATTCCCGGCGGGGTCAGGGATTTTCTCTGCCTCGTGATGGCTGGGTGTTGTGTGTTATCCTTAGGTTAGTTAGGTTTAAGTAGTTCTAAGTTCTAGGGGACTGATGACCATAGATGTTAAGTCCCATAGTGCTTAGAGCCATTTGAACCATCTAGAAGAAGAGGTGGAATGTTTGTGAGGAAGTGTGGACACATATTTCCATTTTAGAACCCTGAGTTGAAGTAAAGTCCCACAACAGATTTACCTATAATGTCGCACCATGCGTTTTATGTTCGTGTTGTATCTGACGACTGTCATCTGTCCAGTAGTACATGTTACGTAAATTTACATTACCGTGGTTCGTACACGTTGCTCCGTCGGTAGAGACCACACCATGGAAAAACGTAGTATCGTGTCTCAGTGCTGTAGAGCAAACCGACAAAATTCCATACGACGTTCCTAATTACGTCCTCCGATTGCCTGACGTAGTTACAGATGATTAGAGTCGAATTTATGTCAAAGCAAGATTCGAATGACACTTGTCTGGCTGATCACACATTCCTTAGCAATACGTATCGTGCCACCGAGCGGATTGAGCAGCGCCGTAGCCGGAGCAGCTTCTTCATGTCCATCGCCGGCCGGTGTGGCCGAGCGGTTCTGGGCGATTCAGTCTGGTACCGCGTGACCGCTACGGTCGCATGTTCGAATCCTGCCCGGGCATGGATGTATGTGATGTCCTTGGGTTAGTTAGGTTTAAGCAGTTCTGAGTTCTAGGGGACTGATGACCTTAGAGGTTAAGTCCCATAGTGCTCAGAGCCATTTGTTGAATTCTCGAAATAACTGTTGAATGGGGCTTGCTTGTGGGTGGAAATCATATATGAAAACATGTTTTATGCCGACACGGCAGCTCAGTGTGTTCGGTCAGAGGGTTAGTGCCCTCTGTAATATATATATATATATAAAAAAAACTGGTGTAATCGATCAACGACGAACTTAAAACGGGTGTCTTACGACGTCCGCTCTTAGCAGATGCGAACAAATGAGATTAAATAAAAAATAGTGGCTAGCGTTGCTGCCTCTTGATCACAGGGTTCCGGGTTTGATTCCCGGCCAGGGTGGGGATTTTCTCTGTCTGGAGACTGGCTGATTTTGTTGTCCTCATCATTTCATCATCATCATCATCATCATTCATGACAGTGGCTAGACTGGATAGTAAAAAAAAATTGGGACTTGTGAGGCCGCTGATGACCGCGCAGTTGAGCGCGCCACAAACCGAACATCATCATGTGTTCCGCAGGATGCAGCGTGTTCGCACTAGTGACCTGATAATTCGGGCAACTGCCTGGCGCGACGGACAGTACAGACATCTCTATACTGCCGCACCGTTTTGGCAGCATTTCTTTAACATCCTCCGAGTAAAAGTAGCATATCTAAGTTGTCTCTGGTGTACAAGCGGAACTTTGTCCACCGAGTTGCAAGTCTTTCCTGTTGACGGAGCAATGGGCGACTTGTATGTCGATGAAGACGAAATGATGACGAGGACGACACAACATCTAGTCCCCGAGCGGAGAAAATTTCCCACCTGGTAGCGAATCGAACTTGGGCCCGCTGCAAGGCAGTCAGACGCTCTGACAACTTTTTTCCATTATGTTTGTTACTGTTCGTTGCATTTGGTCGGGTCGGATGTCACATGACACCTGTTCATAGTCGATCCTTTCACTTAGTTTTTTTTATACTATTACAGAGGTAGCCAACCCTCTGGAGTTGCGACACTTGTGAGGAGCGACAGTTGTGAGTAGCGGCATTTGTGAGGAGCGATATTTGTAAGGAGACCCGGCCGAACACGTAGCGGGTGGTCTACAGGGACACCAAACAGGTTGCACATCGCAGTTCAGTACTGCATCGTCTCATCACTGCCGTTACACAAGAGTGCAAAACGATCACTGCAACGCATCAGGCAAAAAGCATGGGATCTACACAAGATCCGACCGATGGTGCGGGAATATTTCTGCAAGAACATCATTTGTTAATGAATTTTTACTTGCAGATGACGACAGAGGACCAAATGATAGGATATTGGTGTTCGCCAGAGAAAGGGGAAAATCCTGTTTAACAGACTGCAATTCGTTCTTTGTCGATGGAACGTTCAAAAACTCCAGCAAGCAGTTTGGGAAGTTTTTTATTGTTCACGCCGATATTTCTAATTCTGAGGAGGAAACAAACACAATTCCAACTGTGTACGCCTTGATACCCAATAAAAAGCGAGAAACGTACGATCGCTTTTTCACAGCTGTTGAGAGCGACATACCTGGATGGAATCCTGCAGCTGTCATGATGGATTTTGAAGCTGCAATCATCGAATCAGTAACACATTTGTTTCCTGATTCAAAGATTAATTACTGCAACTACCATTTCAATTAGTGCTTGTGGAGGCAGAATTGTGGCCTTGTTGCTACCTACAAGGAAAACGAAGAAATTCGTTTTCACATAAGATTGTGTTCCGCTTTGACTCACATTCCCCTGGACATGTTAGATGATGGGTGGCTATGCATTCAGGAGAGCACGCCAGATAATAAAAACTGCAGGATTTTTATGACTATTTTGTTGAACAACGGCTGGATAATGAAGACATACCAAGAGATATATGGAACAGCACAGGAAGGTGTCACCGCACCAACAATGTTTCAGAAGGATGGAATTGGAGGATAAATACGTTAATTTCGAAGATTCATCCTAATTGTTACTCCTTAGTAAAAATTCCCAGAGAATACGCAGGATATCATGGGCACCGACTAGTTTTAGATCTATATGGGAAAAGAAGAAAGAAGTCCGCAATTAAGACAGATGAGATAGTTTCTAAGACCCTTACAAGACTCCAAGGTGACGGCAATATATAATCATTTCTTACTTGCGTGGCTTATGCACCGAAATTACAGTAAAAAGGAAATGGCTGAAGCTACAGCAACACTTGTAAATATTGAAAAGGGGTTCAGTTCACGCCGAAAGCTCTATTGTAAAAATTGTAAATAAATAATCATCCTATAAATATTGGAAATAAATATAATGCGGGAGGAAGAGTGACTACCTCCTCGTGGTATTCCCTGGAAACGACACTAAGTCGGCTAAATGTCTCTTCAAAGTTGTAAAAGATTCACTAATGAAGTCCTAAAAGTCATAGATTTTCTAACAATCATAATGAGCATTTTTGTGTAGAGAATTTTAGAAACAATGTCTGTTTGAGTGGACGATGAATACATCTTGCTTCAAGACATAAATTGCATTCCTTAACGCTAATTGCTCACATTAGACCTCAGTACACTTCCCTGCATGGTACGGAAAAGTTGAGGTTTATTTCGAAATAATTAAAGAAAAAGTTTCTACCGAGAACCAAATTCTTTAGTTGGATCCTCTTAATATATGGTAAAAGGTTCCTACTCCTATCATATCAAATTTTGGGTGAGAATTTGAAAGATGGAAAACATTTTCGTTTTCTATAGTTTCTGTAAAATACATCGTTAAGTAACAAATATTCAAATGAAAAGGTCTTACGCATAACTGTGCTGCAACTAATGGTTGACATGATATCGTGGGGGCAAAATCAGCTCCGATTTCTATCTTGACTAAGGCTACTCTTCCTTGCCCAAAAAAATTCTGAAATAATGTAACCTGTCTGCACTGGAGGAGTGTGAATGTCCCTCAGCAGCTGCCTGGGCCGCCGGCACAAGCAGAGCGCTCAGTCACACTAAGCGGCAGCAGGTAGTGGCGCAGCATTTGCGACACACCTTGTGACGGTCCCTTAGCATCCCGGATTTCTCAGTGTCGCCACATTCCAGTTTCTCAGAAGTGTCGCTTCTCGCAAGTGTCTACAACTCAACCCTCTGCCGAACACTGAGCTACCTTGCCGGCGCACTTAGGTAAGGAGGCGCACGGCGCTATACAAAGACGTAGCGTGGCATGAGCGTTTTCACAACGCATTAGCCAAGTCCTGCCGACTCGCCTTTCAGTTTCAAGTATTTGTCGGATTATTGTGTGAGGATGGTTCAAATGGCTCTGAGCACTATGAAACTTAACACCTGAGGTCATCAGTCCCTTAGAACTTAGAACTACTTAAACCTAACTAACCTAAAGACATCACACACATCCAAGCCCGAGACAGGATTCGAACCTGCGACCGTAGCGGTCGCGCGGTTCCAGACTGAAGAGCCTAGAACCACTCGGTCACAGCGGCCGGCTTGTGTGAGGTGTTTCAACCTCAAAAATAACTGGCGTTATATCAGAGAACTCTTCTTTTCAAGCGCATTCTGATGCCGTCGAAATAAATATATCATTTCATTTAAAAATATATTACTTTCTTCTGTATTTCGTTCGATACAAGATTTAAGGCTCTTTATCACACACCGAAGAACGTGGTCTTCAGCGTACTACCACTTGTCGAAAATCTCGTTTCAATTTCTGGAGCCGTTCATTAAATAAAAAATGAGTTATGTCCTACGTGACTTGTCCTGTTCATAATCCAAGTCCACTGCAGTATGTCTATTTCGGCTACAGTTGCCATTGTTAAGCTATCTAGACCAGACAGAACGTGGCCAGACTCCTGGGCCTCTGCTGCCGAGCCGCGTGATTGAAACGCACGCTAACAGCATTTTGCGGTCGGTACCGGCCGGCCAAACACAGCAGCGGCCAGCCGCCTGCCGGCTCGGCAAGTGAAGAATCGTATTTCGACACGAGCTGGTCGCTGCGGCCAGCGCTTTCACCAAAAAGTACAGGGCCCGCGACGAACTCACGACGTCACACTAATCGCCTCGAGGCCCACGAGAAAGACACGCCGTGGAGCGCACGTCACAGCGCCTGACACTGCAGGCCTTACGAGTTCTGCAGTAGTGTTACTTAAACATTGATAGCTGACACATACAATATTATGGACAGTATTTTTAAAAACTATCGATACATCGATTAACTATCGATTGCTTTGTGCAAGTATTTTAAATGCAAAATAGCTTTCTAAGAATTTTTGGTGACTAAAGACAACAATACATGATACGCAAATGTTGTTTTATAGTTAGTGAGGTACTTAAACTCTTGCCCTTCAGTCTATTGTTTAATATACAACATTACGGAATATGCAAATTTTGTTTTATAAAAAGTAAAGTATTTAAATTCTTCTCCTTTAGTTTGTTGTGTTTTTCACCAATTATTTCTCCTGCCTTGGAGAAAAACCTTTCTCCAGGCACTTAGGTCGCTGGACAGCACAAATATTTTGTGGCCATTACAGGCATCTTACTATTAGCTTTTATCCAATATTCTAATACACATGTGTGCTTGTGTATTACAGACTTTTCAAAAGAATGACGTAGGTCAATTATAGAAACTGACTGGCGTAACGACATTTACGTTACACTGTTCCTGTATCTGTGTGCATCACGTTTTGGTAGGCAATTTGTATCGTTGCAGTCACAATTCCCTTATATTTCAGATACTTTTTAAGATATCAAAACGAGGTTTTCGGCAAAAGATTTTATAACGAGAGGCGTTTGTTTGTTACAGTTCGTACTTTTACATCAATCGATGAAACTACACAGATACTGTAGCTTTTTATCAGCCCCAGCTACGTACGTATTGTAACGCGATTCGACTGCTCGTAAAAATAGTTGAACGATGTAGCACGTATCAAGGCAGTGGAAGGATACCGTATACACTGTGATGTCCAGTTCTTTGAACGGACGTTCGCTGAGCATCGGCATCTCAAGAATGCAAGTTTTCGGACTGAGTGCGAGTGAGTTTTCGAAACAGTCAGCAGGAGTAAGAGGGAAGAAGTCGGGGCGCGACGGCGGGAAGACAGAACCTTGACTGCAGGGCCGGTTTAAGGCCCAAGTAACATTAGAGGCCGCTTGGGTTGCCAACTGAGAGGGGTAGCTCAGGCGCCGCCACTGCAAGATGTGTACACAGCGTGTATTATAATTAACAACGAAATCAAACAATTTCTGTGTTCATTAAATTTACATTTATTTTTAAATGAACGGCAACTGATGTATGAGGGAGAAATGGGAGGGGTAGGGGAAGACGAATGATACGCCATTTGTGTCAAATAATGGAAAAGGGGGAGGGTATGGTTAAATGTATTTGGTTTGAGTGGAAAAATGTTCTCGAACTGGCCCTGCTCGAATGAAACGAGGTATATTGTATGTTGTAGTAGTTAAGAGTGAGACGAATGTCAATGGAAGGTAAGAAGTGGAAGTACGATAAAATGAAATGTTAATTACAAATTGCAGAGCAAAGTAATGAAATGAGAAGTTATGAACGAATCGCTTAGGAAGTTTGGGAGTTAAAGTGTTTAACAATCACATGAATGTAATGCGAAATGACACTTGCACAAAACGGAATTTGGTTTACATGTTAAGCAATGACGTGTGTGTGTGAGTACGAACTGAAGTATTTTTAGGTTGAAATTGTCATCAAAACAGTGACTTTTCTTGCGAGTACTTTTTATTAATTGTAACGAAAGACATGTTAAGCAATGACGTGTGTGTGTGAGTACGAACTGAAGTATTTTTAGGTTGAAATTGTCATCAAAACAGTGACTTTTCTTGCGAGTACTTTTTATTAATTGTAACGAAAGACGTCACAACTTCTATTCAATATCAATATAAAATATTGCTAACTGTACCAACAGATCGAAACAGGTACATTGGATCGGTAATAGGTACACGATCAAGGGTCTCAGCTTCCACTTTTTTTACCCATTGATCATATTTAAGGCCAATAAATACTGAGACATGGGGAGACGTGTTTCAATTGGCAGTTTAGCTTCTCAACACCCCCCCCCCCCCCCCGGCTCCTCCCCCCACCAACCCACCCACCCACCCATCCACACACACACGCACGCACGCACCTAAACTACACTGGCGCCCCTGAAAAGAAATTTTAATAGGTTGCCGCTGTGGCTTTATTGTAGGTAGTGCCGAGCGACCGCTCCGGTCGCAGGTTCGAATCCTGCCTCGGGCATGGATGTATGTGATGTCCTTAGGTTAGTTAGGTTTAATTAGTTCTAAGTTCTAGGCGACTGATGACTCAAGCAGTTAAGTCGTATAGTGCTCAGGACCATTTGAACCATTTTTGTAGGTGGTACTGGTTGAATTTATTGTATGTTTCCGAGACTTGTGGGAACAAAATTAGTGATCGCTGTCAGCGTTATAAAAGATATTTCTATTCTGGTTGTGATGGGGTTCACGCTTTACTTAAACTCTGGAGCTCATGGAGTTGTAATCCGCATTACAGGATATTTGTTAAGCCCACTGAAAGTTCTCAGCAGTAGACTGAACCAGCCGTAGGGCCTGGTGGCGCCAGGATTCTCCTGTGGATGATCAGCAGAGAAGGCATCACTTTGCGGAGAAAGATGGGTAATAGGAGAAGAGGAAGGGCTGACGATAATGCCTCAGTTGGAGGTAAAAAGCCAATGTGGAACCGTCTTAGGAGAGGAGGCAGAGATTGCGTGACAGGTGGAAGCCTCAATCATCTAGCTGTGTCGTGACTTACAGCAGTTTGCCGGGATATTACGTCAGTTAATAGTTTTCGCTCCTAAACAGGCTCTCACGACAGGTTTTTCGAGTCAGCGCATCTCCAAAGTACGTTAACAGCTACGTCACATCAAAAGTTCTGTCGTCAATTTATATGTGAATATGTGTGATGTCCTTAGGTTAGTTAGGTTCAAGTAGTTCTAAGTTCTAGGGGCCATTTCAACTGCCCCCCCTCCCCTTTCTGCAGTACATGACACCGTAAGGCAGAAGATGACTCGGCTGCCCGTAGATATCCTCTGAGCCTTCAACGACTGGCAAATAGCTCGGTTTTTATGTGCTAGTAAAGACGATATTCTTTGTAACTGTTTGTGTAGTATTAAGACCTGTCATTATTGTGCAAGTATTCGCATTTAGATATATACTTTGAAAATGATATCACAATGTACAATGGAGATACCAGGAACGTCACATTAAACAGTTGTCTTCCTGTAGCTTTTGCGAAAATAATTAGGAAAAAACTATCCCGTGTGCGTGTATATACCTCTATAAGTTATTATCTTTTATATACTCTGAGCCATGCACTGTATTGTTATACAAAAATGGTCGCACTGCTGCAGCTGGCACTGTATTAATTTTTACACTACAGTTTCGGCACCATTCCAATAACCTCTCACAAGCGAATTAATGCACACCCCGTTTAATATTCACTTGCGGTAAGAACGATGTACACCTCCAAAAAATGTTTTGTATCGTTTCGAGAGTTCACAGAAAATTGGAATGGATGTCAACATAAACATTTCCGCCCTATTTATTTCTTATGAAAACCACACACTGCATGTTGTACCACCATACAGCGAGACCTGAAGAGGTTGTGTAGCACGTCCTCTTGCACGGATGCATGCCTGTATTCGTCGTGACATACTACCCACTAGTTCATCAAGGCACTGTTGGTCCAGACTGCCCCTCTCCTCAACGGCGATATGTAGTAGATCCCCCAGAGTGGTTGGTGGGTCACGTAGTCCATAAATAGCCCTTTTCAGTCTATCCCAGGCATGTTCGATACTGTTCATGTCTGGATGATGATGATGATGTTTGGTTTGTTGGGCGCTCAACTCCTTGGTCATCAGTGCCTGTACAAAGTCCCAATTTTTACACAGTCCAATTCATCATACAATCAAATCGAGCCATTGTCATGAATGATGATGATGATGATGATGATGAAATGATGAGGACAGCACAAACATCCAGTCCAGAGAAAATCCAAAAGCCGACTGGAAATCGACCTGGGTCCCTTTGATCCAGAGTTCATGTATGGAGAACATGCTGGCCACTCTAGTCGAGCGATGCCATTATCGCAGGCCGGTGTGGCCGAACAGTTCTAGGCGCTACAGTCTGGAAACGCGCGACCGCTATGGTCGCAGCTTCGAATCCTGCCTCGGGCATAGATATGTGTGATGTCATTAGGTTAGTTAGGTTTAAGTGGTTCTAAGTTCTAGGGGAAAGATGACCTCAGATGTTAAGCCCCATAGTGCTCAGAGCCATCTGAACATTTTTGATGTCATTATCCTGAAGGAGGTCATTCACAAGATGTGCACGATGGGTGGCGCGAATTATCGTCCATGAAGACGAATGCCTCGCCAATATACTGCCGATATGGTTGCACTATCGGTCGGAGGACGGCATTCACGTATCGTACAGCCGTTACGTCGCATTCCATGACCACCAGCGGCGTATGTAGTCCCACAAAATGCCAACCCAAAGCAGCAGGGAACCTCCACCTTGCTCCGCTCGTTGGACGGTGCTTCTAAAGCTTTTCTGCCTGACCAGGTTACCTCCAAACACGTCTCCGACGATTGTCTGCTTGAAGGCATATCCGACACTCATCGGTGAAGAGAACGCGATGCCAATCCGGAGCAGTCCATTAGGCATGTTATTGGTCCCACGTGTACCGAGCATGGTGTCGTGGTTGCAAAGATGGACCTCGCCATGGACGTCGGGAGTGAAGTTGCGCATCATGCAGCCCATTGTGCACGACGTCCTGTGGCCGCACGAAAAGCATTATTCAACATGGTTGCGTCGCCATCAGGATTCAAATGTCTCTGAGCACAATGCGACTTAACTTCTGAATCATCAGTCGCCTAGAACTTAGAACCAATTAAACCTAACTAACCTAAGCTCATCACACACATCCATGCCCGAGACAGGATTCGAACCTGCGAACGTAGCGGTCGCTCATCTCCGGACTATAGCGCCTAGAGACCCACGGCCACTCCGGCCGGCCAGTCATGATTCCTCTGATCCATAATCTGTAGGTAGCGGTCATCCACTGCAGTAGTATCTCTCTATCTCCTCCATGTCCGAACAGCATCCCTTTGGTTCACTCCGAGATGCTTGGACACTTTCCATGTTGAGAGCCCTTCCTGGCACTAAGTAGCAAAGTGGACGCGATCGAACCGCGGTATTGACTGTCTAGGCATGGTTGAACTACAGACCACACGAGCCGTGTACCGCCTGCCTGGTTTTGGACCCTCTCCGCCTAATAGGCGGTTTACAGGTTTGGGCGGGTTTAGTGACATTTCTAAACAGTCAAAGGTATTGTATCTGTGATACAATATACACAGTAAACGTCTATCTTCAGGAGTTTTGGGAACTGGGTTGATGCAAAACTGTTTTTTGATGTGTGTAGTTAGGCTAAAAAAAAAGGCTCAAATGGCTCTGAGCACTATGGGACTTAACATCTGAGGTCATCAGTCCCCTAGAACTTAGAACTACTTAAACCTAACTAACCTAAGGGCATCACAAACATCCATGCCCGAGGCAGGATTTGAACCTGCGACCGGAGCGGTCGCGTTGTTCCAGACTGTAGCGCCTAGAACCGCTCGGCCAGTGAAGTTAGGAATTGTGATGGTGTGTCCTAGGTCCTGTCTATCACTTTATTTCGAAAAGTGATAGTGATTCCAGAATCTTGAACAACTGTTCAGAATGAATTACACTAAAGGTGCCAACCGTCCTTTACCGTGGACAAGCGACATTCAGAATACTATTAAGAATTACTATAGTTTTCCTTTCATCCTTCGAACTTCGTGGCTCTTTCTATCATAAGACATCTCGTGTTTCTGTGATATTCGTTGAACAAGAATGGCTCGAGAGATGTATGGCTGATGCTGTAGTGAAATGGCGCGATGGCTTTGCGTCCACTTAACCATACTGCTACAAGTTCATACATACTGTGAGCCAAATTAGTATCAGTGAACTGCATAATGATTTTCTGTAAATGCAAATGGATCTATTCAACGATGTCCAATTTCACAGACCTCTTTTCCAGTGTATCTAGCTGTGTGGTTGTGCCTCTAGCAAAAGCCTATTACGTATAGCGGCTTTCTTTCGCTCCTTTTTTTGTTCTAAACCAGCTAAATATAAAAAAGTTGACTTTCTCCTCCTCTTTTCGAAAATGGATTATCACATAGTGACCAGTTGCGAATAGCTTACTGCTATTTTCATTCACGTAAATGCTAACTTTTATATTCCAGGAGTATAGCCACGGGAGATCTGTAAAATGACAATTCGAAATTTATTGCTGTTCCGGAACTTTACTATTTGATATTTAGCGCAGAAACCTTTGTTTATTTGTTGTGGCAAGCAGTCTCAGAAGCTAAAATTACATTCTAGAATGGAATCGACTTGCTTATGCTAATGATAACGACAAAAACTCCAGTAATGGAGATAATATCAATAATGTAATCGTACTAACAATGTGATTATTGAGTAATGTTCCAGTCAAATTGTGTAAAGATATACTAACAAAAATGTATGGCAGTACTACGGACAGGTACAAGTTTGAAGCGAAAGTAGTCTTGAAACGTCCCCTTAGAAAAATTGTGCATGACTGTGCTTAAACTGACACACAATATTTTTAGCGCAACGCAATCTGACTTTCAAAAATCCCTACAAAAGAATGGCCTGGACTAACATTAACCTTTCACAAATCACTTACCTCACAAAAACCTTCGTTACTCGAACTACTGCAATACAGCGAGCGCCACTACTGCCAGCTAAATAAAAGATTCAAACTATGGAAGGCAGTAACTACTGATAGGCATAGTTAGCAAATGAACGGTTTTGATAGAGAACAAACAATGTATTTACCTTACTAGTGTTCAAAAGTCATAATGCATATAGCAGTTCATGACATCCAGTCTTACAAATTTCAAAACTCCGCCATCTCTCTCCCCACATCCACAACTACTGGAGGCTCACCTCCAACTGCGCAACGCTATGCGCTGTTAACATCCAGCTGCCCAACACTACAATGGCAGACAACAATGCTAACTAGTCACAGACTGCACACAGCACAGTCAATGATTTTTCATATAGAGCGCTATGTGGCGTTACCAATAAGAAAACCTAAACAGCCTACTTACATAGCCCCCACAAAAAATTTACAAATTGTTTTGGGCTGTGGCCAATACAGATATGAAATTTTTTTCAACAAAGAAATGAAATGCACACACTTATCGATACAATGTTGGTCAAAAGTTAAAATTTTCTCACAGTCTACAAAGAAAGTCGTGATCGTTCATCACAGTAAAATAGCAGTGTTTTTGCTCAATGTCTGAGCAGTAAAAGAAAATACACATGGAAGTAGTGGATTTCCATGCAGTCTTGAAGAAGTAGTGTTGTCCTTCAAATGGAAAGACATGCTGACAGGTAATGGGCCACAACAGAGCAAACACACAGCAGAGTCAGTCGAAGTTTTGAAGGATATTGGAAGGTTCGTCATCACAGAGCAGACCCACTGTAGTCCTAGTAGAGATTATGGTATTGGTGGGCCACCAGAGGTGCAGACCCACTGCAGTCCTTGTAGAAATAATGGTATTGGTGGGCCATCGAAGGTGCAGACCCACCTCAGTCCTTGTAGAGATGGCCAGCAGCCATCTGTTGCGACTGTGCAGGTGCACAATCACCATCGAAGGGTCTTGTGGACAATATAGCAAGTCCATAAACCACCACTTGTGCACTCACAATTTTTTTTGGAAATGTCCTTAGAATGAGCAATGCTGTTAACCAGTCCCTTGCTGAATTATTAACACATGTGCAAACACTATCAGTCCCTACTTCTCACATATTGTCCATATACTATGACCAACAGAAACGTGTGCAGTGAAATGTAACTTACAAGTTACTTAATTTGATGAACTGGTGTCAATTACAATTTTATAATATAAGAATACAATAACAAAGGTACAAAATATATCATTAAAGAACATAATAGTACAGATAACTTTTGTAGTAAAACAGGCTTTACAAAGGAATATAAATAAACATGCACATCAGTGTTACAAAATTTATGACATAAGAACGTACATAAAGACCAGAATAACTTTTGAAACATAAACTTCACACATGGGCATTAAAACAGAACAGAATTAATAATGTCTAACATCTTTACAAAGTAAATAACATATTATTAATGCAAATTATATTTGAGGGTAACAGTATTCTTCATCATAGTTCATGTAGCTGCAACATAAGTCTTATCAGATAAACATATAAAGACCGGAAGAACATATATACACGAGGGTACACAAACACATAGTGGGATAACACAAGGAAAGGTCAGGGTTTGTTTTCAGTGTAACATTTGGTACTGCAGTCCAACCCAAAACATCATTCCATAGATCTTTCGTCTTATTTCAACATTTATTTCCACCAAAAAAATTCTATCCAAGCATGCTTTTTGTATTTATATGTTCACATATTTCTTACCTCATTATTTATTTTCCATTATACTACCTCATCATTTATTTCCAAGAAAATCCTACCTAAACCTGTTGTCCCTAAACCCTACTTTCTTTGTTCCTATCCTCTTTCAAAATACTTTTTTGGCCAAGCAATTTTCTTATAGCTTCTCAATGCATTCCTTCCAATTCAGAGCAACTCATTCTCTTATATAGCCTACCTCCTCTTAAGTTAACTTAAATCTACTGAGCTCAGATGCTTAACTAAGGGACGAGGCAATGCAGCAGCACAAAACAATTAACACAAACAGCGATGACAAAAAAAAATGGAAACTGGCAAAGCAATTGCAATATTACAACTAATATAAGGCACTGTGCAGCAAACAAGAAAATAAATCCGTAGTAAAACTGGCTTAACGGAGTAATACAAAGTCAAATTCAGTAACACTATGCCTGGCAAACAGCAGCAGCAAATGCAATAACTTATATCTAAACATGACAAAGCTCAAGTAGAAAAAATATTACACTCAAGACAACAATGCAGATAAGGGAAATGTATATTCACATCTTAATGTCTATGTAATTAAAGTGGTGCACCACAAAAACTTATTCTATGAAATAAATTACCAAGTACTTGAAAAGAAAATTATGTATGCAGTTCCTGTGAAGGGAAATGTCTTTTTGAGCTCCCTCATTTTCTTGGAAGTATATCACATTATTATTATATACTGGATCTGTAGACAGAAAAAATTTATATTAGTACATCTATAAAATTTTATTTTAACCAATGCTGCAGTACAGCTAGAAACTAGATATTAAACAAAATAGACAAAACAAGGCATGAAACGTCATTCACTAGCCATATGGCGTTTCATAGTGCAGTAAACAATCTTTCAACTAGCAAGACAATAGCCGTCAAACGTTTCTCATCATTTCATTTCAGTAAATATCATAAATTAAGAACTCTACAGTGTAATCATGTTATCAAGTTTGAGGGTGTCGTATTTAAGATGCTTTCTACAAAGGAATGTCAATAGCGAGGATAATGGCCTCCTTTTTTTTTCTCTCCACCTGTGCCTCTGACAGGCACACACTAATGGCTTTTTTCAAGGCTTCTGTCGCCCATCTGGGTGCCCACGACGCATTACGTGCAGGTGGTCACTTAACTTTGTTACCGAAATATTTACGACAGCAGTTTCCACTAAAGTGACAGTCTCATATGAAAATATTTCACAGGTCAAGAATTTGCGTTACAAATCTGTAGAAACAAAATCCTTTAAATATAATAGTGTCCAAAAAATTTTCGCCAGTGTAGTGATACATTCATGCATATACACACATTTCATAACACTTAAAGTATGATTCTCTGTTTCCAACATCCTTTTTCACAAACCAGAGTCCCTAACCACTACTCATTATTCCTTACCTTATTACACATATACATATTCGTCGACACTTCTTCAATATGTCATCATAACAGATACATAGCATAACCAAATAGCTCATATAGCATCAGCTTAAACATACCTCAGCAGCATAATTCACATCGTCGTCGTAATAATAACATCATAACACCTCAGTCAAATCTCAAAAACGTCATAGCTTTCTGCAATAATTTTAAAACCTAAGAAAAATTCTCTGCTCATGTCAAAAGTGTCATCTACCTCAAACGTACTTTAAAAATCACGATCCCATACCAAATATGTCATTCAAAGCTCTCATAGTATCACAATGGTTCCGAAAAAATATTAATGGTTCACAAAATACAGACAAAATACAATTTCGTAAGTGTGAAGTTATCCAACTGTGTAATTACATCTGCCACTGATGTAGTAAAATAAATGTTTGTCTCTCCCATTTAAATGATCAAATAGCTGTGTAATTAATGTGTTAGAGAAATATGGTACCGATGTGTAAAGTTGTATAAGCAAATACCATATTAGCTATGGCTCCTTGTGCTTGCCATACACATGGTACACAAAGTAAGCGTGTACCTCCCTGAGGATTAATGCAATTATACCCTCAGGTGTTACAGATTACAGCAATGGAATGAAATGTATCACGCAAAACCTTTGTATCATTGTAATTCAAAAAACTTTAAAAATAAATGTTTTAAGTACCAAATTAATCACTAAAGTACATGTCCTGTAGCGCTAAATGTGCGTCTTGCTGTAAGATAATTCTGTGGAAGTGTCGTAGTCATCGTCCTCTGTAAGCAAAGATCTGCTGAACTCAATGTACTTACCTCATCATAAACGAAAGTGAAATGCTTTGCGTATAGATATCGTAGTTATTACGTACCTCACCGTGATCAAGAAAGTACTATAATGTAACATATTGTTGTGCTACAGAAAAGGCTGTCTCACTGTAGCTATACCACAAAAGTTACTACTAAAACATGTTTTACTTTCCAGAATAATACATAAAACTGTGCTGACATAAAACAGAAAGACCACAAAAGCAACATTGTAAATTGTCACTCATTAGTAGCGTCATGATAAAAATCGTGTAGCTGTCACATAAACTAATCACTGTGTCATCTGGTATCTCTCAGAATGTACTTTAAATCCAGAATGTATTTTCAAGTAAACCAAAATCTTGCATTTAAATCTCATTAGCAGTACCAGTATATGTTCTAAGTATGTAAGTCTTATAGTCGTTACGTAATCGTGCAACTAACAAGCAAGAATGTACACTCACAATAACACTGTGACATCTGTTCACTATAACAATGCATTCGTAATTTCTGTTTACAAATGTTCCCTAGGTTCTAGGCTGGATAGTTAACTTCAAAACATTGTTGCATGTTAACAATTTCTCAATGTGACAAATTGTACAAGTAGCGTGAAGTGAAAATTTTTATGGCAAAGACTAAGTTAAAAAACAGATTATCTTTCAATAAACGGTTTTACATATGAAATGTGGTGTAAACCTTTACTCTTCCTAGTGGACAGAGTTTAACTTCAAAGCCATTATCATGTTGTATACGTCGGTAAGGAATGCTAAAATGTTTCTCAAGGTTAGCCTCTATGTTATTTTTCGCTGAGCCAGCCGGCGCACATGGCTGCCTGCGGTGCGAGTCATTGTCTGTCTCTTTGTTGGCGCGCGTCGTTATTGGGATTAGGAGACCTAACTTTTACAAATTCACCTTGTCGAGAGGGCCCTGCTCTGACTTTCAAAAATCCCTACAAAAGAATGGCCCTGACTAACATTAACCTTTCACAAATCACTTACCTCACAAAAATCTTCGTTACTCGAACTACTGCAATACAGCGAGCGCCACTACTGCCAGCTAAATAAAAGATTCAAACTATGGAAGGCAGTAACTACTGATAGGCATAGTTAGCAAATGAAAGGTTTTGATAGAGAACAAACAATGTATTTATCTTACTAGTGTTCAAAAGTCATAATGCATATAGCAGTTCATGACATCCAGTCTTACAAATTTCAAAACTCCGCCATCTCTCTCCCCACATCCACCACTGCTGGCGGCTCACCTCCAACTGCGCAACGCTATGCGCCGTAAACATCCAGCTACCCAACACTACAATGGCAGACAACAATGCAAACTAGTCACAGACTGCGCACAGCACAGCCAGTGTTTTTTTATACAGAGCGCTATGTGGCGTTACCAATAAGAAAACCTAAACAGCCTACTTACAGTCTGCGATGAAAGGAATGAGAAATATTAGTGGTGAAGGCAGAAACAAAGGATGCGAAAAAGAAAGGTGAGGGAATAATTAGCTACCAATGGAGTTGTTCGCTGTTGGACAACAGCGAGGAGGTGGGATATATCGGGGAAAGAAGATGAGGCAATGGCAATAGGCTAAACTTAGGTGTGCTTTTGAGTGTATGGTGGTTTAGGCTACACCAGTACATTATACTGCAGGCCAGGTGTGACGAATGCAATACGTGAAGAAACAACTATGACTCACAGCCACTGAACACTGGGTGACAAAGTGAATGTAGAGTTATATCAATTCTTGCTTTAGGTGAAGGCATTAACTAGATGATTATATAGGGCGATTCAGCTGTCCTACCGATGTCATTTTATGTAATCCGCATGTTATATCTGGCCTTCAAAAACACGGGCGCGAGATTTTCATAGTAGGCCTACAGAAAAAAATGAACAGGACCTTTTTGAAGGAAATGTAGTGTAGTTGAATCTCAAACTGGAATACGTTTTCGCTAGAGGCCGTAGTTCTCGAGTTACTCTAGAAAAACGCACGGAAGTGATCTTCAAACGCACCTCTTCTCCCACACTCAGCCTCCATCGGTCAGGATGTCTACTACGTTGTTCATGGCGTTCCCTCTTACCACTGCACAAAAATATGCGACTGCACGAAGTATTTTGATTTTCATTGATTAGTCTTACTACGCCAAAGGCTTAGTCGAGCAAATACAAATTATAAAATTGACGTTGGTGTAAATTTGACCAAAGAATTTAGTGAATTTTAACAGCATAAAATAAGTAATTACATCGTACTATTCGTTAGGTCTTGTGACTATGAAGCTACTGTGCTTGTAAGGGTTTGTCAACGTAATTAGCGTTAGCCTAACGTTTACAAAAGTCGTTTTCCTTTAGTTACTCTCACGAGCATGTTTGAATTAATAAGTTAACGAAATAGCCTACAATACCGGTGACGTAATAGCCCAATCATAGACCAAGAAAGGTCGAATATCGAGAATAACTCGTACAGCCGGTAATTTTTGTATTGTCGTTGGAGGGAGGGCCCGAACAACGTACTAGAAATGCTGACTGGTAAGTGATGAGTGCGCGTGTGCAATGCGTTTTATGGTCGCTTTTGTACGTTTTCCTTGCAAAATTCGAAAATCGTGACCTCCGGCGACAAGCGTATCCCAGTATAAAATTTAATTACATTAAACTTCCTACAAAAAGATTCTGTTCATTTTTTCTGTAGGGCCAATAGTTTGCGCGTAGTGAGCGAGAGAATATGAAAATCTCAAAACAGTGGGTTTTTTAAGGCCAGATATAACGTTGTGGGTTGCATAAAACGAGATCATCACATGCACTGAATCCTCCTGTGAGTAATTAAGGTCAAATGTCACGTTTTCCAATGATTCAGTAATTAAGATTTCACTAACATGAGAGATCACGTTTTCTAATGATTCAGTAATTAAGGATTCACTAACATGTGAGACAATCTCAAAATGTGAATGGCATCTGATTCAGTACAGTGATGACGACATCTGAATGTAGTAAGACGTTGCGTGTTCTAGCTAGACACAGAGTGGCTTGGAGTGAATGGTGTTGCTAGTCGTATTACACTTCGGTTTGTGACAAAAGTAGGAATCGGTATACACATTTGTAGCATGAGTTGTAAACTACCGGGTGATCAAAAAGTCAGTATAAATTTGAAAACTGAATAAATCACAGAATAATGTAGATAGAGAGGTAGAAATTGACACACATGCTTGGAATGACATGGGGTTTTATTAGAACCAAAAAAATACAAAAGTTCAAAAATAGTCCGACAGATGGCGCTTAATCTGATCAGCATAGCAATAGTTAGCATAACAAAGTAAGATGATGTTCTTTACAGGAAATGCCCAATATGTCCACCATCATTCCTCAACAATAGCTGTAGTCGAGGAATAATGATGTGAACAGCACTGTAAAATATGTCCGGAGTTATGGTGAGGCATTGGCGTCGGATGTTGTCTTTTAGCTTCCCTACAGATGTCGGTCGATCAGGATTCTCTTGCGACTTCAGGTAACCCCAAAGCCAATAATCGCACGGACCGAGATTTGGGGACCTGGGAGGCCAAACATGACGAAAGTGGCGGCTGAGCACACGATCATCACCAAACGACGTGCATCTGTCGGACATTTAGTGAACTTTTTTTTGTTCTAATAAAACCCCATGTTATTCCAAGCATGTGTGTCAATTTTTATCTCTCTATCTACATTATTCTGTGGTTTATTAAGTTTTCAAATTTATACTAACTTTTTGATCAACCGGTACATGAAGAGCCGGATGGAAGTTTTAGAGGTTATCTACCGAATAACAGTGTCACGTTGAAGCAAGATTTCGTTAAATTTATTACTCATCACATTCACTTGTAGATTGCAGACAGAAAACTTGTCGAAACATCGTTTTAAGACAACACTGTTAGTATGTAATGGCTAGTGGAGGTGCAAGGGTGAACAAAAATGTGGGATCACCAAAAACTCAACACATTAACATGCCCAACATGGTGTAGGAAAACCGTTGGCACTCAAATCACCTTCCAGTCGTCTACTGCAAAACGATTTAGAAAAGATATCTGAATGGTGCGAAAAGTGACAGTTGACCCTAAATAACGAAAAGTGTGAGGTCATCCACATGAGTGCTAAAAGGAACTCGTTAAACTTCGGTTACACGATAAATCAGTCTAATCTAAAAGGCGAAAATTCAACTAAATACCTAGGTATTACAATAACGAACAACTTAAATTGGAAGGAGCACATAGAAAATGTTTGGGGAAGGCTAACCAAAGACTGCGTTTTATTGGCAGGACACTCAGAAAATGTAACAGACCTACTAAGGAGACTGCCTACACTACGCTTGTCCGTCCTCTTTTAGAATACTGCTGCGCGGTGTGGGATCCTTACCAGATAGGACTGACGGAATACATTGAATAAGTTCAAAGAAATTCAGCACGTTTTGCACTATCGCGAAATATGGGAAAGAGTGTCACAGAAATGATACAGGATTTGGGCTGGGCATCATTAAAAGAAAGGCGTTTTTCTTTGCGACGGAATCTTCTCACGAAATTCCAATCACCAACTTTCTCCTCCGAATGCGAAAATATTTTGTTGACATCGACCTACATAGGGAGAAATGATCACCAAGATAAAATAAGGGAAATCAGAGCTCGTACGGAAAGATACAGGTGTTCATTCTTTCCGCGCGCTGTACGAGATTGGAATAATAGAGAATTGTGAAGGGGATTCGACGAATCCTCTGCCAGGCACTTAAATGTGATTTGCAGAGTATCCATGTAGAAGTAGATGTAGATGTAGCAAAGGAGAAATATATGTCCTGTATGAATTTTCAGTGGAATCTTAGGGTATTCTTCTTCAAAAATAGGGGGTAACGATTACTCCCCTGCTCTCTATAGACCACAAAAGCCAGGCTGGTGACTATGATGGTCTGGGGAGAAGAAGCAATTTATCCCGGCGATTACAAGACCAGTACTGAATGATGTTAGCTGTGGGAACAGCGGCACTGTCGTGTTGGAACACGGCATTACCATTGGGAAACAAATATTGAACCATGGGATGGATCTGATTGGCCAAAATGGTCACATAAGTAATGCGACCCTGCAAAGTAGCCAAGGGTCCATGAAATAACACGATATGGCTGCTGTAATCATCACCGAACAGCTGCCATGTTTTACTCTTGGCAGGGAGCAGTCGTACTGTAAGCTTGGGACAGCGTTCGTCAGATGTAAACACGGTGAGAAATTGGAAACATTGTGAAATAAGACTCATTCGATGAAATGGCTTTGTTCCATTGCTCCATAGTCCAGGATTTATAGCTTTGGCACCACGTTCTCCTGTTACAGGAGCCGGCCGTTGTAGCCGAGCGGTTCTAGGCGCTTCAGTATGGAACAGCGCGACTGCTACGGGTGCAGGTTCGAATCCTGCCTCGGGCATGAATGCGTGTGATGTCCTTAGGTTAGTTAGGTTTAAGTAGTTCTAAGTTCTAGGAAACTGATGACGTCAGATGTTAAGTCCCTTAGTGCTCAGAGCCATTTGAACCATTTTTCTCCTGTTAAAGGCATTTTCATCCTTGATTTGGGGTTTGGAATGCCAGCTCGCCCTGGAATTCCCAACTTGTGGAGCTTCATTCGAGTTGTTTTGGCGTTGACAGTGATAACGAGTGTTCTCTTAATTCTGCAGTGACTTTTACAGTTGTCGTCCTATTCTTTTTTGTCACAGTACTGTTCAATGGGCGTTTTTCACAATCAATCGACAAACACTTTGCTCCACATTGTGACTTTCTGGATAGTGTTCTTGCGCTTTCCGTGGAGGTGGTATAAATATTCTACAGCCGCCTCTTTAAATTCCAAACGCTTCGGTTCCCACGACTCACAATACGAACAGCAAAATTTGCACAAGCTTTCTAATTCACTTTGCTCGAAGAGAATGAACTCAATTTCGTAGTCTTTCCCGACGTAATAACTGCGTAAAATTCTTCAGAGGTTTGCATCCGGATCATGTCGTCATCCAGGCAGAATATTTCGGTGGACCAGCTGGCCCGTCATCTTCAGGTCAGTTAATGCTCGTGCACTGCCTCGCCGGAACCGAATTCCAGCCACAACGGCAGAGCACCGCGCGTGCGCGAGATGATGGGCAGCGCCTCCTGGCGGCAAGTAGACACGCAGCGCGCCGGTGCGAGAAGACGGCAGAAACGATATATCGCAACAGCACTAGTTGGGAGAATCCAATGATCGAAAAGAAGACCGTTGTTGTTTAATGTCGGACAAAATCGGATTCCATATCTTACTTGGGGGAAAAGCTTTATCCCTGTTAATAATAGCTGGCCGGGGTGGCTGTGCGGTTCTAGGCGCTACAGTTTGGAACCGCGAGACCGCTACGGTCGCAGGTTCGAATCCTGCCTCGGGCATGGATGTGTGTGTGATGTCCTTAGGTTAGTTAGGTTTAAGTAGTTCTAAGTTCTAGGGGACTGATGACCTTAGAAGTTAAGTCCCATAGTGCACAGAGCCATTTGAACCACTTGTTAATAATATTACTTGATAGTCTAATTTCAGTGGATTCTTTAATGACACATTCTCAATAGCGAGAGGCAGGAGAGATCAGTTGTGTCTTGTCATACATCATGCTGTGTCCTTCCTTAAGGCAGTGTTCCGCCACTGCCGACTTTTCAGGCTGGAACAACCGAGTGTGCCGATGATGTTCCACACACCGGTCCAGAACAGTTCGAATAGTCTGACCAATTTCATAAACCCCAGGCTTCCTCAAGCCCAAGATTATCTTTAACTGAGCTAAGAAGGGCTCTAGTCTTGGCCACCGGCGTAAAAACACTTTTAATATCATAATTTCTTAAAATTCGGGAAATTTTTGATGATATACTTCCCGCAAAGGGTAAATAAGCAACAGCTCCAAAAGTATCCTCTATTGGCTCGCGTGACGGACCAATCTGAAGAGCACAGCATATTTGATGTTCCGTACATCCATTCTGTTTAAAAACGATCTTCAAGTGATCAAGTTCTTCTTTCAAATGTTCCTCGTCAGAAATGGCATTAGCTCTTTTCACCAGAGTCCGCAAAACTCCATTACGTTTGTGTGGTGGATGACAGCTGTTCTGTCCGTGGTGTATAAAGGTTTCCGTAGTTGTGGCTGGAATTCAGTTCCGGCGAGGCAGTGCACCTCATCTGAAGATGGCGGCCAGCTGGTCCGCCAAACTATTGTGTCTGGACGACGAATGATCCGGCTGCAAGCCCGTGGAGAATATCATAATGAACTCAAATTTACACACAACATTGTTCTGAACATGACTGACACATGCAACGCACTGAGGGCTTTTGCATAGGTGCCGTTCGTTGTCAGATACAAAAGCGCCACATGTAGGTTTAGCTAGCACTTGCTTTTATGCTGAAGCATGTATTTCTCGCTGTGTTTCCTTATTTTGTCCGACCCCTGTATGTTGTGTTGCAGGAGACGCTGTTCAACGGCACGGCGGCCTTTCTGTACCTGAGCGCGTCCAGCTATCTGGCGCACGCCGTGCTGACGGACCTCTGGAACATGTACACCGTCACGCCGTTCTTCCAGGCCTACCCTGCCATGACGGCGGCTTACGTAAGTCTGCGCTGACAGCGCTGTTCCTCCTGATAAGATAGTGTCACACAGTGTAACGCTGGTGCACGTGTAGACCAAACTTCTGTTTATTACCCTTTTTATTTTGGTGTGAAGTCTTATCAGACACACGTAGAAGGCAAAATATCATGCAACAGCATAAGCACGGCTATATAAATTATCCGTTTCTATTATCAACTTCCCTAAATCGCATTCCAACATTAACAACTATGATACACACTGGAATTTCGTTGTGGGGTAAGAATTGCACTACTGGCCATTAAAATTGCTACGCCACGAAGATAACGTGCTACAGATGCGAAATTTAACCGACAGCAAGAAGATGCTGTGATATGCAAATGATTAGCTTTTCAGAGCATTCACACAAGGTTGGCGCCGGTGGCGACACCTACAACGTGCTGACATAAGGAAAGTTTTTGACCGATTTCTCATACACAAACAGCTGTTAACCGGCGTTGCCTGGTGAAACGTTGTGATGCCTCGTGTAAGGAGGAGAAATGCGTACCATCACGTTTCCCACTTTGATAAAGGTCGGATTGTAGCCTATCGCGATTGCGGTTCATCGTATCGCGACAATGCTGCTCGCGTTGGTCGAGACCCAATGACTGTTAGCAGAATATGGAATCGGTGGGTTCAGGAGGATAACTCCTACGGAACGCCGTGCTGGATCCCGACGGCCTCGTATCACTAGCAGTCGAGATGACAGGCATCTTATCCACATGGTTGTAACGGATCGTGCAGCCTCGTTTCGATCCCTGAGTCAACAGATGGGGACGTTAGCAAGATCACAACCATTTGCACGAACAGTTCGACGACGTTTGGAGCAGCATGGACTATCAGCTCGGAGACCATGGCTACCATTACCCTTGACGCTACATCACAGACAGGAGCGCCTGCGGTGGTGTACTCAACGACGAACCTGGGTGCACGAATGGAAAAACGTCTTTTTTTTGGATGAATCCAGGTTCTGTTTACAGCATGATGATGTGTTTGGCGACATCGCGGTGAATGCACATTGGAAGCGTGTATTCGTCATCGCCATACTGGCGTATCACTCGGCGTGATGGTATGGTTACACGTCTCGGTCACCTCTTGTTCGCGATGACGGTACTTTGAACAGTGGACGTTACATTTCAGATGTGTTACGACCCGTGACTCTGCCCTTCATTCGATTTCTGGGAAACCCTACATTTCAACAGGAATTGCGTGAAAATGTAAGCACATGTCAGTTCTAGTATAATATATTTGTCCAATGAATACCCGTTTATCATCTGCATTCCTTCTTGGTGTAGCAATTTTATTGCCGAGTAGTGTATAAGGACCGATATTCGTTCCAGATTAGAAGACGTATGGCTGACATTGCAGTTTCACTTATTTAAGAAAGATTTAGTTTGGGCGATGCTCCCAAATTGTCACGTATGAAATGAAATGTCAGTGATACACGAGAGACGTATCCTACTGATTTACTATTTACTTTTTCTCTTCATTTATTGTGCTCCGTTTGACTCGTCATTACACTGTAGTTACAAGTATGTAGAACTCTGGTCTAATCGTAGATCTTAGGACAATCACTATAAACATAACGGCGTAGTGCAGCATCTCAAAGTGGCATGAACTTCCCTGCAGAACTATTGAGCCATGCTGCCTCTGTAGGCGTCCATAATTGCGAAAGTAGGATTTTGTGCACAGACTGACCTCTCGATTATCTTCCACAAATATTCAATAGCATTCATGTCGGGCGATCTGGGTGGACAAATCATTCGCTCGAATCATCCAGAATATTCTTGAAACCAACAGCGAACTGTTGTGGCCGAATGACATGGCGCATAGTTGCTTGGGAACACGAAGTCGATAAATAGCTTTAAATGGTCGCCAAGTAGCAGAAATAACCACTTCCAATGAATGATCGGTTCCATTCCATGTAAACACAGCCCGCACCGTTTTGGATATGCCGCCAGCTTGCGAGCTTGTGCAGTGCCTTGTTGATAACCTGCGTCCATGGCTTCGTGCGATCTGCGCCGCACTCGAACCCTCCATCAGCTCTTATCAATTGAAGTCGGGGCTCACCTGATCAGGTCACGGTCCTCCAGTCGCCTAGCGTTCAACCGATATGGTCGCGAGCCTAGGAGAGGCGCTGCAAGCGATGTGGTGCTGTTAGCAAAACCACTTGCGTTGGTCGTCCGCTGCCACAGCCCACTAACGCGAATTTTAGCCACAAATTTCTCCACACGGTCCTAACGAATACGTTCGTCGTACGCCCCACATTGATTTCTGCTGTTATTTCACGCAGTATCGCTTGTCTCTTAGCACTGACAACTCTACGCAAACGTCGTTGCTCTTGGTAGTTAAGCGAAGGCTGTCGGCCATTGCGGTGTCAGTGGTGAGAGGTAATGCTTGAAATTTGTATTCTCGGCACTCTCTTGACACTGTGGATCTCGGAATATTGAATTCCCTGACGATTTCCCATGCGTCAAGCTCGAACTACCATCGTGTTCAAAGTTTGTTAATCTCGGTCGAACGGCCATAATCACGTCGGGAACCTTTTGAAATCGCAGTTTCGCCAATGCACTGTCCTTTTGTATTTTGTGTACGCGATACTACAGCGATCTGTGTGTATGCATATCGCTATCCCATGACTTCTTTTACCTCAGTGTAATTTTTTCTGATGCTTGTGATCTTATCCATGCTGATTTTCTCTGAAATTTACACAGAAATATTCCAGCTACTGAAAAACTACTACATGAGAATTGTAATAAAATGCGAACAGAATGTGTTGTTGTAAGCCGAAGCTGCACGGCATTAGCCGAGCGGTCTAAGGCCCTACAGTCATGGACTGTGCGGCTGGTCGCGGTGGAGGTTCGAGTCCTCCCTCGGGCATGGGTGTGTGTGTTTGTCCTTAGGATAATTTAGGTTAAATAGTGTGTAAGCTTAGGGACTGATGACCTCAGTAGTTAAGTCCCATAAGATTTCAACACATTTGAACATTTTTTTTTGTAAGCCGAAAATATTGGCTAACACACCTCAATCGCAAGTCATCGACGCTGTGAGCAAGTATCTTATCCATCAGAAGCTCTATAGACGCGGTTGGTGATTTCCACCTTCTCCCTAATATGACGGATGACCTTAGATATTATTGCGACTTCATTTATGAAATTCACACAGCTGTCAAGATATAGTTGATAAAATAAAACAAGGAGATTTTCTGTGTTGGCTATTATGATACAGTTCACTGTAAGGAAGAGTGCAGTCAATTTTCTAATGATTGATTTGAAAATTGTGGATACAATTAAACAAGGCATTCTGAGGAAACATTCTGTCTTCCTTCACTTATTCCCAACCAGTCATGCTGAGCATTTGTGGACACTTTTATTACTCTACACTTCCCATGTAGAAAGTGGCAACAGGAATGTCCACAGGGTTAAATGCCGTAAATGTGCAGAATCAAGAGAAACAGCAGAACTCGTATGACTCGATTAATGCTACGCAAGAGAGAGAAAACTCTTAAAAAGAAGAAATTCAAAGTCAGTTAAGCGAGTAAGTTTAGCAGGCTCGAAAGTCGGCGTGTTTTTGAACATGGGAGTAGAGAGCTTCCAGGCCAAGGCGTCAGCTCCTTCTTGGTGCATGTTTTTCAGTAGCTTAAAGTAGCATAGTCACGAGGTGACCGTGCTGGGAAGCCGAGAAAATAGAGTGTGCAACTTTCATGACTGTTCCGGAAGGAAGGCGACGTCTATTCGCTGAGTGGGATGACTTGCAGATCACACTGCAAAAGCTCTCTCCGCGGCAGGGACAGGGCATGGCCTTATCTGCGTGGTCACGGTCTTGTAGAGGCAGATATGCGTCACACGCCAAGTATGGGCCTTGTGGAGGGGATGCTGCATGTCCTGACTACGAGCTCCTTGTGGCAGATGGGTAAGGCTTATATAGTCACGATAACGGGCCTAGTTGATAAGCTAATGCAGATTCATTACCGAACAGTTCGTTTGGCGGATTGCAAAGCTCACATCTGACATCAATAAAGAAACTATTTAACTTGAGGAGCTTTAAAGATATTTTCTTCTAAGTTAATTGACTTCTGCCCAGTACTGGAAGCTTGCTATTATTGTATAACGCGTTATCTAATGAAGTCCACAGATGTGTACCAACTTTGACAAATCGTTCAGCATTTTACCTCAACCACAGATCGGATTCCGAAAAGTAGTTGATCTATATCGGTCAGTGGCTTCTACTATGGATCACTCTTATTCTGACAAAGTCCTCGTTTAAAGAATGAAGCGAGAAACAGACCTTAACGGCCGGAAGGAATCGCTGATCACTGACTGATAGGCACGAAATCGGCTGGCAATCCTGTCATCTCAATAAATTTCCAGACAGAGTTCATAAAAAATAGAGAAACGTGAAGATGGTTGTTTTAATGCTTCAAGTGCTATACTTAGTCTCCTACCTCCTCCCTCCCCCGCCCTCGCCCCTTCACCTAAGTACAAAACACGGAAATTTCAGAAAGCCATCTGAAACTATCGGGAGAGTACTTCTTTGGGATGCTGTTGGCCACATTTCCTTGAATGTCGGTTGTGTCGTCAATGCATTGACCAATCATGTGAATTTCTGGAGTTTCTGTGGCAGGTTCGTACTGATGACACCTGTAACTATTTATTCCCCCCCCCCCCCCCCAAAAAAAAAAACTAAGGATGTCCGCGTTTTACATTTCAATAAAGTCATGGCAGGCGTCTTTGCACACGTTGTTCTCTTCTTCAAAACGTTCTGCAGAATCAAATGAAACTACGAGTACATGGTTCCAAAGACCGTTTCAAGTCTTAAACATCTATGATGTATATATGCAGACTGAAGTGATGAATGAGAATTTATACCAAGGCCGTGATTCGAACCCGGATATCGTGCTCATTAGGTAGATGCACTAACCACTATGCAAACCCTGGCGCGGTGGCTTTACACAACTGCACAGACCACCCTAGCACGCTTCCATTCTCAATCAAAACTCGCATCCTCGCCTCAAACCACTGAAAACATATAGTTTCATTTGATTAAACCACCTGTGCCTGAATTTCAGACAAAATCCCCCATTTAGTTCGATGTTGAGGTGCTATTCCAATACAGCTGAAGAGCCCTTACAATGCTGTTCGATGTTAGGGTGAATGCCAAGTGGGCGGAGATGTCCGCTGCTTCCTGGACACGGGTAGGCGCGCCGGCCCCGGATCGAATCCCCCTGGCGGACTAACGACGAGGGCCGGCGTGCCAGCCAGTCTGGATGTTGTTTTTAGGCGATTTTCCACATCCCGCTAGGTGAATACCGGGCTGGTCCACACGTTCCGCCCCAGTTACACGACTCGCAGACATTTGAAACACGTTCACATTATTCCATGGATTACATGGGATGCAGACAGTTGGGATACACACATTCCGTCCTGGCTGGGGGGGGGGGGGGTACAGGGTGGTGACAGGAAGGACATCCGGCCACCCCTTAAAATTAACCCTCCAAATCCGGTTAACCATAACAGCAGGCGCCGCCAGTCGTGATAAATGCTTGGAAAGGGAGACAAAGTGGATTGAGACGTGAATGGGGGTTCGATTGAGAAGGGAGTTGTGCTGGAGCAGTGCATGCTGTAGTGCAAAACCCACTGTGCTAGGGTGGCGTAATGGTTAGCGCATCTGCGTAGTGAACTCGAGACCCGGGTTTCAATCCTATCCTTTATACTAATTTCCAGTCGTCGCTTCAGTTTGATGATACACATTCTGTAGAATGTCTTGAACGCGTTTCTCCATTGCGACTTGAGATACGGCAACGCCGACACACTGACAGCTTACAACCGGCTACTCGAATGCACATCTGTTCTTTATAGTTGTTAGTTCAAGCTGGCACCTTGGCTACTACGCTGATGTCGCTTGTACTTCAGGAATAAAATCAGTCTCGGAACTTCTTTGCGATCTATTATATCATTCTCATCGTAACTTCTTACTTCACATAAATCCTGGAAGTACAGGGCTGGGGCAAACTATGAAAATCCACCAGAAATGCAAGTTTGAACTTAAATTCAGATGCTGCAGGTTGCGTAGTTGTATCTGACCACAAACGGTGCAGATGCAACGTCCTCAATATGTTGCAAATGTCAGTCATGTCATGTGTTCTCCTTCCAGCCTGACTGCCACTATCTCCACCGCAATCGTTAAGGCAGCTCAACCTGCCGCAACGGAGACACAACAGTATACGTGTACTGACTCACCGGGCTTGAAACAGGCCAACTTGGTTTTCTGCAAGCCTGGCGAGCTTCGCGGGACCTGTTCAGACTACTGCAACTGACAACACGTTGCGCTTTGTCCAATTTGACTAGCCAGGTACATATTCGCGTAGGTAGTTTCACTGCAGCTCATTTATCGTAAAGGTGGCAGTAGCCAAATGAACAAACTAGACTTAAAGGAGACTGAGGAGCAATTCACAGTTGTGTGATATGTTTCAGTCACGAAACAGAGTCCATGTCCAGCGGAGGAAGAGTTTTCATGTGTTTATGAGGCGGCTTCAAATAATAATTATTCGGCAATTGTCTCGTAAATTAAACTGTATGAAAGTTATTAAACACTTATTCGGGAACCTCCAGTGTATTGCGACATATTTCTAAATTTGACCAGCAATTTCCTCGCTCCATAAATATTTTGAAAGAGGACAAAGATTCGACGGCTCACAAATGCATGAAAATGCGTGATAAGGACATGAGGCCGTTTAACAATATACAGGATTTCTAAATTTAGCGGAAACATTGACTGAAACAGAAAAAAACGATAGGTCAGCGGAAATTAAAAGCCACGTTCTGTTAGTGTGCAACGTAGTGTGAAGAAGATTAGTATGAAAGGAAAGCTTCTACTTTCAGACATGTACTTTTTAGATTAACATAATAGGAAAAACGAACTTCGTCTTTGCTAAAATGCGTCTGAGGAATTTAGAGTGACTTGTTTTTGTCGTTCAGAATGAGGTCGGCTAACACGTAATACACGTCCTGGGAAAATTAATATAACTGGGATTATTTTTGGCTGAAACACAGTAAGGTTACAAAAAATAGGACTTCTAAAACCTTACATTAGCGGGCGTTGCAATATAATAAACATCTTCAGATTCTTAGATGCGCAGGATATCGATTTTCAGATATGGTTCTGCTTACTACAAAAAACATGTATTACATGTGGCCTGTTGATGTTCGACTTGAGGATAGCCCATAATAGACGAAAGAGGGTGAAGTTGAAGAGAAATTCTTTGATATCGAAATAAATACATAAGCCCGAAAAAGAGGACAAATAAAGTCCACCATTTTCTGACGTTCAATGACCCAAAAAGACTTTTCGTCAACTTCTGAACCCTGCTCATGACACAACATTGACAATGCGCAGAACGAACTGCTGCCGTACGTAGAGTGAATTGTTTTTGTCATTCTGAATGAATTCGACAAGATACCTTTAGCCTGCTTGGGTTGGGAGTAGTTTCGCTTGAATGGGCGCAAAGCAACCTGTCCGTTCTGCTGATAGCTCACGTCAGGTTGATTGTCTGGCTAACAGGCAAGCATGGGCAGGTTAAAAGCGAAATGCCCACACCTCTGATAGCTGTGAGTTCATTGTTTCTGAACTCAGTGAATTCGAACGTGGACAAATTGCTAGTGATAGTATTGTGGTGCGCTTCCGTAACCAAGGTCGCCGAAGTGTTTGGTGCTCCAACAGGCACTGCGTAGAAGGTTTATACTTCATACATGGAAAGCGGAGAAACACTTCATCTGCCTAGTCACAGCGCGGATGAAAGGGTGTGCTGAATGATCGCGACAGACTGTCATTAAAGTGGATTATTACGAAAAACAAGCTGACGACAGCCGCAAAAGTCACTGCTGAACTGAATGTTGCACTCGCGAACCCTGACGACACCATAACAACACGAAGGGAGCTCGAAAACAGGGAACTGCAGGGCGATCTGGAATTATAAAACCACTTATTGGTGATGAAAACTTCTGTAACAGGAAAATAAGGTACCGAAGCCGCTAAACCTGGACTGTGGAGCATTGGAAGGAGATAATTTGGTCGGATAAGCCTTGTTTCACACCGTTTCCAACTTCTGGCCGAGTTTACATCCCAAGAGTGAAACATGGCGGGGATTTGGTGATGATTATTTTTTCTTTTGTTGTTTGAATCATCAGTCTTCTGGCCTGCGACGAACACTTATCCTGTGCTAACCTCTGCATCTCAAGGTAGCACTTCCGCCCTACTTCCTCAATTATTTGTTGGATTTATTCAAATGACTGTCTTTCCCTAGAGTAATACCGTTTTTACCATTTACAGCTTCCTTTACCACCATGGATGTTATTCCATGATGTCTTAACACATGTTCTGTCATCTTGTCCATACTTCTTGTTAGTGTTTCCCATATGTTCCTTTCTTCACCAATTCTGCAGAGAAGCTCCTCCTTCTTTACTTTAGCAGTCCATATCATTCGAAACAGTCTTACGTAGTACCACATCACAAACGATTTGATTGTCTGCTGTTTCGGTTTTCTCAAAGTCCACGATTCCCTACAATACAATGCTGTGCTCCAAAAGCATGTGCCCATAAATTTCTTTCCCAAATTGAGGCCTATGTTTGAGACTAGTAGATTTCTTTTGGCTAAGATAATCATTTGTTCAACAACACTGTGGTATTCTATGGATCCCATGGCTGCCCTGCAAGGTCACATTCCTACCAAGTATTATGTGACCATTTTGGCTGTTTGGGTCCATCCCATGTTACAATGTAATTTATCCCTTCACTTAGGAGTGAGCAAATAACTCTAATGTTCTACGGAAAGGGAGTGAAACGTTACAAATTTGAATTTTGTAGGCGGACGTCAGAAGAATAGAAATATCAGATAACCAGGTCTGTTGGCTGTAGCTACATGAACTCAGACGAGTTTGGAAGATAAGAAAGAGATACTGACAGAAGTTTGGCAAAGACTGCATCACCCTCTCTGCATTGTTGCCAAATTTGTTCAACATCGTGGCCGTAGTAGTGGCATCATCACACTGACGTCATGGCGGGGAGTTCAAATTTTGGCAAGAAAATAGGTCAATTGGGCTACCTACATCAACCTAACGCAATTCGTATCCCGCACCGTACAAAATCATCACTTCTGCATCCTGCATATAGCTATCGGCCACCAGACTCTCATACATATACCGCGGAGACAGATCCCAAAAACATAAGCATATGAACAGTGTATAGTCGCAGCAGTAATTATTTCCCACGAGGTCCGTCTGTCCACCGCGGCCATCTGTCACGAGTCAGCTGCCCCCGCACACGATGGCTTGATGCGCGATTAGAGCGCCCTCTACAAACAGCAGTCGCTATCCGAACTGGTGTACGAAGGCTGCGTTGGTTCCCCCGGCACACAGGCATTACTGTTTGTGGCACCCACCTGCTTGTTTGCTTGCTGCCATGCTTTCCCCAGCTGTCTCCAGAGTCTGGAATTACAAAAACGTACGTATGTTCACATGGTTTGCCGGAATATCATACCATTTACGCGGTAGTTCTCGATATCAGCCACAAAGCAGTGTGCAACCGTCACTTGTACAGCGAAGTTTCGAAGATAAAGAGTGGAAATTATACCTCTAGAAACCCGAAACTTTAGCGATGTGCAGCGAGGCGGGACGTGCTGCGAACCACTGAGAAACTAGAAAGTTATCTCGTATGCAAAGATCTTTACGTGGAAACTCGAAAGAAATAGAGGAAACTAGTAGTTCTACTCGTATTTTTTTTAACAACTACCGATGTCAGTGGCATAACAGAATTCAAATCATCATTCTACTTTGCAAAGTCAACTCTCAGGTCTAGATAACCATCTAATGTCCTAGGAAACTAGCCACATATCTATCATTGCACTCACAATTGAATATTACGATATCAGCCTCAATCTGATGAGATTCGACAAATGGGAATACTCCCTCTTTACGGATGTTGCTCTGGAAATATGAAAATCTGTACCATTATTAAATTGGACATAACTTTCCATGTAGTAAGTCTTTCACTCTCCTTAAGGCTATCGCAATCTCCCCTTATGACAGGACAATTAATGTTCTTTGCACATGTCGGAACAATGACCACAGTACGCATGCTTTATGAGCCTGCTGAACACATAGAATCTATTACAAAATAAAATGGCTCTGAGCTCTATGGGACTTAACTTCTGAGGTTATCAGTCCCCTAGGACTTAGAACTACTTAAACCTAACTAACCTAAGGACATCACAAACATCCATGCCCGAGGCAGGATTCGAACATGCGACCGTAGCGGTCGCGCGGTTCCAGACTGTAGCGCCTAGAACCGCTCGGCCACCCCGGCTGGCGGCATGTCAGATGTTCTGCGATATATCCACTGGATTATAGGCAAGGTGGATGATGGTTGATTGAGAAAGATCACATACAGTAGATTGTGTGCTATGTAATGAATCACTTAAAAAATGTACCGCTGGATTGAGGTTGTAAGAAATATAAAAAAATCTATGACAAATATGAAGGCTTTTCAGTTTTATAGTGTTACACTTTCCAGTAGACATGCCGTCTACAATTTGGAAAAGTCTTTCCATTCAACCACATAATTGTGTTGGATCCTATGGAGATGTCTTTTAATAATTACAGGTACTAGTGAATCATGTTTGTGTCACTCTTATACCTCGAAACGAGAAACCTTTTCCGAACCTATCTGCTAAGGACGCCATACAGTAAAACTCCAACGTGGTTTTAGACAGTCGCTCTGCATCATATAACTGTTCCTCAGTTTCTTCCCTGTCATCCCAGTTATCCATTTGATCATCACAATTTAAGTTGGAAATGAACAGTAGTCAGAGAACGCTATATCTACCACCTTCTGCAACCCATGGAGAAATAATGTGAGCTGAGGTAATGCGACAGGACCACGTTTTGATCATTCGGCGGAAATGGGAACATGTTGGAGCTGTGCCAACTGTGTACTATGCGTAAGGACGGCACTAAACAAAGCTTTCTCCTGCAACACGAGGTAGTAGAAAAGATAGTACAAGTAGTTATGGGAACTGGAAGAAGGATGGGGAGCCACCCAAACATTCTATCAGTTTTATTTTGTACCATCCAACAGAGAAATACTATGAACTATAAAAGCTTCACTAGCTTCATCCAGCTGAGAATTTGATAAGATTGTACCACAGCTCTCTCTTTTGATATACTGGGAAATAAATCCCTTCTGTGTGCTGACTTCGTGTATATGTGGTGATCCTATTAAATACACAGTTTTTGCTCTATTGATGCAGGTGGCCGATGCTTGAAGTCACCTGCACAGACCAATGTAAAGTTTCATCGCCTGTGCTGTAGGAGACCACATCCCAAAGACTATCAGACGCAAAAGAGGGTCCCTGTGTTGTTGTTCGATACATTGTTGCTTTTCTACTGTATCACATCCGAGCAGTGTATGACAACAGCTTTCCACACCACCATTCATTTTGTTTTTTCCACGACGATTTCGAGGTCTGTGTCACGTTCTAAACTGACATTAACATATTTCGATTCATTGGCTCTCACTGAAAGCTGGACATCGCTATGTAAATTATCTTGCTGCTGCTCCCACAACACACAGGATGATTGAAATAAAAGACAGACACGGCGTTTCTTATCGACAAAAATATGGAAAACACCACAGCATATGAAATTTGGAAGAGTTTTGCAACGTTGTGCAGCGTTTCCAAACAGCTGTCCAAAGGTGATTCGTTACCTCTATGTTTAAACTGATATTTCACAGAGATGGGTAGCAGATGTATTGGTGTTCCATTCCGATTGATTGCTCATATTGCAGTCATGTACGTGATCACTGTTTGTGAGTTGGCCATCCCCTGAAGGTGTTGTCCCCACGAAAACTCTCTCTCTATTTTAATCAAGTGATGTCAGTCAATCATTACATGGTAATGAACAGCATACCAGTGGAGGGATGGAATGGGAAAGACACCATCAATGTACTGTAATAAGCGCCTTATTTGATCAATGTTAACAGTTTTGCCAGTTTTTTTCCATATTTTCAATACGACCAATGACACATCAGCATGCTTCCCAATTTCTGTATCATCGCTAAAACGCCCCTCCACTACTTTGCGAGTACCATACCTTAAATTGCAAATGTAGGTAGATGACTGTGTAGAAAATCCATTCATTTTTAATTCTCGGACATATACACCAAAGGATATCAGAGAGGATTCTGTATCGATCTACATATTTCTAGCACTTCGATCATAGGGCATAATTTACATCTATGATTGCCCATCTTTGCCTATGCAGCTGGGAGTCACAGGGCATTCTTCCATTCTTAGGATAAAGTTAGAGATTGAAAGAATATCTCACACTGACTTGACCAACCCTTTCTGCAGCACTGTCACCAATTTAATTTGCAGCTGACCAGAAGTAGGAGGTTACATTCAAAGTCTGGGAAAGGAACAGAGCAAGTTGAGTCCATAAATGCTGTTCACGAAGACTGTTCCACACCAATCTTACTCACAACAACCTTCCAAGTGCACCAGATCTCTCCAGGTGCGCGCTAGTGGAGGAGGCTATCACTCCCTTATCGGTGTACGGTAGATACGAAAATGTTGTAACGATACTACAGACAGTTAAGAAGAAACATGTGGTTTTATGCGTGTTGGAGATCCAGACGGACGGACTTTGAAGCATTTCACGTAAATCAACCGAGCTATCACTTCTAAATATTGATGTAGTGTCTGGGCACAGTACCAAGAAGTTATTGGTATGAGAGAAGTGACTGTAGAACGTAAAAATATGCATTCAGGCAGGACATAAAAATCGAACATCTGACATACATAAACCCTGCAAGTTTTCTATACTGCTCACTATGATGACAAACTTTAAGAAGATGAAACAACTTTTTTCTACACCAAAGAAAATAACAGAGTCTTTGTGATACATGCACAATATAGCTTTCCAGAGTTGTATAGCATCCACTGTTCACTGCTATGCTCGAAACAGTCCTATAAAATGAAACTACTTTTATCTACACCAAAGAAAAGAACAGAGTCTTTGTGATACATGCACAATATAGCTTTCCAGGGTTTTATAGCGTCCACTGTTCGCTGCTATCCTCGAAAGGCCTATAAAATGATTGTCTGCAATGGAGATTGCCTCTTTTAGGGGAACAGACAAATTCATAGCCACAATGTTTGACATGTGAACTTACACGCCAGTAACTCCATAAACAGGACATCTGTCAAGAAGATGTATAAACATGGGGCTTGCAGTACCTCACAAGCGCCTGCCACTATCTTAGAATCACTTTAGTTGTGAAACTGAAGACACAATTGTATGCTGCAAGATGAGGCAGGTGAATAAAGTAGTTTTGAATGTTGGGCTCCAAAAGGTTCGCTTCTTGTGCAGCGACCGTGGAATACAAAATTATAAAAAATGTAGCAACCAGTAGCGCAAACATAATTTATTTATCTTGTGCAGATCGATTTCGACTGATATCAGTCATAATCGGTGCATTTTTCTAACCGATACATGCCACAAGTAGTATTGTCCTTGGCAGATTTCTATTATGAAATCATATCAGTTGAAATCGATTTGCAACAAGACAGATAAATTGTGTTTCTGTGACTGGTTGCTACTTTCTGTATAAATGAATAGAGTAAGTCGCAAAATGAGGTATGATTGTAATGGTAGACTCATGATGCATTATAGGAAGAGGAAGATGTTGCTGCTGGTCATTTGTGACGCATTTAACCACATTGGTGTTTTACTGTATAGGGTCCTTAGCAGATTGGTTCGAAAAAGGTGACTCGTTTTGAGACATGGGAGTGCCGGGAGTATGATTCAGTAGTGGCTGTAATCATTAAAAGACATCTCCATAGGATCGAATGCAGGTATATGTTTGAATAGAAAGACTTGATTCCAAATTGCAGATAGAATGTCTACCAGAAAGCGTAACACTAAAAATCTGAAAAGCTTGTGTATTGGTCATAGACTTTTGTACATATCTTATGACCTCAATCTGAAATTGCATTTTCTTACAATGATTCATCAAATGGCACACTGACTACTGTATGTGATCATTCTCAATCAACCATCATCCTCCTGCACCTATAACCCAGTGGATATATCACAGAACCTCTGACAAGGCATTGAGACAGAGTGCATTACAAATACTGTTTGTTAGCATGAAAAATATCTAGCACTGACACGAGGGAGTTGTAAATACCGGCTTAATATCACGTTCCTTAGCGGAATAACTTTCTAAATTCGGTGAGCATCGTGATTTTGTTACCAGCTTACGCCACTGGCGACGTGCACCCGCCCTTTCGGTCTGTTAATACACACCCAAGTGGAAGACCACTTAACTTGGATGCAAATAACATTCTGCGATTTATAAAGCTTGTGTAGTATTTAACACAGATATCGTTGGCGTTGCTTGCGTGTGCCTGTAGAACCATGACCGCACTTTTTTTTTATACACGATGACAGTAACATAGCCGCTGCAGTCGTGTTTTTAACAGCTGGTCGCTTATAAGACGATTATGTCTCTCTTTCTAAGACTCACTGAAACCACTGGCGAGAAAAACCAAATGAGTCATCTCCATCCATTGCCGATTTTCTCTCAGTATTGTTTGGTGCCACCAGCATGAAGTTACTGGTAAAGTAATATACTTGGTAGGGGGTGTGTGGCAGGTTCCAAGTGTTTAGCATTCGTATAAAGTGTGTATACTGTGATCATTGCTCCAACATGGGCAAAGAAATAGGACTTGTCCTGACACGAGGGGAGGTATGGATTTAATATGTAAATCTGCGATAGCCATAAGGGAGGTGAAAGATTTTTTACGTGGAAAACTGTGCTCAGTCGTAAGAATGGTACAGATTTTCATATTTCCAGAACTACATCCATCAGGTGGGGGTATTTCCCATACCTCGCTCACTGTCGAATGTCACCAGATAGAGGCGGCAATCAGAATATTTAATTGTAAGTACACTAATAAATATGTCGCTGGTTTCCTAGGACGATTCTGCATGGGGTGCCGGGCGCGTGGCGGCGGTACCCTATGGCCGGAAGGATTAAATTTCCGGCTTACGGCGGCAGTCGCCCGAACTCTACAGGCTGGGCACAACGTGCAGCTGACCTGTGTCGCACTCTAGATGGGTGAATAACGAAGTAATACTTAGTATGTGCTGCGCAGCTTTTTGATCACGGGTGTTGGTAGTGTTCTTCCCGGAAATTTGAGAAGATTCAATATGGACGAATGTTTGTTCTGGACAATTATTCCTTCCCATGCAAATTATCAAGTAGACTGCTTGTACCGCCGTTCTACACATTTCCTGTCTTTATTTGGTTGAGAGAACATCGATTGTGATTTGTTTTGTGTGAATCTAGATGGTGAAAAACAGGTGGCAGAGACGTTTGTTGGTTCTCTAGACATGAGAAACAGTTAGTTGACTTTGTACAGTAGAAGGATGATTTGGAATTTTTATATAATCGACATTGGTATTTATTAAAAATTAACTTTTTTTTTAGAATTTTCACGTAAATATCTTCGCAGAGAGTTAAGTTTCTAGTTACTCAGTGGTTTACGGAATTTTCCACCTCGCTGCACCCGCTTAAGTTTTGGGTTTATAGAGGTATAATTTCCACTCTTTATCTTTGGAATTACGCTGTGCAAGTGACGGTAGCATACTGCTACGTGGCTGATATCGAGAACTATCGCGTAAATGGCATGATATTCCAGCAAATCATGTGAAAATACATATGTTTTTGTAATTCCAGACTCTGGAGATGGCTGGGGTAAGCATAGCAGGAAGCAAGTAAGCAAGTGGGGGCCAAAAAAAGTAACGCCTTTATGCCGGGGGGAACCAGCCACAGCTTCCGTACACCAGTCCGCCGAGCGACTGCTGTCTGTGGACGGCGCTCTGATCGTGCATCAGGCCATTGTGTTCGGGGGCAGTTGACTCGTGACCATCTGACGCAGTGGACCGACCGACGTCGTGGGAAATATCTAGAGGTGCATTATATATTGTTCATGTGCTTATGTTTTTCCGGATAATTCTGTCTTCGCGGTATATGTGTGAGTGTCTGGTGGCTAATAGCTATATGCAGGATGCAGAGGTGGTGATTTTGTACGGAGCAGGATACGAATTGTGTTTACTACAGCTATATGGTAATCGTTTGTGGTGATATAGCCCGGTTGGAGACCAGTTTCCAACGGAAAAATCGGAACTTTCCTCGACAGTAACAGAGCACTGTGTCTTGGGGAATACTTTGCGTATTTAATGATCTTTAGACCAGTTTTGCAGCCTTTAATTGTCAGTGCAAGATGACTACTGTGCATTTCTTACCTGATCTGTACAAAATAGTTTTGCCACTGAAAGTCTCGTAATTTGTCCATCTGCAGAAAATGTGAGACAGTCTTCCGACGCCGGGAGCAGGAGGCAGTTTTGCCTGTAAATTGAGTAAGAATGCTTCAGTCACCGGAACTTCCGTGACGTCAGTGAGTCACAAAACATCCTTTGTGTGAGGCATAGGTGCCTTTGCAGACTGATTCGAACAAGACAGGATCAAGGTATTATGATGTTTTCTTTATTCTAGTGTTCAGAGACAAGTCCAACAGACCACCCATCTCTGGTTTGGACAGGTGGAATGCTGGACCCCCGTTGTGGCTTTAGATCATCTCCAGTTCCTGCAGCATATCGAAAATTCACCGAAAATTCCAGCAATTTTCTCATCTGTAGCACAGTGCTTCGAAATCTCTTTGTGTTTTTCTCACGATCTGTTGTGGGATTAGAAATATGTCATGCACTTTTAGCTATGTAATTGTTCTTATTCTCCCGTCTGTGCTTAGATACCAATGTGCTTCGAGAAGTGAGGAAAATAAAAAATAAGAGCCTTAACGCCCTTTACTCCAGCAGTAAATATAAACTAAGCTCAGTCACCGTTTAAGAAAAGTGACGAACACCAGAGCAGCTGTAGGACTCAGAAATGTTTCTTTCTCTTTGGCGGTGCCTTCAAACGAGCAGCTAAAACACTAGAAGTGTTGAGCGTTCTGTTTAGTTACAGAGATATTTATTTCTGCTTCCAAATATCGTCGTTTTACCATGTAAAAATCATATATTGCAGCTGCTATCTGTTTCGACATTTATTTCCCACAAAAGCCTGTGAAGCGTCTCAGGGATGAAGACGGGGAATTTTCACAAGTGTACAGCGATCTTTTCAGAGCCTGTGTTCAAGTGGGGCAGTATACACCGCAAAATTGAGGTAAATTACTGTGCAGCGATCTTTTTGAAAGTGTATTTAGAGACATATTGAATTGAATTTAGTAACTCTTGAAGCAGATCGAGTTCAAAGACGAAGAAAGGATGTGGTATTTCCCGCAAAAGCGCGGGAAGTTTCTCAGGGACTGTTTCAGAAGTGTGCCGCAATCTTTCTTAGAACGCGTGTTCATGTGTGATGGTGGTGGTATTCCTCGGGGTAAAACGTGTATCCACATCGCATATTCTTTACATATTCTTGTGCCATTTGGAGAAATCTCTCTCTCTCTCTCTCTCTCTATCTTTGCGCAGTTGTACGTTTGGGACATCTTCAAGATATGTTTGTGACGATATTCCGCACTTTGCTTAAACACCTGGTGTAACAACTCCCAAAGCAGTTCTTATTCGAGAACAAGGACCATCCGTGTGTGAAAAAGAAGGCTGAGGCATTTCCTGCTTAGCAATCAGATGTCCTGTGGGTACTGCATGTCAGTGCTGTGAGCTGGTGCGTGGTCTCTTCCAGGAGGCACAGAGACCCTGTGCAGGGAATGCGCGCACCTGTGTGGGTGAACGTCTTGCCTCTTGCACTTTGTAAGACAGATTGGACTTTTATCGAATGATGTGCAGTTACAGCGCACTCACTGATCAGCATGAGTTGCGAAATGTAACGTAGCCCAATCCTGCAGCATCTCCGTTATTTTCTGAGGTGTATTTGTTTTCTTCATACACTCAACAAAAATATCATTGCTTTCCGAGCACTTTGCAGGTTGGCATTGATGCAGTCTTCACCTGCATGATTACAGCTAATATACCCCTTATCCAGCACAGACATCTCATCTTTTTAACACATAGTACACAATAAAGAATTACGTCTGTCTTTTTGGGAAGCTCACCGTAGATTGAGCGAATTTGCCGTCTTTTTCTCTGGACCACCATCTTTGACTATATCACAGAAAGAGAGAGGGGCACAGCCAACAGCAGCCTGTGATGGTGGAGTTATGAACTGTACCAGTTGGACTCTGGACTCAAAGGTGAACACACCCAAATTGTTTAAGTAAACAATATATTGCAATGCATACGAAATAAACTTATGAGGGGAAGGGGTGAGGGAAGGATGCACTTAGGTTAGTTGTGGACCTTAACTGAACTATTTTCCTGCCAAAGTATGAACTTCCCACCATGATGTCAGTGCGATGTTGCCACATCTTTGGCACGCCATAATGGATCCGACATCTTGAATAAATTTGGCAACAATGCAGAGAGTGGTGATGCCCCTTTTGAGCTACTACTACTAACAGCTTTTGGCAGTGTTTGAAAGTTTCTTCAAGCACTATCTTTCGAATTTATAAATTGACTGCCGTTTTCTCTGCCACTGTCCCCATCATTCCTAGTGCCGGGAGACATCATGAGAACCTCTCTAGGACCCACTCAGAGATCTTAATCAGTTCTTCAGGGGAACACAATTCTTGGTCATATCTGCTGTTCTAGATTTGAGACAGACTAGGACTATTTGTCCTTTCGTGTATTTTGAAGCAGAACTACTCGTATTTGTTAAATATTTGCACAGAAAGAAAAGGTCTAACAAGGAAGACTTAAACGTACCGTTCTTGAAGTGTTTACGCCTTCACGAGATAAGAGCGACAAATTTACAGTGTCCTTCTGAGTCCAGGAAAACAGAACAAGGAAAGCCTGTGCTTCCCGCTTCCAGGCAGGATCAGTGTCATTGTGTGACTTTCTGTTGGCAGTAAGTTTGTAATTAATTAATACCATTGTCTCCCATGGATCCGTGTAATAATTCATAAGAATTATTTTTGAAGGAAGCTCTATCCTTAGCAGAGATACAGTACAGAATATTAATACAGAAATGTACACAATCAAATAACTTTAAAAATCTTTGAAGAAAAATTTGATTTCTGAAAGATTTTTGTCACATCTTACATGACTCACTTCTTTTGGGCGCTTCGTCGCGAGCTTTAACGCACGCCTGGTACTAATGCTACCACTACTACTTGGTTCATAGGGCTCTAAGCACTATGAGAGTTAACATCTGAGGTCATCCGTCCCCTAGAACTTAGAACTACTTAAACCTAACTAACCTAAGGGCACCACACACATCCATGCCCGAGGCAGGATTCGAACCTGCGACCGTAGCAGCAGCGCGGTTCCAGACTGAAGCGCCTAGAACCGCTCGGCCACAGCGGCCGGCCTACCACTACTGCTACTACTACTAGCTATTCCTCCTCAGTTACTCTGTTTCGGCGATTGCTGCGCAAACACTGTCTCCACGTACGCGTACACCATAATTACTCTACCACGCAAACGTAGAGGTTACACTCGTATGAGACGTTTCCGCGGCGGGGGGAGGGGCGGATCCGGTGGGCGACGGGGGGGGGGGGGGGGGGGGTGCACTCTGGGCCGAACCGCACGAGAACCCGGGGTTCGGTGTGAGGCGGCGGCGAAGTGGATGGACTGAGTGCTGTGGCCCGTTGTGAACCACTGAGGGCTACGGCGGGCAAAGCCTCTCCGTCGTTTCTAGGTTCCCGGTTCAATACACACACAATAAACAACACACTCTTACTAGTAGTGCTAACTTCATTCATCCATAGATCACTTTTACGAAGATATTGGACATGTCGTCGTATTACAGCTTAAGAACAAAAACTACACATTGACGAGCACAAACAATGAGATACGGCTAGTTTGATAAGGATGGAGCAATTAGTTTGTAGTAATTTTTTTTAATACTTTAGGAAACCAAGTAAATTCTAAACCAGGATGGCTGGCTAGGGATTGGAGCTCGAATACAAGGACTCTCTGTTAACAACGACAGTTTTGCAGTGTCTCAATGTACTAATTTGTTTATGTAAGGGGCGATTAAAAAATTTCCTTTTGAAGGCCATACAGTCCACAATCGCTATGCCAAACAGGCAAAATAGCCGTGAGCATTGAGGCACTCACTGACGCACCAGGTTGAAGATACCCGTTGCATAAAACATCGTGTCCAGCCACACCAAGAAGTCCATTACCTGCCGCTATATATCCTTATCCGACAGGAAACGTCGACCTTTCATAATTTTTTTTTTTTTTTTGAGGGACCGAAGACGAGATAATCGCACGAGTAGAGCTCAGGACAACAGGGCGGATGCTCGAGTGCCTCCCTCTTGAGTTGACGTAACTTCTGCAATACATTTGCGGTATGGGGACGGGCGTTATCGTGGAGCAGCGGCACCACTTGTCACTGGTTGTCCACAGCGTTGGTTTCCGACAGATATACTGCTTCATATACAATTTTCATTCTCCGATGCATGCCTACCGATATGCCAAGAAAACAATGACAGGCACTTTGGTCCGGTTTGGACTCATTTGGTAATGTTCGGAAACTTTTTGATTGCCCCTTATGTATACTTCCAGAGAACTTAGTTCACAACATAAAAAGCTAGCACTACATCTTTCATTTCCGAATAGACAGGGTGTTTCAAAAATGACCGGTATATTTGAAACGGCAATACAAACTAAACAAGCAGCGATAGAAATACACCGTTTGTTGCAATATGCTTGGGACAACAGTACATTTTCAGGCACACAAACTTTCGAAATTACGGTAGTTACAATTGTCAACAACAGATGGCGCTGCGGTCTGGGAAACTCTATAGTTCGGTATTTTCCACATATCCACCATGCGTAGCAATAATATGGCGTAGTCTCTGAATGAAATTACCCGAAACCTTTGACAACGTGTCTGGCGGAATGGCTTCACATGCAGATGAGATGTACTGCTTCAGCTATTCAATTGTTTCTGGATTCTGGCTTTACACCTGGTCTTTCAAGTGTCCCCACAGAAAGAATTCACAGGGGTTCATGTCTGGCGAATAGGGAGTCCAATCCACGCCGCCTCCTGTGTGTTTGGATAGCCCAAAGCAATCACACGATCATCGAAATATTCATTCAGGAAATTAAAGACGTCGGCCGTGCGATGTGGTCGGGCACCATCTTGCATAAACCACGAGGTGTTCGCAGTGTCGTCTAAGGCAGTTTGTACTGCCACAAATTCACGAAGAATGTCCAGATAGCGTGATGCAGTAATCGTTTCGGATCTGAAAAATGGGCCAATGATTCCTTTGGAAGAAATGGCGGCCCAGACCAGTACTTTTTGAGGATGCAGGGACGATGGAACTGCAACATGGGGCTTTTCGGTTCCCCATATTCGCCAGTTCTGTTTATTGACGAGGCCGTCCAGGTAAAAATAAGCTTCGTCAGTAAACCAAATGCTGCCCACATGCATATCACCGTCATCAATCCTGTGCACTATATCGTTAGCGAATGTCTCTCGTGCAGCAATGGTAGCAGAGCTGAGGGGTTGCTGCGTTTGAATTTTGTATGGATAGAGGTGTAAACTCTGGCGCATGAGACGATACGTGGAAGTTGGCGTCATTTGGACCGCAGCTGCAACATGGCGAACGGAAATCCGAGGCCGCTGTTGGATCACCTGCTGCACTAGCTGCGCGTTGCCCTCTGTGGTTGCCGTACGCGGTCGCCCTACCTTTCCAGCACGTTCATCCGTCACGTTCCCAATCCGTTGAAATTTTTCAAACAGATCCTTTATTGTATCGCTTACACAGGCAGTGCTTTTACATTAAACCTCCGCTGAAAACTTCGTATTGTTGCAACAACACTGTGTTCTAGGCGGTGGAATTCCAACACCAGAAAAATCCTCTGTTCTAAGGAATGAACCATGTTGTCCACAGCACGCTTGCACATTGTGAACAGCACACGCTTACAGCAGAAAGACGACTTACAGAATGGCGCACCCACAGACTGCGTTGTCTTCTATACCTTCCACATCACTTGCAGCGCCATCTGTTGTTGAAAATTGTAACTACTGTAAGTTCGAAAGTTTGTCCGCCTGAAAATGTACTGTTGTCCCAAGCATATTGCAATAAACGGTGTATTTCTATCGCTGCTCGTTTAATTTTTATTGCCGTTTCAAATATACCGGTCATTTTTGAAACACCCTATAAATCATTGCGTGCATACACTGTACATGCACTATAAGATTACGTCAGGATCATTAGAATCATCTTTTTTTCAAATATAATCACCACAACTTCCCATTTGCTTGTCCAAAAAGGAGCCAGCATCCCTCCATTAGGACGTCACGAAAGAGCAATCGATAGCAACTACAATATCTTCGTTTGACGTGGCTGTCGTCAAAATACATGTGCACTCGTCAGCAGAGGTCTGGCCACGGAAATCCTCAAGACTCAGCCTAGAGGCTTCTTCCTTTAGGATTAGCTGTGTTTGTGTGGTGTCCTTTAGAGACAGTAAAACTTGAAGTTTTCGATATCGTGAGACTGCTTTTCAGCGGTAGCAATTATCGATGGATCATACACTTACAAATGAGGTTCACGGGACGATGCAATTTGAGGAAGCATAAGAAATAAACTGTCGCTCTGTGGTCTTGAAGTATCTTTTCTGCTTCTTAAAATAGGGGTTGCAAGATTTAGTCAGGCTAGAAATCTGTCACAATAATGATCTTATTAGAACTTCACACACATACACACACACACTGACATTTGAGTGTGTTTCTAACTGTATTTACGCCTTCACTGTTGCTAATATGCCAATCCTCAGTTCTTCTTAACATTATAACAATGATTTTAGAGTGCTGAAGGAGGCAGTTAGGTCTCAGTTTACAAATGCCTCATGAGCGGCCTGAAATACATTAAAAACGTTCATTTGTATGGAGCATTTTCAACGTACATATTCTGCTTTTCCGCACGCAAATTACAAACAGTTCTGAACTAGGCACCTTTTGCTCATGTGAGGTAATATCAATGCAAACACCTAAAGTAATAAAATGCATAGTAAACAAGAGGAGCCCAGGCGAACGCTATTTGTAACATACATGTATATAACAGAATATGACAAATGAAAGTGCTGCTTACAGATAACAATTTACACTGAAGAGCCAAAGAAACTGATACATCTGGCTAATATCCTATAGAGCCCCGGGGGCACGCGGAACTGCCGCAGCAAGATGTGGCTTGGACTCAACTAATGTCTGAAGTAATTCTGGACGCAATCGACACCATCAATCCTGCAGGGCTGTCCATAAATCAGTAACAAGGATGGAGATCTCTTCTGAACAGCATATTGCAAGGCATCCCAGATATTCTGAACAATGTTCATGTCTGGGGAGACTCTTCCTTCAGGCCCTCTGTAGCAATTCTGGACGTTTGGGGTGTTGTATTGTCGTGCTGGAATTGGACATGAATGGCTGCAGGTGATTAGACAGGATGATTACGTACGTGACACCTGGCACAATCGTATCTAGACATGTCAGGGATCCCATATCATTCCAACTGTCCACGCTCCGCATTACTACAGAGCATCCACCAGCTTGAACAGTCCCCTGCTGACATGCAGGGTCCATGGATTCATGGGTTTGTCTCCATACTCGTCCACGTCCATTCTCTCTATACAACTTTAAACGAGACTCGCCTGACTGGGAAACATGTTTCCCGTCATCAGCAGTTTAATGTCGGTGTTGACGGGCCCTGGCGAAGCGTAAAGATTTGTGTCGTGCAGTCATGAAGCCCATATCGATGATGTTTCATTGACTGGTTCGTACGATGACGCTTAGGGATGGACCAGCACTGAAAAGTTCAGCAGTTGCGGAAGGGTTGCACTTCTACCTCGTTGAACGATTCTCTTCTGTCGTCGTTGGTTCCTTTCTTGCAGTGTCTGTCTCCGGCCGCAGCGACGTCGGGGATTTGATGTTTACCAGATTCCTGATATTCACGGTACATTCGTGAAACGGTCGAGCGGGAAAATCCCCACTTCATCGCTACCTTTGAGATGCTGTGTCTCATCGCTCGTTCACCGCCTGTAATACCACGTTCAGACTGATTTAAATCTTGATAATCTGCCATTGTAGCTGCAGTAACCGATCTAACATCTGCGTCAGACATTTGTTGTCTTATATAGGCGTTGCCGACCGCAGCGCCGTATTCTGCCTGTGTACGTATTTCTGTATCTGTATACGCATGCCTGTACTAGTGTTTTTGGCGCTTCAGTTTGTATGTACTTCAGGCCACGCAAGATGCTTTAACACAGTGCGATGAAACACTTCTGGAGAAACAATTATCTCACAGGGCTATTACAAATGATTGAAGCGATTTCATAAATTCACTGTAGCTCCATTCATTGACATATAGTCGCGACACACTACAGATACGTAGAGAAACTCATAAAGTTTTGTTCGGCTGAAGCCGCACTTCAGGTTTCTGCCGCCAGAGCTCTCGAGAGCGCAGTGAGATAAAATGGCGACAGGAGCCGAGAAAGCGTATGCCGTGTTTGAAATGCACTCACATCAGTCAGTCATAACAGTGCAAAGACACTTCAGGACGAAATTCAACAAAGATCCACCAACTGCTAATGCCATTCGGCGATGGTTTGCGCAGTTTAAAGCTTCTGGATGCCTCTGTAAGGGGAAATCAACGGGTCGGCCTGCAGTGAGCGAAGAAACGGTTGAACGCGTGCGGGCAAGTTTCACGCGTAGCCCGCGGAAGTCGACGAATAAAGCAAGCAGGGAGCTAAACGTACCACAGCCGACGGTTTGGAAAATCTTACGGAAAAGGCTAAAGCAGAAGCCTTACCGGTTACAATTGCTACAAGCCCTGACACCCGATGACAAAGTCAAACGCTTTGAATTTTCGGCGCGGTTGCAACAGCTCATGGAAGAGGATGCGTTCAATGCGAAACTTGTTTTCAGTGATGAAGCAACATTTTGGTGAAGTGAACAGACACAATGTCCGAATCTGGGCGGTGGAGAATCCTCACGCATTCGTGCAGCAAATTCGAAATTCACCAAAAGTTAACGTGTTTTGTGCAATCTCACGGTTTAATGTTTACGGCCCCTTTTTCTTCTGCGAAAAAAACGTTACAGGACACGTGCATCTGGACTTGCTGGAAAATTGGCTCATGCCGCAACTGGAGACCGACAGCGCCGACTTCATCTTTCAACAGGATGGTGCTCTACCGCACTTCCATCATGATGTTCGGCATTTCTTAAACAGGAGATTGGAAAACCGATGGATCGGTCGTGGTGGAGATCACGATCAGCAATTCATGTCATGGCCTCCACCCTCTCCCGACTTAACCCCATGCGATTTCTTTATGTGGGGCTATGTGAAAGATTCAGTGTTTAAACCTCCTCTACCAAGAAACGTGCCAGAACTGCGAGCTCGCATCAACGATGCTTTCGAACTCATTGATGAGGACGTGCTGCGCCGAGTGTGGGAGGAACTTGATTGTCGGCTTGATGTCTGCTGAATCACTAAAGGGGCACATATCGAACATTTGTGAATGCCTAAAAAAACTTTTTGAGTTTTTGTATGTGTGTTATTGTGGAGCTGCGAAATCGCTTCAATCATTTGTAATAACCCTGTATTTCGTTGCGTGAACATCATTAATACACTGTTCCGCAAAACGTATTGACGAGCTAGATGAAGGAACGTAGCATCTGAAGTACTCGATGAAGATGAACGAACGTCAGAGAGCGTGTTGCCAGAGGTCTTCCAGTCGTGCACAGGAAGTTGGACGTCAAATGGCCTGATGCCAGGATGACTAAGGGACCAAATGCGGCTGTCCCCGCAGTTTAAGGAACGACAAAAGTCGGCGAGGTTTTGCACCGCACTGTGGTGGTGCTCTTCGTTACAATGTGGGCCGGAGACAACATTTGGATGACTTTACGCGAGGAAGAATCATCGGGAAACTGGAAGAAGGAAGAAGAGCGACGAGCGTATCGCAGTAGTTTGCAATTTTTCACTGCATTGTTTCATTTTCATGAGGAACTTTCCTAGCCACAGGCTCTGCTACCCGAAGGAGAGGGAGCGATCGGTCACGGTCAACTACAGCAGCCTGTGTCAACTACGTTACGCAAAGGGTAACAAGAGACCTGCATCAAAGAGCGTGTGCAACTGTAAATATATTTAACAGGACTGCAACGCACGCCACCACATGCTCCACAGTGGCAAGGCGACTGCATGGTGATGGTCTCTTTGCCCAGCGAGCAATATGTTGTGTTCCGTTGACACCCGCACTTCGGGGGTACTTTTGCGATGGGGCCAAGACAAGGGGGCTGGAGGGACAGGGTGTGGAGTCGTGTTATCTTTTCGAACCAGGGCAGACTCAGTCTTCGAAGTGATTTTGAACGTACCGTCACATGGCGAGCGGTGGAAAGAATATTGTCGAACGTGATCGCCGGCCGCGGTGGACGAGCGGTTCTAGGCGCTTCAGCCCGGTACCGCGTGACTGCTACGGTCGCAGCTTCGAATGCTGCCTCTTGCATGGATGTGTGTGATGTCCTTAGGTTAGTTAGGTTTAAGTGGTTCTCAGTTCTAGGGGACTGATGACCTCAGATGTTAAGTCCTATAGTGCTCAGAGCCATTTGAACCATTCGAACATGATCGACTTGGTGGTCAAGGCGTTTTGTTGTTGGAAGGCATAACGTTGTAGGGGTGTAACCACCTACAAAGTATTCAGCATGTTATACACACCATTCAACATTATTATCGCACTGTACTTCTTTCCCACTGTGCGTTTTTAGGGGTGTATTCAGCTCTGACCTCATTTTTATGGATGACAACCTGCGACCGCTCTAAACAGGTCAAAGGCGGAGCTCTCGTGGTGAGAGGATATTTGGCGAATGGACTGGCCTTTCCGTTCCTGTGACTTAAATCCCAACGAGCTTGTGTGGTATGCTTTAGCGAGACGTACTGAGCATTTCCATATGCATCAACGACCATCCAGTGGTTGTCGCCCGCGCTGCTGGAGGAATGGCCCGCCATACTACAACAGTTCCTTACCAATAATGTTATAAACACGACAAATAGTACGACCGTATTGATTCTCAAAAATATTGTAACCTATGCTGACAGGTCGCTACTAACAATCACAAGATAACTGACCTCCTTTATTGCATTAGGCATTTGGAACGTTGCCCATCATCAATGGATCTGTCAAAAAATTATTATACTATCATGAGCGCAAATGTAGTACTCACCAAGCCGTAATACAAAAATATGTAGCACATGACAATATGTGGTGTACAAATGATACATATCAAAATACGAAGTTAACAAAAAAAATTTAGACGCCAATAAAGACATTCATAAATATCCACAGTGATAAGATAATAGTGCCAAGTGATCAACATCAACGGCCGTACACCAGTGAAGAAAATAATGCATCCAAAATTAAGATTAACAACACGCGCTCCAGATGGCGTCCAAAACAGTGCCACTGCATTATGTGCACGAAAGAATTTCTTTCGTTTTTTATTACAAATATGCCATGGAATTACCAACGAAAGGAAGGAAACTTAGATAAGAAGGGTCGATGATACGAAACACCTAAATAAGAAAAATATCAGAATAATGGTTAAAACGCTTGAATGCCTGGGCTAGCAGGACAGAGCGGATTAGGTTGTGCAAAGGAGTCAAAATAAGTTGCTGTCAGTTGCACTCAACATACAAACTTTATTTATCAACACACAATATTACAAGCATGCAAAGCACTCAAAACTTCAATCGACCTCCTTTGATTAACTTTAGATCGGCTGAAGGCCACACTCAAAATCCAAGACACAAGGCCTAAGCAAGAAATTGAAATACAAGATTCTTCTGGAGGTTTCACCCAAAAATACTTTCTAAATCTTCAATCTAAAGAGGCAGAAGGCCTCACCAATTTAATTTTAATGGAACTTGGCTGGAGGCCGCATATTAAGCAATAAGAAGAGTTTCGGTCAAAAGGTGGAAGCCCTTGTCTTAAAACGTTTCAGGCAAATTTCGGATGAAAAGCAGAACAATCTTATGCCTTAAGGGCAAGACAAGAACATTAATTTAAGAGATATTAATACTCGGCTGAAGGCCACATATCAACAAAATGTGTTTAACGATTTATGGCCTAGAAAAAGAGTTTCAATTTAAAAAGGCAGTATCTTAAAACATCTCTCGTAAAATTCGGCTGAAGGCCCCATATAAAATAATAACAATCTCATGCCTTAAGGGCAAGACAAGAACATTAATTTAAGAGACATTCACACTCTGCTGAGGGCCACACATCAACCAAATAACTAAAACCCAAACAGGGAAATTACTATGTAACAACAAGGAACAGCGCTCAGAAGCTTCCAAAGGTCGGCGTAAGATTGTAAAACTAACGCCCGTTTAGGTGAGACAGGCAGCCTGTCTAACGACTTCTTAATCTGAAGGTAACCCAACCGAAAGACAGCAGACCGACCAGTCAACAAAATCAGTTCCGCTTCACGCAACCACTAAAACGACCACAAGATTTCAGTAGAACGACACACTGAATATTGGCACCCACAACGACCAACAATACCTCAGCTGTCGAACTACACGCAGCGCTAGACAGCAACAACACGATGTGGAAAATACGCTCCCCAAAATTACATAAACGACCAGGGCAGGTAACCGGAACGTCAACGGCCACGATCCAGAATATACCGCTGGTCAACTTCAATAACAGGGAATAAATTTAGGTAAGCTCCACAGGAAGACGGCTGGAATCTTAGCCGACTTGAATACACACACGTTGTTGCTCGCGGGAATGTCCCAAAAGCGACAACCAGGATCGAACGAGGAAATGCAAATAGTTGAGGCTCGATAGTAGGTTAAGTGAGGACTCAACTTTCATGTCCAAGATCGGTGTGGGCGACGAACTTCGTAGCACTTGCAAGCAGCAGCTCACACGTGCACACCGCGGCCGGCCCGGCCAGAGTACGCCCGACGGAGACTTCCTCGCTGCTCCACACCAACTGACCGACTGGTCGCACACTGCCCAGCCGGAAACTATATCCGCCACACCAAAGATAGTACAGCAGTACTAGTATCGATACACACAGCTGCTGCCATTCATGCTGTCCTAGCAACATTATCGCGATAACCGCAGGATAAATAAAACCACAGGACTGCAACCAAGGTTTAAGGCAAGCATGACTCGAACCAGCCACGGCTCAACGCTATTATACAAGTATAAAATATGAATATATTTTACATTGAAAGTAAACCAAGAAATAAAGCTGAGAAAACAACATAAAGGAACATTGCCATATACTGTATTGCTTTCGTTTATGCATAGGGATGCGCTCGAGCCTACCAACTGACGCAGCGCACATATCCAAATTCAATTAAAGTAAAAGGACACTACAGCAAAATGATGACATTTCTAACCAAATGTACCATTAGTGACAATAAGTACAAAAAAAATGACAAATAAAAGAAAGAGTAGTCTGATCATTTTATTAAAAAATACGACGATATTACAAAAAAAAAAAAAAAATGGTTCAAATGGCTCTGAGCACTATGGGACTCAACTGCTGTGGTCATCAGTCCCCTAGAACTTAGAACTACTTAAACCTAACTAACCTAAGGACATCACACACATCCATGCCCGAGGCAGGATTCGAACCTGCGACCGTAGCAGTCGCACGGTTCCGGACTGCGCGCCTAGAACCGCGAGACCACCGCGGCCGGCGACGATGTTACAGAACGTGGTACAATAAAATGAGGAAATAAATGTATCTGAAATAATTTCTGATTAATATGATACAAGTAAGGGACAGATGAATCAGCAAATCGTCAATAATATTAAAATTCCAATGCCTCTTGGTTAACACCTGTTCATTGATGACAACCTTCAGATTACACCGGCTATATACGTAAATTTCGTGTTGCTCAAGAATGTGAAGGCCCCTACTCATAGGTGCAACATGCAAGATATCTAAACCACCATTAATGAGGGGCGACATATGACCATTGCCTCTCAAATGACGCCCAAGTGCACCATTACTTTTATGAAAGTGCTCCCTAAATCTGGTTACAAAAACTCTCCCCGTCTGGGCCATACATATGCCATCGCAAGACAAAAGTAGACACAATAAATAAGTACAATGAAATATGCCAAATAAATGAAAGAGTTGTGTGGTCATTCTATTAAAAATCCTGTAGTATTACAGAACATATTACAATAAAAAGATAAATACGTGAGTCTGAAATAACTGCAGATAATTATGATACAAGTAAGGGACTGATGATTTAGCAAATCGTCAATAATCCTAAAATTCTAGTGCCTCCTGCGGGCCACTTGTTCATTGACGACAACCTTTGGCTCCGACCGGATATGTAGGTAAATTTCCAGCTCTTCAAGATTGCCGATATCCCTACCATTAAATCCAACATGCAACATATCTAAACCATCATCAATGAGGAGTAAGAGAAGACCATTCTTGCAAATGCCACCCAAGTGCACCATTACTTTTATAATGAAATGATAATGAAATCAAGACCCTAAGCTGTAGACAGACGTTGATATACATCAACGGGGACAATTGAAAATGTGTGCCCCGACCGGGACTCGAATCTGGGATCTCCTGATTAGATGGCAGACGCTCTGTCCATCTTTATTTTAATTTTGTTCGGTGTTGTTCGATGCTTTTGGTCGGGGCGGACGACACATGACATCCGTTCAAGCTGATCGTTGATTCTTTTACTCAGTTTTTATTTTTTTATTACAGAGCGCCACCGCCTCTCTGACCGAACACGCTGAGCTACCGTGCCGGCTCCATCTGAGCCACCGAGGGCGCAGAGGATAGTGCGACTGCAGGGACTAGGGTCTTATCCCTTGCACGCTCCCCGTGAGACCTACATTCCCGACTTAACGTCCACACACTACATTCGTAGTGCTCCTGCCCATTACACTCATTACTAGCGGCAGACAATCTTATCGAGTCCCGTAAGAGTTCGGGTGATACGTGTGCATCCAGCACAGAAGAAGAAGGTCAATGGCCAGTTAGCCTTAGCTATATGAATATGGTATCTGTTCTTTCTTGCTCAATCGTATTGCAACAAGAGTTGATGTAGCATATGGAAATTCGCATGTCTAATTTTACCCTTTGAGAACTATGAGTGACTTTCTTTCGGAAGAACAGATACCATCTTCATATATTACTTTTATAAGTTTGATCCATAAATCCTGTTACAAAATCCCTCCCCGTCTCGTCTACATAGATGTCATTGCAAGAACGAGACTAGATTCTGTAAAAAGAAATTCCTTAAACTTGATCAGTTTTGTCATCGAGACGATGCCGCAAAACAAGTCCAAGATTCTTTCGTGTGCGGAAATCCATTTGAATCTTCGCTTTTCTGATAGCGTGCTTAGTCGTATTGCAACAAGGGCTGAATTAGCACATGGAAACTCGCATGTCTAGTTTTATTCTTTGAGGTATATACCTGACTTTATTGAGAGTTTTCCCCCACCTCACGTATGGCCTCTTCCGACTGACCACTGGCTCCTACTGTACTGTAATATTTATTTATTAGTTCAAAAATGGTTCAAATGGCTCTGAGCACTATGGGACTCAACTGCTGTGGTCATTAGTCCCCTAGAACTTAGAACTACTTAAACCTAACCAACCTAAGGACATCACACACATCCATGCCCGAGGCAAGATTCGAACCTGCGACCGTAGCAGTCGCACGGTTCCGGACTGCGCGCCTAGAACCGCGAGACCACCACGGCCGGCTATTTCTTAGTTAACAGCACCACTATCCAAACATATTTTAGCCAACCTATGAAACATTGATGATAAATATGTTCGCGTGTGCGCAGGAGGAGGAGAAGTGTCGGCGGCAATTATTGTGACGTAGCAGTTGGCTTATGATAAATGTCCATGACCAGTTTGGAGCCCATTAAGAAAATTTAGAGAACCATCAGTCAAACTCCACAGTGAACTGCATCTTTCCGTGCATTAAGTTCGAAGCCTACGCAAGTTCCTCGTCGTCATCTCTATGGTTGCAACAGGACTGCGCATCCCTTCAGAAAAGCGAAGGTTCAGGTGGATTTCCCCACCCGAAAAAAACTCGAACTCGTTTTGTGGTATCATTTCGACGATAATACTGATAATTTGAAAAACTCAGCTGTTTACAAAATCAAGTTTGGGTTCTTGCAATGGCATCTACGTAGGCTAGACGGGGAAAGGTTTGCAATTAGATTTATGGAGCAAACGTATATGAAATAATAGTTCACTTGGGTATCATTTGAGAGAGAATGGTCATCCGTTGCCCCTCATTAATGATGGTTTAGATATCTTGCATGTTGGATCTAATGGGACGGACTTGGACAATCTCGAGGAGTTGGAAATTTACGTGCATCGCCGGTCTGAGCCGAAGGTTGTCAACAATGAACAAGTGCCTCGTAGGAAGCACTTGTGTTTTAATATTTCCGACGATTTGTTCATTCACCTGTCCCTTACTTCTATCATATTTGGTTCAAAATGGTTCAAATGGCTCTGAGCACTATGGGACTCAACTGCTGTGGTCATTAGTCCCCTAGAACTTAGAACTACTTAAACCTAACTAACCTAAGGACATCACACACATCCATGCCCGAGGCAGGATTCGAACCTGCGACCGTAGCAGTCGCACGGTTCCGGACTGCGCGCCTAGAACCGCGAGACCACCGCGGCCGGCTCTATCATATTTATCAGCAATTATTTTATATTTATTTAATCTTTTAATTGTAATATTTTCTGTAATATTACAGGAATTCTTAATAAAGTGACTACACTACTCCTTCTTTTATTTGGAATTTTTCATTGCTCTTATAGTTGCAATTGTTTCATTTGGTTTGAAATTTCATCATTTTGCTTTTACTTTAGTTGAATTTGAATGTATGCGCTGCGTTAGTTGGCACACTCAAGCACATCCCTATGCATACTTGAAGGCAATATACGGCAAAGTTCATTTACGTTGTAGGGACTTCATGTTGTTTTCTCTGCCTTATTACTTAGGTTTTCTTTCAGTGTAAAAGTTTTAATATTTTATGCTTTGAAAGTAGGTTTCTGCACCACCTGGCTTTGGCCTATATAACCGTTATTCTGATATTTTTCTTATTTATGTGTTTTATATTACTGACCCTTTGTACCTAAGTTTCATTTGTTCAAAATGGTTCAAATGGTTCAAATGGCTCTGAGTACCATCGGATTTAAAATCTATGGTCATCAGTCCCCTAGAACTTAGAACTACTTAAACCTAACTAACCTAAGGACATCACACACATCCATGCCCGAGGCAGGATTCGAACCTGCGACCATAGCGCTCACGCGGTTCCAGACTGAAGCACCTAGAACTGCACGGCCACACCGGCCGTCAAGTTTCGTTTGTGTCGTTGGTAATAGTTGTACCACATTTGTAATTATAAATGAAAAAAAGTTCTTTCGTGCACATGATGCAGTGGTACAGGTTTGCACGCCATCTGGTGTGTGTAATGTTAATTTGAGATGCACTACTTCCTTCATTGGTTTATAGACGTTGATTTTTATCACTTAGCAGTACTGACTTATCACTGTGGATTTTTATGAGTTGAATTGTTTGCGTATAAAATTTTTAGTGACCTTTATATTTCCTTATTTATCATTTGTACATTTTACATTGTCATGCGCTACATACTTTTGTATTACGGCTTTGTTTGTTTTACCTTCGTGCAATTGATCGTATAATAATTTTTTGACAATTGATCTGATGATGGGCTACCCCCGAAACTTGTAATTCAGCAAAGAACCCTTCGGGCTATTTACGACCTGTCAGCATTGATCACAGCTCCTATAAATTGCTTATCAACCTTGTGGCTAGCGTGAAAGCATGTTGCGAAGCGCGCGTTGCTAACCGTGGTGGTTACATACCCTTTCAAGAAGAAGAGGACCATCACAAATTGCTGTGAGTTCAGTGTTATTATTACCGGTGAATAAAAGTGCCGCCGGCAGTTGTGACCGAGCGGTTCTAGGCGCTTCAGTCCGGAACCGCGCTGCTGCTACTGTCGCAGGTTCGAATCTTGCCTCGGGCATGGATGTGTGTGATGTCCTTAGGTTAATTAGGTTTAAGTAGTTCTAAGTCTAGGGGACTGGTGACCTCAGATGTTAAGTCCCATGGTGCTCAGAGCCACTAAAAGTGTCATTTCTGTTCGTCTACTTGCGTATTTCTTTTAGGATCCTTCTGGACTACACTGCTGCAGGTTTACTACGTATGTTACAAAATACTTGGCAGTGACACATCATGCGAAAGTTATTTTCGTCCTTAAGTTTTGTACAGTATCTGTAGTTGGTCACGCAGCACTGTGCCAACGCAAGCAAATGTAATTCGAGCTAGGACAGATTGTAGGTGGGAGTCTGTTCTTGTTTCACCCAAGACTTCTGCACCTCACTAGCTTTCCTGTGAACTCTCTTAAAAAGTTGGTTACTAACAATCTGTGGAAATTCATGTTGAATTCAGATGTAAATACCCTATGTGCTTTAATCGAAAGAGTAGAAACAGTGTGTATAGGTAATGCCAACTTAACGAAAATGAAGCATTGGCGTTAAATGGGCACACAGTTCAATCACTAATTAATGTCCAACGAACAACGAGAAGTTGCAACTTTAGCATAAAGAGAAGAGACAGAATGACAAACAAACGGATAAGATAAAAATAAATGAGTTGTTATGATAGAGACAGCTATGAAACTGAAATGGAGATTTGATTGGGATACAACGAGACATTCTGTGTCGGATTCCTGGTGATAATTTTCTACACGACGATTTAATAAAATAAGGACTGAAGACACAAGCACCATAGACGAATTTAAACATCGTAGTGTACGGGGAAAAAGCTATCACCTACTTCACCTGATTTTAGCCATGTGATAAAGTTGTGTGGCAGAATAGCGGTCATTATTGGCTGGCCTTGTTTGTACGTATTTCTTTTATTCAATCGATAATGATGTTATTGATTTCCCAGACGCATCAGATGGTGGAATATGTTTTCCGAAATCAATCAGGTATGCTGTGCGAATAACCAACATCAATAAAGTGCAGCAAGCAGAAGTCTATTTTCTTTCACATAAAATAAATAGTGCATGAGTGCTTCCGAACTGCGACAGTCGAGAACAATGGAGAATTTAAAACTGAAACAGGCCTGTATTCGGCAGTGTATGATAAATTGCTGGTGGTGATGACACCTGGCTGAAAATGACTTACAAGTTCGAGGCACCCTCCTTCGGTAATGCTGAAATTCAATATGGTGCTGGCTCACCCTTACCCTTGCCCCTTCTTCACGGAGTGCTGCACTGAGGAGAGGTATTGATGTCGATCGGTGAGGCTTGAGCAAAGTCGGCGTTCCAAAACATCCCAAAGGTGTTCTATAGGATTCAGATCAGGACTCAGTGCAGGCCAATCCATTACAGGGATATTATTGTCGTGTAACCACTCCTCCATAGGCCGTGCATTATGAACAAGTGCTCGATCGTGTTGAAAGATGAAATCGCCATCCCCGAATTGCTCTTCAACAGTGGGAAGAAAGAAGGTGGATGAAACATCAATGTAGGCCTGTGCTGTGATAGTGCCACGCAAAACAACAAGGGGTGCAAGCCCCCTCCATGAAAAATACGACCACACTATTACACCATCGCCTCCAAATGTTACTGTTGCCATTACACGCGCCGGCAGATGACGTTCATTGGGCATTCGCCATACCCACACCCTGCCATCGGATGGCCACATTGTGTACTGTGATTCGTCACTCCACACAACGTCTTTTCACTGTTGAATCGTCCAATGTTTACGCTCCTTATACCAAGCGAACCGTCGTTTGGCATTTACTGGCATGACGATGGCTTATGAGCAGCAGCTCGATCATGAAATCCAAATTTTCTCACCTGCAGCGTAGCTGTTATAGTAGTTGCAGTGGATCCTGATGCAGTTTTGAATTCCTGTGTGACGGTCTGGATAGATGGCTGCCTATTACACATTAAGACCATCTTCAACTGTCAGCGGTCTCTCAGTCAACAGACGAGGTCGGCCTGTACACTTTTGTGCTGTAGGTGTCCCTTAACGTTTACACTTCACTATCACATCGGAAAGAGTGGACCTAGGAATGTTTAGGGATGTGGAAATCTCGCGTACAGACGTATGACGCAAGTGACCTCAATCACCTGACCACGTCCGAGATCCGTGAATTCCACGGAGGTGCCCATTCTGCTCTCTCACGATGTCTAATGACTACTGAGATCGTTGATATGGAGTACCTGGCAACAGCTGGCAGCACAGTGCACCTAACGTGAAAAACGTATGTTTTGGGGGTGTCCGGATACTTTTGATCACATAGTGCATCTTCATGTTCCCTTACTGTTTTTCAGAAAGATGTCTATCTTTCGTAGCACATTAGTGATGTTCACAATACAAATAGTTCGTGGGGGAGACATCTACACTATATGATCAAAAGTATCCGGATACCCCCTCGTAGTGCTCAATTGACCACCAGATATCACGGGTGGCGCATTCGCCAGTATAAAAGGAGGCGGGGTGTACTTTGTTGTCAGTAGAGAAGTGGCAACAGCATAATGTGTCGGTCAGGAGAGATAAGCGATTCTTGAGGTGGTCTAAGGGGTGACGCCACTGGACAGCGGCTGACTGGAAACGAGTGATTTGCAATGATGAGTCACGCTATACCGCGTAGCAGTCCGAATGAAAAAACGAGCGTCTGGCTTCATTGGCCGATAGGCCCCTTGCGGGACAGGTCCGGCTTCTTTGGTGCAGGTCTTATTACATTCGACGCCACATCGGGCGACCTGCGCGCCGGCTGGGGATGAAATAATGACGAAGACAACACAACACCCAGACCCTGAGCGTAGAAAACCTCCGATCCATCGAGCAATCGAACCTGTGCCCGTAGGACGGCAATCCGTCACGCTGACGACTCAGCTATCGGGGCGGACAGCCCGAATGGTGAGTCTGGATTTATAGGATGCCTGGAGAACGTTACCTGCCGTCATGTCTAGTACCAGCAGTGACATATGGTCGAGGTGGTGTTACGATATGTGAGTGTTTTTCGTGGTGGGGACGTGATCCTCTTACTGCGATTAAGGAAACGCTGAGTGTGGAAGGAGATGAGCAAATTCTGCACCAATGTGTACTGCTTACAACATAGGAACAGTTCTGAAACGATGATTGTCTTAGCATGACAAATCTCCCTGTCCCAAAGCAGCCTGTGTAAAGCAATAGACTGTGGACAGTAAAATTCCTGAAATTGACTTGTCTGTCAAGAGTCTCGACCTAAACCCAATGGAACACCTTTTGGGATGAGTTAAAATGTCGATGTCACCCCAGACCCCACCTTCCATCGTCGCTACCTTCTGTGGTCTTGTCGCTTGAGGAAGAATGGGCTGCCATTCCTCCACAGACATTCAGACACCTCCACTGACAGTGCTCCCCATAGAATTCAAGTCGTCATAAAAGCGAAGGGTTGGAACACCCCATATTAATATTCACTAATAGGTGTCTGGATTCTTTTGAACATATTGTGTATCGTTATTTAACGAACATCGTTTAGACTTAGAAAGGAGAGAAGTTTATAGTTACAAAGCTCCTCGATAATCGAGTCTCACCCTCCCCTCCCTTTCCATCATCCCAAATGATTCCAAATCTTACATTACCTCCTGAACTGAACAAAGTAGTCAAATACGTACCAGTAAACGGTGGTCAGTGCTGTGCTCATGACATAATTATATGTAACTGTTGTATAAAGAATACATTCCGGCTTACAGCATTTATTGCAGAGATGGTAAATGAAGCAAAGTAAATGGGTGGTCTTCCACTGTTCCAGGTGCTGGGCGTGGTGCTTGGGATACTACACGGCTGGGACGCCTACCTCGCCTACAAGCATTTCCGGGGCATCTGCTGACGTCCTTAATGCCGCATTTACTTCCGGGCGTCGTGTCCACAACTAACTGGAGACTTGGCTGTCTAATGTAGCGATTTATTTACATGGAAACCTCTTATTTTGTATTTCATTTTCTATCTATTTATTATCTTGACTTTTACTAATAAAATCCTTATAAACCAATATCGTTGTACAATACTGAAGCTCAAATTCCTGTGGGCAATTCAGTGTCAACGAGAAACCATCGATGACGCGTACACATTATATCCAAAGCTGCCGTGTTCACATTAATAATGCAAATGTATTTTGTCTTCCGTGTCGCATTGCTAAGCCATTTGATTAGGTAAAGAGCGATTCTTAGTTTAATCGAATAATACTTGTGATTTACGCGAAGGTTTGAATGTGATCTTAATATTTTAGGTGACCTGGAATGATTTAGTTAAACATGTAAGGAAATGTGGCATTCTTATATTCATTGGCAGTTAGATTGACCAAATTTTTTTGTAGTGAGATAAACAAGTAAAATTACATCTATGCCTTTTTGAAGTGCAAAAGCCGGCCGCTGTGGCCGAGCGGTTCCAGGTCCTTCAGTCCGGAACCGGGCGACCGATACTGTCACAGGTTCGAATCGTGCCTCGGACATGGATGTGTGTGATATCCTAAGGTCGGTTAGGTTTAAGTATTTCTAAGTTCTAGGGGACTGATGACCTCAGATGTTAAGTCCCATAGTGCTCAGAGCCATTTGAACCATTTTGAAGTGTAAAACAGGCGAGCAAACACAGGAGTAATTAGTGAAGAGATTTGCTAACAGGCATGCTTACTCACATTTTTAGTGATATACTTTCGTCGATTTACTGTAACAATTATACATCCTTCAACATGCACCATTTTCTTCCTTTCATTTGCAGACAGTGTAGGTGGCTAGGGGGCTGAGACCAAATGAAGATGAAGGTCGCTACTAGTTCATTTACTAGCAAGATGAGTAGAAAAAAGGTTTAAAATCTGATGGTTTTCCTCTACTAAAATGTCCCGTCATAAGCACAGACTACATCAATTTTTATTATGAAAAGTATCACTCATTACAGAGCTCTCCCTTCCCAGGGAGACCGCCTTATCGAAGACACCTCCAGTACCGGACGGGAGGGTTTGCGTGCTTCGACGAAGTCGATAGCTGAGCCGGCAGTAGAGCAGCAATTCAAAGGGTCACCAAGGCGGAGTGGTCTCGTCTGAGGAGTCAGGCAAAAAGTGTCCCACAACACAGGACTGGGAGTGCTCTAGAGGCGCGGCGAAGCCAACTTTCTTAAGGAAGATAACCCCGACAGAAAACCAGGCAGGTCGCGATACCTACAGGAGGCAGCCCCATCATGCGACTTAGCCTGCACAGCGCTCGTAACGCAGCCGCTAGATTGTGAAATTACTGGCAAACTCACAGACAGCCTCAGATACAGGACTGGATCGACAGGTGACAACCGGAAAATCTTAAAGGACATACGATTTGGCATTGCGGATCATATGACTTTGGTAACGTGGAATGTTCGCGGATTGACCAACAAAGAAAGCGAGTTAAATAAAGTCCTCAGAGGAAAACAGACATTGCAATAATAACAGTAACTAATAACTAATAAAAAACTAAAAGGAACAAAATATTTGACAGATTACTGGATGGTTAATAGCATGATAGATTTCTAATTACAAGAGGTCTGGTTATTCTAAAACTGAATTATCCAGACCATTTTTTGATCTGTCAGTGTATTTTCCTCGGGACACCATTATTTTCGTTTTATTACGAAAAAATTTAAAGTTGTATTTCTTGCATTTTCATTGAGTTGGAAACAAAAGTACATTCAGGTATTCCTCAGCCGTTTTGTTAATTCCTCTGTTTACTTTGCATTTTCATTTACGAAGAATGGAGTCAATATAAATATTAAAGAGCATAGCTGTGTTGGCGAGTCTTTCTTCTCAGTTTATCATTGGCTTAAGCTGCTGCTCCAACACTAACTCGTTTCCTTCGTAAGAAGCCGCCACTATTATTTTATAACGTAACAGTTATAGGTGTATACTGGTTAGAGGAGGGAATCAAGAATTATACTGACACTTTTTATAATGATCTTCAGAAAGAAGTGAACAAAATTAACAAGGCAGAACATATTGTCATCTCTGGTGATTGTAATGCAAGAGTTGCAAACCTATCTATACCAGGAACAGAGAGACTCTTTGGAGAAAAGACTCCTAGTGGACAGGACTGCACCAAGTTTCCTGCTTTAATTACCTTAAAATTACTAGCACTTTTTACAGAAAGAAAGACAACCCTAAATTTTTTATGGAGTGCACGAGGATTAAGGTTTGTTATTGACTGTATATTAATTAATGATGAAATGAAGAATCTTATGCAAGATATACGTGTTTATAGAGGAAGCGACATAGGTATCGATTACTTCCTTTTAGGCAATAACATAACACTACTATCAAAATGAAAGAAAACAAAGAATTTCCAAAAGAAGCCACCAGAGGAGTTGTTCAAAATAATTCTCCTATGGAAATGTAATATTTGGAAACTTTATCAATAAGGACTCGAAGAAAAGCTTGCTTCACCACTAGTCAATAAGGACAATGATATAGGATGGAATAATATTAAAACCTGCACCATCGAAGCGGCCTCAGAAGCGCTTGGTAAAGGAGAGAAGACAGATGGGAAAAATAGCTCATAATTTGGAATACAGAAATTAAAGAAGCCGTTAAAAAAACAAGTAGCTTGTTTGAAGTTTCTACAGACAAAAACACCAGAGAGCTGGGAAATGTACAGAATAAAAAGGAACGTTGCGGAACAAACAGTTACCCAAAGCACTACAAAGGGCAGTGGGACTCGTTCGCAAATGTCTTAGAACTCGACACACACGGTAGATAGCAGTGTGCATACAAAGTCATGGAAGACCTGAACAAGGAAAAAAAGACACTGCCTCACCGACGGTTACACCCAATGAATAATGGATAAATTGTTACATAGACTTATTGTGTGCACAGAAGGCCGAAGGTGCTGCAGTGAAACAGTAGGGTCAGTTACTATGGAGAAGCTACAAGAAGCTTTGAAAGGCATGAAGAACAGAAAAACTGCTGGAATAGACGGAATAAGTGCAGAACTAATTAAATATGGGACGTTATCACAACATACATTGATTCACGATTAGTAGATGAATGTTGGACGAGGAAAGGGAAAGGTAATGAGTGTAAAAACTACCGTAGTATCAGTCTTTTAAGCAATGGCTACAAACTATACTCGAAGATAATCAATAACCGCATGAAGAATATCACAGAAGCCATTATTTCGGAAGAACAAAAGGATTTAGATCAGGTAGTTCATGCACAGACAATTCGTTTGTAGTTAAAAATGTTATGGAAAAATACAGAGAATTTAATATAGAAACACGTATGGCCTTTTTCAAGCTTGAAAAGGCTTTGGACCGTATGTCTGAAAGTAAATATCCTTAGCACCTAATAGAGGTAGTGAAAAGTCTATACAAAAGTACACACATTGTAATAAACACAAGTAGGAATTGATTAGAAGGAATAATTATTGCCGGCCGGTGTGGCTGAGCGGTTCTAGGCGCTTCAGTCTGGAACCGCGCAGCTGCTACGGTCGCAGGTTCGATTCCTGCCTCGGGCATGGATGTGTGTGATGTCCTTAGGTTAGTTAGGTTTAAGTAGTTCTAAGTTCTAGGGGACTGATGACCTCAGATTTTAAGTCCCATAGTGCTCAGAGCCATTTGAACCACTTGAATAATTATTAACCACTGAGTTAGACAAAGGTGAGTAGTATCACCTATGCTCTTTAATACACTCCTGGAAATTGAAATAAGAACACCGTGAATTCATTGTCCCAGGAAGGGGAAACTTTATTGACACATTCCTGGGGTCAGATACATCACATGATCACACTGACAGAACCACAGGCACATAGACACAGGCAACAGAGCATGCACAATGTCAGCACTAGTACAGTGTATATCCACCTTTCGCAGCAATGCAGGCTGCTAATCTCCCATGGAGACGATCGTAGAGATGCTGGATGTAGTCCTGTGGAACGGCTTGCCATGCCATTTCCACCTGGCGCCTCAGTTGGGCCAGCGTTCCTGCTGGACGTGCAGACCGCGTGAGACGACGCTTCATCCAGTCCCAAACATGCTCAAAAGGGGACAGATCCGGAGATCTTGCTGGCCATGGTAGTTGACTTACACCTTCTAGAGCACGTTGGGTGGCACGGGATACATGCGGACGTGCATTGTCTTGTTGGAACAGCAAGTTCCCTTGCCGGTCAAGGGATGGTAGAACGATGGGTTCGATGACGGTTTGGATGTACCGTGCACTATTCAGTGTCCCCTCGACGATCACCAGAGGTGTACGGCCAGTGTAGGAGATCGCTCCCCACACCATGATGCCGGGTGTTGGCCCTGTGTGCCTCGGTTGTATGCAGTCCTGATTGTGGCGCTCACATGCACGGCGCCAAACACGCATACGACCATCATTGGCACCAAGGCAGAAGCGACTCTCATCGCTGAAGACGACACGTCTCCATTCGTCCCTCCATTCACGCCTGTCGCGACACCACTGGAGGCGGGCTGCACGATGTTGGGGCGTGAGCGGAAGACGGCCTAACGGTGTGCGGGACCGTAGGCCAGCTTCATGGAGACGGTTGCGAATGGTCCTCGCCGATACCCCAGGAGCAACAGTGTCCCTAATTTGCTGGGAAGTGGCGGTGCGGTCCCCTACGGCACTGCGTAGGATCCTACGGTCTTGGCGTGCATCCGTGCGTCGCTGTGGTCCGGTCCCAGGTCGACGGGCACGTGCACCTTCCGCCGACCACTGGCGACAACATCGATGTACAGTGGAGACCTCACGCCCCACGTATTGAGCAATTCGGCGGTACGTCCAGCCGGCCTACCGCATGCCCACTATACGCCCTCGCTCAAAGTCCGTCAGCTGCACATACGGTTCACGTCCATGCTGTCGCGGCATGCTACTAGTGTTAAAGACTGCGATGGAGCTCCGTATGCCACGGCAAACTGGCTGACACTGACGGCGGCGGTGCACAAATGCTGCGCAGCTAGCGCCATTCGACGGCCAACACCGCGGTTCCTGGTGTGTGCATGTGATCATTGCTTGTACAGCCCTCTCGCAGTGTCCGGAGCAAGTATAGTGGGTCTGACACACCGGTGTCAATGTGTTCTTTTTTCCATTTCCATGAGTGTATTTATATTGACTCCATTCTTCGTAAATGAAAATGCAAAGTAAACAGAGGAATTAACAAAACGGCTGATGAATACCTGAATGTACTTTTGTTTCCAACTCAATGAAAATGCAAGAAATACAACTTTAAATTTTTTCGTAATAAAACGAAAATAATGGTGTCCCGAGGAAAATACACTGACAGATCAAAAAATGGTCTGGATAATTCAGTTTTAGAACAAGTCTCTCAAATCTCTTATTTAGGCTGCGCTACAAGCTTTCATTTTCACACTGACACTGAAAACAAGAGAGACAAATTCCAAGCTGTCTGTGGTACAATTAGAAGCGAAAACTGGATTACCAAAAAAAAAAAAAAGAATCAAGGAACAGAGATGAGGTTCCTAAGGAAGGCGAAGAGTGCACATGAAGATATATGATTACAAATGAACATAAGAGAACAGAATTACATATTTTCGACATGAATGAAAAAAATCAAAATTATCGTGAAGATTGGAGACAACAACTCATGCGAATGCCAGGTCACAAAATTCCCCGGAATATCCTGAACCACAAGCCGTATGGGAAAAGAGATATCGGAAAACTTGGAAAAACGTGTGAATGATCTTACTTATTTGTGAATTCGGAACAGGCAACAGCCTAATCTTTGAAAGGAAGATGATAAATGACTATGATGATGATGATGATGATGATGATGGAGCTCTAGTGAAGAGACGTACAAGTCATTAAATTACGTATGTCGCTTTATTCTTGTATTATGATCGTGTCTGTTCTGCAATGATTTTTGAAAAAGTGGACGATTGTAGATATCTGTTGAGGAGGATTCATAGTTTAAAACTGAAAAAGACGAATAGATGAAGACAGCTGCCTTTAAATGTCGACTACTGAAATAAGTGGATAAATACGCACACGATATCACTGTTATTATACACAGTCCAGACACATTAATGTGACCACCGCCTACGTTCGTCGCCAGCGTGCACCAACTACTCACAGAGGGAAGGTGGCAGCACAAGTAAAGCAGGGTATGTAAAACGTGTCACGGCGGGGGATGTCGACAACATTGTAGTCGTCGTAATACGGACACGGCGCGATTTATCTGACGTCCAAAAGGGCGCGATCTTTGGCTTTCGGGCCAAGGGTGGAAGGATTTCCGAAACAGCTAAATTAGCAAACTGTTCGGATGCGGCGGTGGTTAAATTATACCATGCTTGATAAAATGAAACTATCCAAAAACGGTCACAGATGACAGGTGTTAACGGCGCCTGGGGAGATGTGAACGAACGAACAGAAGTGCGAAGTGCAACTACTGAGCAACTGAGCGCCCGTATGGGCCAAGGGGCTGCAAACAGCATCTTCTCAACGATCGTTCAGGAAACATTTCTGCATAAGGGCCTCTGCAGTAGGTGCCGGCCTCATGTACCCATCCTGACTTTTGTTAATCGGCGACGAAGGCTGAAATTTGATTTCAGAGGAAACGTCTAAAAACAAGTATACTGCAACAACCGTCGGAAGGTTCCAGGCCGGAGGGCATTTACTAGGTGATATCTTTATTATGGAAGCCGTCATAGTGGCGAAGGGTGGACACAACGCACACTAATGTCCAATAATAGGTTCAAACGTCCCCTTAGAATAATTATAAATTACTGTGCTAGTAAACCTCTTACGTTATTTGATTTTCAAAGAGCTGAGCAAAACTAAACGTAATCAGACATTTCTCTCTTTACTTATTCTGATCATCACTAAACTGACTTTCAATAATCCCTTCAAAAGAATGGCCCTGACTAACAATAACCTGTACCTTTCACGAACCACTTACCTCACAAAAATCTTCGTTACTCGAACTACTGCAACACAACGAGCGCCAATACTGCCAGCTAAATAAAAGATTCTAACTACTGAAGGCACTAACTACTGATAGGCATAGTTAGCAAATGAAAGATTTTCATAGAGAACAAACAATATATCGTCCAGGTCGTCTGCTCTCAAAACTCTGCCATCTCTCTCCCCACATCCACCACTGCTTACGGCTCACCTCCAACTGTCCAACGCTATGCGCTGTTCACTCCCAAATGCCCAACACTACGATAGCGAATATTCCAACAAGGAGTCCAACCAGCCACAGACTGCACACAGCACAGAATTTTCTTACAGAGCGCTACGTGGCGTTACCAACATTAAAACCTAATCAGCCTACTTACAAGGTATCCGGAAACATTTGATTAGGTGGTGAAGCTCGTATGTCTATCACCATCATCATCGAACTTTCTTGAGTTCTGACGAGAAAACTTCCCCTACAACGTCCTCCTGAAAGTGCATATACATCCAAGTCATCAAACAAAAGACACACAAATGATTGTGAACATAAACCAAAACACTATCACCATTATCTGTAAATATTATGCGTTAGTGTGTGACGTTTCAATTTGTTTTCTGTTACGTGCTCTTACACATGATTTCAAAACAGAGCTCCCAAAAACGGAGTACTGTCACTGTCTTCTTGGAATTTATTTTGTCCGATTGGGATATCTCTTGCTGTGACAACTGTTTACTCTCCTTGTGCGTGAGAGGGCATGTAATTAATTTATCACTTTTTTATCAGGCTGAAAGGCCATTATATTACATGACGTAATAGCAAAGTCCTTCTTATAATTAACAAAATAGTCGACTTCTCTTTATTAGTTGCAAGACAACACTACCGGTCGTAATGTGTTTATTACACCAGTTTGGGTAGTGCAGCAAATGCGTTGTTGCCTACGTAGTGGCCGTTGAGACTAGCATCTGTGAATGTCAGTAATTCCTTATAAAGAAGGAAGAAAATAACTGCTTTAGCTGTGCGACTTTGGTGAGTCTGCTGCAATACACCACTCTACGGTGTTTTGTCTGACAGATTATTCTCCCAGAAACATTCTAGTTTTTCATTAAAATTTCGTCTGGTTGAACCCTCATGAGAGCAAAGTAACTACTTACATGTAACGTAAAACCAACAGTTTTAAATTGCAAATGTAAGTAATGCCGTCAATATTTTACTCACTGCCTTCCCAGCAGTACGTAAGTGATATTTCCGTAGTTTCACCTTCGTCCTGGATTCTACCTTTAAAAATTGCTAGCTCCAGCTGAAGTAATTGATAGCTTCCAGAATGAGATTTTCACTCTGCAGCGGAGTGTGTGCTGATATGGAACTTCCTGACAGATTAAAACTGTGTGCCGGATCGGGACTCGAACTCGGGACCTTTGCCTTTCGTGGGCAAGTACTCTACCGTCTGATCGCCCCAAGCACAACTCAAGCCCCATCCTCACAGTTTTACTTCTGCCAGTATCTCGTCTCCTACCTTCAAAACTTCACAGAAGCTCTTCTGTGCGCGAAAGGCAAAGGTCCCGAGTTTGAGTCTCGGTCTGGCACACAGTTTTAATCTGCCAGGAAGTGTACTATCAGCGCACATTCCGCTGCAGAGTGAAAATCTCATTCTGGAAACATCCCAAGCCGTGTCTCCGCAATATCCTTTCTTTCAGGCGTGCTAGTTCTGCAAGGCTCGCAGAAGAGCTTCTGCGAAGTTTGGAAGGTAGGAGACGAGATACTGGCAGAAGTAAGGCTATGGTGACGGGGCGTTATTCGTGCTTGGGTAGCTCAGACAGTAGAGATCTTGCCTGTGAAAGACAAAGGTCCCGAGTTCGAGTCTCGGTCCGGCACATAGATTTAATCTGCCAGGTAGTTTCAATTGACAGCTTGCTTGTGAAAGTTCGTATTTCACTTGGCATAGTATACGTAATCGTTTCACTGGTGGCAAACATTTCCGATTACAGAATCAACCAGTATTATACTGTGTGAGAATGAGGAAAAGAGCGGTATTCCTGGAAGCAGCCTATGACTACTTGTGGTTTACCGGGAAATTTCACAAACCTTCTTGCGACAAAGTGAAACGGAAGCTTTCGCTGATTCCCTCAGACAGCATTGTATCAGAACCGCGCACTGGCCCCGACAGTCCATTCAGCGCCGGCCTGCCACCGCGTCATCCTCTGGTGTGTTACGTATGACCAGGGCCGGTCGCTGTCAGTTTCTCTGACCCTGGAACCGCTACTTCCCACTCAGGTAGACCTCAGTTGCCATCACGAGGCTGAGTAGACCATGTTCCAATCCTCCCACCAGGGACAAGTTCCTGGCAGTTCTGAGCGTAATACCTGCGTCCTCAGCTTACGAGATACGCAGATCCTGTACCTATGGAGATTGGCGAGAAAGTAGATAGCAGCACGAAAAGTTATCTATATAACAACGCATTTTGGAAATGTCTATGCCTCGATTATTCAAACCAACGTAAATTCGCAACCATGTGTCTAAAACAAGGTGAACTTACCTGAAGTTTTAAACGATTCTTAATGCGATCGTGCGCAGTAATCAGCGAGGGTGGTTGGCTAACACTGGTGAAAATAAGAGGAAAAATGTTTGTTTCGTAAACAATTCACCTTACTTATCGACGTAGTCTCCTTTGATGGATATCGACTTGGTCCAGTGATCCTCCAGCTTTTCCATCCCCCAGGAAAACAGGTTATGTCAAACTCTACAAAATTCTCGTTGGCTGCAACTATCACTTCCTCATTTGATGAAAGTTTCTTCCCAGCAAGCCGACGTTTCAAGTTAGGGAACAGTAGAGGTCACTTGGGGTTAATTCTGATGAATAGGGTGGATGGTGAACAAAGCCCAAGTCATGCACTTCGTCTTTGTTATCACTGCTGTATGGGATGGTGCATTATCCTGCTGAAAGTGCACTTTTTGCATGCCAACCTTCGTTTTATTTCAGCCAACGAAAATTTCAAACGATCGAACGATGAAACATAGTAGGGTCAATTTATGGTTCTGCCTTGTTCCAAGTAATCTATAAGGATTATTCCTTCGGAACAACAAAAAACAGTGGCCGTCACCTTACCAGCTGACAAAAGGGTTTTTGTCCTGTTCGGTGCACTTTCACCAGCATTTGTTCATTGTTTTGACTGCATTTTTGACTCTTCTGTGTAATAATGGATCCAAGTTCGATCAACAGCCGCAAATCGGCGTAAAATGTCCCACGGTTTGCGAGAAAAAGTCGCCAGATTTTGTTGAAGCGTTGTATCGGATACGCTCTTCGTCGAATTCGAGCAATCGCACACACCTTTTTGATAGTCAGTGCAGTGGATTACGCACTCACTAAGTGGAGATGCCTACAGTCTCAGCCATCTAGCGAATTTTTATTCTGTAGTCTTGCGTCACCATATCATGGATTTTGTCAATAGTTGCCTTTGTGGCGACCTCAACTGGATAGCCGGAGTGCACTTAGTCTTCAGCGCTTGTCCGAGTACGTTTACATTCATTAATCCAAAAGTAAATGGTCTTCAATGACGATGCAGAAACCCGTAAACTTTATGCAGTTCTGTTTGGATTTTTGCAGTAGTCCAACTCTTTACACGAAAATGTTTAATAACAACAAGAAACTCTGTTTTCTCCATTTTTAGTCGCAGTCGGCACACTGATCAATTCAGATGGCTGCACATTATTGAAATTCTTTCTACGATCTTGTAAATTTACCAGACTTATCAAACCAGCATCGTACGGTGTATTTCCTGTCGACGAATCTGTAGGTAAGAAACTGTTGCAGCCCTACTATTCGCTAATGTTCCTGAGACGATATCTCCGTGGCACGTCCGGGGTGGAAAGAGGAGTTCGTTTCTGCTGTTGGAGCGAAATGTGCTGTGGTAAGTCTATTTCGACACATAATTAGGCTCGAACGTTTACTGGTCTGCTGAGTCGGTTCTTTTTCAGAGAGCCAGATCTGTTACAGATAATGTGATACTGCAGCAGAACGTCGCGATATTCAAGATGAAGATTATTTATACTGTCCGAGAGCATTGTATAGTTTCTTGAAATAGCAACAAGGAAAAGGAAACGAAACGTCACTTCTTGAGTTACTAAACTTAAAAGAAAAAGGATTTATAAATAACTGGCAGCATATTTTTACTTCGATGAAAAGCAAAACAACTTTTATGTAAGCATCAACGATAGTTTGTCTCAGTTATTAAAAACTGGTGTACCTAGTTTTTCACACAGCTTCAAAACTGAAGATTTACTGAAATATTACCTACCTGAGAGTTGTCAACATGTTTTTAGGATGTTGTCTAAAACGATTTAAAGAGAAAAAGTGTTTAGTAAGCAGGTTGCATAAACATTATCGTAGAAGAATAATTTATCCATTTTACTTATTGTTGAGTTCCAAGGCTGTGGACTGCATTACTTTAAGAAATACAGCAACCAGACACATTTCCAATCTCTGTCTTCCTCTACAGTTTTTGCCCTCTACAGCTCCGTCTAGTACCATGGAAGTCATTCCCTCATGTCTTAGCAGATGTCCTATCATCATGTCCCTTCTCCTTATCAGTGTTTTCCACATATTCCTTTCATCTCCGATTCTGCGTAGAATCTCCTCATTCCTTACCTTGGATTGATAAGGTAAGGCGTCGCATCTACAAATGCGAAAATAGGAATAACAAGTAGAATAGAAAGGCAGCTGCAGCGTCCATTTTGCTGTCAATGTTTTAACGATATACTGAAGATTGAAATATGTATTACGCGAACTCAAGATGGGTGAAAGCCCGAAACGCGTGTGAACTTAAATATATATACAAAAAAAGGAACAGGCTGCTGAATTTTTTTTAAAATAACTATTATAGAAGTCTGCACGTCTGTGGAGACGTGATCCTAGGTCTTCTGTTTTAATTTTAGCTTAATGTCCAAAACGTATTTTATAAATACAATTATTCTTTTAGCTCTGGTTTTTGAAAGCATTGCACTGTGTCACGAAGGGTATGGATACATCATTACGTGAAATTTCTAAATGCATATGCAGTCAGCGATAACACAGACAACATGTAAAATAATTCTAGATTATTAAGTTGAAAAATATTAATGCGTAAGGAATACGATAGCTCCTAGAAAAGTTTTACAGTGAAGTCAACATTACTTTAATTTTTGAAGACATTTCCACTACAGTACTCTTTCATCATCCTTATTCACAGTTCCACTCCCTTCACTGTTAGAAAATAGTACTTCTTCCGGCCAGGTTCCAGTTCATATTAAAAAGGCACACTCACGTGAAGCGCGGTCATGGATTTAGGAACCATGTTCAGAAATTTGATACCAGTGTAGCTAAAGTACCATAACTTCTTTGAATAATATGCAGGAACTACGTCGCGATAAAAAATAACTTCTATCAGCTCTTGAGTTTTCTTACGTGAGGGAGCTCATACAGAGCTTTGTTGGCTTCTCAATTTTCTGGCTGTTAACTAACAGAAATCAAAGACATCAAGCTACTGTACTGGTTTTTGGCGTGCAGTACTGCCATCCTAAATGATTATACAATACTGTGTGCAGCAACACTGGTAGTAGCTACTGTTCAATATTTTGTTTTACCGGTATGTAGCTTGTAGCACTAGGTATCAATAGTATTACGATACATAAAAAGATAATTTTAATTTAAGATATGTTACATATTTCTGTCAATTCTGTTTCCGTGGACGCTTTGCTCTACGTACAAAATAGACATATACAGAGTGTTCCGAAACAGTTTGAAAAGCTTGTAAGAGTGTTACAAATTCAAGTACTTGCACGCGCCAACTTGCGGTAACGTGCAGTCTTCTGTGAGTCCGTGAATTGCTATTTGTTCAAATTCTCATTACCAGCTAAAATGTGCTTTTTTCGGAAGTGATAAGTTTTAGCTAGGGAAAATAAGCTACGTTTGTTGGGTCTGAGGAAACCATCTCTGGCAGCCCGCTTGAATTTGCGCGAATGGCTAACTTCAGTGCTAAATAACTCGGAAACGGCGCAACGTATCAATTTTTTTTTCGTAACAACATCCGACCACTTTTAAAATTTGAAAGCTACTTGTCATGTCCCTAACAGGAAGCATCAACGGACCTTAGCGAGTTTGCACTCCAACATAAGAGACGTTTCCCGACTTAAGACGATCAGTCAGTTGATTCCAGAGAGTAGTAGCGCGAGAGTCAGTCATTATCGCTGCCTGCTGGAAAGGAATCGAATTTCTGGTCATTAAGGATTGAGGAGCTAAGAGGCAAAGAAAATTTCGCAGGCAGCAGTAGATTTATATGAAAAAAATTGAATTTATTATCCATTTCAGTTTCGATTTCAAACCTAAATCTAACAGGTTTCTCACAGCAAAACACAATGTCGTGTGTGTACAGGGAGATCTAGCCAACCGTATTTTATGCGGACATTATGGACATTAATGGAGTAAAAAGTCATTCGTCGAACAGCTTGCAACGGAAGAGTGAAATAAGCTCGAAAGTACCCGTATACGTTAGAAACTTTTTGATAAAGCAGTTCTCTGGTGAGTATAAAAGTTTACGTAAGATACAATTCACCAATGCAAATGTTACGCTGTTTTCGTGTAGCAGTCACAACGTCCATCTTACGAAACGATTGCGAACACATCTTTTTCCAGGAAGGGAAACCACAGAACATTTCTCCGGAATTGCTGCACTTAACAGCTGTTAGATCGCTCCGCAGAACACGTACTTCCGCCTTTCGCGTGATACACGAGATGGAGCGACTCTATCACAATGCATTCGGTACCAACTACGTAGAACTATCACTACGAAACGGCAAAACAGCATACAGTCTATCAGACGACGAAGGCGTTTGTGTCATACGAGATAGTTGCCGCTCCGTAGACCAATTTACACCGAATGCTGGATATTCTAAGCAAGTGGTAAGTTGTGATATCCTTCTTCATATCCTTAAAACACTCATCTGAAAAATATTTCTTGACGAAGAAACTTAAGCAAAATGTAATTCCATGTGTAACAATAAAACTCTTGCAATAATGATAATACAACAGTGTTGAATGTGTGGATGCGTATACCAAGTAAAAAAGACAGAGACTTGAAGAAATATTTGTGAGTTGGATACTACTACTACTACTAATACCACTACTACCACCACCACTTTCCAGTGAATTCTTATCTATTTATTTTTTACATATCTATTTCCGAAGAACCAAATTGAGGAGCAAATCTCCATGGTCATGGAAAGTGTCAATACGTAAAATTACTACAGAAATGTAATAATAGATAAAATAAAATGTTTATGAATTCCAAAAAGACGGTAGGATATAAGTTTATATAAACGCTGTCAACAATATAACACAGGAATCAGCTTAATTTTTCAAGGAACTCCTCGACAGAATAGGAGTGACCCATGAGGAAACTCTTCAGTTTAGATTTGAAAGCACGTGGATTACTGCTAAGATTTTTGAGTATTTGTGTTAGATTATTAAAAATGAATGCTGCACAATACTGCAAGCCTTTCTGCACAAGGGTCAAGGATCTACATCTACATTTATACTCTGCAAGCCACCCAACGGTGTGTGGCGGAGGGCACTTTACGTGCTACTGTCATTACCTCCCTTTCCTGTTCCACTTGCGTATGGTTCGCGGGAAGAGCGACTGTCTGAAAGCCTCCGTGCGCTCTCTAATCTCTCTAATTTTACATTCGTGATCTCCTCGGCAGGTATAAGTAGGGGGAAGCAATATATTCGATACCTCATCCAGAAACGCACCCTCACGAAACCTGGCGAGCAAACTACACCGCGATGCAGAGCGCCTCTCTTGCAGCATCTGCCACTTGAGTTTGTTAAACATCTCTGTAACGCTATCACTGTTACCAAATAACCCTGTGACGAAACGCGCCGCTCTTCTTTGGATCTCCTCTATCTTCTCCGTCAACCCGATCTGGTACGGATCCCACACTGATGAGCAATACTCAAGTATAGGTCGAACGAGTGTTTTGTAAGCCACCTCCTTTGTTGATGGACTACATTTTCTAAGGACTGTACCAATGAATCTCAACCTGGTACCCGCCTTACCAACAATTAATTTTATATGATCATTCCACTTCAAATCGTTCCGCACGCATACTCCCAGATATTTTACAGAAGTAACTGCTACCAGTGTTTGTTCCGCTATCATATAATCATACAACAAAGGATCCTTCTTTCTATGTATTCGTAATACATTACATTTGTCTATGTTAAGGGTCAGTTGCCACTCCCTACACCAAGTGCCTATCCGCTGCAGATCTTCCTGCATTTCGCTACAATTTTGTAATGCTGCAACTTCTCTGTATACCACAATATCATCCGCGAAAAGCCGCATGGAACTTCCGACACTATCTACTAGGTCATTTATATATATTGTGAAAAGCAATGGTCCCATAACACTCCCCTGTGGCACGCCAGAGGTTACTTTAACGTCTGTAGACGTCTCTCCATTGATAACAACATGCTGTTTTCTGTTTGCTAAAAACTCTTCAATCCAACCACACAGCTGATCTGATATTCCGTAAGCTCTTACTTTGTTTATCAGGCGACAGTTCGGAACTGTATCGAACGCCTTCCGGAAGTCAAGAAAAATAGCATCTACCTGGGAGCCTGTATCTAATATTTTCTGGGTCTCATGAACAAATAAAGCGAGTTGGGTCTCACACGATCGCTGTTTCCGGAATCCATATTGATTCCTACAGAGTAGATTCTGGGTTTCTAAAACGACATGATACTCGAGGAAAAAACATGTTCTAAAATTCTACAACAGATCGACGTCAGAGATGTAGGTCTATAGTTTTGCGCATCTGCTCGACGACCCTTCTTGAACACTGGGACTATCTGTGCTCTTTTCCAATCATTTGGAACCTTCCGTTCCTCTAGAGACTTGCGGTACACGGCTGTTAGAAGGGGGGCAAGTTCTTTCGCGTACTCTGTGTAGAATCGAATTGGTATCTCGTCAGGCCCAGTGGACTTTCCTCTGTTGAGTGATTCCAGTTGCTTTTCTATCCCTTGGACATTTATTTCGATGTCAGCCATTTTTTCGTTTGTGCGAGGATTTAGAGAAGGAACTGCAGTCTTCCTCTGTGAAACAGCTTTGGAAAAAGGTGTTTAGTATTTCAAATGCAGACTGGATTTCTACCTAGTTTTAACTGAGTAAAATCAGCTAACACCTGGGAATAAGCTGCTATTATTAATAAGAAACGACATTAAACAATATGTATACCGCGAGGCCAATATCAGAATAGCCAGAATAATGAACAGGGCTCAACAAGAGGTTCGCTAACTTACACCACCCATTACCCGAACCGCCGGTTTCTGAGCTCAAAATACACTTAGAGTGTGGCAAAGAGTTATCCCAAAACATGATACCAAACGTCAAGCGAATGAAAATAAGCAAAGTAGACTACTTTTCGTGTCGAACTATCACTTACTTAAGAAACTGTTTTAACCGTCTAAATAGCAGCATTAAGTCTTTGAACAAGATACTGAACATGGGATATCCATGACAGTTTACTATCTGAATACATAGAAATTTGAACTGTTCAGTCTCACTAATCATAATCCGATTCTTCATAATTAAAAGTCAGGTTTTGTTGAATCGTGTGTTAGAAATTGTAAAAACTGAGTCGTACTATGACCTAGAGTTAATTTATTTTCTACAAGCCCTGAGCTTACGTCTTGAACTGCATTATTTGAAACAGTGCCAAAGTTGCTCACAACATTCTTTATACCAGGCTAGTGTAGTCAGCAAACAGAAATATTTTAGGTTCACCCGTAATACTAGATGGCATATCATTTACATAAATAAGGAACATGAGTGGGCGCAGCACTGATCCCTGGGCCACCCTCCTTTCAACCGTGCCCCACTTGGACCTCATGTCGTAGCCATTCGCAATACTGTGGAGAACGACCTTATCTGTCCGTAAAGTAAGATGTGAACCAAATGCAATATTTTGTGATAAACATAATCAAATGTCTTAGTTTAATCCATCCAATACCTCACATTGAAAAGAGAATATAACATTTTCAGTTAATAAACCACTTCTAAAACCAAACTGTACATCTAACAGCAAATTATATAAAACGAAATGATCCCTTGTCCTTGCATAACAGTCTTTTCAATAACTTTAGCAAACACTGCTGGCATAAAACTTAGGTCTAAAATTGAAACTTCCTGGCAGATTAAAACTGTGTGCCAGACCGAGACTCGAACTCGAGACCTTTGCCTTTCGCTGGCAGAAGTAAAGCAGTGAGAACGGGGCGCGAGTTGTGCTCGGGTAGCTCATTGGTAGACCACTTGCCCGCGAAAGGCAAAGGTCCCGAGTTCGAGTCTCGGTCCGGCACACAGTTTTAATCTTTTTGCTGATGATACAAGTATAGTAATAACATCCAAAAACCAAGAACTAAGTGATGTAATTGTAAATGATGTTTTTCACAAAATTATTAAGTGGTTCTCAGCAAACGGACTCTCTTTAAATTTTGATAAAACACAGTTTATACAGTTCCGTACAGTAAATGGCACAACTCCAGTAATAAATATAGAATTTGAACAGAAGTCTGTAGCTAAGGTAGAATTTTCAAAATTTTTAGGTGTGTCCATTGATGAGAGGTTAAACTGGAAGCAACACATTGATGGTCTGCTGAAACGTCTGAGTTCAGCTACGTATGCTATTAGGGTTATTGCAAATTTTGGTGATAAGAATCTCAGTAAATTAGCTTACTATGCCTACTTTCATTCACTGCTTTCGTATGGCATCATATTCTGGGGTAATTCATCGTTGAGTAGAAAAGTATTCATTGCACAAAAACGTGTAATCAGAATAATTGCTGGAGCCCACCCACGGTCATCCTGCAGACATCTATTTAAGGATCTAGGGATCCTCACAGTAATCTCACAGTATATATATTCCCTTATGAAATTTGTTGATAATAATCCAACCCAATTCAAATGTAATAGCATTGTGCATACCTATAACACCAGGAGAAAGGATGATCTTCACTATGCAGGGTTAAATCTGACTTTGGCACAGAAAGGGGTAAATTATGCTGCCACAAAAGTCTTTGGGCACCTACCAAACAGCATCAAAAGCCTGACAGATAGCCAACTAACATTTAAAAATAAATTAAAAGAATTTCTAGATGACAACTCCTTCTACTCATTGGCTGAATTTTTAGATATAAACTAAGTAAAAAAAAAAAAAAAACTTAATCATTAGTGTCATGCAATATTTTGTGTAATGTAATTTCTTGTACAGACATCTTTTATTAACCCGACACGTTCCACATCATTACGAAGTGTCGTATTCATGATCTATGGAACAAGTATTAATCTAATCTAATCTAATCTGCCGGGAAGTTTCATATTAGCGCACACTCCGCTGCAGAGTGAAAATCTCATTCAGGTCTAAAATTATCTGCATTATCCCTTTCTCCCTATTTATAAAGTGGCTTTATTACTGAGCACTTTAGTCGTTCAGGAAATTGAACATTCCTAAAGAAAAAATTACAAATGAGCATGAGAAATGTGTTAAGGAAAGCATCATAATTGTCATCTATGTTATCAGCACTATAGACATCCTGCCGCTCTTGTTCCTTAACAAGGTTTACAAAATTCTCTATTGCCATTGGATTTTTCTTAACAGTTTGTAGGTACATATAACATTTGTTTGAGTACGTAAGCCTTTTAGTATTAAATTTGGTGCATTTTGGTCTGAGAGGCCATTCATCCTTTTACTTACAGATGCCCATCTAATAATGAAAAATGAACGAACATATCGTTTATAGTTGTGCTACCGTTTCCCTACACCCAGCTTCGAAAAATCCACTGTTCGAGTTTTACGTTGAGTGCAATGATGACTCAATCTTTCAACAAACCTCGTAACTACATGTGTTGTCCACCACTAAAATGTTTTTTGGAGTATGGAGTGAAAGCAACGTCTGCTTTATAGTGGGACAATGTTACGATTTTGTTCTTGGCCAGTTTACTTATACAGGATGGTCAAAAACAGCCTGTAAAGCTCGTCAAGAAAATCAGAATCATGATTTCTGCTATTTTGGTCTTGTCAGTATGTTTATCAAGTCCAACGCCACCCAGCCCTTGTCACTGCTGTCCACCATACCAACTAATGTAAAATCTGTTGCAGAACTATAGAACATATTTTATGTTTAAATTACGTCGTATCTTGAGAACGAAAATCTCCTCTATAAAACTGAAGAGCAGTTCCCCAAACAAAAATCATGTGAAACCCAGCTCGCTCTGTTCCTTCATAAGGTTCATAGCGATGTAGAAAAAGGGGGTCAATCGGTCACTCAACCCTTATATTTCACTACCATTACAGTCACTCGTGTGTTTCCTGTTCCTATACCTCTGCAATGCTGGAATTTTTCTGATATTCCTGTCGGGCTCATTTCACATGTATACGGAATGGACTAATATATTGCCTGACGTTTCTAGAAGGTATGTTCTTGGAATTTTGAGAGTAAACCTCCCCATCACCTTTCTAGTAGCCTCAGATACAGGAGCTGACTGGAGAGCCATGCCCATAATGCTCCAAATGTTCTCAGTTGTGGAGCGACCCTGCTAGCAACATAGGGTTTGGCAAACACGGCTACAAGCGCTAGAAACTCTCGCCATGCGCGGGCGGGCATTACCTCGCTGAAATATAAGGCCAGGACGGCTTGCCATGTAGGGCAACAAAACGGGACGTGGAATACCGTCGCCGCGGATGACGACCAAGGGGATCGTGCTATGAAAAGAACTAACACCCTAGACCACCATTCTCCGTTGGTAAGCCATACGGTGAGCGATAGTAAGGCTGGTATCCCACTGCTGTCCGGGGCGTCTCTAGATACTCTTCGCCTGGTAATCGAGGCTCAGTCTGAAGCGGAACTCATCACTGAACACAGTTCTACTCCAGTCAATGAGATTACAGGCCGATGACGTATCTGGAGACTCCCCAGACAGCAATATCATACCAACCTGTCACTTGCCATACCACCAGACAACTAGTAGTTACGGTTTGGGGTGCCATTTATTTTCACAGCAGGACACTTTGGTTGTCATCCACCGCAACTTTACGGCATAGCGGTACGTCGACAATATGCTGCGTCCGTATGGTTGCCCTTCATGGCAAGCCAAGCAAGAACATCGGAGCCCAAGCGGTTCCCCTGCCTAGCATACCGAATGGAGGTCCCAAGTAAGCTTCACAATTTAACGCTGCGTTACACATGTCTGCTGTAGAGGGTAGCGTCAATGACGCTTCTTTCGCGTTTTCAGTCAGTCCTGAGACTACAAAAGCACGCAGTCCACTGCAAGGGACGCTTGCTGTTGCTGCTGTGCCCTGCGTGCATTTGCTGCTTAAGCACTGATTGAAAACGTCAAAGAAGCGATCATTAACAGCTGTTCACTGAAGTGGACAAGTGTACCATAGGGTTAAGCTTTAGCTAACGTAGTCTGATGCTGTAATTTGATATCATGTCTCTATGTTTCTCGTCATCTAATATATTGGCTACCCAAGAAAATGGTATTTCTGTATGTCTGTTGGTAGATGGTTAACACGTAAGTATGTAAATGATAGATTATTTTTAAAATTTTGCTAAATAATTTTGTGATTGATCATGACGGAGCAAAGTTGCATGCTTCAGTGCTAATCATAATAAAATAATAGAAATTCTTATACAAAAATATTACTATTCGGAAAAAGTAGATTGTAGACGGTAACTTGATGATAAATCATTACTGAATACATATGGGAAATTTTCAAAGCCTTAAACAGTACTTAATTTCTGTTCGAGAAATATAATACGAAAGTAATGCAAAATTAATTTGTTAATTAACAAAGAATCTAGTTTTAATGGAAGTTTACAATACAGGGTGTAACAAAAGGTGTGACCAAAATTTCAGGAAACAATCTGCACACGTAGAGTAAGAAAACATGTTGTGTGAATATTAATCTGGAAATGGTTAGTCTCCATGTTAGAGCTTAGTTTTGACAACTCTTCAAAACATTAATCATGTAAGGTGGCATGGTCTCCTGACATTCATTTCTTACATACTCTGTCCTCACAATCGTACTCTGCACATCAAGATGCTTCATTCGAACCCAAACTCGATAAGGTAGAGTCAATTTTGTATGAATTCATGTAAGCAATATGCAAATCTCATAAGTAAATTGCGCACCGAGGTAGAAAAAGTCGAGGCTGGCGTACATAACATGACAGTCACAGGAATATTCGTTCTAAAGAGGAAACCAGCCAGCTGAGAAGACCATACCTTCAGAGGGCTGGGTCAACAACATACCTACTTCGGCCAAAGCGACTGCCCAGAGAGAAGACAGCTTTTGCTGGAGCGAAGGGATAACGACCCCTGTGTTAGAATTAAAAGGAAATTTCGCTACACTATGTGGTAGCGCCCAGAAGACGCATTTTTTCACGGGCCAACTGTGTAGCTACAGAGTTCTCACAGGAGGACAGTATATGCCTAAAGGAGATGATACAGATTTCCGCATTGGTCGACATAAACGAAACGTCGTCCTCCCGTTTAAAAGAACAACGCCTGACTGGCGGAATATTTCTGATGCAAAGAGTCAGAGGAGTGAGGGAAGGCAGAAAATGATATACCTTTGCAACTTTTCTAGAAAAAGGGGCCGTTCTGTTGTCGCTCTTGGAGCAGGAACACGTAACGAGAGTGAGTGTGCTCGTACGTGTACTCAAAGAGTGAGGAACAAAGTCTCTCCTCAGTGCTTCACTGGGAGACCACCTCTGCTGTTAGCAAATCGGAGTGACACTCTATATTGAGCCGCTCCCAATTAAGCGTTGTTCACTGTGTTGGCCGCCACACTTATTGTGCGGTGTGAATACGGAGAGAGTACTAGTTAAACGCCTGCGAGTACTGAGTGGCATCGGAGTGGGCTGGTTATCTGACTGCTGTACCATGCCAATAGTTAGACTAGGGGCGGATAGGAGTCCTTGACTTTATCAAGGCGTAGGGAGAGTTTGATTGGCGAAGGTCAATCCAGATGAAAAAGTTGTGTTATTTGTCAGCAGCAAGCGACACAGGCAGCAGTGGTCGTAGCTCATGGTATTGTGCACTACAGCGTGTGCGGGCCCCATCTTTCCTCCCTAACAGTACTCTCCACTACATTTCTCACGCGAAAGCCTTGACCGTACTTAGAAAAGTTATTCAAGTTGTGTATGCTCGGCTCTCAGCCATTCCGCTGATTAAATAACACTCTTAAAGAAAAGGGAGAAAAGAACCTTTCCATACTTTGTAAAATAATAGCATTCCTGTCCATAAGAGGTAATCTACTGTTCCGAAAAGAACCCGGAAATTTATTATTATTTTATAAGAAAAAGTTTCACTTGATTTCTCAGAATTTTTTGTAATAAGTAATATTTTTCGTCGTTTAATGTTTTTCTTACACTAACTAGCAATAGTCCTGTACCCAACTATCTCACTAGTTATGTATGAATATATAGAATATTTTTGTGTCTTTTCCTTACAGTGGACGATTACAGAAGATATTTGTTGCTGAATGTTTTTCAAGCAGTTCTTGTTGATACATTAGGCGCGTCTCTCTGTTGTAGTGTGAGGTGGAAATTGTTTCTTGCTGGAGCCAAAGAGTACCTGTTGGGTCAATCCAGTGTACAACTCGACAAAATAAAACCCACACACTTACAGAAAATGGCGACCTGCTAGGATAGGTAAAACTGCCAGGATAGGTAAAATAGGTACGTTACCAAGATAGAAAAGTGTCAGAATATATGATAGTTAGGTACGGCAGGTTGCAGCATTTTCATTTTGAAAAACTTTCTTTCATGTACTAAAAGTTATTTGCAAAGATTATGGAATAGAATAGATACAAGTAGTGAGGAAAGTAGAATTGTAAGGACAAGGTCTTGTGTTATTGTGTTGGAAAATTTTGGATTTTTGAGTTTCAGTTGATAGACAAAGATGCTGAGACTCAGAGTGACGCAGTATCAAATAAGTTAGAATTAAGAAATAACATTTTTCTCCCTTTGCGAGTGCACAGGTGGAGATTGGACACTGTAGCAGTGTGAGGAATGTTTCTTGAAAGTTTGGGCATACATTTTTCTACACACTGTGTAGTCGATACCGAACTAACACATTGCATAATTTTTTGTGTGGGATAAATTACACAACGGATCTTTTAGATTAATATTAATTGAAAATTTCTTACAGAAAGCAATGACTTTTTTTAACTTTTAGAACAATATAAATGATCTCGCGGCAAGGTCCACATGGTTCTTTGATGTTCAGTTTTGTCAAAGGTGGTCACTTGATTACACTACGACTGAAATTGTGATGGATCAAATAAGACCTTGTTAATCTAATGTGAAATCTTAATCATCTAAATTATGTGAAAAAGGTGAGTACTCATTCATGATTAGAACTATGAATGTGCGTTTGTTGCTCTGGTATTGTTATCCTAATAAAATGCAGCTGCAGTTTGATTTCACATGAGAGTAACGTTGATTTTTCTTACGATTTAGTTAGAAACAGAGCGCAAATGGAACTCCTATCCCTAACTTACAACGTACGGGTTTTTTCTCGTTATCTTGACAGTTGACTTGGCTGGTTATCAAAACGTATAATGAACCAACTTATAAGACTTCATGGGACAGATCTATAATTCATTTGTTATCAGAGTTCAGTGTCATTCAGCTGTCGCAGTATATTTCCTCACGTACACATGATTTAGTACAGCTGTTTGTTTCTGTTCTGACTGTAAGGAGAAATATATGTGCAATGAGCACGTTCTAACGACATGTACTGTCGCGAGGGCTCTTTTTCGCCTGTAAACAACGTTAACTTGCTTTGTATTCCACTTTATTGTTACCATCATGACGTTCAGAACAATAACATTCAGTTCAATGAATATCATAACATAAGTCGATATTTTGATCTGGTTCCTGGTATTTTTTGGAGTATTAAAAGTTTTTATTGAGTGTTGTTCTCAATATTCTGATGTGTGGTTTCAGCTACTCAGCACACTTAGCAGTGATGTGGTGGGTATTCAAAGATACTGAACAACTTACATTGGATGAAATATTTCTGTTTTAAAAGATACTTCCACAAACAAAGGGAAACCAAACAGCAGTTTGTTTCCATTCATGAAACGATGAATATTAACACAGCAAAATGTTGCGAACCTTCTATCAGACCTCATCTATCATTCCTGTTGACGTGTCAGGAGATGAAACAAACTGTGAAGCTTTATTAATTTGGAATGAACTACACCAGTCTCGTTAATTGCTGTCCGTGCGTCGACATGGTGGACAATGAGTAAGTTGTACAGAGAGCCAGTGTTATGAAATAATGAAAACAAACAGTGAACAAAAATATCTAATTGGGTTCATATTCAGAAAATAATGGCACTGATATTGATTTTAGTTGCGATTGCACTGGGGGCAGTCCCGAAAGGCTGAAAAAGAACGAAAAGCCTCCTTGTATCTAATAACGCTTGTGAAGCAGAGAAGAGAAAGAAAATACGTATATCAGATTCACTTACCACCGGGGCTTCGACCATGACTAAGTCTCGCCTTGTGAACCAAATGTTTTGCCACAAATCTTTTAATGGCCATTAGAAAAGATGCGCCCTTGAAACGTCGAACCTCTCTGGATCTTCCGTGCAACAAACACTCCCCCTTGTAGGAGGAGCTGCCGTGGTAGGTTACATGTATCTAGTTTTTTTCGGAAAGTATTTGATACTGTAGGCAATGTTGATTTGGAACAGAGAAAATCTTGTGAAAGTACGCTTCAACTTTCTTTTGCAGATGTTAAAGTCCTTAGCTTCATCTGTACAGAGATTACTCACGAAATTCACAATACTGTCTGTGCGAAGCATCCTATAAACGGTTGTGTTAACAGTATCGATTACTCGGCAACCCATGAAGATCCGAAAGTTGTAACTACGCACCAGTGCTTCCAAAAATAGCTTATAGAAAGAGAGATTTACGAGGGAAACTTGCTAAATTGACATATCGAGGAGATTAAAGTGAAATTTGGTTGTCCGTGTGATTGGGTGCCAGTGAAATATGAGCTGCTCAACTCAGGTGTTTACAACTGCTCGCTGGGAAATACACGACACACAGTGCGCGGTTCTTAATACTCTGTTGTCGCGATAACACTCTGGAGCGTGATAATATACCATACGGTTGTTTCTCAATCGTTATTTATTTTTTTCTCTCGCCTGCTAGTAATGAGTAACGGACAGCGAACTAATCTGGATGGCTAGAAAAATTACTCTACGCGCATCGACTCGTCGACCTGTACTGCCTGTGTGTGGCGTCCAGTAGTTAACCTGCGTGTTGTTTTTAGGCTGTTATCTCCACTTTTTCCAGCATACAATTCTCTGATACCCATTAGCATCTCAAAACCACGTCGCAAATAAACAGTTAAACTATGAATACGCGCAGAACGAAGTTCACACAATTCACGGACAGGTCATGCACAGAAACTTCTTCCTCAGGGCAATTGACATTTGTGGCAAATAGGGAAGGTATCTGGCCACAGAATTTCTGCAGACTCTGTCATACGAAAGCAATGGCGAGGAAAAAGATAAAAAGAATAATAAGAAACACGGACAACCTAGACATGATGTTAAGCGATTTACTTCCGCTCTGAAAATCACATTACACGCACAGATAAGGCAGCAAAATACACAGGAGGAAGTTTACACGATTCACCGACAGATGGCACAAGCAACATTGATTAATTTAGAATAGAGTTAAATGATGCCAGGAAAGTATCCGCTCACATAATCAAGGACCAGACTCAGGATGAACGAAACTATCTGATGGAACACTTCGATATTCCTCTTAGTAGGCAGGACTTCTCGGGAGTATTAAAAGCAACACAATTAAGAACATTACTATAGCTGCCAAGCGAGGGAGGTCTGGATCTCAACGAATACAATACAACGTCATTCTTCACCAGTACACGTTTCTTGGTCACGGCACTAGTGCAATCGCAGTCGTTTGTATTCTACATCTACATACATGCTCGGCAGGTCACCGTATGGTGCGTGACGGAGGGTATCTTCTACTACTAGTCATTTTCTTTCCTGTTCCATACGTAAACAGAGCGAGGGAAAAACGACTGTATATGTACTTCCGTATACGAAATGTATGTTGGTGGCAGTGGAATCTTGCTACGTTCAGCTTCAAGCGTTTTCTGTAATCCCCTCTTACATACCTAACTTGCTCATTCCATTTCATATCGCTCTACAACGTTACCCCTAGATATTTAGTCGACGTGAATGTCTTCAGCTGCACTTTATTAATACTGTATTCGACCGTTAAGGGACTGTTTATCCTTCTCATCGGCATTAACTTACAGTTTTCTACATCTGGAGCTACGTACCATTCATCAGACCGGCTAGAAATTCTGTTCCGTAGGCCAAGGCATCATCAGCAAACAGCTGCAAATTGCTGCTGACCCTGTCCGTCAGATCACTTTTGTATATAGAGAACACCAACGGTACTATCACACTTCCCAGGGGCACTCTTGACGATACCCTTGCTTCTGGTAAGCACTCGTCGTCGAAGAGAACATACTGCGTTCTGTTACCTAAGGAGCCTTCGAACCACTTACATATCTGGGGAATGTGATCCAAATACTCGAACCTTCCTTAATAGTTTGCAGTGGGGCACCGTGTCAAAAGCTTCTCGGAAATCTGGGATATAGAATTCACCTGTTGTCTTTAGGGACCGATAATGGTTCAAATGACTCTGAGCACTATGGGACTTAACATCTGAGGTCATCAGTCCCCTAGAACTTAGAACTACTTCAACCTAACTAACCTAAGGACATCACACACATCCAGGCCCGAGTCAGGATTCGAACTTGCGACCTTAGCGGTCGCACGTTTCCAGAGTGTAGTGCCTAGAACCGCTCGGCCACTTCGGTCGGCGTGACCGATGACCTCAGCAGTTTGGTCCCATATTCCTTACTACAAATTTCCAAATTTCCTGTTGTTTTTCACGCGTGGTTCGTACGATATCACGTGAGATAAGGGCAAGCTGATTTTCGCACGAGTGAAGCTTTCTAAATCCGAGCTGATTTGCCGAGAAAAGCTTTTCCGTGTGACATAAATTTATTATATTTCAAAGGAGAATATGTACAAGAATTATGCCTTCAACATATGGAAGTGATTTGCAAATGGGAACACTGAGGGTTTTCAAGTACGAATTATTGTAAGTCTCTTTATATGCACTGTCTTCTGCTTGGTTCCAAAAGCAAATGAATTTTCGGTTGGAACCCGTTTGGACACAGTGAATATTCAATTAGATTCACTTAAATGAGTGGAGTCAGTGAGGATGGAGTAGTAGGAGTGACAACGGTGAAAACTGTTCATAAATGCTCAATCTGGAATGTGATGAATATTTGCTAATAAATGAACCCATATTTCCTCAATTTCACGGGCAATCGAACAAGCTTTCCGGGCATGACTCAAATTCTCGTTGTCACTGATGTTTTCCCTCATTTCTTTTGAAAGACACATCAGAGATTACCCTGCAAACCTTCGTATACAAAGAGCTGTTGTGGCAGAAAGCCTGGAACCACAACAGCACGACTTTAATTATGCATGTTTCAGGCAGCTCTACTTGGCATTCATTCTGTTGAGTCACCGGTTCGTGAACGTGAAGCGACGAAGGACGAGAAACACTTGTTCTTCGGGCCCGACAGTCGAACACAACAGTCCACATTAATTCGATGTCTGATGACGTTAAAATGTTCACATGTGCTGCACTCCTGGTGACAAGACACTGCAGGATATAGAAGATACTCTTTCTCTTACTGCGTGAAAAAAAAAAATATATGTAATTTTGGTATAGGTGCACAATAAAAGGATTACTGTCAAAATGGATAGGAGAAACTTGTAAATTTGAATTTGCTTGTTAATTCGTCTAGAAAATTATCGATCCATTTAGTACCTCTGACTGGTGGGTTACGATCAACTGTTCACAGAACTGTACACGAACTCAAATAGAAGTCTAAAAAAATAAAGATAATGCACATATTGACCAATTGAAATATTGTAGCCAACATTAGTGTAGCAACTGGCTACTTCAGTCGGTGCATGGTGTAGAGACTGATCCTGAACGCTGTTTTCTTTTCCACTGAATCATGTTTGCATGTCTTGGGGTATGTGATCTCGCAGAACAATCGATGTGAAGAGTCCAGAAAATTCTCATATTACATTAAGATGATGTGGAAACAGGAGCGTTGTGTGATGAGTGATGCCAGTAAGTTTTTCAGTTGTATTCAGTTGCTTATTATTACTGTAAAACCTAAATGAAAATCGAACTGCATGAAATTATCGTTTTGAGGCAGTAGACTGTCGTCACCATCTGAAAATTGCCTTTACCCCATTCACAAGCAAAATGAGACTGCTCGTGCATAGCCTCCTGACATCTATGGACGTTTAAGGAAACTACGTGCACAAACCCGACTGAAAGCTGGTGTTAGATGTCAGCAGTGTTCCTATTGCTTCTCGTGGCGATGTGCTTGTGCGTAGTCGCAAACATTTCTGGGTAACAGGTGTATCAGTGTTAGGCATATTCTCGGCGTTTAAGTTATATAATGAAAATACTGAGATTATGAAATGTCAAAACCTCTAAATTGCGGGTAAAGATTTGACCAACAATCTTAGCCACTCTAATTTTGGACATTTGAACCCAACAGAGGTAACAATGTGCACGGCAGAATCTGTTTCTGTTGATACAGTCTGCAATAGAAACTGTTACAATAATATATTTGGTGATCAACTTCGCACAGTTGCGGTTCATCATCATGTAGAATCATTTAAAGGACGTATATGCAGTGTCTGTTCTTTCGGACCTGTGTGAACGAAGAGACACCATTTTTATCCAGCAGCCACTACGAATTAAGACACAAAGGAATAACAGATATTGGCTGCACATGGGCGTTAATTTAAATCAATGGGGAAAGATGAAAATTTGTGCTCAACTGGTAGTCGAAACTAATTGGGCTTACTAGGCAGCTGATTTGACTACTGAGCCATCCAGACGCAGGGGTCACCAACGGCGCGGACTATCCTAGGACGCCGCCCCTCAGACTCGAAGGTGTCTAGGCGGGTGAAGGTAAAGTGGGCTTGGTTGTGGAAGTATGTGGCGTAGGTGTTTAAGAGGAAAACAGAGTGGGTGGCAAGGGAAATCTGTTGGAGTGTGTGGGGGCGCTGGAAGGGGTGGATGTTCTGCAGGACGCTGGTGAGGAACCAGATGATGTCTTCTGCTATAGGGGGAGGGCGGAGGGAATTGATAGGGTGGATGGGTGGTCAATGGGGCGAACGGGCACAGTGAGTTCAGGGTTGGTGGAGGGAGCTTGGCTTTGCATTTGGAGGAATAGGTGGGGAGAGGTTCATTGCAGGTGTTGCAGGACGGGGGGGGGGGGAGGCGAGGTTTGTGACACTGTTTAAGGAAGTGGGAGGCTTTACAATGGGGGCAGATGGGTGGGTTCTTGCAGTTTTGGGTGAGGTGGTCATTGTACAGAAGACAACGCTGGCAGCGGTAGGATTGAGGAGGGGAACGAGACGGGTCAACAGGGTGGTGGCGGTTGAAAATCGATGGAGGAGGCGGACTCTTTAAATATACACATGAGGAAACTGGGGCCAGAGGAGTTGTAAATACGGAAGGCGGAGCGGACTACCAGGGCGGGGTGGGCATTTATTTCCACCAACACCGCAGCCTCCGTGACCACGGGGCCTAGTTTTGCGATGATGGCGGTTGGGGCTGATGAGGTGAGTAGGATGTAAGGAATGGGGTGAGGGATGCGTGGGGCCCAAAGGCGATGCGGGGAAGGTGCTGGAGGAGATCAGTATGGAAGGACGGAGAGGGAGACTTGATGAGAACAGAGTCTCTGCGAGGGATAAGTTGGGTGACGGGTGCACTGGGGATGTACTTCCGGATTTCAAGGGTGAGGGTGCGGGCATCCAGGAATTTCGGATCAGGGTTGGCTAGGACAAAGGTATACAGGGAAGGGGCTGGAGAGGAGGGAAGTGGGGTCAGCGGGAGGTGGGGCGCGCAGTGGCTTTTTGGATGAGGGAGTAGAGGAGAGGTCGCCACTGGGCCGTTTGGAAGATTTTTTGGCGGGTGTTGCCTGGAAGGAGGGATGAGGGACTGGATGGATCGGGAGGTGGTGGGAGGCAGGGCCCTCCTGTGAGGCAGTAGTACCAGATGAGAGGGTAGGGCGCTCTGTGGCGGCTACTGTGGCGCGGCGGGTGGTGACTCAGTCAGGGGTAGCAGTGGTAGTTGTAGGGGAGAGAGGGGGAAAGTCGTCTCGGCGGGCGACAGGAGCGGGACGGGGAGTGGGAGCAGGGGCAGAGACAGGAGCAGGAGCAGCAGCAGGTGCAGTAGCAGGAGTGACGTACAGTTGGGGATACAGTGATGGAGAGGAGATAGATGGGGAGGAGACTGTGAGTAGGGGAGGTGGATGAGACGGGTCAATCCCAGAGGAAGCACTCCATGACATTACAGTGGGGGCAGGTGAAGGGGAGGTGTAGATGATGGTGGTAGTTGGGGCGTCCATTACTGCAGGCAACAGCGAACACCGAGAGACGGCGGCAGCGGCGGTGGCAGAAGCGGCGAGCACCGAGAGCCGGTGACAGAAGAAGCGGCGAGCACCGAGAGACGGCGGCAGAAGAAGCGGCGAGCACCGAGAGACGGCGGCAGAAGAAGCGGCCAGCACCGAGAGACGGCGGCAGAAGAAGCGGCGAGCACCGAGAGACGGCGGCAGAAGAAGCGGCGAGCACCGAGATACGGCGGCAGAAGAAGCGGCGAGCACCGAGAGACGGCGGCAGAAGAAGCGGCCAGCACCGAGAGACGGCGGCAGAAGAAGCGGCGAGCACCGAGAGACGGCGGCAGAAGAAGCGGCCAGCACCGAGAGACGGCGGCAGAAGAAGCGGCGAGCACCGAGAGACGGCGGCAGAAGAAGCGGCGAGCACCGAGATACGGCGGCAGAAGAAGCGGCGAGCACCGAGAGACGGCGGCAGAAGAAGCGGCGAGCACCGAGAGACGGCGGCAGAAGAAGCGGCGAGCACCGAGAGACGGCGGCAGAAGACGCGGCGAGCACCGAGAGACGGCGGCAGAAGAAGCGGCGAGCACCGAGAGACGGCGGCAGAAGAAGCGGCGAGCACCGAGAGACGGCGGCAGAAGAAGCGGCGAGCACCGAGAGACGGCGGTAGAAGAAGCGGCGAGCACCGAGAGACGACCAGGCGGCAGCGGCGGCGGCAAACACTGGGCGGCGGTGGTGGCGGCGGTGGCGGGTAGCAGTGACGGCGTGCAGACGGGCAACAACACGACAGGCACGGCTGGGGCTCTTCCACGTCGAAGATACCCCCTGAGAGTAGCTCAGGCAGTGCGAGTCCTCAATGAGGAAGTGAGGGAATCCAACCCTCGAATTGGCGGTTGTGGATTTTTTTCTTTATTGTAATTTTAAAACCTGTACAACAGGCAGGCTGTCAGCAGCGTTCTATGCTGCTCTTCAGCCATAGGATACAAAACGAGAAAAAACAGAAAGATTACACAAAGGTTACAGAACGGTGGGCAAGAAAACAGTTGACACAGAAAGGCAAACACGGAGCCGTTCACACTTGACGATAGTCCACACTTAAAACTGTTAACACGACGCACAAACACGGAAGATGGCGATGGCACAGGTGAACGATGGAGTGCGACGGTGAACACTGCACAGTAAACACGACGGCACACACGAGACACTGATGGCGATGATCTCCGGCGCGCGAAAGTCCACGTAGCGTGTGCGAGTCTGGGGACCTGCCAAGAGGGGAAGAAGGGCGGAGGGGGGGGTGGAGAGGGGAGAACAAAGACGCCAATGACTGAGGAGATGGGAGGAGGAGTAGAGGGATAGGGGAGGGGAAGCCCTGGGGAGGAGTGGCGAGAAAGGGATGAGGGAGGGAGAATGCCCAAAGGAACAGAGACAGGAATAGGGAAGGAGGATAAAAGTTGGTAGGAGGGGTATATGGAGGGAAGGAGGACATCATCAGGGAGGGGGAACTGGCGGCAGCCACCTTGGGAGAGGGTAAGGAAGGTAGAGAGATGGAGACCGGGTGGGACGTGGGAATACAGGCACAGCAACGGATGGGAGCGGGAGAGGATGGGCGAGACAAGCGGGTGAGGAGGATCGAGTTTGCGTGAGGTGTACTGGATCTGTAGCCTCTCAAGGAAAAGGAGGAGGTGGGGGAATGGAATTAGATCATACAGGATCTGCATGGGGGAGGGGAGACGGATGCGATAGGCGAGGCGGAGAGCATGGCGTTCAAGGATTTGGAGGGATTTGTAAAAGGTAGCGGGGGCGGAGATCCAGGCCGGATAGGCGTAACAAAGGATAGGGCGGATGAGGGATTTATAGGTGTGGAGTATGGTGGAGGGGTCTAGACCCCACATACGACCGGAAAGGAGATGAGGAGATGGAGACGGGAGCGTGCCTTGGCTTGGATTGTCCGGAGATGTGGGGTCCAGGAGAGTCGACGGTCGAGGGTGACACCAAGGTACTTGAGGGTGGGGGTGAGGGCGATAGGATGGCCATAGACGGTGAGATAGAAATCAAGGAGGCGGAAGGAAGGGGTGGTTTTGCCTACAATGATCACCTGGATTTTGGAGGGATTGACCTTGAGCAACCACAAGATGGGATTGGAGAAGGTGTTGGGAGCGCTGCAGGGTGGGGGCAAGGGCAAGGAAGGCGGTGTCATCGGCAAACTGGAGAAGGTGGACGGGAGGTGACGGCGGCGGCATGTCCGCCGTATATAAAAGGTACAGAAGTGGGGAGAGGACGGAGCCTTGGGGCACACCGGCGGAGGGAAAAAAGGTGTAGGAATCTGTGTTATGGATGGTGACGTAGGAAGGACGGCGGGAGAGAAAGGAGCCGATCAGACGGACGTAATTAATGGCAAGGGCGAAGGTTTGGAGCTTGAAGAGGAGACCGGAATGCCATACGTGGTCATAAGCTCGTTCGAGGTCCAGGGAGAGGAAGATTGCAGAGCAACGGGAATGAAGCTGTTCAGGAAGGAGATGAGTGAGGTGAAGGAGAAGGTCGTCGGAAGAGAAGGATGGCCGAAAGCCACACTGGGTGATGGGAAGGAGGCGGTGCTGGCAGAGATGCTGGTGGATGCGGCGGGTGAGGATAGATTCCAGGACCTTGCTGAAGACTGAGGTAAGGCTGATGGGACGGTAGGAGGAGACGGCAGATGGCGGTTTACCATGTTTAAGGAACATCAGGATACATGAGGTTTTCCACAGGTCGGGGTAGTAACCGGTGGACAGGACTACATTGTAGAGCCTGGCCAGGGTGGAGAGGAAAGAGACAGGAGCTTCACGAAGGTGACAGTAGGTGACCCGATCATGACCAGGAGCGGTGTTGCGTTTGGTGCGGAGTGTAGCAATGAGATCCTGTGTAGTGATAGGGGCATTGAGTTCTGTGTGTGCAATGTTGTCCAAGTACTGGAAACCAGGCGCTAGGGGAGGGACAGAGGTGTCAGTTCAATTGCGGACATCCGGGAAGAGGGAGTAATCGAACTGGGGATCATCGGGGATGGAAAATACATCGGAGAGGTAGGAGGCAAAGTGATTGGCCTTACTAAGGGCGTCAGGGAATAGGTGATCATCATGGAGGAGAGGATAGTAGGGGGAGGGTTTAGTTCCGGTAAGGCGACGGAAGGCTGACCAGAACTTTGATGAGTTGATAGGTAGGGTGGCATGTCTGTCGCCAGTCCCGGCGTTTCTTGGCCGCGAGCAAATTACGAATGTGTCGCTGGAGTTGCCGGTGGCGTCGGAGTGTGTCCGAGTCATGCACGGTAGAGATGACGGGATTCACGGAGGAGGAGGACGGCCTGTGGGGGTAAGGTAGGACAGTGGGGGTGGATGGCGACAGTAGGGACATGGGCCTTCACAGCCTCAGACAAGGTCTGCTGGAGAAAGGAGGCGGCATGGGTTACATCGTCAGGGTGGCAGTAGGTGAAGGTGTGGCTATCGACCTGGATGGAGAGGATATCTCGGTAGGCATTCCAGTTGGCACGGGAATAGTCATGGATATACTTTGGGGGAGGGTCATTATGAGGGTCGGGGCGGGGGCGACGACTGTCGGAAACGGTGAGGAGGACATGGAGATGGTCGCTACCAATAGGTTCCAGGACATTCACCGTTATGCGGCCAAGGAGGTTAGGGGAGGAAAGGATAACATCGGGAGTGGAGTTGGATTCGGGACGGGTGTGCTGGGGGATGGGGATGAGGTCCCCTTGAAGGGAGGAGAGGAACCGATGCCACCGCCGTAACTGGGCGGCGGAACGACTATGTATGTTGAGGTCAGTGGCGAGCACATAGGCGGAGAAGGTACGGTCAATGTAGGAGAGGAAGTTGAAGGGAATAGGGACGTTAGGGCGGACATAGATGGTGGCGCAGGTGACGGTAAGGCCAGGGAAGAAGAGACTAAGGATCAGGTGTTCGGTGGGGTTGGGAAGGAGAGGTTGTGCACAAAGAAACCGAAATGGAGCAGTTCTCTGATAAAGATTTCTGTCGAGAGGTATACAAAATCTTGTTGGCTCCAAAAATAGTTTCAGTGGCAGCTAATTTTGCTTCTGCATCTCAAAGTAGTATAGCAACCCAAATCAAATCACACAAGCCATACGTAGATAGCAGTAAACAACAACCAATTCACTCATCATCTAGTAGACGCGCAGTTTGCAGTTCAAAGAAAAATCCAATGCGAACAGTGTGGATGTGTTCAGTGTGCAAAGTACCTTTGTGTCTGAGAGCAGGCAAGAACTATTTCAAGAGATAGAAAGAAAATTAAAAACTAGTTATTTCAAAGTTCAACCACCAAATTTCGAATTTGTATACTGAAGTGGGGTGGTGGTTACCTGTAGTGACCACATTTAATGTTAATATTTTTTGTTTGTTTAAGTGAATTTTTAAAAACTCAATGTGTAAAACATATCAAGACAATAAAACAAATGTCTTACAAGTACAAGAAATTTGAAATTTGCAAGTAATTTTTCTTGCCCCACTAGGGTAAATTTTAGTGGTGTTTACCTGCCCCTCAAAGAGTTAAATATGATTCTTCTCACAATTCACATACTCGTTCAAAGAAAATCTTTACTCATGTTAGTCATCTAGAAGTCCAGAAATATATCTCAAGCACTTGGTAGTTTAACAGTTACAACATAAAAAAGTAATATGTAAAGGAACTTTCGCTTGCATTGATCAATACTGCTCTGCCACATAGGTATTTCAGTAATGATTTTAAACTTTTAATTCTGATGAAGCCTGTAGTTATTGCTATTACTATCATTATCAAATCTAAGTAAAATTAAAAATAAAGGAGGTTATATTTAAATATTTTTTCATAACACAGTTGCGATGTTACAAGTGCACTGATTATAGATAAAATATATGAAGTCTATAACTTTTCTTCCGCCTCTTCCCTTACAAATTTGAAGCTTTATTATGAAAAACGTATTGAAACTTCACGATTCATAGATGGTTTTGACCATCACGGGCTTTAATTTCTCCCATCTTTCAGGCTGTATATGCATCCCACAGTAGAAGAACTGGCAGTCTTTTGAGGAGTTCCATGTATCAAACCAATTTTGCACAGCGAGGCCTTGTGCCATTGATAAAAAAAAGAGGTGGTATTCAGAGGAAGCATTGTCTAGGGAATACAGCTGGTTTCTGCATGACTTCCTATTTCAATGTTTCCAAGTACTCGTACGTTTTGACAGGTTTTGAAATATGGGGTCGAGCATCGATTGCAAAACGGTAGAAGCAAATTTGTAGATATAATACATAGGAAATTTGATACATATATTAAGTAAAAAAAGTCCATTGGTCATATATAGTGTGCTCATCATGTCAAATAAAATGCAGACTGAGCAATAGGTACTACCTCTCGAATATGAAATACAATAGGGATAGCATACAATTATGACTATAAAACAGTACATTGCTTTTGTTGACAATTAAGATAATAAGAAAATAATAAGCCAACCTTTGATTCGTTATGCAGAAATTATTCATGAGGTCAATCCACAATGTAGTCTCAGGTCTTGGTGCTGTATAACAATCTTGGTCTTAGTAAATGACAAGAAAGAGTAGTACATCGTAAATCAAACATTGCTTCTCAAATAATATGAGGCATATCTGTTATCTACTTTAGAGTCGATGTCCATGAATCATGCATGACACAGCATCAAAATAAAGTGTAGACAGAGGTGTAGGTATTAAGTACACAAAAAGGAAGTACAAAACCAAAACAAAAAATAATTGTTATGATACAAAAAGTGATATATGTCCATCTAACGGACAGATGATTAGAATTGCAATAAATTCATGTTAGATGTAGACATCCCATGAAGATATGCTTGTTCTGTAGGAAGGTTGTATTCAGTATGACCAAGCTAGAGGATAACCAGTCCTAAGTAATTTTGCACATAGAGTTTCTGTATGGCTTGTACGTGACATTCTCTTGATCTTGCTTCATCTTTTCAAATAATATGCCTCAATTAAATTTTTATGTATAAATGAGCACTTTTACAGGTTGCAGCAGTGGACTGCTGTTAGACTGGAATGTTAGACTGTGTTGTATGGATTGTACATGACATTCTCTTGTTCTTGCTCCATCTTTTCAAATAATATGCCTGAATTAATTTTTTATGTATAAATCAGCATTTTTACAGGTTGCAGCAGTGGACTGTTTACCACAGCACCATTACACTCACCAGCAGTAATGTAAATGGTCTTTTTTGTTTGTGAGAGTTACTATGATGTGCAAATAGTTTGAACATTGGAGATTGTCGTGCAGTAATTAGTTAAGGAACCTCTGAAATATTGCTGGAGTGCTTGATATGCTACACAGTGCTGGGTAAAATTGAAGTAGTGTGTTGCTGACATTGAATGTTTGAGACCCTTCACAAGGAGAAACTGGTAGTATGTTTCACAGTGGATGTCAGATGAACACAGTTTATGATACAAAATGCATAGAGAGTGTCCACATGAAATATGTTTGGAACACCATTGTGGCTGACTGTTACACACTGAAGATAGTGAATAAATAGACTGGATGTGGGCAAGACATGGTGTACGTCTAAAACTGGAATTTTTGCTTGGGCACACCCAAGGAAAGTCGTGCTATGTTGTAAGTGAGCCCAGAAATCAGTTGTCAGTACATCTCTATGGACAAAAACGTTACTGTAGCGCCAGTATCCAATTGGAATGGTACTCAGTGGGAGCCAATGTGGAAGTCCACCTGTCATGGAATCCATACTGCATTGTATAGGAACTGTTGGGAGAGGCCTGTCCTCTAGAGTTAAATGTTGTTCTGCACTTTCATAGATTCAACAGACTAGCTTAAATAAGCATCATTTGTTACTTCTTCCAACAATTTTAGAAATTACACAGAAATATTAATTATCAGCTCTATATTATTTTATAGCAAATAATAAAAAATTATTATCACTTTAATTTGATAATAATTCGAGGTAAAATTCTGGTACTCTGTGACATCTTTTAAAATAATTTCAACACGACGAGTTATAGTACTTTAACACATAACATCACTATAGAAAGAGAACAAATATGATAGTAGTAAGTAGAAACTTTCAAGATATTCCTTATTGTGCTCATTTCCCTTAATATTTACAGGAACTGAGAGCTGAAGTAGAAAGAAAGACAATAATGCCTTAAATAAACTATGACACAAGTTATGTTTTTTAAATACTGTTGTTGAATTTTAATATCAGAGCAAAGTTAAGTAAGTAAAACACTAAAAATAAGTGCGTAATTTCTCTCCTTTTTTCAGATAAGTGTTACTTACAATTATGTTCTTGTGAATGAGATTTCCTATCAATAATCACTGGTTTAGAAAAGATACAGTAACAGGAACCTAGAAAACAATTGATGATAAAGTACTGGACGAAAAGAAGATATTTACGTAGAAGCAAAATAACACAATATGGGTGACATGTAGATTCTGCGAAGACTCATGGAAACCAAGCAATCATCATGATCATCTCCTTCCAATGATTAGGTCCTATAGTCACTTGTTTCAATCTGTCATCCTGATATCTCTTACAAGGTCTACCCCATTCATGAACAAAACAAATAATATTGGTTACGATTAGAGGCCGAAAACTGAGAGAGTACCAGAAGCAACATTTTAGAAGCATCCCACTTTATTCAGGTGAAACTAAAGGAAATAAATAAAAGCATTAAAAATGTGGAGCTACTGACGAATGGGGAAGCTAAGGTTATGAATGAAATTAGAAAGAAGATATGCTCATTGGAAGCTACTTAATATGACTACAAAGAGAGCTACATAAAATTATTCTCAAATGAGATTTTTCTCCAGAGCAGTAACATTTCCAAGTGTATTAGTACAAAACATTACTTGGAGGAAATATAGTGAAAATAAATTCAAGTAAGTATGATATATAACGATTTTATGATTGCACATATATGTTGTTCAGCATAATGATTGAAGACATACCAAATAGTGCCTCCTGTGTTTTCCTTTCTATTCAAATTTTGATTTCAAAGAGACCTCTTCATTTCATGTCGACTTGGATCTTAGGAATAACAAAACAACTGTCTCAAGTACTGAACAAGTAAATAAAAAATAAAAATATAATAAAAATAAATACAGGTAGTTCAAATAGTTCATAAAATATGCACTAATACAGTTGTTAATTAAATAATACAGAGATAGATGATCTCCATGTGTTTTAATGCAAATACTGACTGTATTCTTTGCTTCACTGTCTGCACACATTTACCATCCACTGCAATACAGTTTCCCTGTGAGCATTACTTCGTCCACTTTTTAACCCCATTTAATTTTCACCAGTGTGATGTCTAGCTGTGCTAGGAACTCTTTCAGCCAGTCAGGTAGTTTTGCAAATACAGTGAGAATTATTGTTTCTAGGAAACCAGGAGTGGCTCTTCTCTACAAAGACAGATAGAACTTGTATGCTATAACAGTAATGTTGATATCCAGTACATTAAAAACACAGAAAATAAAGCTAATGTGTAAATTTATAAGTTGTAGTTGCTTCAGTTGTAGTTGCATGAAGTACAACTGCATTACATATTATGCACCCCCTAATTTTATTTAGCTTTACTTTCAAATCAAATCATTTTATTTCTTCTTTAAATTATTACAATGCAGCTGATGCTGTCATACAGGTACATATTACATCCAGTGCGTATGAACAAGTATGTACAAAATATGTGGACATTTTATAGAAAGAACATCAACTGCAGTATGTTAATTAAAATATTTGCACATATGAACTTCATCACTTTAACATTCTAACAGATAAGAGAATTAGTACATAAGGCTATATTTACAGCATATAAAAATTGTTATAGTTTATAGAAAACTTCATTTTTTACCATTTCTTTATAACATTTTTAAAAGCAGATAATGGAACATCATATGCCTATGGAGCCAATGAATTAAAAAACTTAATATCTAAATACTGGTAGCTGTTAATGCTCATTTGAAGCCTAGTTGGAGGTATATGTTTTCTATCTGTCTTGGGTCATGCAATTGAATTGATCTACTTGGATGCATTTGTGTTCTTTTTCCTTTAAGTTCCATAAATAACTGAATATAAATAATGATGGTAAGAGCAGTATTTTCAGCTTTTAAAATGCACTCTATAAGAAGAAGTCCTACTATCAGAAATTCCTAACATGCACCTGGTGGCCCATTCTTGCTTAATAAAGATTTTCCTCACTCTTGGTGAGTTATCCCCAAGCAATAGTTCATATGTTAATGTGTATGGAAGAAAGCATGATATGAAGCAAGTAAAATATCATCACTAACTAAAATTCGAAGTTAAACCTATAAAAATGTGAATCTTGCTAGTTTTGTGAATACAAAATTCATAGGTGTCTCTCAAATTAATCTTGAGTCAAGGTGAAGACCAAGGAGTTCTGCTGATTTATTATTTGTTTCAGTGTTCCATAGACAGAAGAGAAGGATTGATTCTTGACTCATGGATTATAAACCAGTCATAAGCTGCTCTTAATTGTTCTTCACATAGTGATTTTAATGATCTCTTTCCCTGCTATTATGAATGTAGTCTCATCTACAAAAAGAAAGTGATTGGCATTTTACCACACTTCGAAGATTATTTACGTAAATGATCAATGACAAAGCTCCCAATAAAGGTCTGGGTGATAATTTGTGCACCTGATTTGAGTAAGATTCAACGAGAGAAAGCCATTTATTCTCATGCCATACTGCTATAGCTTTTGTAATAAGATTTCGTGATTCACTGAGTCAAAAGCCTTACTAAGATTCCCAAGTGTAGCAAGAGCAGATAAATTAGATTCAAGCGAGTTTAATACAAATAAAACAGGATATTCGACAGTGTTAACTGGAGACAGATCTGGCCTAAATCCTTTTTGAGATTCTGAAAAAAATATTGGAGAGAAATTGTTTGGGCTTGACATGTTACCCTTCTTGTGTAAGAGCAAACTCACTGTTCCTTTTGACAGATTGGAAAGCAATCCTTTTCAAACATGCAGTTAATAAATATGTACAGACTGGCTGCTGTTATGTCTCTTATTTTTTAACACTGTAATTGGATAAACCATAAAAACCTTAAGTTATTGAATTGCTTAATTTTGTTACATATTTCTTGGATTCTTGGACCTTAACTGTTGACCATTTATTAATTTTTGATCCTTTTTGACTATCCCAGATATATATTTGTAATATGAAAGCTTTGTTCACACTGAGAGATATCTAAACTTGAGATAGTTACATTTCAGGTATGACAAAATAATTATTAAATTCATCGGATGCAATACCAACATCAGCTGAAGACTTTTATGGTTTTTAATTTAGCCTATTTTATGCTCCATGGAAGATTTGCACATAATATGGGAACTACTAATATATTCATCCACTGCTCAACATTTGGCACATCTAATCTCTGCCCTGTATTGACGTTTTATTGTTATGTAGTTAATGTTATCTGTATGACAGTTCTTTGAATTATCATAATAAATCATGACTCAAGACCTGCGTTTTTGAAATTTAGGTGTGAGGTTGTAAAGGCTTTATGGCTGAAACTCTGACTTTTAACTACGTTGGTAATCACTGTTTAAGTCTATCAGAAAATACAGCAATAACTTTACTAAATGAATCATCAATATTAAACCATTCAGAGAGTACCACATGCAGTTTCATTTGTAAATTGGTCCTGTGGTCAGCAACATTAACAATAATTATCCTGAATTGTTCAGCCCACATGCAAACAGGATTAATATTATTAACTACAGCTTTTATTAAGATGCCATTATGGTCAAGTAAGAAGTGAGTATCAAAAACCTATACCTCAAAATTATATTTATCAGTACTGGTTATGACATTACAGACAAAGGAGTAGCATGTAGTGTTATCATTAGAACAGAATCTGCCATGTGACATTATCATATTAGGAAATTTGAGATGTTCTGAAGACATGGTTCTGATTGTTGATATTACCAAAGATAAGCATTCTATACTTAGTGTATTTTTTTTAAATTTAAGAACAATTCAATTCTAATATCTGGGGTACAATACAACCATGCAATAATACATTTAAGAGTGGCAGTGTTATAGCAGTAGGTTGACAAATATTTCTGTCATGAGTTTCATCAGTACTTTACATTACAGATCTAAGCTATTATTAATATAAATTGAAGTGCCCCCAAAATTCGGGTCTTGCATGTTTTACCCAGTAAGTAGACTGAAACAAGGTGAAATGCAAAACTACATTTGGTGCTCATGTAGCCAGTGTTCATCGGTAGTAGCTAGATTCAAAGGTTCTGGCTCACTTCCCATTTTCTAGCTCATTCAGTCGTTTCACTCATTCCTTCACTAGAAAATGAAAACTTATTAATTATTTATCTGTCTTACTTTTCGTAATTTTTAATGGATACACTTGATATTTTTCATGAAACGAATAAATACTAATGGATGGATCAATTTTATCTTATATTTTTGGAATATGCAAAATTTTCGTCTTTCTGATCAAGACCAAGACCAACATATTTATATTTCATAACTCTTTCAGGAATTTTATCCACAGGAAATAACGCAGATTTTATAACTAACAGAAAACGCTTTTGATCTTTATTTTTCACATTAATACATGCTTTTTTTTATTTTATCTTGTAATTTGATGCAAGCTGATCCTCAGTATGAATTATATGTCTTAATTCTTTGTAAATCAATGATGCTATTTAATCTCCATATTAATTTGCAAGCTTGAAAATAGCCCATTCTTGATAAAACATTTTATTTATCATTTGTAATTTTATAAATTATCTCTCTTTCATTTGTGAACTTATAGTCTTCTGTCTGGAACTGAAATTCAACAAATGTCTGCTTGTCTTCATTTGGTACTCACAAAGAAGACTGAAAGTTATTTTCAATCCACAATGTTTTCTTAGATTATCTTCTACAGTGAAGTCTTCACTGGTTGTCAGCTATGTAGCATCGTTGTCTCATAGCAACATTTCGATGAAGATGATAGAGACGTATTCCATTAATGATATATTTGTATGATCTTCACTCGACATTCGTTGTAAATGATTTTTACAACAATATTTAGAATTATTTTTCCATGTACACAAGGAATACGATTATTGCTGTATTTTTTTACCTGATATTCATTTAAACATTGTCTACACATCATTCAGTAACCATCATTTGTGTATTTCTGTGAAGTAATTTTATCGGTTGACTTTTCAGTAGTACGATATTTACAAAATTTGGATTTGACACAAGACAGCTCTGCTTGTTATTGAACCTTCTCTATTTATATGGAAAAAAATTATTGGATTTATGGAAAAATAAAATCTTATATGATTAATCTATTCTCCTACATCATAATGATTATTACTGTAAGTTTAATCAAGAATTAATAAATCACCATCAATTTGTTTTGTAATAGACTTTTTGTTCATTCTTTTAATAACTCATCTAAACATTGGACACTTAATTTGTTTTTTAAGCATTCATGTATACACTCTTTATGAAAAATTGATTACAGCTTGTTTTTTTTAAATTTTTGATTTTCATTAGTTAAGCATATAGGACATTCATGTGTTTTAGGTATTTCATAAGATTTAATAAATTTTCCTAAGAGAGCTTCTGATAGATTGTGATTTCTTAAAACTATTTTCCAATGTACTTTTTCTTTTGAATCTATTAAAAACGTTGAGATATGTGTTCTCATCTGATATTCACATCCCAATTTAATTTACCTTGAAATTCTCTCATAAAATCTTCAGACAATACTTGTTCATATGATACATAATCTGAACTTACTATATCGTGAAATTCCTTGTAAAGTATTCTGTTAATATTTGATGATTCAATATATATATATATATATATATATATATATATATATATATATCCAATGAAATTTACCATGAAATGATCTCTTGAAGTAATCAGATAATTTGTTAAGCTTTGGTATTAGATGTTTCCATTCAGGTTCACAAAATAGATTCAACTATCTCATATAATCAACAACAGTTTCATCTTATGTTTCATTTGTTAAATACAAGCCAATAACTGTTTAAAATGTAATTTTTTACACATAACATGAATCACCTTAATACGTTGTTGTTGTTTAATTTTTTAATTAATTCACTTGAAAGCACTGACAAGTCTTCATCAACATAATGGTTATAATAAGATCAAGAAGTTTTGTTTTCTTGTTTTAGAAGAACGTCTAAGTCCTAATTACTTCGCTCTACTTTCAGTTTGCTGAATTTCAGACTATTTACTATTTATTAGAAATAATTTTTTTAGATTTGTAAAAAAAATTAAATTTTTTTCAGATAGCTTTCAGATACCTGAAAATTTAACCATGTAATAAATCTACAAGACAAATATTTCAGTTTACATTTTTCTATTAAGAATATTACCAATAAATGGCAGGACCCAAAAATACTTCTAGTTTCAGAATCATTTGATAATCATGTGTAAACTATATTTGCTAAAAATAATAATCTATGGTCCAAAGTGAAGGATATTGCTGATGTATTGAATTACCAAAAAAGAAAGATGTAGTTTTTAATAATGTTAGTGTTAAAGGTAAGAAAAGTTATAGTTAATTGAAAAATATCTGAAGTATTGTTAAATATATGCATCCTCACACTGTATAAGTAGCAAAATTGGTTTAACTAGGTTGAGACAGAGATGTAGAACAGTTATTTCAGGAAGAGAAACTGATAACTTGATTAATGATTTTGATCTGAGAATAAATTAATGTTTGAGTTAAAGGAAAAAAAATTATTGGAATTATAATTAACTGTTTCAAGAATGAAAAATTTGAAACACAATTTTCTGTTGCAAAGTGCTAGATTGATTTACATTTTCAGAATACAGAACTGCAGATGAATAAGATGAAAATGACAATCAAAATAGAAATACAACAGAAGGAATTAAAACGCAGCCATTTATAAAAGAGCAACTGAATTTTAGATTTATTCGATTTAATCTTACTTAGAAAATGTTTAATATTTATGATGTTATCAGTAGAATACATAAAAATATCTTAAAATGAGTGAAAATAATAAAATAAAATGAAAATAAAAATTCTAATAAGTCGATTATAGATCTAATCCTCAACAAGCTTATAGATAATAATAAGCAGTTGTTAGTGATTAGTGATAAAAGAATCATCTATGGTTTTGCGCGAATCAAGGCGCAGAATTTGGGGATGTGAATGCACAGAAAATCAATTAAAGTCAATTTAAAAAAAAAAAAAAATATTACAAGACATGAATATTTCGGTAGGGTTGAAACGATCCTATCTAAATATATAGAAAATTCAACAAAATTTGTCAGTAAACGTTTCTATATTATGTATTTATGAGATTAAAATGCAGTTCATTGATGGGATTGCAAGGAAGTTCTACCATCTAAGAGAAACCATGGAGAATATAAAATGGAAGAGATAATAACTCAGTTAGAAAATTTAAATAAAATCAAAGATGAAAGGATGGATAGTTTGAGACACCTTTATGATGCATTTGGAATAATAAACGAAAGGAACAAAGAAACAAATGCATTATTACTTCATGTTGTATCTCAAACAGTTAACAAATATTTAAGGTCGACTTTCGTTCTTTTGAAATTATTTGACAATGATTGTGAACTCACTTATTATATTATTAGAACTTAGAGAGAAAATTTACAGGAATAGTTAAACAGAATCGAAGATACACAAATTGTGTAGAAATGTAATGACTTAATTACAGTCTTACTTCAGCAGAGTTATATCAACAAATGAAGGGAATGTGGCACAATCATTTTTATGTTTTGAATTATTATATTCAAGAATAATTGATTAATTATTTAATAAATATAGGCATGGAAAGCTAATTTATATATTCTACACAGATTTTCAGCAAATGTCGTCTCATTCACTAGAAAACTGAAAGATATTAAAAACCAGAGGTGTCGAGCAGCACATCTGTAAAGAAATGAGATTTTATTATTTTAAAAAAGAATCAAATAATTAACATCAAAATTTTAAAATTTTATTCATTATGGTATTTCAGGTTGTGGGAAGTTGCATCCTGAAACAACGAAAATAATTTAATTTTATGTCTTCTGTATGGAAATCCAGACAGGATGAACTTTAAGGTAGCAAAATTTTTTTAATTATATTTTATAATATATATTTTCAGTGGTCAAATATTTGACCCCCGAAAAAAATAACACCGAATAATTTATGTAAAAAGGTCAAAAGTCGAATAACATTACCACTTAATTAAGAATGAGAAATATATTAATTTTATTGAAAAAATTGATGAGCTAATAAAAGTAATTTTTAATAAATGGCACCTATTCCAAATACATCTAATGCCAATATCGCTAGTTAAGCAACAACTATGAAGAATATTTTGTAATTTATACAGAATAACAACAGTATTGTTTATCACAAGAAAGAAGTTAGTATCATAATTGATAAATGGAGTAATTTATGGTTTAAAGGGAAAGGTATTGCAGAAATTTTAGAATATAAGAGTCCCCAAGAAGCAGTTCATGACCATACTAGAGAAGAACATTGTAAGGTATACAATGTCCTAAAGGTGAACAAATTGCTCACCTTAACTCTCCATACTATTTATATTAATGAGTCAGATTTATGTTCATTAATAATGAAATCTAACATGAAGAAAACTGAAGATTTCCAAAACTGGGTAACTGAAGAAGGCTTACATTCAATTCGAAAAAATGGCCAATATAAACTACAATCAACAATTGACAATTTACAAGAATAAAGTTCGGATACACAAAGTGATAAAGAAATAGTTATGTGTGTTCTGAAGAGAAGAAGAGAAGACATTCTAAATCTAAGAGTACAGATTAATGAGAAAGATTAAATAATTAGATAAATAAAACCACCTGTAGTTACACAATCTCAATATATTTACTTGAGACATATGTCTGTTGATTTAAGAAGCACTCAATGATGAATATGATTATTATGTCACTAGAATACAAAGAAGAAATTTACAAAGACAATTATTTGAATTTGTATATGAACGTCCAAATTGTGAAGAAATGTAACAAATTGAGTTCAATCCCTACTCAATAAGTTTATACGAAGACTGAAAATTTGAGGATTGTTTGTCATCTGAACTATCTTTTAATATGGATGACTATACACAAGAACAGTTAAAGAGATACTTAGTCTGCATCAGACTTAATAAATGTAAGTCTGTTTTTAAAGCATTCATAAACAATACAAATAAATAATTCAATTTTCATCAGTTAATTAATTAATGAATATGTAGACTATATAATAATTGTCATTTGGTTAACAAAAGAATTTGCACTGTCATTTTTCCTTTCTTTTTGTTAACCAAATGACAATAATTCTACAGTATACATATTCATTAATTAATTAACTGATGAAAATGTGAATTAATATATATATATATATATATATATATATATATATATATATATATAAAAACTTAAATAAGATATTTTTAAATGTAGTTACCTGAAGATGGCGAAACTACTAAGGTTCTTTGAAGATGCAATTCAATATTTCTCAGTAAATGTAAATTTCTAATTACTTGTTTCATAATTAAATTTAAATTTGATAAGGTCCCATAACGCATCATTTAATTCTATCAACTCAAATTTAAAATCCTCACATGATTCTTAAATTAAAGCAACTTTTATTTGAGTATCAAAACATACTCTATCTTCTGTAATAGAACAGTTAGCAGAATGAATACTATAATCAACATCAAACTGATTTAAAGTTTCAATAAAAGCTTTCATTTAGATATAAAAATGATCTTTTTTTGATAATGATATGCAATCATTTGTTTTTGAACTTCTGTATTTTCTACAGTAGCTTTCAAAAAATTATCACCTAATTGCTTAATTGCTTGCTTTACTTGTTCAATAGCAACAATAACGGCTTTTCCTTTTTTTTATCATATTCAGTTCGAGGTTGGTTTTTCCAAAGCTTGAATTCTTGTTCCAATCCTTCAGTTATGTTTCAATTCCATTTAGCCTTTTTAACAACCTCTGAGCTGTAGTTTGCAAACATTTATTAGAGATGAACTTACCTTCATTTGGTTTCTAGTCATGTATATAAAAAAAAACCAAATTGATCATTGCATCATTTACTACACTTTTTGAAAATTAAGAACTTTAAATCACCACCAATGAACTCATGATAAATATGATTTAAATTTGTCTCATCTTATCTGAAAATAATTAAAATTTAAGATTACCTATAACTAATTTATTGTAATTTTTGAATAAGTTTATATTCCTTCATGTCTTCCTCTAGTAAAATATTCTCTACCTATAACCTGGGTTTCAAGAATGAAGTCATCAATTACTACTACTGTATTATCTAGTCACCGCTCTAATGGAATAATTTCTTCATTATTTTCAATAAAAGCAGTATTTTTTTGTTGTGTTTATCTTCAATTATTTCACATTTTTATAATGTCTTCATATTTTGGTTGATCTACACGTTTTGAATAAACATACAAATGATTAATTTTATTCCAATTTAGCCACCCTAGTGCTAGAACATAATTGTCGATTAATAATGTAGTTTTTCTGCAACCACTTGGTACTATGATTGCACATGGAATAGAATTTGGCAAAAGTTTACCATGTTTATTTTTTGATTTCTTTTCTGGAATTCTTATTTTCAGTTCCCAATCTGTGGGAGTGCTAAAGCAGTCTTGACTAAGTCTCATTTATTTAAAGTCATCTATTCTTAAAAAACATTAACTGTAAAATGTATTACTAGTTGGTTTTATTCTACTTTTTTTAACACCAAATATTACATGAAAAAGTGATTAAAGTTACTGTGATGCAGACACAAAAAGTTTATCAATACAAATTCCTGTTGGTCAATACTGTTTGAAAAATTTAGAAAACTTAATTCTATCGAAAAAGGTAAATATTGGTATTATTTTAAATAGAGTTTTTTGAAAGTGATGTTAAATTATTTAGGAATAAAGACGATCACATTGGTCAAAATTTAGGATTTAACAATCAAATTTTTAAGCCAATTAAAAACTGTCGCTAAAGATGTTTACAAAACTATTCCATTCGAATTCATTATTATAAATTTTAATTTGGCTGATGGAATCTTTCTTAAAGATACCGATCATTTTTATAGAGAAACTAACATTATTGCTTCATTTAAACCTAATGCTGAATTTGGAAGACCAATAATTTATGAACCACATTATCCTGTAGATATACCTGTTTTTGATTCTATTCAAGATTTAGAAATTTCTGTAGCTGATGAAATTGATAATGTGATAGACTGTAATGGTCCTTATGTAACAGTTTTTTAAAAAGGTCTTAATGAATTTTATCCTTAATACAGCAGAACAAAATCGAGAGTTCTCAGTTTTACACATACACTGTGAATGACAAAACAAAAAATAATTCCAGTGCACCTAACAGAGGTACAGAGATTGAAATAAATGTTGGTGATGGATTGCTACATCCGAATAATGCACAATTTTACATGAACATTAGAACTGTTATAGCTAATCCTGATGAATCAGAATCAGGTTATCTAACATACGATGGAAAATCTAATAAAACATTAATCTATTATTATGTGACAAAACTGTTTGTGTTTGTGACCACAAAGCAAGGAAATAATATTTTATCTAGAATGGAACATCCTTTTATTTCATCAAAAGCTATGTTATATTTGGCTATAAAATAAACTTAGAAGGACATATTCCTAATAATGGAAAAAAATAAAGAATAAGAATACTGTATCCATTAGCAATTTTTGTTGTTTTTAAACATTAAAAAGAAATTATGCAGGAAAAATAATTAACAGCAATTTTTACTATGTCTTCTAGTTCTGGAGATGCAGTTCTTAGATGGTCTGAATATAATGATGCAGGAATTGAATTTAAAATATACTTCCTAAGGAAGGAAAAATTGTAATAAAATCGATGACCAATTTGGGTACCAATTATTAAATATGAACCAATATATGAGTTAGCACAAGGGGAAAATATACTGAAAAATCCAAAATTCTGATATCGTTTTATGAACTATATGCTGTGGAAGATGCAGGTTTGAGTGGTAGGAAAAATTTCGAAAAAAGGTATCATGAGTTACTATAACTCAGTGGATTCTGAAATACCATAATTTATAATCAAAGTATCCACGGGTGTAAAACTCAAGAAACTCAAGAATCACACCATATTTTATGTTTGTTACATTACGAACATATCTTAAAAATAATCAGTTATTTGACTCTTCATTATCTGACCATGTTAATCCACAGAATATATGCATGAAAAATGGAAGAAACGAAATTTTCCCACAGGAAATGTGGAATATTAATCATCCAAATAAGCTGAACATTTTTAGCTCTATATATGAATAAAAAATTAGAAAAAGTTAAAGAAATCTGTACAGCTTTTTTGCATTTCATTTTGAAATACTTACAGAAAGGAAGAGAATATAAAAACTTAAAAATCTAATGTCACTTAGAAAATGATCACAATCCTCATATATCTAAGTAGCTCTTTTTATGCAGACGGACAGCTAGATTACAACTTGTAATTATGTTGCAACATGTGGCCTCTAGATAAAGATATTGCAACAGTTTTTGTCTGCGCAAGGAAGGTTGTGTGATGTGTGAGTTTATATAAACATTTTCTTGCGCTGTTTGCGGAAGAGCATTCTCTCGTGCCAAACTAAGCAATTCATAACTTCATTCAAAGATGGCAGTGATGTACGATCCATAGAAAATAATAGGGAAACATATTTCACCTTTAACACGAGTTAATTTTTTAAAATTTTTCAGTATTCACACTAAATTTTACATTTAATTCATTTTGCAACACCTCAAATAAAATATTCAAATGTTAAGAAAATAATTTCTTTATTTCGAAATAAACTGATGAAAGTAGTGCTTTTATAAAGTGCTTTGTCACTCATATAACAACTATATATACAATCTTAGAGGATCTTTATGGTGTCAAAACTCTATGCTCTGTATGAACACTGAAGGATTTTGGCCCTTACCTGACAAAATCTTCGAAACAAATAAACAAAGCAGCAAATTCAGAACTTGGTCTTCCTATAGCACTGTGTACATAGGTTCAGAGGAGTCCAAAAAAGGACAAGATGATGGTTGTTTTGTGGCTTTTAAAATGACTTTTTGTGTTTCCTATTTTAGCAATCTTTAAATAAACAATACCAAACAGCTGAAGCACTTTGGTTGTACGTAGCCTGTTCATAGACTATCAATGCTATAGGCTGTGTTAATATCGCTGACAGGACTCTGCGCTCTTGGCATGAGATTCTGTGTTTGCACGGTCAACCTGTTAGCATGTGGATAGAGAAGTGTATGTACATGTTTTTTTGATGGAGTCTCTGTGTTGGTAGGACAACAATGTAAAGTGAGATAATATTTATTACACATAAATATGCAAGGAATGATATGATACTGGAGGTATAATTAATAATGTTTGGTAGTGGAATTATTGACAACTATATAACTGGGTGCCACATGAATGAGGTAAAATTTTCTAAATACGTTGTTTGCTCTTCGACAAAATCTTTCTTCTGCTAACCATATGCCTCCTAGTAGTTACAGAGTCTACAATAATAAGAATCTTTTTATTTAGCTGGCTGTTGTTGCTACTTGCTGCAATTACTTAAGTTAATGTTATGAAGATTTTGTGAAGTAAGTGGCTTATGGAAAACAATGGCGATTCCACCAGTGGGAAACGTGATTGAAATGAGTTTAGACAATTAACAGAGTTGGAGATAGTATCATATTTCTTTAATTTGGATTTATATTACTGTTAAGATTTCTTGCACTTCAGGACTATGCTTCTGTGTTAATTATTGGAAGTCATTATGTCCATGTATAGCAGTCAGAGTGCGTTGGGGTTGTATATTGTGGGTAATAAATGAATATGTTTATTTTGAGTTGTCTTTGTCAGGGAAAATTCTATTGGTAGAGTGCTTAGTAAAAAAATAATTAAAGAGTTAGTTTCATGGTAGTGCCAAGAGAAATGAGGATATTATTGAATTTTATAAAGAGAATCACCGAAAAGGTGGCTATTGTTGGGTTTGAAAGTAATGTCAAATATTACCTAGAAACTTAAGTTACTTGTGAATGAGGTAGAACTGCAAACAAGCCTTCTTATAAAAAATATTATCTCCAATTCATAAAAAACTTATGACTGCTCAAGAAGAAAGAATTAGGAAAATATTGGATAAGCAATAGATATGTTACCTTACCATAATTCATACTATTTATTTTCTTACATTCACCTCCTATAAAAAATATTAAATTTTATTTTCTTACAAACTTTTTATAAAGAATATTAAATTTCATTCCCTTATGTATGAAAAATAATTATGTTGAAAACTGGTGAATGTGATATGAAAAAATATTCATTTTTTAAATTCTTCTAAGTGGATTATATTAGCTTGATTTGGTAGGTTCTGGGGATGTTTTCATTTGCTAGTGAAGGAACGAGTGAATCGAGTGAGTAAGGTAGGAAGTGGAAAGTGAACCAGAATGTACTGAATATAGCTACTGTTGATACTTCAAATACATTTATTTCCTTCTATTTGTGTTAAAGCCATAGTGTGTATGGATCTTTCATTTCTGCTGTTTCCTTTTTAATTCATTTTTGTATGGAGAGTTATGAATGTGAACTACATTACATGATTTCAGACACCTATATTGTTTTCTTCATGATATGTTTGAAAACGTTTACCTTCATTTTCTGATATATATTGTTGGCAGTTACTGGATTAGATGAGATGTGTTATAATTTCTCTGAATGCTTAGGAAGTGAGAGCACATGATGAGTAATATGAGCCTAATTATAGCAATAATTATAACCAGTCACATATTACCATCTTTAAGTATGTTTATCCAGTGAACTAATTTTTCAAGCCTGAGCAGGTTCAGAGTTGATGATGGTAACAAAACTGAACAATGAAAATTTGCAGAAGCTTTAACATTAAACTGATGGAACACAACTCTTGCTATAAAGTTAAATACCTTTTTATGGAGAATGTCATATTTATATATGACATTCTGCATAAAAAGGTATTTAACTTTAACTATATGAATCTGAGTGTGGATGACAAAAAAAATCTCATAGATATGCAAAAGATAATGTGAAACTACTTCTCTAAAATTTAGCTCTATAAACAAATATACACACTGAATTATCTGCATGTATTGCTTACTAATGTTACTGATAATAAATAGAGAATTCAAAAACGTTACATTGCTGATGAGTAGAGTAATAATGTTAAAGTTCTGTCCAGGTAGAGCAGTATAGTTTCAAATTTTGTGTGAAATATCATGTATGAAGTAGGATCCATAGTCAGTATTCAATTACAGGTGAGACGAAGGCCAAGCATGCTACCTCTTACAGGACTATTCATATTCAAGTACTGCAATACTTAAATGACCTTCTGGTTAAATACAGGTTCACGATTTTACTATAGTCTTATGAACGATTTTAAAGCAACAAATTCTATCACAGAGTTCTTAAAAATACAGTGTAATATTTAATACAAAGATCTGTTCTTGTTAAATAAACCCTGAAGCACAAGATTTCTGAAGTGAAAAAGAAGGCTAGCAGCACTGAAATTTCTTACATTGCTTTCCAACAAAGTAACAGTGCACATAATACAAAATAGAGCAAATTAAATTACAATGATAAAGTTTAAGAAGATTTTAAATGTTTTGACAATAAAGAATTAATATTTACATACATTAAGTATTTGTGTAGAAGAAGACAGATGTAATATGATTGTAATCATGTAGTAAAGAGGCTACATCAACAAATCCAGGTTTTTAAACTAACATCAATGAGATGGAATGTGCTACACTCCACAGCAATGAAAACAACCGAACTTCTCAGTAGAAAAACTTTCTATTGACAGATAGTGAACCAAAACAAGATGTAGTTAATAAATATGTATACCTCCAGAATAAGATCCCATAAAATCCCATATAATTCTTTAACTTGGACATCCCATGTAATCCACTCAAAATTTCAAACTACAGATGTGACAAAATTACTAGAAAACATCACAATATAATTGAGGAAAGGTGTACATTCCCGACTGACTTTCTACAAATTTTTGAAGAGGTAATTAACTGCTTTAAAACAGGTATTCCTCCATCATTTGTTAATGAACTATACACAACAAGAAACCAGAAGGATGTAATCAAAGTAAGACAGAGGAATGTACTCAGGCATAGAAAGTTGAGAAGCCCTGGGATTTGTCCACTTACCAGGACAATTTAGTTACTTTTACAGAAATACAAGTCACTGAGGAATGAAACAGATAGGAAGTGCAGGGAAGTTAAAGCGAAATGGCTGCATAAAAAATGTGAAGAAATCAAAAAATAAATGACTGTGAGAAGGAATGTCTCAGTACTATACAAATGTCAAAACAACCTTCGGTGAGATTAATAACAAAGTTGTGACATTAAGAGTGCAACGGGAGTTTGACTGTTAAATGCAAAGGAAAGGGCGGATAGGTGGAAAGAGTACACTGAAAACCTATATGAGCGGGAAGATTTGTCTGATGTTTTAGAAGAAGAAACAGGAGCCAAATTAGAAGAGATAGGGGATCCACTATTAGAGTCAGAATTTAAAAGAGCTTTCGAGAAGTTATGATGAAATAATGTGAAAAGTATAGATAACATTCCATCAGGATTTCTAAAATCATTGGGGGAAACGGAAACAAAATGACTATTTACATTGGTGTATAGAATGTGTGTGTCTGGCGACATGCTATCTGACTTTCGCAAAAACTTTACATATTCACATACACCTTTTCCTTTAACCCAAATAAATACAGACTCATTTACAGATATTTTCCTCCTGTTACGACTATATAACGACAAAGAAGAGGGCGACACATATGCTGATTTACCAAAATCCTTATTAGCTAGTTCGGAAATATGGTACGTGCAAAAAGCAATAATGTCTTTGTCCACAAAACTTTCAAGTCATGGAACATTTGGTACTCCTGTACCTCCACGAACAATGGCTACAGTTAACCATCCGTTACCATGACCAAATGAATCATTTATAACTAAACTAAAATTAAGTCTGCAACTGCAGAAAACAGCAGGACCATCCAGCAGGGCTTGGGCAGCGACAGACTTAACTGGAATACGATTCTTCTTGTCTCCAGCTGTTGTAGCAAATTCGATGTTCTCGATGGTCTTGTAGACTGTCTGTTTAGATCGGCGGCGATATCTTCTGTCCACAAAACTTCCAAGTCCTGGAACATTTGGTACTCCTGTACCTCCTCGAACAATGGCTACAGTAAACCATCCGTTGCCATGAGCAAATGAATCATTTATATCTAAACTGAAATTAAGTCTGCAACTGCAGAAGACAGCAGGTCCATCCAGCTGGGCTTGAGCAGCGACAGTCTTAACTGGAATACGATTCTTCTTGTCTCCAGCTGTTGTAGCAAATTCGATGTTCTCGATGGTCTTGTAGACTGTCTGCTTCGAACGGCGGCCACACAATTCCGAAAACTGTATGAGGTGACACATGCGAGAATTATAAAACAATCAGTTTAGAAGCTCATTCATACAAGGTGCTGGCAAGAATAATATACGGAAAATGGAAAAGAAAGCTGAGTATATGTTAGATGACGATCAATTTGGCTTTATGAAAGGTAAAGGCACCAGAGAGGCAATTATCACATTGCGGTTGATAATGGAAGCAAGGTTAAAGCAAATAAAGACAAAACATTCATAGGATTTGTCGACTTGGAAAAAGCATTGGACAATGTAAAATGTTGCAAGATGTTCGCAATTTTGAAAAAAGTAGGGGTATGCTGTACTATCTGACTTTCGCAAAAATATCAGCCACACAATTCCGAACAATGTAAGAGGTGACAATGCGAGAATTATCAAACAATCAGTTTAGCAGCTCATTCATAAAAGATGCTGGCAAGAATAATATACGTAAGAATGGAAAAGAAAGCTGAGAATATGTTAGATGACGATCGATTTGGCTTTAGGAAAGGTAAAGGTGCCAGAGAGGCAATTATCACGTTGCGGTTGATAATGGAAGCAAGGTTAAAGCAAATAAAGATAAAACATTCATAGGACATCCACTACGTGTTGAGGATAACAGGCAAACTGGGGACCAGATACATTAACACAAGGGGTCAAATTTCCTAAATTAACGAGGTCATTCATTTCCTTACACAGTCCGAAGCTGGAAGTAAAAGAATTAGTACAAATATTCAAATACCTCTCTTACATGCTTGAACATTGAGATAGACGCACTGAGGGCACGTCTTCTCACTTATCCGTCTTCTGTAACACTCGTAGAATATGGCGGGCACCCAGAGGTCTTCCTGGGCCCCAGTGGAGGGGGTGGTCGAACCACTTGGCAGTGACCAACCTCTCCACCCCAAATCTTGTGACAATGGAAAGTCTTTGACTTTTACCTGCCTGTGCTGTCTCTCTGATCCCCTACCCAGGAGTAAGGTTGGCACTACTATACTACAGAACTACTTCCCAACAAAGATTTGGCCACACTTTACGGAAAGATGTGAGGAGGATTAGGAAAGTTCATGTGCAGATTCACATTCACATACAAGAAATGCATAATACACGACACATGTAAATACGTATTATGAAGCCTGACACATTTCCTTCCACCCGTGCACATGGGTTCTGTTTCACCCGCTGCCGGCCGCGTCGTGTAATAAAATTGGCTGTGGAGCCGCCCTGTTTCTATTTCCCGGTGTGAGCGAGCAGCGAAACCTGCTGCTTATAGAGCGGAAACTACTGTACCGTTACAAACGTAACACTGTCAAATGTTGATATAATCTTTTAGCTCCTTTTGCGATGAAGGCTAGTCTATTGCACTTACGCTGCAGAAGCAGCTGAAAGACATTGTTTAGTAGTCAGTACGACGCTAGAGCTTTAACGTCTAGATAGGCAGCTACACTTACGACGTTAATGTTCTGCGTGCGCTAGATTACATCTGAATTATTGATCAAGTCCAGTAATGGTACACTTTCCAAAGTTTTTGACAGTCTCTTTTTCTCCTACATTTACTACATTAACGCTGGTACTTCCTCTATTGTGTGTATGTCATCCTTTTTTGTTTTTGTTACAATTTGGTATGTATGACTTAAGAGGAGCGTTCAATAAATAATGCAACACATTTTTTCTCTGTCAGTTTCGGTTGAAAAAATGTTGAATTTGTTGCGGGACATCATGGAATATTCCATATTCCAGCTCCAGCCCCTACAGTTTCATGAAGTTCCGATGGGTGGCATCGCTATACGTAGCATTCGCAATGGCGTCTGTAACGGAGGTGTATTCCAAGTAGACAGCTGCCATTAAGTTTCTATTTGCGGAAAACCAGAGCACCGCAGATATTCATAGGCGCTTGCAAAATCTGTACGGAGACATGTCAGTGAACAAAAGCATGGCGAGTTGTCGGCCGAGGTGTCTGTCATCATCGCAACAAGATCGCGCAAACCTGTCCCATATCCCGCATGCCGGCTGGCCACACACTGCCATAACTCCTGCAATGCTGGAATGTGCAGACACTGTCATTCAATGTAATCGACGGAGCACAATCAAACATTTCGCCACTCAACTGGATGTCTGTGGATGTAGTGCTGCTTACCCGACTGGAAATCAGAAAATTTCATTGGACTGTTCTTCCTCATCCATCCTACAGCCTGGATCTCGCACCTTCTGACTTTCATCTGTTTGGCCCAATGAAGGCCGAACTCTGCGGCAAGCAGTACGTGCGGAGATTATGTTGAAAATAGGGTTTTCTAGGAGAAAGAGTAGGAAATAATTTTTTCTATACATAGTTCATTTGTTACCGAAATCAGCACGGCAGGCCGCTCTAGAACTGTTGTTGTCTTTAGCCAAATCTCAATGAAGAAAAATGGTTCAAATGGCACTAAGCACTATGGGACTTACCATCTGAAGTCATCAGTCCCATAGACTTAAACCTAACTATACTAAGGACATCACACACATCCATGCCCGAGGCAGGATTCGAACCTGCGACCGTAGCAGCCTCGTGTTCCACAGTGAAGAGCCTAGAACCGCTCGGCCACAGCGACCGGCTCTCAGTGAAGAGTTTCGGCATTCGTGAGGATACTCGAAAGTGTGTCAATGCGTTAGAAGGAATAAAGTCGTTGATTTACTTAATCCATATCGGAAATAACCCATTTCTTAGGTGAACTATTTTTACTGTGTAACTGCGTCGGTATCTGACCATAGCTATGTCATACCACTTAACTGGCTGCATATCATCAACATTAGAATATAGAGCAACAAAGTCTTCTTCAATGAGAACCTAACATAAAATTTTCTTGACTCTTCTTCCGTTTCAAATATGGGTTATCTACAGCGCTCCTTTCATTCTGTTCTGTAGCAGCTACAAACAATAAAACTTTCTAATAGATGAAAACTAAGGCAGAGCTAGATTCAGACAAGGAACCACTACTTTTAAGGGCATTACATTAACTATTGTCCGTAAAGGGCAAAGTCTTGGTTAGAGTCCCACTCAAGTTCATTGTTTCAGTCTGAGATAATTTTACTACATGTCTCACACCACTAGAGAGTAAAATAAGACTTTCATTTCTGTCAACTAAAATAAATCGAGTGACCCAAAATTACGGCGAGGAATGTCCTACTTGAAGATGTGCCGTGTATGATGCCCTTATTTTGCGAGGGTAGACGTGATAAATCAAGAATACTGTAGATACTGGGATAATGAATATCACAATAGACAGTTCAGTTGAAGAGGAATGGACATCTTCGAAAAGTCTTCAGGCCGTAAGTGGCCCATCCGACCGCCGTGTCATCCTCAGGGAGGATGCGGATAGGAGTGGTGTGTGGTCAGCACACCGCTCTCCCGGTTCGTAAGATGGTTTTCTTTGACCAGAGCCGCTACTATTGAGTCGAGTAGCTCCTCAATTAGCATCACGAGGCTGAGTGCGCCCCGAAAAATTCAATTTTTGGAGAGGTTCTTAATGAATCATTACTTACTATGTAATTTCTGAACAGCAGCCATCAAAATTGCATTTCAGTTGCGGTTAGATTATGTAAGATGGTGTGTCTGTGACTGTTCTGTTACATATTTATGGTGAGGTAGCAATTCCAGCTTGTTTTATGGATCATACTAGTTCATACTTCTCTGTGTAACTTAACAGTTCAAGGCTTTGAGTAACTGGCTGTGGTAGTAGCTCAGTTTTTACCACAACACACACACACACACACACACACACACACACACACACACACACACACACACACACTCATGGTGAGTGACAAAGAGAGAGTGAGAGAGAAAGATTAAACTTTCTTAACTGAAATTAAAATGAAACCGCCAACATTAAGAGTGATAAAGGAACTGCATTGTTAAACGCAGAGGAGAGCGGTTGAAGGAATGAGTACATTGGAAGTCTTTACGTGAGCGAAGAACTGTCTGACTTCCCTAAATAGCTTGACGTAAGTGCCGGGATTGTTCCTTTGAAATTTGATGGACGATTTCCCTCCCTGTCCGTCCACATTGTGAAGTTGGCATTGGCAGATCACCAAATATTTCGCTTCCTTCCTTCTTTCAAAACCAAACATCTTTATCCAACGTAATTTCAGTTTCCTTTTTCACTCACTTGTGTGTTATTATCAGCCACTTGGATGCTTTTGCCGTCAATCTGAGTGTACCAGGGTTTTTACACATATCTTTTGCTGCTGTTTTATGGGTTGGACAGGAATAACAATCTTACAGAATTTCGATGGTACACCTCCAACCTCATGTATTCTAGACACGAGCTTAAGAAATTACTTGGGTCTTAAGTCTTCCAACAGTTTTTAAATTCTGAAGGACTGTTATCGATCCTACCTGCCTTGTTTGGTAGCAAGTAATAATAAAAATAGATCGACAATTTTAACTTTACAGTAATTCAAAACATTCTTCTGGTACTCTTTGGGATTTCTTCAACGTCATTCCAATGTTATGCAGTGCAGTTTTTCCTTCTACCTGTGTTTGCATACGATATTGCCTTTGAATCTGAGATTTTTTTACTGAATGTTATTGTTTGACAGAACATATGGTAACGGAAACAGTTGGTAAGTACATATTGCAAGAAACGGAATACGTCTATCAGAGGTCCAAAATTGCATGCTATGGTTGACAAGTATGGGAGATAGTGTGTAGGACAGAGATTTCCTAACTGGGTGTACCTAAACACCAGAATGTTGAACAGTAGCATTAAAATCGTCACGAGACTACTAAATTCAGAACGTATAAAAATGAAAAAAAAAATGTGATAAAATAATGCAGAACATCCTTCCCTTCGTGATGTATAACCATACCATCCAACACATACAAAACGAAAACTGGGCGTATTGAATTCCAGTAGTTTGTTTACGTAACTTCCAATTAAGAAATTAATGTCTCATTTCTGCTCCAGTACAATAGCGCTCTCTATCAGTCCATGTCTCAACAAATCCATCGACGTGTCGTTGTTTCACTTCTTACAAAGAGATATAATTTACAAAAGTCATCATAAATACATCTACATGACTACTCTGCAATTCACATTTAAATGCTTGGCAGAGGGTTCATCGAACCACAATCATACTATCTCTCTACCATTCCACTCCCTAACAGCGCGCGGGAAAAACGAATACCTAAACCTTTCTGTTCGAGCTCTGATTTCTCTTATTTTATTTTGATGATCATTCCTACCTATGTAGGTTGGGCTCAACCAAATATTTTCGCATTCGGAAGAGAAAGTTGGTGACTGAAATTTCGTAAAAAGATCTCGCCGCGACGAAAAGCGTCTTTGCTGTAATGACTTCCATCCCAATTCGCGTATCATATCTGTCACTCTCCCTCCCCTATTACGTGATAATACAAAACGAGCTGCCATTTTTTGCACCCTTTCGATGTCCTCCGTCAATCCCACCCGGTAATGATCCCACACCATGCAGCAATATTCTAACAGAGGACGAATGAGTGTAGTGTAAGCTGTCTCTTTAGTGGACTTGTTGCATCTTCTAAGTGTCCTGCCAATGAAAAGCAACCTTTGGCTCGCCTTCCCCACAATATTATCTATGTGGTCTTTCCAACTGAAGTTGATCGTAATTTTTAACAACCAGGTACTTAATTGAATTGACATCCTTGAGAATTGTACTATTTATCGAGTAATCGAATTCCATCGGACTTCTTTTGGAACTCATGTGGATCACCTCACACTTTTCGTTATTTAGCGTCAACTGCCACTTGCCACACCATACAGCAATCTTTTCAAAATCGCTTTGCAACTGATACTGGTCTTTGGATGACCTTACTAGACGGTAAATTACAGCATCATCTGCGAACAGCCTAAGAGAGCTGCTCAGATTGTCACCCATGTCATTTATATAGATCAGGAACAGCAGAGGCCCCAGGACGCTTCCCTGGGGAACACCTGATATCACTTCAGTTTTACTCGATGATTTGCCGTCTATTACTACGAACTGCGACCTTCCCGACAGGAAATCACAAATCCAGTCGCACAACTGAGACGATATCCCATAGGCCCGCAGCTTGATTAGAAGTCTCTTGTGAGGAACGGTGTCAAAAGCTTTCCGGAAATCTAGAAACATGGAATCAGCTTGAGATCCCCTGTCGATAGCGGCCATTACTTCATGCGAATAAAGAGCTAGCTGCTTTGCACAAGAGCGATGTTTTCTGAAACCATAGATATATATATTTAGATAAATTTATTGTTAGAATGAGATCTGTGGAAGTTTGTGAAACATCAGATGCGGAGCAACAGTCAAGAAAAGAGTCTAGAACTTCAATAGATACAGAACAAAAATCAAGTAATGTGTCTCAAAGCGCTATTTGTTCCACGCCATTACGTAGTAGCAATAATACAAAAATGAAAAATACTTAAAAATCGAGTTCACATTGTGTAGAGAGGAAGGACGTCCTATGTCAGAATGTGTAGTAAATGCAGGAAAACTTTCCAGTGTAAGTATGGCACCGAATTAATCGCTGCTCCGTAACTCAACAAAACACAAACATTTACAAGGTATAGGTTTGACTGTTTCAAAGAAACTCTAAGAGAGGAGAATCAGTAGAGTTCTCAGAATGACATATGAAACCTTCCAGGGTTGTGAGTGAAGCTCGGGTATTTCAGTTGATAACTTTAATCTGCTCCTTCTTACAGAAGTCCATTGACTAGCTACCCAGTGGAGGAATACTTAGTAGTGTTTGATCTGAAGGATGCATTGCTGGTTTGTGCAAGAAAACAAAATCGAGTTTCTGGTTGCATTAAAAGACGAGCTCTGGAGCACACATATATCTTTCCTTTCTGATTTGGTTGAAATACTCAATCAGATAAATGCTAATCTGCAAGGTAAGGATGCAAACCTCCTTGTCACCTAAGACAAAATGTGAACGTTATTGACGTATGACTGAGGAAACGCAAAATAAAGCAGTTTTGGAATGTTTCCATTGATATCTAAACGTGCATTTAGTAATAAAATTTAACCATTGATTCATGACCATTTAGTGTAACTGACAGAGATCAATATTTCGCAGCACCAGGTGTAAACCAACAACACTGGATAAAAAAACTATTTCGCTCTTCTCTGTGCTTGTGAACTTCAACTTGTTGTAGAGGAAGATTTCGCAGACCTGACGAACAAAAAACCTAAGTATTA